>NW_023425540.1:28356322-28991322 GCF_014108245.1 Pipistrellus kuhlii | reverse complement strand
TCTAGGATTCAGAGACTGAGAATATAGGTGTGGACAAGGGGAGAGGAGGAAGGGGGGACTCGTAGCAGTATGGAATGGAGCAGTGAGAGCCTAATTTGGGGGGATGGACCTTGTCACACAGCCAGGTTCTCAGTGAAGGATACACTCTGGTACCTCCCATAAGAAATAAAAAATAAAAGAATTCATTAGGCAGTGTGAAATGGAGGGTTAGAGCCTGAACTCTGAGATCCAGATCATCTGTCTCAAATCCTGGATCTGCTACTCACTTACAGGCAAAAAACATAACCTCCCTATAACTTGGCTTTCTCATCAGTAATATAGACTTGTGTTAACTATGAAATAAGTTAATATATGTAAAATACTTACCCAGCCAGTGTGGCTCAATAATTGAACTTTAGCCTATGAACCAGGAAGCCATGGTTCGATTCACAGTCAGGGCACATGTCTAGGTTGGTGGCTCAACCCCAGGAGGGGCATACAGGAGACAGCTGATCAGTGATTCTCTCTCATCATTGATATTTCTATCTCTTTCTCCCTCTCTCTGAAATCAATTAAAATGTATTTTAAAATGAAAAGTAAAATAATTAATACTGTGCCTCATACAGAGTAAGCATTATATATATATGTCTGTCATTGTTTATTATTATTATTATTATTATTATTATTATTATTAATTTCTGAGGACATCAGGGGCTTTTAAAAATATACCTAACTTCCTAATTATGCTCCTGGCCACAAAGATGCGGATCAAGTTTTGAATACACAAGATATGTCACTTCATTTTTAGTAACCAGATTCAATTAACAGAAACAGTAATTTTGGTAAGGGGGATTTAAAAATGTATAAGTAGGAGTGAGGAAAATAGGAATAAAAATTGATAAAGGTGATTAGATCTCCAATTTCGGATCATACTTTCCAAACCAGCTCATACTATATCCTTTGCGCCTTGACTAAATAGCAAAATATGCACAGCTTTTCTCTCTTCTTGTTTTGGTAAAAATTGACAAATTTGAAAGTAATATTCCAAAGGCTTTTTTGGATTCTACCTTCCTATTTTGTGTATTAATTTCAAAAGCTGACTCTCAAGCACAACTTGTTTTTCTAAGCACCTTTCCTATTTTCATGGAAAACTCTGTTTCACACTCCATCCTTGCTGACTGTCAATAGATGCTTTAACCTGTCATTATGAGTCCCAGAAAGATGCCATGTACTAGCTTAGCATACCTTGACTAGCGTTTAGAAGCACTGTTTGTGGCAGCTGGACCCATGCTTTTGGCAGCTGTACTGGGGGGAAGTCTGTGATATTTAGAATCAGTGCCTCAAATTGCGAATTTTTTTTTTATGGAGACATTTGAAAGAATAGTTTAGGAGCTGAAAGTACCCATGAGACAGAAACAGAGGACATCTTCAGATGTAGATGAGAACTGTAATCAATAGAAAAGGCTGGGCAGCAGGAGAAGGGGTGACAGTAAGTTGGAAACTGAGTTTTTGTTTACTTTAAAGGTACATTTCAATATCACATTTGTTAGGGAGACCCAGACAATTCAGCTAACCTGAAATAATCACCATGTGGAACATTTCAGAAGGAAAATAAAACAAAAATTAAAAGTATTGTCATCATCATCATAATTACAGAAGCAGTATCTGTACCAGGTAATAAGTACTTTGAAACAAGTTTCAGATCTTGTTTATTATACAGAACCCCATTTATATAAAGCTGTATCATTAAAAAACAAAAATCAAGAGTAGAGAGAGTGCCCATAAGAGAGAGTAAAGAGAGACCGAGGAGCAAAATGGAAGAAACCAATGGGAAAAGCAAGTTAATAAACAATCAGCATTGAATAGAGTAATACTGTTTTTTATTGGGTGTGAGTGCTACCAGTGGGGAGATCGTAATGGGTTTCTTCTCATTCCCTTTTAAAGCTCACGGTTCCTATTCCAATTGCTGCAACTGTTGCAAAGAAGTAAGAACACTACAAATCCCACATACTTTTTACAATTCTTCAGAATAATACAGAAAACAACATTTAAGTCCTAGATTCTAGGACATGTATGGTACTGGGTAGATATAGTAGCATGTAAATTAGGAGCATTTAGAATGATCTAAAGCCCTGGTATTATCCAGAAGGAGAGTAACACTGATTACTTTAGATCATGTTAACTATGATACAAGCTGGGATAAGCACTCTAAGAATACATATGGAATTGCAAATGTATAGAAATATAATGATTTTAATAAAAATAATACATACAGAATATGCAAATTAAAAACAGTAAATAGTGAGTGGACAGATATAAGGGTATGAAGAATTCAGTGAATTCTATCCCCAAAGAAACAAGTATAAAATGACAAGACTGTCCACAGCAAGACTCTGGAGACTGACTAAAAGCAAACCAATGGAGAAACATTTACACACACTTACACACACACACACACACACACACACACACACACAACTGCTAGAAATGTGGGTAAAACAGTGTCCCTTCCTCCCTCTGCCTCCTATCTCCCCTAGAGAGAACTAAAAGTCTTACTAGGGTGATCCTACCCACACCTAGCTCTCTGCCCTCAATCCCAGTACTGTCTCCCTGGCTCCCTCTGTTCCAACCACACGGACCTCCTTGCTGTTCCTCGAAGGACACTCCTGCCTCAGAACCCTCACGTTGCAGTTTCCTTGCCTAGAACTCCCTTCCCTCAGATTCACAGGGCTTGTTGCCTCACTTCAATCTCTGTCCAAGCATCATTTATTTACAGAGGCCTCTGGGACCACCCTATCTAAGGTAACAGTTCCCTTACATGGCTTTTTTCTTTATTGTAGTGCTTATCTCAACAGACTGATTAAATATTTGGTCCCTCACCACCCTGTCTCGCTCTATTCAGTGACAAGAGGCACTTTTTGATGATGTGTTTCTTCTCCCATTCATGAATTCCCAGCACCTAAATACCAATTATTGTTGAGTCAATGTACTGAATATAATCACTTTTATCACGCCATTCAGAAAATCTCAGGTGACTTCCATCACCATCTTTACCTTGGTCAGCCCCGGACATGGCCCTTTTCCTTGTGAATCAGGTGAGTGACAGCCACTGGGCCCTTCCCCTGCCCCCAGTGAATTCTGACAAATCTCCACTCCCTTTCTCCCCATTAAAAAGAGAGAGGAGGCTTAAGTATACAGTATATATTGAAATTCACTAGGAGTTATTTACCTATGTTATTAAAAGATTACTAAGTGTTGTCAGGCTGCCTATTGCTCACTGTCAACAAGTGTAAATCATCCTCCTAAGCTTTCTTTTTGCAACATTTGTTATTTTAAGAGGAGACACTATCTTAGAGCAAAAAATAAGAGAGTTTCTTTGACATCCATGTTTTCAGGGGGGAGAACACGCCAGCCATTTACTGTAGGCATGTTTTGTAGAAAATCACTGCAGTCTCATCCCATTAGACCTCCCATGCCAGTACTTAGGCTGTGTTTCATTCAGAAAAGAGCTTTTCATAAACCAATTCTTTGGAACTGGGAACCTACATTTTGCTTGGAGAGGGACTGAGTATAAAACCACGTTTGTTAAACTTAAGCTCTCCAAACGGTGGTGTGTTGTTCTTTTTTTTTTTTTTTTTTTTTTTTTTGGAATTAGAGACAAATGTTAAACTCTGAGATGTCATCTTTTTATTGTCAAATATCCAGTCTTTTCCTCAGGAAATTGCTGGTTCTAAAATCACTGATTGTATCTTTTTCATTGCACCACATTCCCAATCTGAAATTTTAGTAATTGTAACTTGGCCAGAATATTTTTAAAAAAAAAAATCTCAAAGCCAGGCATTTTATAAATAGATGTCTTATATTTTCATTAAAATATTTTTAAATATTCCTTGTTTGAAACAAGGTATATCAAAGACTATTACTAATTTGAAAAGATATTTTCAACAGATGAAATGTTTTAAAAGGGGATTATGCCTTTATTGTAAAGAAAAACCTGAATAGTTCTGTGAGGTTATAATGTTTCTCAACAATGGACAAATTTTAGAACTGTGGCTTTCTTCAGACTACTGATTCATATAAACATTTTCTTTTATTTCACCTACAGTGTTACAAATTGTGGTTAAAATTACACCCCTGCCAAAAATAAAAAATAAAAGTTACTGATCATGATAATTTAAAGTTAAAACTACACGAGTGGTTAGCAGAAAACATAACAGAATAGCTTCATGACATTGGACCTGGCAATAATTTATTAGTTATGACACTAACAGTCCAGGCAACAAAAGCTAAAATCGATAAATGAGACCACATCAAACTTAAAAACTTCTGCTCATCAAAAGAATAATCAACAGAGTGAAAGGCAGCATATAGATTGGGGGAAAATATTTGCAAATCATCTATCTGATCAAGCTTTAATATCAGAATCTGAAAATAACTCCTACAACTCAAAAGCAAAAAAAATCTAATAACCTAATTTTAAAAATGGGCAAAGGCATGGATAGACCAGGAGAGTATTACGCTAAGTGAAATAAGCCAGTCAAAGAGAAGTATCACATGATCTCACTCATATGTAGAATCTAATGAACAAAATAAATTGATGAACAAAATATTAGCTTCTTTTACTTTTACTATAGGTTTTTAGTCCACTAACAGGAAATGAGACTCTCCACGCAGTGACCACCTGTCTTAAATCATTCCCTATATGTATTCTTCTGTGTACTACAGCACTCTCCCACCTCTTCAGGTTGTTATATATTAATGTACTTTTTTAATCCTCACCTGAGGGTATGCTTATTGATTTTTGAGAGAGGAGAGGAGAGAGAGATATATATCAATGTGAGAAAGACGCATCATTAGATCAGTTGCCTTTACATATGCCCCCCTGACTGGGGATCAAACCTGCAACCTTTTGGTATACAGGACCTCTATGTCGACAACCACATTCATAATGTCATTACAGGGAAGGATCAAAAGTTATTTAGAAAGAAAATTATAACAGTAAGAAATAAGTTAATAATAGAAATTTTTTATAAAATCTGGCATAGGCCAAACATTGAAATTATTAATCATATATTAATCATGTATACAATGTGTCCATACAAAATAATAGACATGCTTATATCTATTATCAAGTAAATAGGTTAAACTGAAATGCCTTTAAAAATTATTTTAAGTTAAAGAATACCTCATCCTGCCAAAACCGGTTTGGCTCAGTGGATAGAGCGTCAGCCTGTGGACTGAAAGGTCCCAGGTTCGATTCCAGTCAAGGGCATGTACCTTAGTTGCGGGCATATCCCCAGTAGGGGGTGTGCGGGAGGCAGCTGATCCATGTTTCTCTCTCATCGATGTTTCTAACTCTCTAACCCTCTCCCTTCCTCTCTGTAAAAGAATCAAAAAAAAAAAAATATATATATATATATATTCAATATCTCATGCCCTGGCCAATGTGGCTGAGTTGGAGCATCATCCTGTAAAAACAACTATCCAGATTAATATGTCTAAATATTTTATTTATAGATATTTTATTGGCTCTATTTTTATAATAACACTCACCTTAATATGCATGTCCTTAAGAATGCTATCCTAGTAGTCCATCAATTTGTTATATTAAAATAAAATGTTAAAGTATTAAAATACTAAATACATAATCCTAAAATACAGAAAGTACATAAAATACTAAAGTATACAAAAATATTACCTTTTTTTCCTGTTAAATTTACTGCATCACCAAATTGTATAGGCCAGTGGTTCTCAAACTTAAACAGGCACCAAAACCACAGTAGAGGGCTTATTTAAACACAGATGGTTGGGTCCAACCTACTGAGTTTCAGCCTACTCAGCAGTCCCAGCACAGGCCCAATAATCTGAGTTTCTCCCATGTTCCCTGGTGATGCGGATGTTGTTGGTCAGGAACCAGAATTTGAGAATCCTTGCTAAAAAAAAAAATTGTTATTTTCCTATAATAAGCTCAGTAAACGTCACAAGAGAAAAAGTTGAGTAAAATACATTTCTCATTAAAAAATATTATCAACCTCAGATGTATTTATTGTTTAGAGATGACATGTGTGTTTGTTTGCTAGGCATGCAGCTCAGCGGACATCCCAGTATATCACACCAGCTTGGCATGCTTCCCAAAGGCCAGCCTGAGGCATGTGGGCTGACTGGGTTTCATGTTGGCAGTTCTCTTGTATGCACAGTACACAAGATTCTAGAAAAATCATATGTCATTTCACAAGTTCAGAAATGAGTGATAAAACAGAACTGGATAGCAATTCGTTCATGAACAAGTCCTGTTCAATGTTGCCTTGCAAAACAGAAATTGACACTTGTAGACTTATTTTGTTTTCTGTGAGGCAATTTGTGGAAACAAACACATCATATTCATAAACAGGATGTAAGGGTAACACTAATTAACACTGATTCTTAGCAAGAGAACCAACCCCTTTCTACTACATCAAGCACTTTAAAAAAAAAAAAAAAAAGAAACAAAGTTGTAGCATATAATATTTTCTTCTCATTTATTCTGACAGAACGAAAAAGAACTTATCTGAGAGAGAGCAAATCACAAATCAACACCTTTCTAGGCTAAGCGGCTTTGTTTTACTTTTGTTGACAAGGTTAGTAGACGAGCCCTTCAGCCAGCTCTGAGATAACTTCTCCAAGTTCTGCCCGGCAACCTCACCTTCTCTTTGAAGCTGCTGTTAGGCATGGCTCTCCTCAACTTGCCTGGCTTTGTTGGGCACAATTGGAAAGAAGGAACAAAAGTGTCAGCCGTTACTGAGGAGCCTGACCTTGTGCTGAGGATGGGGTCAGATTGCTAAATAAATAGACTGGGTCTCTGCCCTGTGTATCAGGTGAGACAGTGGAGGTTGGCTCGGAGCCAACCGGGGCAGCAGTGAATGTCATACTATGCTTAACATGTCCTAGAACATAGTATAGCTCTCTTTAAAAAACACTCATTGATGGACTCGGTTATTTTGTGATTAAAGGAAACTTAAAATGTGGCAGACGTAGCCCTTTGGAGTCATTCCATCCATAAATATCATAGGAACTGCCAGGAAATTCACTCATGTAACTTTGATTTCCTCCTACATTTCAAGGTTTCCAGGAAAGGAAGCATTTCAATGTCAAGATTCATATAAAAGTCACCACTTGGCTTCATGATCCAGAATGCATTTTCTCTAATATAAAATATAAATGTGATAAAGATTTATGTTATCTTACATATTTTTTATTTAGCTGAGCCAGACAACCAATTTGACTTGTTTTTTTTGTTGTTGTTATTGTTGTTGTTGTTTTTAAGAACTGAATGAACCAACTATTGACTTCAATTAGCTTATAAATCTGGACAAAGGTTTTAAAAGGGTGTGTGTTTCTCTGTGTAGCTCCAAAATACTTTTACAACTAAAGACCATATTTGGTAAAGAGATAGTTGTTCCACTTAACTCAATAAACACTAAAGTGTGAGCTTAATCCATCTCCATAAAAGAAAATGGAAACTATATACAGGGGTGGGACAAAAAAGTAGTTTATAGTTGTTTGTATATAAAATAATAAATAATTCAAGAATAAATTGTGTTTCTCAAACTCACAACTTTCCCCCACCCTATATTATGAGTGTGGTGGTGATTTCATAATCCTAAAATCTATCAAAACTCATCAAATTATACACTTAAAGTTGAGAATTGACATTAGAGGGCTTTAAAAATACATAGCCCTAACCAGGTGGCTCTATTAGTTGGAGCATCATCCCATTCTCCAAAAGATTGTGGATTTAATTCATGGTCAGGGCACATTCAGGAGGCAACCAATAGATGATTCTCAATCACATCAATGTTTCTCTCTCTCTCTCTCTCTCTCTGTCTCTCTCTCTCTCTGTCTCTCTCTCTTTCTCTCTCTCTCTCTCTCTCTCTCTCTCTCTCTCTCTCTCTCTCTCTCTCTCTCTTCCTCTCTCTCTCAAATCAATAAAAACATATCCTTGGGTGAGGATTAAAAAACAAATGATGAAGTATGCTGAAATTAGTGCCAGCTCAGCACTTTGAAATTTTCTAAAAGCAGTCAAAGATGTTGACATCTAAAGGCCTATTTTCAACTCCTCTCCCTTCAACAATGTTTCCAAAGATTAAGAGAAAGATGTTTTAAATCCTGGGAGAAAAAGAAGAAAAAATAGATATCAATAATCAAATAAAGGAAGCTCGCCCTGGGAAAATGTGAAAAACATCTCCAGGGTCTGGCTTCTCTTCACAAGAGGAGGAACCTGCTCATTTATTGAAGAATCCAAGAGGGAGCTCAGTGAGCATGTGCTGATTGGGGAATTACAGTATAATCACAGTAGTCACATCTAAAAGATTATGGGAAGTAATATTACTAGGAGGGGTATATCTGACTACCGAATTTCAAACTAAAAAGACACACATACATTTCTATTTCTTAAATTCAAAAAATCATTTAATTAGAAATCCACGATACGTCTTGGACTAAAACAGCAAGCAGATCTGATACCAGAGTGCCTTAAAGATGGCCTATGATTCTCTGAAGACTTGTGCAAAGAACAAAGATCACAGTTTTACTGAAGCAAAGCAATTGAATTAAACAGACATATTTTCAGGACCTTTCAATCCAGTTCTGAACTTCATGTCATTTGAAACTAAGATTATCTAAGAAGTAAAACATAAATAAATAAATAAACTTTTTAAGGAAGAACGAGAGCTTCAAGGACCAGCAGTATGTGTGTATTTTTAATGGCATGTCAAGTACTCAGTAAAGATGAGTCAGATAAAAGAAAAAGTTGAAAAAATCATAACTGTGTACTTCAGGTAAAAATGCTGTGTAACATGGATGGTTTGCAGCCAGTAAAGCCAGCATGATCAATAATGGGGAGCTTCAGCACCTCAGATGACGGAAGTCTAAGCCAAGCTGACTGCTTAAAGCCAGAACTGGAGTGGGCTGCCCCTATGAACGGAGCTGAAATAAGGTGAGCTGAGACTCCTGTCTGCGGAAGTCTGCATGTAGGAAGAAGCAATATCAGCTTCCCAACCAGGACCTCAGTCCCATGTCCATGGCTCAGTGATCCTGATGATCAGAGTGAGACAGAACACTCAACATAAGACCTGGGGGTAGCTGAAAAACTGCTAGGTAGGAAGTATGAGTGCAGAGAGAGGAAATTA
The DNA here is from genome assembly GCF_014108245.1 of Pipistrellus kuhlii. Classification (NCBI taxonomy): domain Eukaryota; kingdom Metazoa; phylum Chordata; class Mammalia; order Chiroptera; family Vespertilionidae; genus Pipistrellus; species Pipistrellus kuhlii. Next base: position 28,982,176 of record NW_023425540.1, on the reverse strand, counting down.
ATAGAACTCAAATTGTAGCCGCAAACCAAAATTCCAATGTACTAAAAAAGCCAAACAAATGAATAATAGGAATACTGAATTTACTCTAAGCAAAATAAAAATGAAACAATGGGGCAATATGAAGTTCATATTAAGTCAGAATAGAGAGTTCATACGTAGTTATTCTGTGGAATAAATATACAGGTCCATGTGTGAGAACATTTATGCAGTGTTATTTGCAGTAACAAAAGAACTGAAAGTCCATTAATTTGGAATTTAAATAATAAATATGCACAAGAGAAAAGTATAAAGTAGTCAGAAGGAATACTAGTATATAGCAACATGGATAAAGCTCAATATTAATATTAATGTTGAGTGAATACAATGAAACTTACATACCAATGTAACTGTATATCATATATAATTGTGCACATTACAACACAAAAAAATAATGCAAATTTTTCAACAGCGTACACAAACATCTAAGTAAATGCTGGAGGCGTGTAGGTAATGTTAAATTATTTAAGGATAGACTGAGGATAAAACAGTAAAACTCATGACAAAATTTGCATGGATTGATCGTAATGGTGTGCAATGACATAAATACAGTAAGCCCTGGCTAGTTGGCTCAGTTGGTTGGGCACCATGCCAGGCACCGAAAGGGCACCTGTCCAGTTGGGGGCTTGAAACCTGGTAGAGGAGCTGCAGGAGGCAGCCAATCAGTTTTACTCTCACGTTGATGTTTCCCTCTAAAAATCAATAAAGAAATCTTATTTTTAAAGAGAGAAAACTATAAAACATTTTTTTCAAGAAATACAATCCGCTGGTCTAGCCCACCTAAGGCTCTTGAAAAAAGAAAAATATGAATTAGTCAACCATAGTTTACCATTATAAATTCTCTCTCCTTCCGAAAAATTTCAACTGAGGGTAAATTAAACACACACTTTTAATAACTCCTTATTTCAAAAAAGAATTCTGAACCAGCAACTGAACATAGAATACAACGAAAAAAAAAAAAAAAAGAATTCTCTTCAGTGTGTGGAATAAGTTACTTCCACATCTCTTATTAGTTAATGGGGTTGCATAACTCAAGGATTTAAGACATCAACTCCAAATGGCAGGAAACCCCAATTAGAGAGACTTAAACCAAAGTTTCAATGTAACAAAAATAGGAAAGTTGTCCCCGTGAAAGGCATTATCTGTCACTTTTTTAAAAAAACCTATTTCCTTTTCTTGTGAAGGTAAGGAAACTAAGCACATTAGTTCTCCACGAATCCCTCTTGAAAAAATTGATATTCATTCTGTGGGTTTCAAAAAAATACTCATTCACTTTTTACAGAGTAAAATATTGAGCACTTTTCATACCAAAATATCTTTCACGATTAATGTGCTCAAATACTATGCTTTCCAGAACAGGATCAATTCCATGTCCCTCCAGTAGCTTAATGTGAATATCTAAACCCCTCATGAGAGAAATAAACTCAGACAGTATTGAAATCTGATAGGCCCATCACATTGCCTCTCAGAACTTCTATTTAGAAATAATCTCACAAATCACTGGAGCACCCTGGTGAGTATGTGTCTGTGCTGCTGCCCAGGAAACAGAAATTGTGCCTGAATTTTCCAGACAGACTGTGAGGCGATCCATGGAATGCTGGGAAAATATTATAATGGGGAATGACCTAATGATGACGCTTTTGCACAATAAAATCTTGGCCTGAATTAGCACACAAAATTGTTCCCAACACTTAGTCTTAATAAAGAATTGCTTAATAACATCCTACTATTTAATATTCTCAATTAACAGAGAATTATTTTAATGGTGGGACATTCATTAAGATGAATCTAGTTGGCAGGTAGTTTGACTAAATTAATGTGGCACTGAACCAGTTAGGTCTATGGATATTAATTTATGTAGTAACAACTTCCACCAGTATTAACATCTTCATTTAAATTCCTTTTAAACAGAAGTCTCTTCAACTTGTCAGTAAATTACTCTAGGTCAAATTATCATGTACAATCTCCTGTAGCGCCTAATATTAAACTATGTTCCTAATTTGTTTTTATTTAAACCTTTTGCTCCTTATAAAAACATAACACCTTTATTCCTTTACTTATATATCCTCTTGGTTATATCTTCTGTTGCATTTTAAACTCTCAAGAGTTTTTAATCAATTGAAAAATACATGAATTTATGTATCACATGTTTTGATCTTCATAATCCTAGCCTTCAAAAGAGTGCATCCTAATTAGGTAGGAAACTCTGTTGTAGCAAGTTGGTGGCAGGTAATGGAAAGGAATGGCTGCATGAGAATCACTAACAAACAGACGCCTTCTCATTCCCTGCCCCTATCAACAATCAAGTGCGTCAAGCATACCCCATGTCTTCAATGTATTGTCTTATATTTAGCATTCCTACCAACTGCCCTGTGTGTTTTTACCAACCAACTCTGAAAATAGATGAAATATATTTATAGTCTCACTTGTTAGATAAGGAAATAGGGAAGGATATTATATACTCAGTCATTTAACAAATACTGAAATCCACAAAGAAACACAGGGACTATATATAAAGCTCTAGAAACACAGGTCTGCAGAAAACATAACCCACCTGTCTACAGTTTATGGTAAAGAAAGGGTAAACAGATAAGCATATGAAAAAGATAAACTACCATTTAGGGAAGGCCCCTATATTATGTCAAATACTATATTTGGTGGCTAACGTACAATATCTCTTTTAAATTTCATAACAATCCAGCAATTTTGTTTTTAGAATTAAGAAAAATTAAATTTAAAGAGGTAGCAATTAGCTCAAAGTCTTACAGCACAAAATCATATTCGAACCCTTACTACAGGATTCCAAAGCTTGCCTTCCAGAATAATAATCAATGCAATAATGGGTTCTATATGCTCTGATAAAAAATAAATAAAAATAAATAAAAAAGAGTACAATAGGAATTTAAGGTTTAATGGCAAAGGGAGCAGGGAAAGATGGAAAAGGGGGTTTCATAGGAAACAGCTCTTATCAGTGTGGTAGAATGCTGAAAATGACCCTGTCAGCCTTGTGATACCCTGAGCATAGAAACCCACCTAAGTCCACCCAGGTGTTTGCAAAACTTCAACACTATGAGCAGTTAAATGAGAGCAGTTTTAAGCAAGTAAACTCTTGGTAATTTGTGCCAGAGTGGTAGAAACCTGAGATATCAAGGAAGTAACTTCTGATGAGGTTATGAAAATCAGTGTGGTCCTCAGACCAATGGAAATAAGGAAAGGAGATTCACAAGTTGAGTGGGTGCAGCAGATGGGGATAGATGCCACCCACACAACCAGGTGACTATCGCCTGCCAGGATCTGAGTGTCTCTCCTGAAGGCTTCCTCAGAGGCAGGGAAGGCTGCTCTGCCTGGGCATGGCAGATCCAAAAGGCTGAGGGATTAGCACAGCCAGGGAACAGCTTCCATGCCCTCTTTATATTGCCATTTCACAATCACTTATGTGGAACCTTTTGTGTTCTCCAAGTCATTTCCAGGAGTGTTAATGAGGCACTAAGCAACAGTGTTTGGTGGTCTCTGCATGGTTTGATAATGCCAACAGCACAAATGTCACTTCAGCATCGTTGAAAAACTCTTATTTTACCAAGTTCTAAAGTCTCTAATTATATTAAAAAGAAATCTCCCCATTAAAAAAACAAAGCAGTATTATTTTTACTATTGCTCAGGAAAGTATAATATAGTTCATTGGTGCAGGGGGGAATGTTTCCACCACAGCATCTTATTACCATCACCATCAGACAGAAGGATGACAAATGTTGGCATAAGTTTAAATAGGTAGGTAGGTAGACAGAAGAATATATAATACAAATATTTATTCTATGGTATATCATTAATGCAAAATGCTGCTATTTCACTATCAGCCTGGAGACACCATCAATACACGGTTGGCTCTGAATTTCTTTCTCTGGGGAACTGCCCCACCCTTGTGACCCAATTAAGCTGATTAATCAAAATATTCTATTGCCCCAGATGGCAAGGTCTTTTTGGGTAGAGACACTGGGAGGGCAGGAGGGAGACTCTCCTGTTCTGAGACAGCAAACCGTGTTTGAGAATGATGCTGGGCAGAGCTGGAAGCTGAAGGCAGCCCTGATCCCATTATCTGAAACTCTGGGTGCCTGCAGCTATGCCTTCATCCTTTGGACTTTCTCGTCCAATAAGCCAATAAGGTCAGTTTTTAAGTTAGTTTAAATTGGGAGTTTCAATCACCTTCCACCAAAAGAACTTTGGTGAATACGTCCAAAAGGAACAATTTTACCTCCACAAGTTATCCTTGCACTGACTCTCACTGGAAGAGAAAGCTACGGGGAGGACTGATAGGTGGAGGAAGCCAAGTATAGAGAAATCAGAAGCTGAGTGACAGGCACAATGAGAAATAGGAAAGATGAGAGATGAACTGTCCCCTGGACCTACCTTAATTTATGCAGATACTTGCCTGCATTGTAGGATTTCTGGAGTGTTTGAGGGGCCATTATCTATCCTCAAAACATCCTTCATTAATGATCTGTGATGATGCCAAGTCCCTTTATAAAAAGAAAGTCTTTGTTTATATATATATATATTGATTTTTTACAGAGAGGAAGGGAGAGAGATAGAGAGTTAGAAACGTCGATGAGAGAATCGTCATTAATCTGCTGCCTCTTGCACTCCTCCTACTGGAGATGTGCCCGCAATCAAGGTACATGCCCTTGACCGGAATTGAACCTGGGACCCTTCAGTCCGCAGGCTGACGCTCTATCCACTGAGCCAAACCAGTTTCGGCAAGAAAGTCTTTGTTTATAAAACTGGAGCTCAGAAGTTACTATCTCTGGCAAGCTCAGGTTGGAGGACAGGAATCAGAAAAACATTAGGAAGGAGTTTGTCCTCAAAGTGCCTGGGCAGTGGAGGAGACACCGGTGACAATCTATGCCCACTTCATATTTTCCTGAGAACAGGCCGTGCTGTCACAGCCCCACTTTCTGGAGCAAGCACAGAGGACCCTGCTTGTAGCTCATCTCTGCAGGAGGATTAAGTCCTGGCTAATGTCATAGTGATAATTGAAAATATCCATGAAGATTTCTAGAGAGGTTTTCAGGATGAAAGTATGTCCCCAGACATTTCACTTGCTAGTCCCAGAAAAATTGCTATATATTATATTTAATAAATATAAATTTATCCATTGATAATAATTAAATCTAAATGGTAAGCAACTAAAAATATAAAGTTTCACCCTAATGCAGTGTCTCACCCAGGACGTTCTGCCTGATTACACCTTTATTTCTCCTCTATGTTTCTGCATATTTCTCCTTGTGTATCTATCATTAGTACAACTGGAGATTAGGCTAATAAATATATGCTTGAAATAAACTGCCTTCCATCTCTCAGATACTTCCCTTTGCCTTCTCACCTTCTGTGCTGAAAAGTCTCTTCTACAAATACTCTCCATGAAAGGTAGCAAAGAATTGAAATGACATTTCACTCGCAATGAATCAGCATCTCTTCTCATTGAAACAGCATAAGCTCTTCAGAAACATGACATAAGTGCTGCCATACACGGGAAAGTGTAAGACTTTGGAAATGGTAGTCCAAAGCATGGGAAATACCAGTGACACCCTCCCCTTACTCACTGATATGTCACTGAACGCTTTAGTGGGTTTCTGAACAAAGAAAATCTTTGGGCAAGTCTGAACATAGTATGAATGCAATATGGCCCTGCTAATAGTATAAAAGAATCCTCAGGCATTTGAGATGCTTTACAGAGCCATAAACCCAATCTCTATCCTTCTGGGGATTCTGTATTAAGGAATCAGACTGTTTCAGTCAGACATTTTTTTTAATAAAAAGAATTATAGGGCAATTATACTATCATCTTTGAATGAATATAGGGGATGATTAAAACAATTATCAAGTAATGCCAGGTTCTAGGCACCAGGCAGGCATTGGGAACACTGGGATGAGTAGTCAAGAATGGTTTTTCTCCCCAAGTAGCATACATTCTTGCAGAGGTAACCTCAGACATGAAACAATAATTTTTAGCATGTTATAAAAACATAAAACTAGTTAGAGGGATCTGGAAGGCTTCTTTGAGCAGATAACAGTTAAGCTGAACCTCAGTAATTAGCTGAGGGGGATGAGGGAGGATATCTCAGACAGAGGGCAAATATGTGAAAGACCCTAAGGGGGATGGAGGCCTGGGTCTTAAGGAAACGTGAGAAGATCAGCAGGATTATATTGATAGCATGGAGGTATGGAGTCAGAATGTGGTAGGGTAAATATGCCCTTAAAGATCATAATGAAGTTTTGTTGTTTTTTTTTAACATGTTTAAATTAAACACTTCCCTATATCTGTTCTACCTGTAGGTTCTTCCACCTCAGTAAATGGCAACTCTATCCTTTCAGTTGTTTGACATCATCTGTGACTTCTCTTTCTTTCACACTCCACACTGAATTCATCAACAAAACTTACTCATTCTACCGTCAAAATATATCTTTTACTGGACCACTTCTCATCATGTTCATTATAGAATCCTGGCCCAAGCCACCATTTCATCCCTCCTACATTATTATAATAGTCATATAAATTGTCTTCCTATTTCTGCCTTTGCCCCCCAGGAACAATCCTTTTGAAACATGACTCAGACCACATCTCTTCCCAAAGGCTCCAAGGGCTCCCCATCTTATTCAGAGTGAAAACCCAAGTCCTTTATGTGGCCTATAAGATTCCTACATGCTCTGGTCTGCTTAACTCTATGACTTTGTCTTCATTACTCTCATCCTCATTCTGCATACCCCAGACACAATAGCCTGGCTTTTCTTGAAAGGCAGACATGGTTCCTTCTCAGGACCTTTGCACTGGCTATTTCATCTGCCCTTATTATCATCCTTCAAATATTTGTTTAAGTCCTTACTCAAATGACTAACTAGCCTATTTAAAATTGCAACCTGCCCTTTCTTTTAGTTTACCTGGCATAGTATTTTTATCTCTAATACATCACAGTAAATATTTTTACTTATTTACTTTGTTACACACACACATACACACACACACACACACACACACACACACACACACAAACACACATCTATAGACACTGTGTGGTCCCTGGGTCCTAGAATATTGCTTGGGATAGAGTCAGCACTCAATAAATATTTGTTGAATGAAAGTCTTCAACCTAAGAGCAATAATAATCCACTGAAAGGCTTTAAACATAAAGAGACATGATCAGATAGAAATTTTTAAGGTCTCTTCAGCTGCCCATGAAAAGAATATTCTAGGAGAAGGGGACTATATGTGGTGTGCCTGGAAGAAAACCAGCTCAACTTCATTTCTAAGAAGAGTTAATAGAGTGAACTGAAGAAGTGAGCTTTACTAGGTTGGTAATGACTCAGTGTGATAGCCAACCTTCAAGATGCCACCTACTCCTTTACCCAATGATTCACACCACCCAGTATTACATGTTTGTGTAATCCCCTCCCATGGTGAATGGGGGTGACCCTGAGGATAACTAAATATGACAACGTGATAATGCATGACTTCAAGTCCAAGTTATAAGAGGCCTTAAAACTTCCACCCTGGTGTCTTGAAACTCACTCCTAAAACCCTGAGCCACTGTGTTAGAAGTCTTGCTACTCTAAGTACCAAATGCTAGAGAGATCATATGGGAAGACCACATGGAGAAGTCCTGAGACTACATAAAGAGAAAGATGCCCTAACAGCCTCAAGCTGTTATAGTATGGAGGTATGGAGGCATCCAATAATTTGAGTCATCCTAGACCCTGGGAACAGACATGGGTTTTCCCACTATGCCACATCTGAACTCCTGGCCCTCAAAGCCAAAACAAAAAGTAGTTTAAGCCACTAAATCTGAGAGTCATGTGCTAGGCAGCAGCCAATAACCAGAACACTCAGCAATGACTTTTTGTTAGTGGATGTTCAGCAACCAGGTATAGGTTCAGGGTTAACTAGTATAAAAGACAGGCTATCTCAAGGTGACTTCTGCATTTATAAGCCTAGTTAGGATGAGCAAAATGAATTACTTTAGTGAAAGAAAACTGCAGCTGCTTCCAAGTCATTCTTAATATAAATTGTTAAAATTTTACCTACATGATTTTCCCCCCAGACAGAATTTTATTGTTCCTCCAAGCAGCTGACAATTTGCTCAATTAACTGAGGGAACTGCATTACCCTACCTTCCTCTTTCAACCAGCTGAAGAAGTTTAGAGCATAAATTGGAATCAACATGATCTCTTGAAGACAATGAGTTAATTGTTTGCTCTGAAGTTCATAAAAAAAAAAAACTAATTTGAACTGTTATTTCAGGAATATTTGATGCCTGAATTCTTTATGCTTTTTTTATACATATCAAAGACTAAATTGTGATATGAGAGACCTCAAATTAAAAATGGAAATGGTAGCAAATGAAGTCTTCATTTTAAATCATGTACAGGGTTGCATAATAGATTGCTTAAAATAAATGACAGAAAAATACTGGTGATATTTCATTGAAACATCAAGACAGGAAAAAGATAAAAGGGCTCTACAATGACCTATCAAGCTCTTGAGTGGAATCCAGGCATAGTTATTCTGGCGGCACTAATTAAGTGGCATCTTGGAAAGCCTATATGTCTGCAACAAATTCAACCTGGAATAGGCTATGCCAGATTGTTGTCCTGCCCACACTCTTAGCCATATGAAAAAGAAATGTGCCAAAATTTTCAAAAGCCTAAACTTAGCTATCTAGCCCCCTTAAGGGAACATTGACACAAATGCATATATAGTCCATCTCTTGCTTTGATTACTATGGGCTCTCCAAAGGCCACCCTGGGCTTCAGACTGTATAAGGTGCTGGGCTATTGGTGAAAGCCCATGCCAAGAATACGGCAATATTACAGATCGACACCCCATCGTCTACAAAATAGTTATATTTTCTTGGTCTGACACACAAAGCCCTCAATGATCTCACCTTTGCTTATTACTCCAACATTATTTCTTCTTGTAACTTCTCTAATCACCAGCACTCTTCTTTGCACACACACACACACACACACACACACACACACACACCCTCCAACAGTACTGAACTAGTTGCTGTTCTCTGAATGTACGATACTGTTTCAGATTTCCCTAACTTTGTTCATATCCCTCTTTCAGGCTAGCATCTAGCATATTCTTTAAGACTCAGTTTAAACATCACTTCTATGAAACTCTTTCTCTCTCCTTCCCTCCAGGCAGACTATGCCCATTCTCTCCTTCAAACCCTCAGCAAGCCCCAGATATCATTCTTTCATTTCATCTCACTACTCCTACTCAACTGAGTCATTTGGGGAAGCAAATAACTTTATTTGATTATTTCCATGTCAAAACCCCCTAAAACATAGGCTTGGCCTCGGGTATGGAGAGAATGTGAGAGCCCTAACCAGTTTGGCTCAGTGGATGGAGCCATGGCCTGCAAACGGAAGGGTCCGGGTTTGATGCTGGTCAAGAGCACATGCCCATATTGCAAATTTGATCCCTTGTAGGGTGCATGCAGGAGGTAGCTGATCAATGATTTTCTCTCATCCTTTACATTTCTATCTCTCTCTCCCTCTCCCTTCCTCTCTGAAACCAATAAAAATATTTTGTTAAAAAAAGAGAAAGAGCAAGAATGAGAGAAAGAGCAATAGCCCCTCCAAATAAAAGGAAAAGACTTAAGAATCTTAGCTTTCAGTACAATGCTATTGACCTAGTCCTGTGCAGAAAAAATCATTTTCCATTTCCTGTCATCAACATCACTTGGTAAATGAAGTCAATCTACAGAACTGCTACAAGTTACCCTCAAAATGTAACATGACAGTTCTTAGACATAATTTTGATTCACAAGTAAATAAAACCATGCCACGGAAGTTTGGGGACCACATAAATATCCGGCCTATTTTTACAAAACTTTCACAAGATTGCAAAAAATAAAAAATCCACAAAAGAACAGCTAACCACTTTGCATGATTTCATTCCGCTGGCATTCTGTAACAACACAAAATTTTGCTCTCTCTAGATACCCTGTGAGACACGTATATAGTATTTTATGGAGGGGATGTCCTTGAATTATTAAGAATTTTTAAGGTGGTCAGGACATCTGAAAGGGACTAGAAACCCAAAATGCCAATCTGGTGAGTAAATAAGAGAGGTCAAGGTGCACATTAGTAAGGAGAAATGAATGGCAAAGTTATTCACCTCTATCTCTAGAAGCAAACTGAGGCTAAAAACAGCCCTAGAGGGCAAAGCACTACCTACTTAAGATTGGCTTTTAGTCTTTATCCATTTTAGGCAGTGGCTATTATCCCAGCTCCATGGGGATTCTAAAAGTTTGAACATTTATAGAAGATTTGCTCCTGCGTGGAAAATGCCTTAAAATGTTGCGTTCAATAGAAATTTTCAAAGTAATATTATGGTCATTCAACTTTCAGCTCAGCCTTTAAATACTGACTATGACAGCCACTATATAAAAATTATGGTCCATACTATTATCTATTCAATTCTCTCTATAATTGACCACTTATTTTGATGGACACATAACCTCCAAAAAATGAATGAGGCAGAAAATAAAGTTTTAAATTGATAATACTGGACACTTTTGTCATTTCAGAGAACCCTTAAAGGCCATTTACAGTAGAGATTGTCATGATGGCCAGAGGGGTGTGGGAATGGGTGAAGGTAGGGCAATCGGGGGGAATGGAGAACACTTGTAATAGTATCAATGATAAATTAAAAATAAATTAAGATCTTAATGTATATTCTAAGCAAAAGGAGCAATAAATTGAACACCAAAGAGCTGAAGGCCCTCACATTCTTTCATGAGGGTTATTTAGGGTACTGTTATTTAGGGTACTGTTGGTTATTTAGGGTATTGTTATTTAGGGTACTGTTAGTGTTTGGGGATTTTTCTTTCAAAATTTAACTTGAAAATTAAAGTATTTGTTTGTTCATTTGTTTGTTTGTTTATAGTAGAGATTGAGCAAAAGCTATATCTGGCAATTATGGAACAGATCTTTGGGAAATGGAACTATTCCTGCTTGAACATTTGGAAGGGGAGAGGAGTAAAACTGTCTTCCCCTCTTTATCTATACTAATAAAAGGGTAATATGCTAATTAGACCATGTGACCTTCCGAGAGACCTTCCAGACGTTTTTTCAAAGCCATGGTGGTGGGGCTGAGGCAGAGATAGTTAAGGGTAATCAGGCCAGGAGGAGAGGGAAGTTGGGGGCAAGCAGGCTGGAGGGGGGGGGGGGCAGTTGGGGACAAGTAGGCTGGCAGGGGGGGGGGACAGTTGGGGGTGAGCAGGCTAGTGGCTGGTGGGGGGACAGTTTGGGGCAATCAGGCTGGTGGGGTGACAGTTGGAGGCAAGCAGGCCAATAGGGGGGAAGTTGGTGACAATCAGGCCAGCAAGCATGGGCAGTTGGGGGGCGAGCAGGCTGGCAGGCAGAATAGTTAGGGGCAATCAGGCAGGCAGGCAGGTGAGGTTAGGAGCCAGTGGACCCGGATTGTGAGAGGATTGTCTGGCTGCCCTGTGGGATGGGGCCTAAACTGGCAGTTGGACATCCCCCAAAGGGTCCCAGATTGGAGAGGGTGCAAGCCAGGCTGAGGGACACCCCCCACCATGTGCACGAATTTCATGCAGCAGGCCACTAATTTCTAAAGAGTAATGGTCTTGTATATGGAGATAATGGGAGAAAGAGCATCTAGCATGTCCTTTCCCTTTTTGAGGGGGAGACAATTTTAAAGCTGTTTTTTTCTGGACTTCTCAAATATACCCAGAAGTTGAAAGAATGATCCACCTCCATAGACTAATCAGGAAACATTAAGAATTAACAACATTCTCTCCTCTTAGTTTCACATAGTCACTTGCCAACCTTTTTTTTTATTCCAGAGCAAATATTATGCTTTATATCATTTTATTCACAAATATTTCAGAATATACCTCTAACAAATAACATTTAAAATAACAATAGTATCACGTTCATAACCAACACAATTTATAATTTTACCTTAATATCATCCTACTCATTTTATTCTGATTAGCTCAAAAATGTTTTGTTTTTTTTTAACATGGCCTATTTAAATCAGAATCCCAACAAAATTCACACTCTGTGTTTGGCTGATATATTTTGTAAGTTTCTTTTCATCTATAACATCTCCCCCTCCCATTTTTTTTTTTTCCATGACATTTGCTGAAGATTCTAGATTTGGCTGATTGTAACTTCCTGGTATTATAATATTTACAATGATGGCTGTCCCTCATATTTCCTAAAAACTTGTAGTTCAGAAACTGAACTAGATTCAGATTTAATAATTTTTGGCCAAAAATATTTCAAAGGTGCTTCTGTGAGTCACTTTGGAGACAGGTAACATCTGTCTGTCCCACTTTTAGTGATGTTAAGATTTATTAGTTGCTCAGATGATATCATCCTGAATCGTCTATAATAAAGCACCTCATTAACAATCCACTTAATGACTTTAACATCTAGACTGCCTAGATCCCTTCTTTCATTAGGGGTTGAAAATGAAATTATCCAAATCTTTCACTTGTTTATTTTCTACTATTCTTCTATTTTAAAAAAAAGAAGAAGAAAGAAAATAAAATCCCTTCCTCACAGAAACAGAAAAGCAGCCCCTAAACTCTAGGAGCTGGTCTGACACTCCTAGCTGGACCTCAGTGTTCTCTTGTTGGATACAAACAATCTCATAGAACATCAAGTCACCTTGTGCCATTGAAGTGAGATAAGAAAAAACAACTTCATAATGTTGTTTAATAACAGGTAAACAAGGTCACTGTGAAGACCACAAAAAATCAAACATCCTCCTTTTTCAGATACATGAATGACTGCAGCATCCGAGATGACAGCCTTAGCTTTGCTCTGGCCTACTCTGTAAAATTGATTAAATACCAAATCATAGCATTATTTAAAGAAGATTTATTAAAATATCCAATCATAGAATTACCCTCCCTTCCAATCCAGAGCTAAGTCTCTCTTCTTTGAGCCACCCCAACAACTCCTAACCCCAGCCTAAATCCTATAATGTGTTCCTTCTAATACCCTCTTTCTGAGATGCCTCAGGTCCCCAAAGTTCAGTTTCCTTCTCTGCAACAAGTAATACACTTGACTTGCTGAATTTCAGGTATACTCCCGGTGGTCTATGACTTGGAAAATAAGGGCACAGGGGAAGGACATTTACACCTATATTGTTATCATGAAATACAGTCTATAAAGAAGAAACAGGAAACACTCAATGCTTTCACTTTATCACTTTATCACTGTTTAGAACAATGAGTGTGTGCTCAGGCAATTTACAAAGGTAACTAATATGGTATGCTTCTTCCTTTTTGAAGTGTCATTTGGATTCATAAATGTCCATTATTCCTAGCTACAATATTTTTTTTTAATGAAGTTATAAGCTCCTGGATGCTGACATGGTCCATCCAATTTCAGGGGCTGACTGCAGCACTGGTACACAAAACTCACTTGCTCAGTGATGCTAGACTTAATCTTAGACCCCTGCATCCCTCAGAACAAAGCTCCACCACCCTGGACTGGTCCTGGCCCCTGGACCTGACATGAAAGTCATGATTTATGGCAGCCATTTTAAAAAATATATATTTTTATTTATTTCAGAGAGGAAGGGAGAGGGAGAGATAGAAGCATCACTAATGAAAGAGGATCAATGATCACATGTCTTCTGCATGCCCCCAGGCAATCAAGCCCACAACCTGGACATGTGTCCTGACCAGGAATCAAACTGTGATCTCCTGAACCACACCAGCTGGGCCATTTTTTAATGTTCAAATATTTCCATCTTATATGAATAAAAGCCCCTTAACGTTGATTCCTATGCCCTATAGACATGTCTCAAGAAGTGTTTAATTACTTATACTTTCAGGCCTAAGTATATGGCCCAGGCTTGTTTTCTGCCTAAGACAAGTGTATTAGTCTGGTTTCTCCAGAGAACAGAACCAATATGAGAGAGAGAATAGATTTGTTATAAGGAATTGGTTTATGCAATTATGAAGGCCGAAAAGTCCAAGATCTGCAGTTGGCCAATGGTGTAGTTCTAGTCCAGGGGTCGGCAAACTCATTAGTAAACAGAGCCAAATATCAACAGTACAACCATTGAAATTTCTTTTGAGAGCTGAAAACCGACTTCTGCGCATGGGCCACGAAATTTCAGTTGCACTGTACGTGTGCACCCGCATGTGATATTTTGTGGAAGAGCCACACTCAAGGAGCCAAAGAGCTGCATGTGGCTTGTGAGCTGCAGTTTGCCGACCACTGTTCTAGTCCAAGTCCAATGGCCTGTGAACCAGGAGAGCAAATAGTTTAAGTTTCACAGTCTGAGTCCAAGTGGAAAGCAGAAGACTATTGTCCCAGCTTGAATGCAGTTAGGCAAAGAGAGGGAATTCTTTATTTTTCCCATAGAAAGCTTATTTTAATTTCAGTATATCTCAGATCTACGAACAAAGGAAAAGTACCATTTTTTAAATATCCTTATAAATGAGAATTCTTTCTTATTCAGCCTTTATTCTATTCAGGCCTCTTCCCAATTGCATGGGGCCCACTGACATTGGGGGAGGGGGAGGGGGTCATTTATTTTACTCGGTCTACTGACTCATATGTTAATCCTATCCTGAAATACCCTTCCAGACAATGTAGGATCAATGTTTAGGCAAATATCTGGGCACCCCATAGTTCAGGCAAGTTGATACAGAATTAATCATCACAACAAATTAGCCATAACTGTATAATACCTTGCCTAAAGATAACCTTTGTACCATACTGAGGGTCAGGCAGGCCTGTATAAGAACATCACGGGAGTTTCAGTTACCATACCTTTACAAGAATATAGACACAGGTGGAGTTGCAAGGAAAAGCTATAAAAAATGATTATAGAAATTAAAATGAGCCCAAGGAGGGAATATGAAGAAACTTACTAAAAAAATAATAAAATAAAGAACTATTTTACTACAAAGAGAGATGCTGGGCATTCTGCACCATGTTACAAAATACTCTGCTAAAGAAAAAGATTAAAGCAGGAGATATTTGGCTACACCTAGAGAATGTCAAAATCACCCACTCTTAGGAATCTAGAAGTGGCCTATTCAAGTCTAGACACCAGCTCTAGAGGATTCAGGAATTTACCTAAATGCCAAAACCATATGTCTCCTAAAGGTACTTTTGGGAAGGTAATTCTCTGTTGTTTAATTCAAATAATTCCTCTGCAGGTGACAATGTGGAAAGCAAATAAGTCTCTCTCTAATCCATCCCTAAAGGACTGAAACTGGTTCCTGGCAGCCTTTAAACAGAGAGGAGGGTAGCTGTGGGGCGGCCCATTGCTCCCTGCAGCGGGAGGCAGGCAGTGGAAAGAAGCAACAAGCTCTCCAGGAGCTAAAGAACCCTGGCAGGGTTCCCCTATCTCCCCCCTCCACCAAGCTTGAGGCCTCCCTCATGCAGTTTCTAGAACCCACTCTTATTTCCAGGGGTGAGAACAGGGACAAAAGAAGTGAGTTTAGTCATTGCAGGTACTGCTAAACTCTCCACTGACTGCAGAATAAGCAGGTCCCTGTGTAATCTGAGGTCAAATAAGGCAAACTAGATGTAAGCAGGGAGGACAGTGCTCCTCCCAGGGCAAAAATCTGCAGTTTCCAGTCATCCCAGAAGGGAAAGTATTAACAGGGCACTTAGGATAATCCCTTCCTCTAATTTAGTAGCTGGGACTTGGGAGTTGGGTCACTGGAGGAAAAAGAACTGATAAGAGTAACTGTCTGAAAGGAGGATTTCCTCAAAAAAGGTCGACGAAAGGACAGTGGAACTGTGCTTTCGTGAGCCAAGAGAGCAGGATGGCGGGACTTCACAAGGAACACACAATGTGGCAGAGGAAATAACGCCAGCAGCCTTCATAAAGCTACAAATATGTTTCCCTCTAAACATTCCCTTCTAAAGCCCAGGAGCTACTTTCTGTTTTCATACCTTTTCTTTTTCCTTTTTGATTGATAAGAAATGAAGGCAAGGTAAAAGACTGTTTCTTTAATAAAGTTTTCGACTACACTTCATGAAGCACAGATGAGATGAAAAAATACCTCTAGAGTCGATTTTTCTTCCACAGTCATCTGTTGCTTCCATCTTGTATATAATGTTCAACAAGAAGAAAACAGGTTTGTTTCAAATTATGTAACCAAATGGGGCCAATTAGTGCTATTTCACAGCAGGACTATGATGAGTCGGTGCATTTAAGTCACCGCGAATCCTTTTGATGAAATGGTTACACAGAGAATGATTCAGGCAAAATCTTGAATACAGCACCTGCATCTTTATCCTGATTCTTATCCTATAGAATATGATTGATCAAGGGGAAAGCCCTAAAAAATATTTTCAAGTTTTCAAGTACTTGTCTATTGTGTGCTGTATGGTGGCCCATGAAAAGAAACAAACAAACAAAGTCCACATCCTAACTTCTAAACCTATAAGCCTTATCTTATGTGACAAAAGAGTGAATAATACATTACGTGGCAAACTATGTACTTAAATTAAAGGGATTGAGGGGGGCGGGGGGGCCTCTCCAGATTACCCAGCGGGGCCCTAATAACACGAACACATACAGTAGGAGAAGGAATTTTGAACAGACCCATGGAGAGACCACATGAAAGGGAGGACCATGTGAAGGCAGAGGCAGAGAATGGGGTGATATGGCCACAGACAAGGGATGGCAAGCCACACCAGCAGCACCAGAAGTAGAATAGGAAAGGAACAGATTCTTCTCTAGAGCAGTGTTTCCCAAAGTGTGGTACACGTACCCCCAGCGGTACGGGAAGAGTTTGGTGGGGGTACGCGTTGCACCGGAGTTTGGTGGGGATATGCACTGCACCGTGCTTAGCTGCACCTAATTCTACGTTCTCATGAGTAGAAGGGGTACTCAGCCTTACAAAAATTACAGAAGGGGTACACATATGTCAAAAGTTTGGGTAACATTGCTCTAGAGCTTTAGGAGGGAACATGGCTCCCCTTATATCTTTATTTTCAATGTCTGGCATCCAAAACAGTGAGAGAATAAACTTCTGTTGTTTTAGGCCATCAAGTCTGTGGTGATTTGTCACAGCAGCCCCAGGAAATTAATACGTATTTTCTGTCCAATCCATACTGTCTTCTATAGAGCAGCCCATGGTAAAGGACTAAAACTAAACTGCATGTCTGTTCTAGGTAACCAAGACCTCCAGCTATAGCCAATGGGAATCAGAGGAAGACACTGAGCCAAAAGCCAACTGACTAGGATGAGCCAATCAGATTCTCCCTCTCAAAAATCTGAACTTAAGATTTAAAGAGACATAAAAACCACTGTTACAACATGTTAAACACCAGAGCTGTAGATTTGATGCTAGAGTTGGTCTCACAGCAAGCCAACATCAGTTTAAGCTAAAATTACAGAACAGTTAAGACTGCTATATGCTCCTCCCTGGGAGAAGAAATGAAACCTTAGAAATATGTAATCTATTTTCTAACTTGTCAAAGACATTGAACATAAATCTGATCATTAAATATAAGGCAGCATGAAAATAGCAAAGGCCTGGGAGGCAGAGCCCTGCACTCCAGCCCTGGGCTGATGGCAGGGAACTTGGCCTCTCAAGGCTGTTTTCTCCCCTAGATAATAAGGAGGTTGGACCAGTTCCCCACAGTTCTCTCTGATTATTACCCAATTTGTTGGTTTTTCTTTTCTTTTTTTTTTTTTTT
This sequence comes from Pipistrellus kuhlii, assembly GCF_014108245.1. NCBI lineage: Eukaryota > Metazoa > Chordata > Mammalia > Chiroptera > Vespertilionidae > Pipistrellus > Pipistrellus kuhlii. The sequence goes on along the minus strand of NW_023425540.1, from coordinate 28,964,419 downwards.
TTTTTTTTAAGTTCTATTTTAAAAGCTGCTTTTTCCTCTCACTTTCCTAAGAGAATTATGGCCCTGAAAGCAGCTGGCTATGCTTCCCTCACCGAGTACCTCGGATCCCAGGAGCACACTGTTCCTCTGGCGGGGAAAAATGCCTGGTGGTAGATTTGCACCTTCTGACTGATTATATGCAGCGACAGTGGGAGTTTCATTGGGTTCCTGGCACTGAAGGATAGCAAGCATTCTCTTCCTTTTAGCTCCGGGGTGTTTTTGTTTGCTTGTTTAGTTTGATAAAGAAAGAAGAAGAAGAAAAAAAAAAAAACCCACACATTTATATTCAGGTGTTCAGTCACAAAGTGAATGTGGCTCCACACCACTAAATTGCGTGCAAAGAAATTCAAACTGCAAGCTATAAGCCCCTACACATTTAGAATGAGCAAGCCAACGTCTCACCAGAGACTTTCAAAGTTGGGGTGAGATGCAGATGGCAAATGCTAGGCTGTGTATATCTTCAGCAACACGTGCATGTTCGAATTGATCTTACCATGACTGCCGGTGAAACTGAAGTCTCCTGCAAGAGAATCTCTGGGTACCAAGCCTTACTGGGAAGATATCTAAGCCTGTTTTCATCTTCATTGACCCCTTCCTGCAGTTCTCCTGGCTTCCCATTAAATGGGGACGGGGTGGAAGTGAGATAGACAGTACTGAGTCACTGTCTGCCCACATTCAGAACTGTAAACAGCACACTTCCCCCTCGCCCCCCGGGAGTGTGCAGATATTAGTTTATAATGCCATTCACCAATGAAGAGAATCAAGGCTCTTTGAAGAAATGACTGATTCTAGGACTGAGACAGGAATTATACAAAAGGAGTCTGTAGAATATAAAAGTACAGCATATGGAATATAATCAATAATATTGTAATAACTATGAATGGTGTCAGATGGGTATTAGATTTATTGGTGCAACCACTCCATATGTTATATAAATGTCTAATGACTGGTTATATACCTGAAACTAATATAATATTGTACATCAACTGTAATTGAAAAATTATCTTAGAAAATGAGCCTGTAGCTTTTGATATTTCTAGAAGTAAAAAAAGTTCTAAAAGAAAGAAGAAGAAGAAGAAGAAGAAGAAGAAGAAGAAGAAGAAGAAGAAGAAGAAGAAGAAGAAGAAGGAAAAGAAAAAGAAGAAGAGAAAAACTTAAAACCACAATGATGTCAATAGGACATGGAGCCAACTGAAAGAACTTCCAATGGCTAAAGCTGGAACAGTTTGAACAACAATATAAAGTAGTATCAGTTTATAACCCAAAGCACAACATCTATGCGTCATATTGATGTGAATCAATACGTAAATAAATAAGTGGTGGAAAAGAAACAAATCTCCCAAGCAGAATTCCTAATAACATATGTAGATATTCCTCCCTCAAAGAGGTGTAGTGTAACCCCCACTCCCTAAGTATGGCTTATTTACAGTGTCTTCCTTCCAAAGAGTATAGAAAAAGGGGGGGAAAAACACTTCTATAGCGGAGAAACCTGACAAACACATGCTACCTCAGACAGGTGGTCAAGGTCCCCGTCAACAGAGAGGTCATGTTGACTGCGTGTGTTGAGAATGGCACTTTATCTCTGGGGTCTTCCTCCCCAAAGTCCAAAGCCACAGCGTAAATATGAGAAACACATCAGACCAATGTCAGTTGAGGGACAATCTACTGCATACCTGACCAGTGCTCCTCAAAGCTGTCAAAGTCATCAAAACCAAGGGAAATCTGAGATGCTGCCTCTATCAAAGGGGCTTAAGGGAGATGTGACACCCTGTGGTCTCCTGGATGGCTCCTGGAGCAGAAAAACCATCAGGGGAAATTGGGAAATCTGAACAAGGTATAGACTTTAGTTAATGACAATGTATCAATATTGGTCCATTGATTGTAATAAATGCACTATATTGATGTAAGATGTTAATAGTAAAGGAAAGTGAGGACTCTGTACCAATCTTTGCAGTTTTTGTGTATATCAAAAAACTATTCTAAAATTAAGTACTTAAAAAAAAACTAGCAAAGGTAGGTAAGAAAGAAACACAAAACAACAAATTTATCTAGTCTACTGATTTAAAATTAATTGTTTCCAATCTCCTTTTCCTCTAAATTTTGCCTACTGGCTGAAAGTAATGGCAATATCTAAAGATGCTAAGAAAATCTACCAAGAAAGGGGAAATTTTTTTCAGAAGGTAAGTTCTGTAGCCTGGGTTGATATTATTTAAAGCTTTCTTTAAAACGTGTGAAATGCTAAAAGAAAACACCGTTGCAACAGGAGAGGTAATGAGAGAGATAATTGCTTGAGATAGCATCCAGAGGCCACAGAGCAAAAGAAACCTCCAGGCCAGGACATGACTGTGAACTGGTATGTTCTGGTCACTCCTATAAACAGGTGTACCCTCTGTGGTCATCGTGAACTATGAGCAAGATACCCCTCCACCTGAAGTCCATCTCTGACAGTTCATGATGGATATTCACCGTCCGTCCTCTGATCTTAGGTATTGATAATCCCATTGCTCTGTCTGTCCCAACTGTGTCCGCAGTATGTAGAGGGGAGAATGTGCTCCGAATTGCTAAGTTTCTTGGGGGATGGGAGAAGAGAAGCGGATTTGTGGGAACTAGGTCCCCCACAATCAGTCCCCAAATCTAAATTAAAAGTTATATCAGCATCTCTTTCGGCTCCAACTACATCTTCAGCATAAAGGGAAAAGGAAATAAAAGGCACCAAACACCAGCTTTTGTTTCTTTATTGTTCTATGGAGGCCTTTTTGTGCGTTTTTTGTTTTAGCAACCGGAGCAACTAGCACTGAAGATAACTGAAAATTACAATGTTTCTTTTTTTAGTTGATTTAAAAAGTCCTGAAATTTGGATGCCTTTGGGAACCAGGTTGCTAGAAAAGCAGTCCTAATTTTTTGAGTAGCTCTTTCTTTTCTAAGTTAATTCAGTTAAACCAAGATTTTAGTGATTATTTTGTGCCCAGCATTTATAGACACAGCGGATATGATATGGATATGATAACCCCAGTCTCTTCCTCTCTCTGTCTCTCTGTCTTTCTCTGTCTCTCTTTCCTGGTCTGCCTTCGTGTGTATTTATGTAGGTTTACAGTTGTGAGTATGTGAAACACAGAGTTTATTCTTATATTATTTTTTATTAATTATTGTATTATTTTCTATACAAACAGCTGTAAGCCTACTTTTGTCCACCCTATATTAAAGTCATTCCTAACCTTCCTCTCTGTCTGATTCATTCTCTAAGATTACTTTGAAATCCAGTCTTTTTCTCCCAAGTTCTCAAGCCCTTACTCAAGGTGACTGAATTTGCATATGTAATATCTTCTCTAGTCCACCTTCCAGATCAAAACATGAACTAGGGCTGAGACAGGATGACCTTATGCCATCCCAGGGGCATTCTCATCACAGCCATCATGCGCTCTAGTTCCCAGGGCTCTGGTTCCCACCACATCATTGTTGAAATTCAAATTGTTCCTATTTTCAGGAAAACTCGACAGGAGCCATATAATGCTGAGCCACATTTCCCTGGGTGCCTACTGAGGGATGCGTCCCCTGAGAATGGACTCATTGGCTCAGCTGGTACCTGTGTCACCTAACCTGAGGGGATCTTTTGGAGACCTCTGCTGAAAGAGCAAGGAAGGAGCGAGGTAAGAGAAACAGAGCAAGCACACATTTCTAACTGTGAACTTGGCACATGTTGACCAAGGTCAGCCCGCTATTTGCTTTCTGAGCCTTCGTATAGCAAGCCTTCATCGCCTGCTTTAAATATGCATTTTCCAGATATGCAAATAAGTACTTGTCTATTAACCAAGGGCATTAACAAAATCACTCCTTCTAAAATCTTCATTTTAATTAAAATGAGACCTACCGCCTCACAATCCCCCAACCCCTGTGCATTTATTTAAGCTATGGATGTTATTTTTTATGGGATGCTTATCTAGGGTCTTGGGAAAACCTGGGGAAGCTTTTGTTAGTTGGAAGAGCTTTTGTTTTATTTCATTTTTGGGTTTTGCATTTTCTTTCACAAACCTTAGATAAACAAATATTTGTCTTGGTTATTAGCACACAAAAAAAAACTTTAAGATTATATAAAAATTTTAAATTAGATAAAGTATTAGACATGATATATTACATTCTTAGCAGGAATAAAACCTAGCAAAATATACTAATATAATGAAAGTTTTGATCACACTGAAGTCTTAAAGGAGAAAATGGACAGCCCTCTGTAATTCAAAGAAGGCAAGTGACATTTTAACCAACATGATCAGTAGTTTCACTGTCTTGATAGCTACCGTAAAACACGTGTTTGTTCTGCCTCAAGCACAGAGCTTTATAGTTGGACAGGTCATCTGTTTTCCCCCAACAAACCTGTATGGCAGGTATTACCCTCCCAGCTCACAACTAAAGCTGAGAAATTGCCCAGGTGACACAGCTGAAGTAACTGAGCAGAAACAAACCCCAGCCTGCCTCACTCCCAAGGATGTGAGATCCACAAAAAACCCACCAGCAAGAAATCAAGCTGCCAGGAGCACTGAAGTTTGAGTGTATGTGGTATAGAAAAAAGGAAAGCAGCTAACTCCTCTTCCCTTCAGGGCTTATAAATTAGGACCACGGTTGTCTCAGAATATCCCTCCCAGACCAAAAGTGAATTTCTGGCCCCAGCTTAAGCCAAAGCAATGGCCACCTTGGCTCTTGGATTTCCCACTCTGGCCCTTATAAATGTCTATTTCAGAGTTCCACTTTGGCATTATTAACTCAGCTGATGTGGTAATAAACTGCCACTTGAGAACGCCGATTGGTGTTCATTATAACGAGGTGTGGTATTGAGGATATGGGTTACTATTTCAGATGGTTCTCCTTTAAGAAGACTCACAGCAAAAACTTTCCTCAGGTTTTGAAGACAGGAAAACATATGCCTTTCTTGAGGAACAGATATGTTTACGTGGCTATTGTGAGCCTTGTGACTGGTCATGTTGCCCATTTTGCTTTGGCAGCTAGGGAGCTACCGACAAAGTTGTACAAAGCAGTGGCATAGTCAATATAGTCAATAACATTGTCATAAGTATGTATGGTGTCAGATGGATACTAGACTTATAAGGTGATCCCTTTATAAGTTCTATAAATGTCTAATCACTACCCTGTGTTCCTGAAACTAACATAATATTGTATATCAACTGTAATTAAATACTTTAAGTATTTAAAAAAATGAAAGAAAGAAAGAAAGAAAGAAAGAAAGAAAGAAAGAAAGAAAGAAAGAAAAAAAAAGAAAGAAAAAAAGAAAGAAAGAAAGAAAGAAAGAAAGAAAGAAAGAAAGAAAGAATTGTACAGAGCATTAGGTATTGGCTCATGTACTAGTAATTTCCCAGGCCTAACTTCACTTAGGGTAGTGAAGTTAGGCCTGGGAAATTACTCCTTTTTCCTCATTACTTTAAAATTCTCCTTTTTTTCTCCTTTTTCCTCATTACTTTAAAATTTATTTTGTTTATGTAATGTTCTTCAAACCCTACCCTGAATAGAGGCATTCATCTGTTTGTCTATTTCTGAGTGTAACAGAATCTCTGCATTTGCACCTGGAACAGATAAATAGCCCTATTACACCAAGAGCCCCTCAAGGACAGGGAAGACTCCTTACTCGTCTCTGCCTCTTTGGTACACACCCTCTGCTTGGCATAGCGTGAGCGCCTACTAAACACTTAAATTTTGAAATATCCCCAGGGAAGATTCAAGAGAGTCTGAAGAACTATTTAGAACTGTCCCAGCACTGCAGTCCCCATTGGATTAGGGAGCTCTTTGTTTCCATTCTGGCTCTTGACATACATGGAAAGAGAGATTCTCTTACACTAGAGTACATGTCTGAGAATGCCAGTCCTCCTAGTAGGGCATCCCTAACATAGTTTGCCTAACAGTGTCTAACACGCCACACCTATCAGAGCACATGTGTCATGAGGCTTAATAAATGTTTGCTGAATAAATGTCAAGAACTGAGCATCTTGCTATCTTTTGTGTGTAGAAGTGAGAACATGCTTTCCTCTGATGCCTCCTTTTGGTTCACCTCAGGAACCTGTTGAGTGAATGGAGCATTGCATGGGACCCAAAACTAAGATGTTTGGCTCAGGCAGACTGGAGTTCAAATTCTGCCATTAACCAGCTTTGCAACCTTATCTCTCCTAAGTCAGCAAGTTATCTGACCCCTCTAAGCCTCCATTTTCTCACCTTTAAATGATGATTAATCATAATACTTACTCATGGGATTATTATAAGGAATTAATGATACATGTCATGCAGTTAGTTCAGCACCTTGTATTTTGTGAATACTCAGTAAATGGTGACTGTCTTGCCCATTTTCTGATCTTCACTCCTAAGTCAAACATCTACTCTTAGAAAACTAAATTGTGAGTAGCATATTTGTGACCAAAATGCCCTCTATTTCAAACCCTAACAGCATCTCCAATTTATACAGTCCACGGATCTTCCCCAAGTCCAGGGCCTTATTTTTAACCCTCCTCCCTCTATGGAGAGTTGTTGTGGGAGGGTTAAGAAGGGAGCAGATCACTACAAAATTCTCTTATGCTAGGAATAACTGAAAAATGACAATATTTCAGAGAGATATTGAGAAATGGGATTTGAATTTAAAGCAAGTGCCATTAACAAGATTGAAATATTTGAGAACCTCGTGGCTGATTTCCGAGGATTAGATTTTTAAAAAACAAATACTCTTCTAAGTGAAACGTGGACTGAATTTATGAGTTAGAAATAATTCTTTGCTTTGAAAGATAAATCTCTTCACAGGGATAGCAATACAAAAATATGTTTGCATTTAATTTAGTCTTTATGAAAGATATTGTATACTTACCTACATAGAACTCTGTCTCAAAGCCTGCGAGTTGGAGATTAGTACAATCTTCTGCTAACGTCATATCCTCAGGTCACCATAAAACCACCTGGGTCCTCCGAATGTTCCATCTGCATGGAGGGGAAAGAGAATGGCATTAGCATCATGTCTGCCTGAAAAGCAAGCCTACTTTTAGAGATAGAATGAAGAAGCCACTGACTAGGCTTCAGCCTCTTTAGTACGGAAATGTGTGTCTCTGGGAACTTTGACCTCAAGGTCATGAGCACCGTGGTTGGAGGTATTCTGCAGCTACCAAAGCTAGAGTACACAAAACTCATCTTCAGGGCCATCTTAGTTTCAAGGAGTCAAATAGAGTGTCTTGTCCATCTCTCTTCTCATCCCATGCCCCCAAATAGAGGCCTGTACTCTGGGTTCAAAACTACAGCAGATAATTCTAAGTCAGCAACCAAATGACTCCACCAGCTGCATTACACCCTGAAATCATGAGGATACACAGCCCAAAATGTGAGGGCACCTTACTGAGATGGCAGACTCCTCCTCGAGTGAGCTTGTCACTGCTAACAGACAATTTCTATTTGTGTCCTCATGTATGGCACAGTGGTTAAGAGCATGGACTTTCAGTAACCTTGGGCAAGCCATTGTCTTCCTTACTTGAGATAGTTGCTGTGATGATTAAATGAATTAATATCTATTAGTCTGCTTGAACTACCGTAATAAAACACCATGGACTGCATGGTTTAAACACCACCAGTTTACTTTCTCACAGTCCTGGAGCTAAGAATGCCCAAGTGGCTGAAAAGTACAACCCTATGGGTATGGAAGGGAAGAAAATCAGAGATATTCGGGGGAACCACTAAAGCCTACACAAGATCACAGCTGACAGTCAGATGATGAAGCGTAGTGTTTCTAATACTGAAATGGGGTTAAGGATATATTTCTGAAACACAGGAAAAAATTGTTTAACTTAGCTCTAACTGATGAGGTGGTTTTGTCTTTCCCTTTTGGTTGGTGCTTAAAAGCAGTATAGTCTTTCAACTCCAAGCAAAGCCAAATATGGGAAAATAACTGCCTTATGGGATAGGGAAAGTAGGGGGCAGGAATGGAGAAGAAGGCCAGAGGATGGGTAGGAGCCTTATTTTCTGTGTTCAAGGGATGATGTCTTCATCTATAAATATCTAATCTTCTGTTTATCTCAAATTTCCATCTTTGACATTACACTTTCATCTCCAGAAGCTGTCTTATAAGTCTCTACTTAACATACGCAACACTTCCTCTATCTTCTTGAGCACATGGAAATCAGTTATAGCAATTGCTTCCATGTCTTTGCTACTAATTCTATTATCTGTGTCATTTATGTGCATGTTTCTATTGACCAATATTTGTTTTTATATGGACATTTCCCTATATGCCAGGTAATTCTTTATTGGATGCCAGACATGGGAAAATTTTCTTTGATAAGTGCTGAATATTTTCGAATGCCTATATTCTCAAACTTTGTTCTGGATTGCAGTTATATTATTTGGAAATTATGATTTTCTTAGGTGTAATGATAAGATGATGAGATGGAATTCAGTCATCTTTGTTTAGATCTAAATTTGTTCCAACACTGAGGCAATACCCTTCTGTGTAGTCTTATTTTTCTGATATCCTTTGGATTAGGACATTTTCCACCCTGGCTGGGAGGAACACTATTCCCAGCTCTGTATGAGTTCCACAAATGTTCCCTCTGCTCCTTTTCAGTAGTTTCCTTCCCAGATTTGGTTAGGTTCCCAAAAGCACATCCTGATCAGCAATTAGGTGGAAACTTAGAGGACTGTTTACAGGTCTCTAGAGCTTTTCCTCTGTTCAGCTCAGTCCTCACCAGTACTCTGTCCTGTAAATTTAGGCCTCTTTGGCCTTTCTGGACTTCTAGCTCCACCTTTTCAAATCAGGTATATAACTGGGCTCCCTAGGGTTTCTGTTCCCTACACTGCGGCCCAGAACCTCACTCCAAGCACTGAGCTGAAGAAATCACATGGTTCATCCTGTTGGCTTTCCCACTCACAGAGATCAATGTCCTGCATCGCCTGGTATACAAAGTCTGAAAACAGCATTTTCTATATTGTGTCCAGTGTTTAGATGAGAGGATAAGCCCAATCTCTATTACTTTTTCTTGTCTAGGGAGACATTTTTAAAGAGAGAAATTGGTTCATTACTTCTTATTTTTGCTTTAGCATCACAAATTCAAGTCATATAAAGTGCCTTTTCTCTTATAGAACATGAAAGAAAGATTGAATTAAATGGGGCAATATGGCAATCAAATAATTAATTCCATTTTTATTTTCATAATTTGAAAGCCCTAGTTATATTTCAAAACCATCCTTTATTTGGAGTTTTTATTTTTTAGTTATCTTTCTCTCATTTTAATCACCTGTGAGATATGTTTAACTCTCTAAAATATTTCCAGCAATATTTTCTCATAGAATTTTCAAAGCTGGAAAAAGTCTTAACCATCCTGACATCCTGAAGTTTTTTCCTACATGACAAGTAGACCTAGAGAGTCTCTCTCTCTCTCTCTCTCTCTCTCTCTCTCTCTCTCTCTCTCTCTCTCTCTCTCTGTGTGTGTGTGTGTGTGTGTGTGTGTGTGTGCGCGCGCACATTGTAACACAGTTACCCAGGGTCAGAGTGAAAAACCAGAGTCTATCTCTCCTGCCATTAAATCACTGATGTACTAAGCAATCAACCAGGGAACCCAACTGAGTGCCAGGCGCTGCTCTAGGCGTTTTCTGCCAAACTGTTTTCTTCCCTTCAGAGTTGATACTCACAGTGGAGTAGTGGTGACGGTCAATGTGGAAAATGCAGCTGTGGAAGTGAGCACAGGATACGGTGGGAATAGGATAGGTGTAGATTTATTGTTGCCGCTTTCAAAGCCATGGCTGTAATTTTCCCCTTAATATCAGACATCAAGTTTTCTTAAACTTTTATTGAAGTGTTGCATGCATACAGAAAAGTGTGTAAATCGTTTTCATAAAATGAACCCACCCATCAAGAAACAGAATGTACCAGCCCCTGGAAAGTGAGTCCCCTTCTAGTCATGCCTCACCACCCTCTGCCAGCGACAACACTGGTGACTGTGCAGAGGAGGTGGTGTAGGTCACTCCCAGGAGGGCCCGGAGGCTGTTTCCCAGCTCACTGCTCTCTCCACTGCACCAAATGTCCCCCTGGCTGAGGCCTCTAACATCCTCCAAACTCACAGATTCCACAGAAGCCTCCTCTGTGGGATTCAATATGGGATATCACTATACTATTTGTGTCACTTGGATGACTCATGTTTAAAAGATGTTCAGATACCATCAGGGGGTTTTCACTTTACACTTTCCCTGAGGCAGATATATACTTTTAGAATCACTCCTTGGATTATTTTTAAGCAACAGCAAACACAAGTCTAAAAGTTTTAAAGTATGACAGATGACTATAGTTACCAGGCATGAACAGTCTTTTCACATTTGGAAATAAAGTAGTCAATGTTTTCTTTATCTTTCAAAATAATTAAAATCAAGATGTTTCATCAATGAGTAAATCAAGAACCTATAATAATGATCACGTCCATATATTTGTTATTGTTCCTAACAAAATATTGACTCTAATTTGACAACATACTGAAGTGTGGTTGTTCCTTGGGAAAGGGGATTATGACAGCAACCATATTGAAGTGTACTGACAGGGCCTCTCTTTCCTAGCTATCTTTGTGTTATGCTAATATATGGACAGTGTGAGTTCTTTGGGTTTTGTCTTTCAGAATTTAGGGGGCAAAGAGGAAAGGGAAATAGAAGGAATATGTAATGCTGTGAAAATGCCAGTAACCAAAAATACTTAGAGCATCAACCTCTAAATGTCTACTCTTACAAATGTGTTGTAGGGTTGCTGTTAACACCAAACCCTAATTAATTATTAAATTAATTCCTTAATGGAGATCAATTTTCTTCTAAATTAGCACTGGGAAATGAACCTGCGAAATGCTAACAGGGGATGAAAGTGCAAGAAATGAAATATTGCTGTGGAGAACTGAGTTTACTCCCACTGCCTGTCTCTTGGTTGCATTTCACAAAACCAAATTTGCCTTTCATATCCTCATTAGACTCTTCCCATTAAAAAGAAATCTGTAATGCTTTGCAAATTTTGTAATCCACAACTCAATAATTATCTAACAAATCATCAAAACCAGATGCTACTATATCAAATTTATATGAAAAATGCTTCACTGCCTAAATTTTATATCACTCCAAAGCCCCAATCAGTGATGTGGTTATGGCTAAGGGTAATATATTTGTGAGTTTGATAAACATATGAATCCTATAAAGCCCTACAGGTAGCCCTAGCTTCACAAAATATTGGTTTTATTCAAAAGTTGGCTACAAATTAACTGTTATAATTTTCATTACAATTATGAAAATCATTCCTCTTGTTCCTACAATAATTTTCATTATAATTACGAAAATTATTCCTCTTGTTCCTGCCTCAGAATTTGAGGGGAAACATAGGACAAAATGTATTTTTGTGTCAATGGATTTAGGGTTATCTCAGAAGGACAATTTGTGTTGCTACTACCTCTAGAACTGCAATCTCTTTCACCTTTAAATGATGTATCTGTTTTCTTCCAGATGTTGTAGCTCAAGAAAGAATCTCTGGAAATTCACATCAAGGCTTAGAGGTGGGTACTGGGAGATACTCATAGATCCCAGAGAAGGCCCTGATCTTGGGGGGAACAACTTCAGAAGCAGGTTGTGAGGCCTTGAGGACAGGGACAGGCTACTGGTGTTTATCCCGGTGAAAAGCATCTGGGCAGGAAATGTCTCAGAAGGAGGGTCTGGAGGTTTCCGGTTCTAAGGGAAACTGTGTACCTCACTGGGGGTGGAACGCAGACCCTGAAAGGGGAGATCACCATTCTGCACCCCTCCGATCCTCAACCCTGGAGTAAAGTCACATAAGGCTGGACTTTCTTGTTTATGCACAAAAGACTAAGGCAGGGAGACTTGTATAATAAGCTGTCCAAGATAGAGGGAAGGGGAACCAAGGCATTGAAGCTCTTTTAGTGTCTATGACATTTGGCTTTAGCTGGTCTAGAAAATGCAATATTTACTTAAACTAGCCTACATCTATGTCTATTGAAGAACCACATGTACTGAGGCTTCAATCACTGTCCACTGAAGCCTCTGCTAGAAATGTGTGTGTATGTGACAGAGAGGAGAAAAGGGATGGGAGGAAAGGAGAAGGAAGGAGAGGTGAGTGCTGGGATGGAAAGGGATGATGGGAAGAAGACTAAAAACTATGTACAGGTACAGATGGTTACTAGACTTAACACAGTGATCACTTCATAAGATATATGTGTGGAATCACCATGTTGTACACCTGAACCTACTATAATCCTTTTTAATAAAAGAGTAATATGCAGATTGACCATCACTCCAACACACAATATGGCTGCCCCCATGTGGTCAAAGATCCTGCTCCTATGTGGACACAAGATGGCCAGCAGGGTAGGGCAGCTGGGAAGGACCAGGTCTGCAAGGGAGGGAAGTTGAGAGGGACCAGGCCTTCAAGGGAGGGCAGTTGAAAGCAATCAACCCTGCAGGGGAGGGCAGTTAGGGGTGACCAGGAAGGCAGAGGAGGGAAGTTGGGGGCAAACGGGCTGGCAGGGGACCAGTTAGACATTAATCAAGCTGGCATGGGAATGGTTAGGGGGTGATCAGGCAGGCAGGCAGAAGCAGTTAGGGGCAATCAGGCGAACAGTTGAGAGCTAGCCATCCTGGATTGTAAGAGGGATGTCCGACTGCCCGATCTGGTGGGATCAGGCCTAAACAGGCAGTCGGACATCCCTCAAGGGGTCCCAGATTGGAGAGGTTGCAGGCTGGGCTAAGTAAGGGACAACCCCCCCTCCCCCCCGCCGCCCCCGTGCATGAATTTCGTGCACTGGGCCTCTAGTATTATATAGCAACTATAATTTAAAAATAAAAAAAGAATTCTAAGCATTTCCCTCAAGTTATAATTCAAATCAAAATTGTATTCCTAGAATTAGCACTTAACAAAAATAAACCTGTGAACTAAACTATTTGAAAGAGGATGAAACAGACCTTAACACAATTGAACCAGAGATCTATAGTTGTGGTCTTGCCACATCCTACCACCATCTGGCCCAATTAATGTCTTCACCAAAATTTCTCCCTTTCTGAGCATGACATCAATGACTCCCAAGTTATAATTTATGGGGCACAATTCTTCTTCCTAGGTGTTACTTCAACATCTTGGCTATTTGTTAACCCCACTGAGCATAAGGACAAGGCTGCCGAGGCCACGGCAGACAGCTGCCTGTAGGCTGACCCTGCTAGGTGGCTGCTTCCGCGCTCAGATTTCCTTGTCTTCTCTGCCAGGAAAGTGCCTTCTAAAATCCTTTTTCACTCCTGCTCTCAGGTACAAGCACTGCACTTTCAGACTTTTTAAAGTATTGCTGTATTTATCAAGGTGAAAACTCACCTTTGAATTAATCCCCTTATTGGAAACCCACAATTGGAAAATAAAGTCATTCAATCAGATCACTCTGTCATTCTCAGCTCTTTTATCAATTAGGTACCTTAATGCATATGTACTCTTTACAGGCAAGATTGAGAATATAATTCTGAAATAAGTGGTTTAAAAATGAATGGCTAAAAAGGTGACTAATTGCCCACTAAGAGCTATTCATGCAGTAGAGTCTTATGTAGAATCTAAAAAGCCTTTAGTTCTCTTAAAATAAAGATGTATTATACTGGAGCTTTAGTAGGCACAATTTTTAAATGGGCTGATTAGAGCTGGAGACTGATTTTCAGGCTTTGCCAAATATATATATATATTTATATATATCCAAATATTTATATATACTATATATATATATATATATATATATCTCCAAATGTATATAATATCCAAATATATTTATATATACAAAATATAAATATCCAAATATATATATATATATCCAAATATACATATATGCAAATATATATATATCCAAATATATATCCAAATATTTATATATATATATATATACATATATCCAATATATATATATATATATATATATATATATATATATATCCTCTCTGGAGTTCCTCCTGCACAGTTATAATTTTATTATTCCTTTAAGAACACTCAAATAGGTCAGGATTAGCTCCGTTGAAGTGTGTGTGTTTTTCTGTGAGATGATTACTTAACTCAGTATACTAAGTCATACTAAAACTTGGTAATAATGTGCTGTGTACTGAGCCATCTGCCCAAAAGTTATGCAAATTTTCTCCTCCTGGAACCTTGCAAATTCTGAGAGACAAGGGCATAATTCTGGTAGAAACCATTCTTCCTTCTACATACAGCCAATAAAAATGGGGTTTCCTATCAAGAGAAGATTCTGTTACATTTCAGCCAGATTCCTAGGTGAGCTCACTCATCTCCACTCACTCTCCTGGAGCAGAAAGGTCAAGCAGAGCAAATCAGATCCTGCAGAGAACAAGGAGAGGGGAGCAAATGGCCCACAATTTCCTATGCTATCTTGGCACTTGTTTCCATTCAGCCTTCCCTCTCACCTATCAGGAACTAGACCAAAGGCACATCAAAATACCTAGAGATCTGACTTAAAATGCAAATGCATGTCCTACTACAGACCTACTGAATTAGAAACAGGAGCGTTGGCCAGGAATCTGCATTTGGAACAGCCCTTTATATCACTCTTAGCACACTAACCTTTAGAACCTCCAGCCTCATGATAGCAATAACAGCACAAAATAAGTAATCCAGATCCCCTTGCTGACAATCCACAGCCCAAATAGCTGGGTTCCCCAGGCAGCACTGACACTATCTAGCAAATCCTTTATTCTCTATCACAGAGGGCCCAGCTGAGGGCACAGCATGAGGGTGCCCAACACTTGGTAGAGAAGGCAGGCAAGTGTAACTTCCTTCATTTCAACAGTTCCCCCAACTAACTAACCCCCACGCAAAACCTGGCTCTACTTTAACTCTACCTGACTTGGCCATATCTGACTCCCATTTTACCTCAATCAGGAATCTATTTTCATAGTTTTCCCAACTAACTCAAGCATTAGCTTGTCTCCAATCCTTCCTTCTCAAATAAGACTTACACTGAATTCTTTTCTCTCCTACCCTTCTGACCCCACTCTTTCACAGTCTCTCTTGAATTTTAGTAGCTTTAGAGGAAAATAAAAAGTCTAAATGAAGTTACCTCAGAACTTGCTCTTAATAACAAAATGGATTTTAGCACAGTAGACCTTACCATGGCTATCCTTTATATCAAAGTGCTAGGAATCACTTACTTTAAAAGGAAGGGGTCAAGTAGTATAAATTTATTCTTAGACTTCCCTGTTGTATTACTTATGAATGTAAACTTACTGTGCAGCACTGTAGCAAATGAATACTGCAATCACACTCTACATGATCATCAGAACTAGTATCTGCCTTATAAACTTTATTAAAGGCTGACAACAGCTTCAGACAGTGAGTCTGAATTTACCTCCACTGTAGAGATGTACTTCTCTTCCATAAATGCAATGTCCAGGTAATGAACTTCATTTTGTTTATTTCAAAGATTAACTATAGCGAATTTGGAACATTTTGTTTTATTGTAGATGTTTGAATATTCAAAAGGCTACTCCTCTGAAAATTGCTCATATAAGTAGCTGAGATGCTTTGATAAAAGAGCAATACATATCTGATGTGTTAAAGTACACTGAATGAACAAATGCTGAATCACTTTATGATCTAGCAATCATATTTATCTCCCATGATTGTTTTTTTAAAAATATGACAGAATGGACAAAACCGGTTTGGCTCAGTGGTAGAGCATCAGTCTGTGGACTGAAGGGTCCCAGGTTCAATTCCGGTCAAGTGCATGTACATTGGTTGCGGGCACATCCCCAGTAGGGGGTGTGCAAGAGGCAGCTGGTCGATGCTTCTCTCTCATCGACGTTTCTAGCTCTCTATCTGTCTCCCTTCCTCTCTGTAAAAAAATCAATAAAATATATATTTTAAAAAAAATATGACAGAATGAATTGACATATGCTGGACAAAATGTTATGCAAATTTTGACATTTTCTCAACAGTACAAATTGAAATATGGTTTACTGTTGCAATATCGGCTTACAGGTGATGTCCTTAGGGAATTTGGCAATCGAAGATTATAACACATATTTAAAATTTAGCATAGATAGTATGTCTTCTTAATTTTTAAGTGTCCATCTGTAGCTGCTCACCAAAATACTTGACTTCATGCCTACCAGCACTCCATAACTAACATGCCCAATGAAGATGTTCATTTTCTTCCTTTTCCCAGCTCCTCCCATTCGTTTGCTTACTCCTATTAATTATTCCAATAGTCTCTTGTTCACCTTAACTACTGATGGTAAATCCATTTCTGATGCCCACATCTCTCCCATACCCAGTTTGCTCACTATACTTAAATACAGTCACATCTCTGGTCAAGAAAGAATACTGCATTTAAAAAATATTTTAAATTTAAAATAAACGTGTATAGCAACAAATTAATGTATCTATAGTTTGTATTTTAATTGGGCTTTTCCCTCCTGGAAACATTAGGCTATATTCAATATCACATCAATAAAAGGTGAATTATATTCTGAATTATATTCTGATCCAGGAGAGGTTTCAAAGGAGAAATCTATTACGTATTGGAAGCAGGAAATATGTCAAGGTGAGGCAGTAGAAATAACATGAATTAATTATTTAACTCAAGAGAAACTACAGCTCAGTAGAGGTAAGAGGAGTAGCGGGAGAAGAATGAAGAGGAGGAAAGCAGATAGCATTCTTTTGACTGATAAGATGAGGAAGGTCTTACTGGGAGTTTAACAAAGGAGAGTTAAAGTCTTGGAAAACACCACTCCTGGCTACTCGGGTAATGGCTTGCATCTTATGGTAACTACTTTATAATATGGAAAGAACAGATAAATGACAAATAGAGGAGGAACTACACTTGGCATAGAGCAGTGGTTGGCAAGCTCATTAGTCAACAGAGCCAAATATCAATAGTACAACAATTGAAATTTCTTTTGAGAGCCAAATTTGTTAAACTTAAGCTTTTTCTAACATCACTTCTTCAAAATAGACTCACCCAGGCTGTGGTATTTTGTGGAAAACCCACACTCAAGAAGCCAAAAAGCAGCATGTGGCTGACCATGGGTCTAGAGTAACACTATTAATCTATACTAATAAAAATCTAGGTGATGCCAAAACCGGTTTGGCTCAGTGGTAGAGCATTGGTCTGTGAACTGAAAGGTCCCAGGTTCCATTCCAGTCAGGGGCATGTATGTTGGTTGCGGGCACATCCCTGGTAGGGGGTGTGCAAGAGGCAGCTGGTCGATTTTCTCTCATCGACGTTTCTAGCTCTCTATCTCTCTTCCTTCCTCTCTGTAAAAAATCAATAAAATACATTTTTTAAAAAAAATCTAGGTGATTCTCTTGCCCTTGTGCAACATCCTCATGTCATCACAAGATGGCTGCCACAAGATGGCCACCCTCATGTCATCACATGATGGCCATCACAAGATGGCTGCCACAAAATGGCTAGCAAGGGAGGGCAATTGGGGGTGAACAGTCCAGCAGGGGGAGGCAGTTGTGAGCAACCAGGCCTTCAGGGCAGGGCAGTTAGGAGTGATCAGACAGGGGAGGACAGTTGGGGGTGATTGGGCTGGCAGGGGAGGGCAGTTGGGGGCCATCACTTGGTAGAGAAGGCAGACAAGTGCAACTTCCTTTATTTCAACAATTCCCCCAGCAGGAGAGCAGTTAGGGAGTGATCAGGCTGGCAGGCAGAAGTGGTTAGGGGCAATTAGGCAGGTAGGTGAGTGGTTGGGAGCCAGCAGTCCTGAATTGTGAGAAGGATGTCCGACTGGGATCAGGCCTAAACAGGCAGTTGGACATTCCTCAGGGGGTCCCAGATTGGAGAGGGTGCAGACTGGACTGAGGGGCACACACCCCCATGCACGAATTTCATGCACTGGACCTCTAGTACAGAAATAATAAACACAAAAATGACTGAAAGAAAAGGAGAAATATCTTTATGAAACTATTTCACAACATCTTTCTATCCTTTAAAAGATTTGCTAGACTACTGGTAATAGCGGTTTTATTTTCCTCAATATTGTACCAAATATTAAATATTAATATCAAATATTAAGTTGTACCTTAGAAACCATCAGATTCCAGCTCCTCTTCAAATCTTACTCAATCAATGGAGATAAACATCCCCCCGCCATAGAAGTACTAGAGATTTGACTGTCTGGTTTTATTTATCATGCCCTGATTAGGCATCTCAGCTAAGTTTTTGCCAAATTCATATGGGAGTTTTCCTGTCATTCCCTGCTTAGCCCAAGCAGATTTTATTTTTTTCTATTTTCAGACCATGCTAATCATGGCACACTTCCAAAGTGTATAAGAATTTGAGAAAGGAGTTGATTGCTTAATTCTTGCCTGTGACTGGGAGCTTGCACTAATTAGCCACAGCCAGAGTCCTCAGCACGTTCTCTAGGGCCCACAATCCACTGACTAGCACAATGACAAGGCCATCTGGCCTTCCCGCAGCACATTGGAGAAAGTGTCTCTTGGCACAAAAACCAGGGATGCCTGCAATTTAGAACGAGTCAAGTGCTGCCAGCACTTTTGAAAGAAATGATGCCTGACTGCCATGGGAGGCCTGTCTCAAAAGAAGCTACTTCTGTGCCCACCAACACCAGGATCTTAAAACCTGCCTCAACCTCCTGCTCCACACTACCTTCTCTTACCTCCCTTTATCGGATTCCACTCTTCATCACTCCTTTTGGGTGGTGTTCCTTCCTCCATCATTTACTGCATCGAAGCTGACGCACGTGGATTTGAGGCTTGCGTGTACTTTTCAGTAGACTTTTAAACAGCTATTCATTAAGAGGATGTCAAATTGGAGACAATAAAGGAGTTGGAACAATCAGAGGGAGGTGGCTAGGAAGCCAGGTTTTGGCACGTGGGTGAACCCAAGGTGAGTGGGGCTCGCTCTGTCCTGCTTGTTCCTCGTCCACGTGGCCTGGCCCAGGAAACTAAAGAAAAGGGAGCACGAGAATGACAAGCACAAGCAAGCTATGGGAAAAGGCTGGTTATGTGCCCACTGGTCTATGCTGGTGCAGTCAGTAGGATGCACACACTCATTGAGGAATGGAAGACAGCCAGCACTCTTGGCCTCTCTTGGCCAATGATTTCCAGGCAGCGTTTCCAGGGTAAGTTTATTTCAAGAAAACCAAGTAACCTTAGTCATCTGACCATGTGTCCAGTTTTGGGATTGGGATAAATGGCCCACTATTACATTGCCTGAGGATCTCTGGGCCTCAGAGCATTATCCTTGTTAATCCCACTTATTACCCGAGTCCTTCATTAGACTAAAGATTCATGAAAATAAAAGACAAGTGAAAAGTGACTCCCCTGGAGAAAAATCCATTTGATGGTGAAACTTCCCAGATTATTCCTTCATGATCTTCTGGATGACATTTTCAGGGGAGGAGGCAAAGCTACTGAAACAGCTGAATGGATGCGCATTATATGCTTGATTCATAAAATATCCACATCGGTAAATAGACCCTCTCAGTTGTAATTTGCATCACATTTCCCTTTGGATTTCCAGGTATAGCCTTTCATGTCATGTTTTCAATGTGAGACTCACAAGTCTGATATTCCCAGTGATATATGTAGGCTTTATATTGCATTAATTTAAAAGTCTGCCTTTTTAAGTTGCCCAAATTTCTTCTTTTTTTCTTTTTTTTTTACAGAGAGGAAGGGAGAGAGATAGAGAGTTAGAAACATCGATGAGAGAGTCATCGACCAGCTGCCTCTTGCACGCTCCCTACTGGGGATGTGCCCGCAACCAAGGTACATGTCTTTGACCGGAATCGAACCTGGGACCTTTGAGTCCGCAGGCTGACACTCTATCTACTGAGCCAAACCGGTTTTGGCCCAAATTTCTTTAAGACAGTGAACTTCTCGAGGCTGAGTTATTTTGGTTAAGTGCCTCTGTGAAGTTAGTGTTATAACTTGGACTAATACTTTTTCTTGTAGTTAAACAGTCTGGACATGTCTGAGAAGACTACAGACACCCACAGATTCTTCCTCTTCAGGCTCATTGTGAACTAACTGTCTCAGATGATCGCTACTCAGGAGGGTGAGAAAGGGAATCCCTTATTCTGATGGCAGGAACTCTGTGCCTATGACACAAACCACACCCCATCACACTGGAAGGTTACAGTCTCCCAAAGAGCCAGGATTAAAATTCACCTTGGCAGCTGTGCTTAGCGCTCTTGATTATAAAAAGTGCAATGGGTTTAGCTGTCATGAAGGTGACAAGGTTCTATGCAAATTCAAATATTCTTCCAAAGCTGTGCATGTCATCTGTGATTTCCTATATCCAGTTTGGCAAGCTTCTGTTCTCTGCAGAAATTCCTCCAGACGTGCCAATATCCATTCTGCATATTATGTTTCTTCCTCTAGTCTTATGGCTCTACATGAAAAATAAAGAAGAGATGATGACATTGTTATTTTATAGCTTCTTTCTTACAAGGAACCCAAGGCTCTGAATAATTATGTAGTCTGAATGAAAAAGAAAAAGTGGATTGCCCTTTGGTGAGCAACATTAATTCTTTCAACTTTCTTATGTGTCATTTAACAAATTACCCATTTCAAGGCGCTAAATGGCCCTCTGGTAGCCAGGCTGAATTAATGGCCCTGTAAGCAGCCATTTATAATATAACCTTTCATTTATAATGTACTAATGACACTCATTATGCTATCTCATCAACCCTTCCTAATTGTGAGAAAGATAAGCAGACAAAGCCAACCCTACAAATAGGCAAACTAAAGGCCATCCACCCATTGGATTCATCAGCCAGCTCAGTGATTCAGTCCTCTTACCTGAAATAAAATCAATCAACAATTATGTATTTATTGAGGGCCCACTATGTGCCAGGTCTACCTTCTCAAGGGGTCACTGGACAATACAGACATAGCCCGGGCAGATGGGATGACGCCTACCTTTCTTCTTTTAGTACACTAACTAACTGACAGGAGAGCTTGGTCCTAAAGAACAGAGTTTGGTGTAAATAGAAAGGAGTTAACTATACTGAGGCCTCCAAAAATTCTCACATTTTTTTATGTATAATCTTATTTATTACAACAATCAAGTGAGAAATAAAAGAGATATGTATATAATTTTACGATTAACAAAAATTAGACTGTGAGAAGTTAAATATAACTTGTTTAAAGACATGCACACGCAGTCTGAATTTATGTCTTATGTCTGTCTCACTTTTAAAAAAATATTTTTAATCCTCACCCAAGGATGTGTTTTGGGGTTTTTTGAGAGAGAGAGAGAGAGAGGGAGAGAAAGAGAGAAATAGAAACACCTATATGAGAGAGGAACATCCATCTTTTGCCTCCTGAATATGCCCTAACCAAGGATTGAACACGAAACCTAGTTATATGCCCTGACTGGGAATCAAACAGCAAGTCTTCGGTGTATGGGACAACACTCCAACTGACGGAACCAGCTGTCCAGGGCTGTCTGTCTCATTTTTGAGTGAGGTTGAGTTTAATTTGCTTGCAAGCTACTTATGAATTAATAATAAGATGCAGATGCTAAACTAAATGATACAGTAACTAAAAGCATAGTATTCAGCCCTAGTCAGTTTTTCTCAGTGGTTAGAGCATCGAGCTGCTGATTGAAGATCTCAGGTTTGATTGTGGTCATGGACACATACCTTAGTTGCAGGCTCTGTCCCCAGCTCAGGTTGGAAAAAATAAGCTTAGGTGAAGATTAACAACAACAACAAAAAGCAAAGCGTTCAGATAAAGGAAGTATAGTGCTCAGCTCCTGAGACAGTTCAGTCCTTCCATCCTGAGACTCAGCAGAGCACATCCAGATCACACACTCGGTTGTAAGCACCCCATTTTTAAAGGATTTGACAGAAAAATGGCAACAAATAAATAAGGGAGTTGGAGAACATGTTATAGACACATTATTAAAGGAACTAAAGGATTTAGCCAGGAAAAAGAAATTACATAATAGTTGTCTGCAAATATTGGGGCTTAATGCTGAGAGCTGTACAAGCCCCTCAGCACTTTGCCCTTGGCTGTGACCCATGACTGGGACTTTCATGCCTTAGACATCTGCATGGCTCACAGCTCTACTTCTCATTCAAGCCTCCGCTTTAATGCCCGCTCCTCATAGGGACCTGCCTTGACCACCCTCTCCAGCATATTCTCCGTTTACTCACATGCTTTATTTCCATGACATGTTGAATTTACTGCCTGATATTATATAAATGGTTTCCTGTCTCCCTCCTTGGAATGTCAGTGCCAGGAGGCAGGAACATCGTTTTGTCCACTCATGTAGTATCAGAGTGAAACGCTAGGTCTCTCTTTGACTCCAGCTTGTGCAAGCCTGCTTTGTCTTGCATATAGACGTGTTAACCCTTAGACGAGTTCTGCTTGCAGCTTGAGTTTTACAGAAACAGCTCCTCCTATTACCCCTCCTCCTGACATAAAAGAAGCCTGAATTCTGTACTTCCCTAAGATGAATTTGGGGAACCCCTGGGGCCTCCATCTTCTCCATTGGCTCCTCAGTCCGTAAATCTTTCCCTTACTCCAAACTCTGACAGTTTGAGTTTGGGTCAATGAAGCATTGGGCACAATGACTTTGCACCAGTAACGGTGTCCTCTCATGCCTAGAACATAGCCTGGCCCATGGTAGGCCCTTGAGGAATATGTGAATGTAAAATAAATGGATTTTCTCCAAGCAGAGCTTATATCTCTTCACGAAAATATTTTCATAACTGTCTTTTGATGTCAACGTTAAGATAAGTCACCATTTCTGTTACAGATCCATGTTTTAATTCAACAACCAGTCTTAAAAATAGAAGCATCCACTGACCCTAAGAACCAACTATAACATTTGGTTTTTTAGTACTATGCCAAGGGACCACCATTAATTCTTTATTGAATTTTCAATAAAAAGTCAACATATAAATTAATTATTTCATAATGTTGTAGAATGATCAAAACACTACTTATTATTTTGATTCTCCAGCTATATGGGATTAAACAAACAAAAAAGCAATTTCAAATTTAACTGTTGAAACTTTAATATTTAAATGGAATTTTTTTTAAATCATGGTTTATAGAACTACTTAAATTTGGGGTGCCCTATATTAGCTAAGAAGATGCCATTTGCCCATTCACAATGAAATGAATTTTAAAAGATATTTACTTACATACATTCCCTCAAACTGAAAGGAAAGATACTTGTTTTCCTCTGGATACCTTTTCTCCCCCAGAGGTTCATCAACAGTTTTACCTCTGAAAGGTCAGAGAAAGAGTTGCCCGCAGTTTATTTAATGAAAAGAACACAAAATCAGGCTTACCCTTTGGGCACATGATTCAGCCACTCTTTCCAAGCCTCCCCAAGGCATTACTCCGATTGCATTTCCTGGTGCTGGTCACAACTGCTGCCCACATTTACCTGAACATGCTTTCCTGCTCTCTTCCTATCTCCCAATTTGGAGATAAAACATGTGCTAAGCCTGTTATAAAGTAGCTACAGAACCCTTCAGAGTCTGACCACACCACACCACCTATCATGGCCCTCTCTGAGCTGCCACATGGCTCTGCCGGATTGCTACCATGGCCCCCGAGTAGTGTTCCTGCCTCCACCCCGTCCCTTTCCTTCTAAAGCAGAAGTCACCCTGAAACTCTGCCGCTCAGAACTCTGCAACAGTTCCCCAGTCTCAGAGCGAAGCCCTGGTCTTCACAGCAGCCTGACTCCCTCCCCTAAATTACTGAGCACATACTTAAATAAGTCACCACCCTCATTTCACTATATCTCAAACGGAGGCAAAGGCTGAGATGATAACAACTCCAATAACTTTATCACACAAGGGCACTGCTGGCAATCCCCAATGTGCCCTGTCTGGAATTTCCTCCACGGTTATTACTTTTAAACTCTTTGTTCCCTTTATCTTGCTTGCTGCTTGTATTAATAACTAGTAGCAAAAGAAAAAAAAAGCCAACAGTTATCAGGCATAGAATATCAATTTCAACTTGGCTTCATTAATGTCTTTTGAAAGTTAAATACATCCAATTAGAAAGATATACACAAATTGTCCCACCAGACACTTTAAAATCCGTGAGCCTTTTAGCCAACAGATAGCAAATACTTTACCAGTGAAGACTGATAAAGCTTAATTTAAAGGCTGATCCAACAGGGAGACGTTTTAAGATAATAACTTCATTCTTCTCTTTTTTTCAGTTATGCTAATTCCATCAGGCTGTATACATGTTTCGATGCAAACAATTTTAGCATCAAGGCAGGCGTACATTTGTATAGAAGCAGACAGCACCTAGAATAGGTTCAACTGCAGATGTTGGCTGGTCTCTTGTTAACCGGGAGCATGCTGAGATGAAACATCACACATGACTCAGATTGCCAAGAAGAGGTATTTAAATTTATTTTTTCACAAATGCAATGTACCATGACTGATGTGCTATCAAAATCTAGCATCTAAACAGAGGTCAATAGAGGGTGGGGTTCAATTCAAAATGTTAGTTAAGGCAACAACTTGTTGGAGAACAAAATATACAGATATTGAATTCTCGGTACCTTAGAATAGTGCCCTGGTTAAATAAGTTAAGGAGCATTCATAGACTAAAACGCAAAGCAGGCATTGAATTCATACAAAACATGACATAAGTCAATATTCCACCTTATCACAAAACTTGACATTGTTTTTTCCAGTGGTTGCTTAGCATCTGATGTCATTGACAGCTGACAGCATGAGGTCTCATGTATTTCACGCCCAGACATTACTAATCAAGCAAGGTGGGTGTGTTGCCCTCGCTAGCATTTCTAGAACCTACTTGGCCACCAGTCCCAGGAAGTAGGTAGCATTCATCGCCCTACTAATTATGACCAGTGTGCCCTGCTTTGCTAAATAATTGATATCATCTTAATTACGTAGAGCAATCTTCATGTCTCACAATCTTCATGTCTCACAGCTAGTTCTGCTTGCTTATTATTCTGTGGCAGGACCCTGAAGCAGTGGGTATAATCATATCTTTGAGGAAGATGCTATATATCACGGTGGCACTCAAGGATCAGATAAACCTGAATTTACGGGCCATAGGACCTTGTCAAGGTGTTGAACTTTTCTGAGACTCAGTTTCCCCATCTTTAAGGTGGGTCTAGCTTTACATATGGATTAATGGATTAAAGAGATGACTGTAAAGTGCTTAGCACAGTGGTGACAAATAGTAAGTGCTCAGCAAATAATGTTCAATTCTAGAGTTCCTGAACTTCCTCCATAGCATGCTTTCTTTTTATTTATTTATTTATTTATTTATTTATTTTGAGAGAGAGAGAGAGAGAGAGAGAGAGAGAGAGAGAGAGAGAGAGAGAGAACAGCTATGTAAGAGCAAAACATAGATCAGCAGCCTCGTGCACTACCCTCACCAATGATCAAGTCCACAACCCAGGCATGTGTCCTGAGTGCTAATCAAACCTGCAACCCTTTGTGCACAGGATGACATCATCCAACTGGATCTCACAGGCCAGGGCCATAATATGCTGTGTATAATTTAAAAAAAAAAAAATCTCAGAATGGTGCTTCCGTTTGCAGGGGACGAATAACAGTGACATGGTCACTTTGCACCAGATTTGGTTAAAATTCAAAAACCCTTAAATTAAATAAAATACACATGAGATTGCATCTGGAAAAATTTAATCAAATTAGTTTTCAATTTTTGTGTTTACAGGACAGAAAACTGAATAAAGAAAAATCCACAGATCACACAAACAAAAGAAATCTAGTTTAAAACAACAACTTTGCCCTCTTCGAAAGCCTTTTGTCTGGGAAGTTTGCAAATGGTACTGATCTCAGTTTCATCAGCAGCTGAAAGTGCAGTTCCCCGAGGAGAGGCCAGGAGTGATGAGGAGAAAATGTATGAAACAATGCACTCAACCCAGTGTCAGAGTGTGGGCAATGCTAGAGGGTGGGTGCCCGGTGGTCAGCCCCTAATAAAGAAGCCTTCCTTATTTTAGATAATTCTGCAAAAAGGAGGAGGCACCCAAATGCCCATACCTCAGCAGCCCAAACTTCACAGTGGAGCTCCCAGCTTTGCTCAGAATTCCTGGCTTCAGGAAAAGTCAGTATCTATAGTCTGAGTATACAACTTGCCCTCATTTGTTCACTCCTTCTCTGTATGCACGTTTTTATTTTAACTCGATGTCACAAACTCCCAGTCATGGGCTGAATCTCATCAGGGGTGTGTTTTGTTCGGCTTCCAGAGTTGAAAAGAAAAAGAACATTTTTAATTTGCCAACTGGAAAGATTTCACATAAAACCTAGATCTCTGGCTCCTCTTAGAAATGTCAGAGACTTGGCAGTGCCAGGCCAGTATGCCCAGGGAAGACAGGTAAGGGCAGTCTCCTTCAAGTGGGGAGTGTGCTCTCGGGTGAGCCACAGCCCCACCACTCTCTGTTCCGACACCAGTCCACCACACACTCATTCATGAAAGCCCTGGCACTGCAGATATTTGAGTGTCCAGGGCCTTACTACAGCATCAAGAACATCAAGCCAGATGTGACCATCTCATGTAAGTACCAACCAATGTGCCTGTTAACCAAAATGAAATCATCACAGCAGAGAAACAAATTGTTTTTGAGGTGGAGGGGGAAACCCTAGAGTAGCTGTTAAAACACATGGATTTCATATATATATACATATGGATTTCCTTCCTAGATCTACGACTGTGTGAAATTAGGCAAGTTGCTTTCTTTTCTAAATTTCAGTATCCTCCATAACAAGTGGAGAGGATAGTGCCAGTGTCAGAGCATCTGTTCTAGAACCTAATTTCTGCTACGTTAAAGCCCTATGGAAAGAAGAAGAAGGTAAATATAGAATACTGGGTGGGGAAAAAGTAGTATTACAGTTGTGAGTATGTGAAACAGTTTATTCTTGTATCATTATTCATTAATTATTGTTTTATTTTTATAAAACAACTGTAACCTACTTTTGCCCCACCCTGTATAACACTAACTTACTCTAAGCAATAGTTCTCACAAGAGTAAATGGAAAAGTTATACTATACATGTTTTTAAGGTTCTCATGAAAAGATTCTAATACATCAACCTGATGAAGATTTCACATTGTTCTCCACACTTTGCCCATTCAAAATACACATATTTAGATGCGATAGTCACAGTTTAAAACGATTCATTAGTAAGAAAAAAGAAAAATTAAGGGGAAAAGAACATGTGTTTGTTTCTTATTATCTTTAGTTTAGTTATAGTTTGGGTCATAGATTCTAGTTTTCTAAAGACTAATGGGAATCAAAGAATCTTACCCACAGTTTGGTTAAGGTGTGCATCAGTCACTGCATATCCTGCCTGGAGCATCATTAAGCCATGCCTGGCTCTGATTGCACCCATAAACTGCCTGTGCCCAAATGAATTTCAAATAAAGCTTCCTAAAGGGACCAGAGCCTATTACACCACTTCTTCCTGAAACCACAGGCAGGGTCTGGGAGATGGCACTGACAAAGCTCCTCATACGGGCTTTCCTTAATAAACCAAACATTTCAAACCCTGAGAGACAGATAACATTAGCAGAGGCAAGGGGACAGCCAGATTAGAAAACTAAAGTTCTGAAGCAACCAGCATTTCTTACCATTTTCCCTCATATGGCCAAGAATCACAGTGCTAACCAAAGGGAATTGTTTCAATAAATGATGCCTTCACCATGTCAATCTGTTGTAGGGTTAACTCCTAAGCAACCATGATATCAGATAACTGCCCCCAACAAATGATAGGAACTGTGACCTAGCACATGGACTGCTCACATTCCCCTCAAAAAAAACAATGGGAAAGGGATTCTTCTTCTTTAATATTAGAAACTAGGAAACATAAGATCAAGGGTATTATTTTATGTCACTTGTAGCACTTAATAAATTCTGCAAAACTGTGATTTCTATACATGTCTGTGTCTTCTAACTAGACAATAGGACCCGGTGCCTGGTATATACTGAGTGCCTAACACATGCTCCTTAAGTCGAACTAAACTGCCCTTATTTTCTATCTTCACAGCACAAAAGAACTACAAACCTCAGGGTACTTTATCTATCTAGGTCTAGGACCTTCTCTCTTTTGACCTTGGAGTGCCTGATGGTATTATGCCTACCACACCTGGGCAAAATGATAAACCCATTTGAAATATAAACTTAGACTAAGGTGTGCAATGGAATCTCCTAAATTCTATAAAGGTATATTGATAATGTAGTCGTGGTATTCCACCACTGATAGAGCTCAGCCCTCAAGATTCAGTTTCTGAATGGGAGGGGTGTGTTTCTCTAGCTACACTCCTTGTCCTGCAATCCCACCTGCTCACCTCCAGGGGGCAGCAGAGTCCGCCTTCCCAAGGGGATGGCGGGGAAACAGCACATTGGAGATCTCAGCAGTTTCTGTTTCTGACATTCCCTGACTCAACCAATAACTTATAATCCTTGCGTCTTGGCTCTCTGGTCTGTAAAATGGGATAATAGTTCCTACTTTATAAGAATCTTGTGACGATTAAATGAAGTAATGGATGTCAAGTGTTTGACACAGTGCCTGGCACATGAGAACTGTATAGATGTAACCACTCTAAAGAATAGGGCAAGAGTAAATATTGGAGTGACCCAGAGTGAGTGAGCCTGAGGCAGATGATGGTGTGATCATGTTCAAAGTCACTTCCAGGCTCTGCAAGGTCAGTGTTTCTCAGGCCGTTTTGTAGAAATCACCTTTGCAGCTAAGGGAATGCATGCCTTGGGGTTGGGGAAGGCCTCAAAATTCATTCTTACGTTTTATGTTAGAAATTCATGTCTTTCTAATTTGCTCTCAAGCAAATTTGTCTTTGCTTTCATGTAAAAATAATATTGCCCCTCCTAAATCTCTGAGAAAATGAAATCTCTAAGGAAATGTGCCATGATTAAATTGTGGCTTTGCCTACCCATTGGCACCTTCCCCAGACACCTCAGGATAAATGTGCCTCAATTTGCTACCCCGTGGGGAGTTGTCTTTCCATTAGCACAAATGATAGTGTGGGTCCATGCTGAAGTGTTGCAGCATCTCATTATAAATATATAACCTGTGAGGCCCAGAGAAGAATGTCTCTAAATCAGTGTGGGGAATAATGTGCTAAACCAGCCCTCTTCCTCATAAACATCATAAAACAGACAACAATGCATTTGGGCACAACGTAATTTTTAAAGGAATTGCAAGTGTTCTAGACATCTTAAGGGGAAAGCATCTCTTAATGCCATAACATTTAGGAGAAGGGCCTGCCATTTCCTAAACAGAATCACTTACAATAAATCAGATAAGCTTTCTATGGCTCAGCTGGAGAAGAAAGATAAGGAGTTTGCATAAGACTACTTCATAAAAGCCACGTTAGACAAATTTGTGTTTAAATAAAACACAGTATTTACAGATCAGATTGGCCATCTGCACATGATCTCTTCTTCGCCTAAAAAAGATGTAGATTCTGACTGGTCTGTAGCCCTTAGATAGAAGTAGCTATTGCATAAACATGGCCAATGTCAAATAACATCTAAATTCAAACAAGCACTGTATCAAAGGATAAATGCTCTGCTTGCCTTTTAAAATAAAATATTAGAGTGATTCTTCTATGAAACGTCAAGTAATACCCCTGATATGCAAGCCTAAAAGAAAATATTCAAGTTTCCTGCCACAGTAGTGATGACCAGATACTTACCTCTAAGGGGAGCTCCAGGCTTTTCCTCTATTCCATCTCATCATGTCTGACGTCACTGACAGTCCTTGTACCTCTCCACTTAGGAAAAGATACCGTGCTCCACACTCTTCACACTACTCCTTTCTCCCCACAAAGAGACAGTGAAAATGTGGACAGGCCTCCAGAGAAAAAGAGGCTCTGGGAAAACCATGGGTCCAACAGCCTATCCAAGGCACCAGGAGGCTATTCTTCTCTTGGGGATTAAAGCAGAATTATTATCAAACCCAGTGCTTTTCTGGAGAGTCCCCTTGGCAAGTCCCTCAAACCAGCAGCAGCAGTAGGTGACAATGGACTAGTCATGTTCCGGCCATGACTGGCTCCTCCTCCAATACATGACTATTGATGAGGGTGTTCAACTTCAGTATTTGTGATTCCAGACATATGTTGTTATATTTTATTTTACATATTTACACCAGCATTTCCCAAAGTATATGTCAAAGAACACCAGTGTTATACTAAGTTAACAAATGCTTTCTAAATGAAGGGTTCCCTAAGAAAAAGTTTAGGAAACTCTGTTAAACTAAGTACAAAAGTGTTCTTTACTGCAGGACTTTCCATAGTCATTAATGCATGGTCACTTTCCACAGCAAGGGACAAGCAGAAGTGCTTCCTAAATGTATTGGAGCACAGAACCTTTTTTCAGGACTTCCGCTTGGGACTACCGTTAGAACATTCCCTCAGAAATATCACTCAGGTTGCTAAGATTGTAGCCAAGAAAATAAACACAGATTTGAGGTTTTTTTAACAACTCACCCCAGTATATTTCAAACAAAAAGGGGGACTTTGGCCTAAATTATCTGGATATTTGCTTCAATCAGCCACCTTAATTGTTGTATAGTGAAAGCTTCTGAGTCTCTGGGGATCAACTCCCTGCTGCCACCTGGTATTTTCTATGCTAGAGAACCTGTTAGGCCAACAGCATACACCCCCAAAAAGCAAATGACTATTTACATCACAAAATGAGATTCCCCAAAAACCTTCAGTCAGGGGTTCCCACAGCACATTTAAAGATGGTTCCACTTAACAATAAAACAAGTGTACTTCCTCGAAAACTGTCAAGAAAACTGGCTTACAGGACAGGATTACATATGGACTTGCATGGTGACCATTGCTTTGAATTATACAGCTGTAATGTTTATAAAATTCACATAAGTTTGTGTGTTGTTTTTTTTTTTCAATATGATACCAAATATTTGCTTTATTGGTTTACCTTGCTGTTTTGCTACCACATTTCTCTAAGAACAAGCTGCATTAAAAATAAATAAATAAATAAATAAATAAATAAATAAATAAAAATAAAATTTAAAAAAGCCTGCAAGTCATGCCATTAAATGACTTCACAATATGGCCTCAAATTTATTTGCTTGTGTAAGAAATTTGAGGCCATGTTGTGACTTCTAGTCGCCATTTTCAGGAGAGGTGGCCCTCGTGGAAAGTGTGGTGGTGCAGGGGGCATAGCATCAGAGTCACCTCAGGCCTTTTCCAAATCACGGTCCTCATGTATCTCCCCTCAGATTCCCCCTCAGGTGGGAGTCACTGCTCCAGTGGTAACAAAATAGAAGTGAGATGTATCCCAATGAAATATTAGAGCATAAAAATTAAGAACCACAGTATACGATTGTGGTTTCCCAAGTAAGGCTATATATTTCCCAGAAAATATGTTTTAAAAATAATAGAATTTCTGTTTATATTTTTATCTCAAAAATGAGAAATTAGACTTTCTTAATATTTAACACACAGAATGAAAATAGGATGTGTATACAATTCAAAAAAACAACAACATGCACACACGTTGTAGAGAGACATTTTCAAAATATTTTGCTGATGGGAGGCACAATTTAAAAGTTGGGAGACCATTGGCATAGAGAAAATGATGCTTCGGAAAGCATATGTCAGGGTAATTAGAAGATAACTTAGACAGATGTGAGCCTGCGGCCCAATAATGGTCTCCCATTGTCAAATAAATGCCAAGAGGAACTAAACTTATTTCTGAACTGGTTCCACACTATTATAAGGAAAAATCTTCAGATTCTGCTAAAACTGTCACTTGAATAACAAATAACAAACATTTGGACCAGGATAACAGCTAAGAAAGAAACAAAACTAAAATAAATAAATAAATAAATAAATAAATAAATAAGCTCTTAATACTATTAGGATCAAGATCTGGGTTCTCTTGTCAAAAATGTCAGCCACTTCTGAATTTAGATAGTATTTTTCAGTCAAAACAAATATTTATCAAGAGTAGTCTAAACATATTCACTTTTTTACATTTAAAAGAATATGCTGTTTTTGAGTATCTGAACATTATGGACCACATGGCCAAGCTTGGAACTTCCATAATAATTCTTGTCTTAGTTTTGCCTATTTTGGTATCAAGTATGTGGTCTCCAGAGTCTCCAATGCTGCCAAGCAGTCATCGCCACATCAGGTGATTCAGTAGCTCACTCTGCAACTAAGAAAACATGCGGGACTGACTCTGGTTCAACGCAGACAACCTCCTCTGCATGCCCTTCTGATCAGCAGGCTCCGGACCAGGGCACAGCCCCAGGCTCATCATGTCCAAAAGATCGTGGCCTCTCCTTCAGCTTACGCTGAAGAAGGACCAGGGGAGAGTAACTGAGAATTGAACAGGACCCTCAGCTCGCAAAACTGTGCCATGACTCACACAAAAAATAAAAGAAATAGTGCCAGCAAGACTAATGACCTAAGTTCATCTGGACCATATCTTCCAAGCTAAAGCCACAAAATCACCCAGTTTATAAATTCTGACCAATCCCCACACCAAGACTAGTGGCTAACTCTAGTTCCCCAAACCCTAGAAGCATCTCTCCCTAACTTGCCTTTTGGTATGCATACTTCTCTACTTAAAAATAAACAAATAAATAAAGTTTATTTAAATATTAAACCTTATTTATTTATTTATTTTTTATTATTATTATTTTTTTTACTATAGATAAGTTTTTGATGGTCTTTGTCAGTGGGTCTTAACAAAGGTCATAAAGTTACCTGGCCATAAGCTGAGTCTTAACAATTGGGGTTTGTGCATAAGAAGTATTTTTTTAAGTAAATGAGAAGGACAAAAAAAAAAATCAAAAGAAAGAAGAAGAAAGAAAATGGGGCTGCTTCTTGGGCAACATCCAATTCTCAGGCCCTGGGGTCTCCTGGCTTATGCTGCTTTCAGTGACCAGAGCAATATTAAGGTTCTTTGCAAAATGACTGATGACTGATAGCCTATGCCCACCCCCAGGATCTTTCAAATTTATAAGCAATTAGCAGGTGCTATGCAAATATCGGCAAAAATAGCAATAGCAGTACATATTCACATATGTACAGTTACTTAAATGTTTACTTTTATGGCATTGCCTTATTTGAGATCATTAATGGCCCCAAAGTTACTCTTATTTTAGAGACGAAGCCTGAAAGGATCTAGGTAACTAAATCAGTGTCAACGCGCTTAAAAAGTGGAATCAGAACACAATCTCAGTTACTAACCACCATAAGTCCCTTTCCATTCTTTTCACAGACTTTATAAAACAAGAACCTAGGTCACTTTGTGTATAGTGCTATAAAGAACATTAGGATGTAAGTCATTGTTCTGTGTACAGAAAACTAGAATTGCCTTGGAGTTGCCTTTTAAAAAATGCTGTGGAGAGCCTAAACCAGTTTGGCTCTGTGGATAGAGTGTCGGCCTGCGGACTGAAGGGTCCTGGGTTCTATTCAGGTCAAGGGCATGTACCTTGGTTGCGGGCACATCCCCAGTAGAAGGTGTGCAGGAGGCAGCTGATCTATGTTTCTCTCTCATCGATGTTTCTAACTCCCTATCCCTCTCCCTTCCTCTCTGTGGAAAATCAATAAAATATATTCTAAAAAATTAAAAATGCTGTGGAATTCTTTGGCCTGTGACGCAGCAACAGTGCCCATTCAGGAAGCTGCTGGAGCTGTTGTCCCCGCCTCCACATTTGATCATTTGCAATGTTGGGCTTTGATCATTTAAGCACAGTGTTACAGCATCAGTGACCAATGACAGCAGTACTATGATTATGGAGGAAGAAGAGGACCTTCAGCACACAGTCATCTGGCCATGACTACTGGCAAGCCCACCCATCCCTCCAGTCCTGATGCAGCCACCACAGCCCCACACCAGGCAGATTTTCCACCAACTCAGACATTTGATCCGACGACTCCGCCACCACTCTATGGAAACAACTTTGAGGATGAGCCAGCTTTACCAAAAGAATTAGAATTAGGAGTGGATTTCTACCACATCTGGCCAAAGACACTAGCAGTGTCACATCAGTAACAGTGGCAGATGGCAGTATCACAAACGAGACTCCTCTGGCAGGACCCACAGATTTTTGCCTGGCCTTTAGACCCACATGGTTCCTGGCTGGCAAAACCCAATTTGGCTTTGTGTGTGGGGTCGGTGCAATTGGGCGTCTAGGAGGGTTTTCTTTCTTTATTAAACTTAATGAGCACGACAGGTGTTTCATTTGGTGTGTGGCAAGTGTCCTTGGATGCCATCTTCCTCCCATGATTCTACTTCCCAGCTTCAGGGTAATCTTTTCTCTGCAATGAATGGAAAGAACCATCCTCACTCCTGGAATTATTGGATGGTGTCGTTTCCCTGCTTCCAAAATTTTTATGTCTGCATTAGCCAGGGAAAGACAGCAACTCCTGCCGAAACCGGTTTGGCTCAGTGGTAGAGCGTTGGTCTGCGGACTGAAAGGTCCCAGGTTTGATTCCGGTCAAGGGCATGTACATTGGTTGCGGGCACATCCCCAGTAGAGGGTGTGCAAGAGGCAGCTGGTCAGTGTTTCTCTCTCACTGACATTTCTAGCTCTCTCTCTCTCTCTCCCTTCTTCTCTGCAAAATATCAATAAAATATATTAAAAAAAAAAAAAAGATAGCAACTCCTAGTAGCATACCCTTGTGCTTTGTTTTATGAAGTCATTGCCCTAATTTTTTTTTTAACTGAATTTATCTGGGATGTGGATATCATAGGACCAAATATACAAAAAGGACTTTGAACTCTTAAATCGGACCAGCAAACTGCTCTAGGGCAACTCTCAAGCAGGTCTAATGCTTGACTATTGGAGCAATGAAAGTAAACATGGGTCTTTTGTTCTTTCTTATGGATCTTCCTAATACTGTATTAGATTTACCTGCAATGTGATTAGCTTTAAGTGTTTGTGCTTATCCTATCTAATAAAAGAGTAATATGCAAATTGACTGCCACACCAACACACAAGATGGTTGCCCTCATGTGGTCAAAGATGGCTGCCCCCATGTGGACACAAGATGGCCACCACAAGATGGCCAATAAGGAAGGGCAGTTGGGAGGAGTTAGGCCTGCAAGGGAGGGCAGTTGGGGGTGATCAAGCCTGTAGGGAAGAGCAGTTAGAGGTGACCAGGCTGTCAGAGGAGGGAAGTTGGGGGCAACCAGGCCTGCAGGGGAGGGCAGTTATTGGCAATCAGGCTGGCAGGGTATCAGTTAGGCATCAATCAGGCTGGCAGGGGAGTGGTTAGGGGTGATCAGGGTGGCAGGCAGAAGCAGTTAGGGGCAATCAGGAAGGCAGGCAGGCGAGCAATTGGGAGCTAGCAGTCCTGGATTGTGAGAGGGATGTCTGACTGCCCGTTTAGGCCTGACCCCAGTGGAGTCCCAGCTGGGCTGAGGGACACTCCCCCCCTCCCCTGTGCACGAATTTCATGCACCAGGCCTTTAGTACAAAATAAGAAGTGCTATTTCTTCCCTATTTCTACAGCCTTTGATAACCAACATTTTCTTTAAATTAATTGTGATATTTTTTATGGATCTTTTTATCAACTGTGGGAAACCACAGAGCTGATCATCTTTCTTAAAAAACAACCAATAATAGTAAAGAAGACACAAGACTTACTGCAAAAATATTTTTCCAAGCAATCAGGAAAGAAAATTGCCTCTATTCTCAAGTCAGATGCACTTCAAGCAAAAAAGTGATCTCAATGTAGAGTTTATGGGTTTGCACTTCTAAACTTTAACAGTCCTTTTTTTTTCTTTTTGCTAAAATTCAGTGATACAGAACCTCGCAGTCTGCCTTACTGTAGACATGAAATGTAAACATCTGTTTAGATATCAGCATTAACTGAACTATAGTAACCTATATCAGACGTATTAATGCTCATAGTTGCATCTCCATGTTTCCCAGGGGGGAAAAAAATCACTAACCTTTTCTGAAAAAATATTTAAAACATCACCATTCAGTATTGCGGTTACCAGGGTAAAGTGCATTTGATGCTTATTAAATTTTTCCCAATTAATTTTTTTAAATGTTGTGAGCAGAAATCAAGCCTTTTAATCATCCTTTTCATAGGCCATAGCCTTAATGCAGGCAGAAGTGGTTTTAATTAGGCCCTAACCAAAACAAAAACAAAACAAAAAAATCATTAGCATTAACAAACTCTGTCAGTAATAAACCAAGAGGTCAAATACAATCCAGTGCTTTACAAAGGCCCCCCCACACTACCACTTTATCAAAATAATTACCTTTGATATGATGGTTGGAGGTATTTGAAATGTGTGCAAGGGCTCAGGTAGAAGCAATGGCTCATGGAGAAATTTGGAGCATTTTGTTATCCTGGACTATTAAGCACATTCATAGTTCATAAAATTTAATGGTCTGTCTGCAATGATTTATTTTTTAAGTCAGCCAGGGGCTTTTAGGAGACCAAAATATGACCAAATGG
This sequence comes from Pipistrellus kuhlii, assembly GCF_014108245.1. Taxonomy (NCBI): domain Eukaryota; kingdom Metazoa; phylum Chordata; class Mammalia; order Chiroptera; family Vespertilionidae; genus Pipistrellus; species Pipistrellus kuhlii. The sequence goes on along the minus strand of NW_023425540.1, from coordinate 28,927,915 downwards.
CATCAACTACTCTGTAAAGTTTAATGTTAGTATAAAGTCTTACCACAAACGTGCGAATTAACTACTTTCCCCAGCATGATCTGAAAGTCTTCCCTTAAATAAATGAAAATGCTTCCTGACCTCCCAGGGATTTCTCTGAACTGAAGGGATATATTCTTTCCAGGGGTACTAGGTAAAAAAAAAAAAAAAAAAAAAAAAAAAAAATGCTAGGAAGGAAGTCAGAATTGTGAACAGTATTCGAACAAAGGGCTCAACCAAATGAAGGGCAGGTGTAAGATGGAAACCATGAACATCAGGGAAATCATTTTTATTGATGGGAGGATAGATTTTTTTAAAAAAAAGGAATATTAATAGGAACTAGGTCTTTCCTACAGAGGCGAAGTGTGGGGTCTAAATCTGATTATTGCCAACCAAGAAAGTGCCTGTGTAGTCTGTCATCCCAGGCTTTAGTGCTGCCATGTAAGCTGCTAACTAAGGGGTAATAGCCATTTAGACTGCCAGCACTCTGTCAATCAATAAATCATCTCATGCACACATACACATTCTTTCCCCAGATGAGCAGCTCTCCTGTCAGGGGACTCACTGGAATTTCTCTGACGATGCTCATTGGATCAGTATGTGACTAAATTGATGACTCTTAATTTTAGGTCTGCATCCTTTCACACACCCATACACTTTAGAAAATGGACTAACGAGAATAAAATGATCAAAAGGGAAAAAAAAAAAAAACACAAGAAAAATAAAGCCCTCAGTTAACCACAAACTATGAGAAATTCCTTGGTAAAATTTGATACAGCATTTAAAGCAGGACTAGGCATAGAGTAGTTATTTGGAAATAGGATTAATAAATGTAGGAAAAGGTAATATAAGCATGGAGAATAGTAAATAAATAAATTAATCTCTGCTTCTCGCAAAGACCTACATCTGCTTTATTGGGAAACATTTCCTCTGAAGTCAATAAATGCTGAGGTTGCATAAAACAATTCAAATTAAAAACTGTCACTTAATTTAAATGTCTTTGACAGAAAACTGTTCATTCATATCTCTTGATGTCTTGTGTCCATGTCTCATTTTTCACCCTAATCCTATTTCTCTCTCTTAATTTTAGTAGTTTTATTGCCCATCTGACTATAAAAGCAATACATGCTCAGTGCAAGGGAAAAAAACAGAATATATGAAATATTATAAAGAGAAAATAAAGTTTAATACTAATCTCACAACCCAGAGTTAACCAAAAACACATAACACATACCATTTAATAGTTTTTTGTTTTGTTATGTTTTGTCATTTTTGACCTAGTACTAGGAAATGAGCCTATGCCTCCCAACTGATTACTGTGGTCAAAACACTTCAGCACACGTCTGAGAATGCTTTGTATTTTAGTTTCTAGGTGTAGCCTATGAACCCACCATGGTATCTGTACAAGATTTAAGGTAACCTAATTAGTCCAGAACTGGAATTACCAATGGGATTGTGGTTAAATTACAAACCTCCATACAATGGACGTATAGACAGCCATTTAAAAGACTAACTATTCTAATATCTTTCTCAGTAGCTGATAAAAGTTTAATCTTCTGTAAGTGATTTTCACCTTTAAAGAAATGTTTTCTTCATGCACCCATGACAAAACAAGTTACAGAATAATGTGTATTTCTAGAAAGAGTTCTTGGTAAGAATTTTTGCTTTTTCATCTTTATACCCCTTGCACAGTACTTAAATTTTTAAAAAGCATTGATAAAAAATAAGGAAAATTTTAATTAGTAAAGGGTAAGGCTGACATTTTACACTATGAACTAACAAGTCACCAGGGCACAGTTTCATGAATACTGACAGAAGACAGAAGACTTCTGGGTCAGAGATAAAGGACCCTTAGTCACAGAAATGGAAATAGAGTGTCAGCATTTTCTTATACCCATTCTCCAACCCCAACTCCCACAGGGCACCTCAAAGTGGGCTAGATGGTACCCACGCACACCCTGGCTTGTATTACAAGAAGATAACCCTGAGCTTTAAGAAGCTGAATCTTTTATCCCAGGCAGGAAGCAGAGCTGTTCTTTGCTCTGGAGGAAGACATTTCTATCTTCCCAGACTGTTAGACCACCATGCTTAAAGTCAGCCTGGAACAAAGGCAATCAGTGCCTCTGCTTTCAGAACATGCCGAAATGCAAGGGACTCGTGGAAAATAGGTTCCTGGCAAAATATAGTTCATTCTTTTTAGTGGCTACATATTGAATTGTATCAGTGTTGTGTTATATTTTTAACTAATGTCCTAAGAGAACTTTTATTTGTTTCTAAAGCCACCATTACCATTCTTGGACTTGCCCTATTATTTATTTGAAAGATTTTCTTTGTTTATTTTAATAGATTTCTATTGGTATCAGAGAGGGAGTGGGAGGGAAAGAGAGATAGAAACATCAATGATGAGAGAGAGAGAGAGAGAGAGGGAGAGAGAGAGAGAGAGTGTGTGTCACTGATCGGCTGTCTCCTGTATGCTCCCCACTGGGGATTGAGCCTGCAACCCAGGCATGTGCCCTTGACCAGAATCGAACCCAGGGCCCCTCAGTTTGCAGGCCAATGCTCCATCCACTGAGCCAAACTGGCTAGGGCCTGAAGGATTTTCTTATGTGCACATTACATTCCCCTCAACGATGCCTTGTCTCACCCTGCTTGTATCATAAATGTTTGGCTTCCCCTTGTTTTCACTATAAATGGTATATTATCGATCTGTTTGAGCGCTTCAAATCTAGCAGGTACAGTGACATCTTACTTGGTTTTCATTTTTATTTGCTAATTACTGATAAAATTAAATATTTATCTTTATATTTATTAACTGTGTATCTCTCTTCACTATTGACATCCACCAACCCATAATTTTTTAATGGAGCATTCATCTCTGCCTTACTGATGGGTAAGAATTTTAAATGTCCATATTAAGACTATTAGTTCTTATCTATTACAGGCCACCTCTTTTCATGGTACATTCCATTAATATGAAGAATTTTTATACAACAGAATAAATTTAGTTCCATACCCACCCAAAGACATTTACCCTATTGTTAAGGACAACCTTCTGGCCTCCAGATCTCTCTCTCTCTCTCTCGGGAGGAAGCCAGTGTAATTCCACAGCTGTAGCATGACTATAAACCTGTTTATTCATTTGGGCAACTCTGTCTTAATATATCATCAAAGATCTGTGTTAAATAGCTGAAAATAGTCTGGTTGCAAATGTGAATTTTCACATTAAGTTCTTCTTTCTCTTCCTTGTCAAATTATACAGGATTAAACTTGAAACTAATTATAAAAGCTAAATATTGAGAAACAAGACTAAAAAGGCTCTAATGGAAGAGTTTAATCTTAAACTGTTACAGAAATGTCTCATCTCTCTCAGTGTTACAATGAAAGTCATTATCCACTAACATCCCAATCTCCCAGGCCAAGTCATACAAAAGGTTAAAACAGCATATTAAACACTCATGTTTTTGCTGTAAATATTATAAAACTTAAAGAAGTTACAAAATCTTGCCAGTGGTCTATCTGAAGGGTAATTTTAATTAAACTTCAAAATTTTGTCCCCCCCTCTCAAAAAAATATTTTGCAAATAATAGCTAGAAAGAGAAATATAATAGGGAAAATATATCCAAATTTAAAGTACTTTTTAAAAAGTAATTGCAAGGTTAAAATCAAGTTTTATAACTTTGTAACTATAAGAAGTATCTCTCCCCCAAAGAAAGAAAGAAAAAAGAAAGCTGTTAGGCAGCTGCATTCAAACAATTTATGAGAACAAATTTGACAGGTTTCTTTGTGAAATGAAAGGGAATGTGTGAAATCAAAACTCAGTTATGAATGTCAGATCGCAGATTTCTCAAGAAAACCTTCCCGATGACTCCTGGTAGCTTATGTGCATTGGGTAGTAGATATTTAAATATAATTTTTCAAAACAATTTCAAGGTCAGATTAAAAACTAAAATAACAAAAGAGAGCCAGGTTCCTCCAGACTGGCATTGTTTGGGGAGATCAGAGTTGAACTAAAATCCCTATGGTAGAGGCCCCAGGTTCTGGAGGCCCCAGGCTCATGAGGTGCAAAGAGCACCTTCTCAGCACAGTCAGCGATGCCAGTGGATCCAAACCTACACTATGCCCACGACCCCTAACTGCTGGTGGAACCAGAAACCAAAAGGTTCTTTACAATGAGATGTCGCAAACATTCTCTCCTCTCAAGGTCATTAGAAAAGACTCCAAGTGGCCAATATTCACATGCTTTTTCTTCCTGGCACTATGTACTTAATTGGGGCCCACATTGTCATCAACATATAGTAGAACACATACTAGTACATATATACAGTGTGGGGCAAAAATAGGTTTACAGTTGTTCGTATGGGAAATAATACAATAATCTATATAATAAAGGCCTAAGCGACTATTATGGTGGAACAACCAGAACGACTGGTTGCTATGATGTCCACTGACCACCAGTGGCAGGTGCTCAATGCAGGAACTTCACCCGGGGGAGCACCACTCAGCCAGAATCCAGGCTCATGGCTGGCAAGCACAACAGAGGTGATGGGAGCCACTCCTACCTCTGCAGCAACGCTAAGGAGCAGAAAGCCAGCAGGTGGTAAGAAGCGAGAGGTCCCAGGTTGCAAGAGGGCATAGGCCAGGCTGAAGGATTCTCCACCCCACCCCCAGTGCATGAATTTTATGCACCGGGCCTCTAGTGCATCTATACTAATAGAGGAGTATGCAAATTGGCCTGGATGCCATCACATAATGGCCTATCAGGACAGGGGTGGTGCCACAGCAGAGAGATCTCAGCACAACTGTGCTGGGGATCTAAAAGGCACAGAGAGGAAGGGAGAGCAGATAGGCAGTTAGGGGGATCAGGCTGGGAGAGAAGAGCACAGAGGCAGTTAGGGGGAGCAGGCCAGGAGGGGAGAGCAGATAGGCAGTTTGGGTGATCAGGCCAACAGCAGAAAGAAGATAGGCAGTCAGGGGAATCAGACTGGCAGGGGAGAGCAGTTAAGCAGTTAGGGTGATCAGGCCAGGTAGGGAGAACAGTTAGGGGGATCAGGCCAACAGGGGAGAGCAGTTTGGGCCATCTGGCTGGCAGGGGAGCAGTCGCAGGCGTCTTCAAACTATGGCCCGTGGGCCACATGCGGCCCGCAGAGGAGTCTGATCCGGCCCGCCAGGTTTTTTGGGCAGTGAGTGCAGCCGAGGTGTTACAGTAGGAATTAGTAGTTCATATAGTCCAGCCCTCCAGCTCTCTGAGGGACCGTGATCTGGCCCCCACTTTAAAAAGTTTGAGGACCCCTGAGTTAGGGGCATCAGGCATGCAGGCAGGTGAGCAGTTAGGAGCCATGGTTCTGGGTTGCAAGATGGATCCTGGATTAGAGAGGGCATGGGCTGGGCTGAGGGACCTCCTAACCCCTGTGCATGAATTTCATGTACCGAGCCTCTAGTAAATAATACAGTAGGGGTGTTGAACTCAATCAGAGAAGGGGCCAAAATCTAAAATCCAGCCTAAATCGCGGGCTGAATGGTTTACTGAACAGACATAAACTGTTGTTGTGATGGAAACGCAGCGGAGTGCAGTGATGACAGCGTGGTGCGGGCCACATTGCAAGGCCTGGCGGGACGGATTTGGCCCGCGGGCCTTGTGTTTGACACATGTGTAATACAGGATCAAACTCTGTGAGAAAGGACTATGAGCAATGCTCCCAGGACTCTCTACCATAGTGGGTGGAAAAATTGATTAGACTCTTCCACTTCAAAAGAAACATTCTATCTTAGTGTTTGGGCTGAGCCCACCCAACGTGGCTGCACCCCTGAAAATAGAGCAGTCACTCTGGTTGTTTTGCCAGGCAGAGGGAAGTAGAAATGAGACAACTGAAAACTCTGAAGAACATTTGCTTCATGCTTCCAACATTATAACAATAAAATGTCATTATAAAACAGAAATAAAAAACAATCAAGTCACCCACAAAAAGTAAATAATTATGAATAATCAACAATCCTTTCATAGGATCCAAGTCACAAAGCAAGAAATGTGTATCATAAATATTTGGCATGTTTCATTGACTAGTTATCCTCACAAAAACTTAACAGGTACTTGCATTTGGAAAAGAAAAACCAACACTAGCACCAAATCCTTTGTCTTTCAGATATCATCTTGGTGGCTTACATTTATGGTGGCTTGATTCTGAAGATTCAGATATTATGCAAACAATTATGAGCTCCCTCATCCGAGACCATCCAGGGAAGAGGACTTGAGAAAACAAAGTCTGTGCAAGGTGACCGGCAAGCCAATGGTGCGTATAGACTGAAACTCTTAAATCTGAGTTTCTATCCTTCTGCTTCAACTTTGCCACTTAGGGAAAATATGTCCTATTTCCATATTTTTCCAAATACATCTCCCCAAGAATTTTAAACATGAAATAAAAAGCCAACTATAAATCCAAGGACACACAAATATACACAAATATACCAGAATAATAAAAGTATAGAGGTCTAATTATTGCTGTGCTTATAGCCTCCACCACAATGCCTGGCATATAATAAATATTCAGTAAATGTTTTTTTTAAAGTAATTAATCCAATCAAATACCCACAAACCAGCTATTCCTCTCTTATACAAATATATAATTAAATTGACCCAAATCCATAAATCACACTCTTGTTTCAGATGAGAAGTTTTAAGGTTACCTTCTTCTAAGAATATTGAAAATTTCCCCCCACACCACCACCACATAAAATTGGTGTCAAAACAGATTAGCACTCTACATAAGCTCACAATTCTTTGTTAACACTGTAGAATGTGGACCCTGCACTCTAAGAAACATTGACATATTATTTCACATCAACATCTCTCAAAGACTCTGAGAAGAAAATTGTCACTGAAATGAATCCAACAAAATCACCTGGTACTTAAAGTGTGAACAGAAAAGTCGGAGATTTGATCCCCAAGTTGGTTTGAACTAGAAATTGCCTTTTTAAATAAATAATTCAAATATCACCAGAACATATTCAGAAGAGGAGAAAAGGCAGAATGAAGGAAACGAAAAGAAACTGAATCTTATATAAACTAAAAGAACATTTCCACCCAGGCTAAGGAGATTGGAGAATTCATTTCCTAATAAACAAATATCTGATCTTTGCTTCTATTTACAGAATTCCATATACATGTTTTATGTCCTATAAAGTCAGATAAAACTGCCCACTGAGGTTCCTTTGCCTGTCTTCTCCACACCCTCACACCAGTTGTTTCCACCATTGCCCATGTGACAAGGGCTCAGGTCCCCTTGGATTTCTGGCATATTCTACCCATCAGTCTCTGCCTAAGGAAAACCAGGAGTCCGAGATTCCTGAGCAGGGCTACTGCTCTCTCCACTTTGAAAAGTTGAAGGGCATCATGTTCAGAAACCACATCCCGCTGCAATCTGTGGAGCAACAGCCCTCCCCATTCTCTCAATGCAGACGTGCACAAATAAGAGCTAATGGCCAAGTGGCAAGAACCAGGGCCTGCTGAGGACTTCAAATTGAAGGAGTGGGATCCAGCCTGTGAACTGAGGGCCTTTAAAAAAAATTGTTAATAAATTTATTGAGATACAATTGACAATAAATTGCACATAGTTTTGAACCATTTTACATTTCTTCCACTAGCATATGAGAGTTCCAGTTCCTCCACATCCATACCAATACATGTTATGTTTTTGCCACTTAATAGATATGTAGAGGTACCTTGCTATAGTTTTAATTTGCATTTCTGTAATCATTAATGTTGAGAATTTTTTCATTTGCTTATTTGCCATCCACATACCTTCTTTGATGAAGTTCAAATCTTTCATTTTTAAAAATGGGATTGGTTGTTTGCTTACCATTGAATTTTGAGAGTTCTTTATATGTTCTGGATGCAAGCTCTTTATAAGACATACTAGAGGCCCAATGCATGAAGATTCGTGCAAGAATGGCCCTTCCTTTCTACCTTCACTCTGGCTTTAACCTCCTTTCTGCTTTCCCACACTGCCCAGAGGCCTCCAGTAGCTGGGGCAGTGTGGAATGCCTGCATATGCTAATTAACCCACTATCTTTGTTGGGTTAACTTGCATACTCACTCCTGACTGGCTGGTGGGCATCACAAAGGTATGGTCAATTTGCATCTTACTCTTTAATTAGTGTAGATGCTCTGTGACTATTCATTTCCAGTCTGTAGGTTTGTCTTTTTTCTTCTCTTAATAGACATTAAATATACTAATATACTAATCTGGAATTCACCCACTTCCTGGAGACTTACCCACTGCATAATCACTGGTGGCATAACCTCCAGAATTGAAGCTAGACCTTCAACTCATCCTCTGAAACCTAAAAGTCCATTCATAATGGGCCACTCTGGCTCTGGGTTTCTGGGCTCCTGCTATCCAGCTGTGCTTCTTATCATCATAAGTAACTATCTTTCTTATTCACATTCTAGTCATGCTTTACACACAAGTGAGAGATAAAAGAGAAGTCATGGAGACCTATACCCAGCTACAAAGAACAGAGGCTTCATTCAGCTCCCTGAAAAAGGTGCTGACTCTAAGTAGAAGGCCATTTTGGGAAGTACAAAATTTATGGCTGAACTGATGGCATAAACTATTATAACATTTCTTTACATAATATGTCAGACCACAAAACGAGAAAAGAAAAATACCTCTCCATAGTCAAGTTCAAAGACCACAGGATGTTGACAGAGAGATATCCCATCAACCTGCCATTTGTATTCTTTTCAGTCAACCAATGGAATCATTTTCATAATCACTAACAGATAAAACCCTAAAAGGATAGACATCATCTCTAGAAGACCCAAAATAAATTATCTATTTCTTAAGACTGATTCCATTCCATTAGTATAGCATATGCTGAGTAAACCTATACATTAGGAAGATGGATAAATGAGTGAACTGAAGGACAAACAAATGAACAGATAACAAACATGTGCAAGTCAGAGCAAGCCTAGAGCAGGGGTGGGGCCAAAGGGAAGGCAAAGGAGACACGATAGGGGAAAGAAACCTAGAAACAAAATCTACATCAGAACTTTGTACAAAAATATGCTTGTAAGAATCACTGAAGCACATTTTGGTGTCTTTCCTTCAAAATGAGTACATTTCAACAGTCTCTTTGCTTAATGACCAAAGTTTAAGTAGTCCTAGCTTGGCCTTGAAAGGTGACCTAGCCTTGGTCTTCCCATTTAAAACTGTGAGACTTTTTTTTCCCTCAACCCACAGCTGGCAAATTACAGTGTTCCGGTATTTGAACCAGACATGAACAACTTTATACAGAATGAAATTTCAACTAAGCAAGTTCTCTGAACTCAAAGATTTCTTGCAAATTAGGCATATCCTACAAACCCACTCTTGATAAAGTTGATGGTGACTCGTCTTCAACAGCCAAGCCTGTGCATTTGAGGGTTTTGTTAGTGCTGAATGCTGAATTTGTGATTTTAAACATGAGTTCTGGTTATTTTAAGCCATTCCTGTCTTTTTGATGGCACTGTAAAGAAAGAACCTCAGAGAGAGCTTTGATTCTCTCATAACAGTTTCTAGCAAAAAATCACTCATTTCTATTTGTAGAAAATTTCCATTACCTAATAAATGTATCCACCATCCCCAGAACAATCAATTAATCAGAATATTATTCAATACATACAGAGTGGAAGCCAACTACCCAACTTAAGTCCTCATTAATCAAAAATTACATAGGTTTTCCAATATCCTGAGACGTTAACCTGTAATTCATCTGTTGATGGATGTGCAGCCACAAACCATTCAACAAACTCGTGAATCTCTGAAATCAGGTGAGGGGTTCATCGATTTCCAGTGAGGTGCAGCAAATGGGAAAGGCCATTATAACTGGGTGTCTCCAGGCACTGGGGACCCATTTGGATGACTTAACAAATTCCCCCAAAAGCCAGGAACTTAAAATATGTATTCTGCTGGTCTGAAGTGCTACTTTGAAATAATTCTTTGGGATTAAGTAAAGGCTTTAGAAACAGATACAATTGGAATCTACACAGCTGGGGGAAACTTTTCCTGCAATCTTCACGAGGAGGCATCTCCTTAAAATGGTACACACGCATATCTCACCCTATACCCTCACTCACTTGGAGAAGGAACCAATCTCATCTCCCATCCTTCTCTACTTGCATTTCAGCAATAAACCTTCTGAAAGATAGAAACAGACCAGCATGGACCCTAGTTATACTTAAGTAAATTTTTGTCGGAATAAAATATATGTACAGAGACATACATGACAATTATATAGCTCAATAAATTTGTATTGAGTAACCACCAGCCAGATCAAGAAATTAAATATTACCAACACCCCTAAAGAATCCTTTGTGTCCTCTCCCAGTTACCTCCCAAAAGTGGCTACATATCAGAGATTAGTTTGCCTGGTCTTGAAATTTACATAACTGGAACCCTGAAGTATTGCACCCCTTTATATCTGGTTTCTTTGGTTCCATGTTATGTCTGTGAGAGGATACACGTTGTTGTTTGTGGCTTTAATGTGCTCACTCCCTGCTGTGTAACATTCCACTGTGTGACTATACCACAACTCATCCATCAGACTGTTGAGGGACATCTGAGCCACTTCAAGCGTGGGGCTATCACAAACAATGCTACCATAAATGTATTTGTAAAAGGTTTGGGGTACATATACCCTAATTTCTGTTGGCTATATTCCTACCTAATTGCATTTTGACTACTGCTAAAGATGAATCAAATGGAGTTCCCTACCAAGAGACTGTCTAGATCCCATCTATCGAATGATACAATGCAGCATCTTCTGTTCCTATTGATTGATTCCAATGTGGAATGAGGAAGCATTATTGCACAGAGAACTTAATTATAACTGTGCTCAGCTGGAAAAGAAATGATATGGCCAGCCCAGTGGGCTCATTTAGCCAAGATGGGATTTTGTGAAAGAGAACAGCACCTATTGTGAATAGAAATGAGCTATGTGATGGGGCTAGATTTGATGGAAGGGACTAGACTTTTCTGAGGGATACCTATAGCATGAAATGAAAGCTTGGCCCACACCTGTTGTCTGCTCAGCTGACAACAAAGAGCCTGGGACAACTGTGAAAGGCCAGAGGCCTACACAAGACAGAAATACCACCTGTGCTCTTATGTCTGCGTTGTGTTGTTTTATTGCCTTTTTTGTTTCAACAAGCTAGTGGGGAAAGGGAAAACCACCTCAAGATACCACTCTCGGGACACAGCCACTCTTGGCCAGAGCTGCCTGCGTATTGGTCAGGGAGGAAGCTTCACCTGGGGAGCTTCACCACCCAGCATACAATAGTTTGAAAACAGACCATCACAGCAGAAGCTTCTGGTCAATGGTAGGTCATAGCAACACTAGAAATGGTTGTATTGGACTGCCTTGAGTACAACCAAATGCATGAAAGAAAGGCGTGGGCCAGCAGTTGTTTTCAATGATTCACTGGATAGCCTTTGTCTTATTTGTAAATACGTAAGTTACTTTATGTTCCATAAAATTCAGTGTCCTCATCTGTAAAATCTGGATTACATATTAATACACCTTCTTTGAAGAGTCATTTCAATGGGAAAAAAGTAGGTTAAGTTCTGTAAATTAAAAAAAAAAAAAAAAAAGATAATCAAGGGGATGGGAGGAGAGAACAGTATTCATTATTACTAAATCTACATAAGCTATAGCCTTCCTTCAATTAGTCATAAGAACTAATTCCCTAAATAAGGATCCATCAAAATGATGTATGTACTTTTCCCCCCCAGTTGAGATCATAACCCATAGGTCTACTAGGCATGAGGAGATCTTGGCACTCACAGGTAGAACTATCTCCTTGGGCGGAATCACCTTCCTCACTGCCTTTTTTCTTGAATTAAAATGCCCTCCTCACTTTCTAGATGGGCTTCAAAGTAAGACTTCATATGGGGATGGGAATGTGGCTAGAGGCTTCCACACTGTACAGTGGAATTCTAGACACTTCCCACTGCCATCAGGCCTTTCCACTCTTTCTCCCCAAATGTGGGTCCTCCTCAGATTAGGCAAAGTCCTGAACCACCTACATTGTGGCATGTCAAGCGGCAGAGGTAGCTTTGTAATTAGGGTTGATGTTAAGCTTTGGAGGAGGAGAAAGCTGTTTGTTTAGTCTATCTGAAGAGTGCCGAAGAAGGTTCTTATGAAGGAAAAACCCTTAGACAGGCATAGTCTCCATTTCCTCATCATCAATATTTTTTGGATTATATCCCTGAAGGTCGCTGCTAAAATGCAAATACATAATGGATGAGATGGTATAGTAAGACCTTATCAGTGAAGAAAACCTGTGTTCCATTAAATTATCTTTTTGGAAGAGAATAGAGTCAGAAGGGAGTGAGATGTAAGACAGGTATACCTTGACAAAAACACCTATCAAGAGTATGGAGAACTTGTCACACAAAAAGGGAGTGCAGTGGGAGTGGCTGAGCAGCTAGACAAGTGCTGAGGGTTGTGTGTGAGGGTATTTGGGAAACCAAATGCCAAAAGAGAAAAGATAGAAGATTCTAGAGACAATTTTCAAAACACTTTGAAAATATCTTCATATGATTTCATATACTTTTGCTTTATTCTCTCCACTAAGTAGTTTAGGAATCTCCAAATTCTACTCTCCTTTATTCTCTCATCCCCAACCCTTAATATAGGGCACTACTCTCTTTCAAGCACACCAATTCACAGAGCCATGAAGTGAGGACACTCTCAGAGAATTTAAAACACATCCTCTGAGTCAGGTGAGACCATAACCTTCAGAAAAGAAAGTGGTTTTAAGTCCCTTAAAATTGTGTGTAGTTCCACCAGAGTTTCAGATTTGAAGGAAAAGGCATCTATCTTTTTTGGGAATTTTATTGTTTATTTTTTCTAAATAAGTTATTTCTTTTATGAATAAAGAGTGATTATGGGCCCTGTCTGGGTGGCTCAGTTGGTTGGAGCACCATCCTGCACATCAAAAGATTATGGGTTCAATTCCTGGTCAGGACACATACCTAGGTTTCGGGTTCAATCCCTCTTGGGACATGTATAGGAGGCAACCAATCAATGTTTCTCTCTCTCCCTTTCTCTCTCTCTCTTTCTCTCTCTCTCTCTCTCTCTCTCTCTCTCTCTCTCTCTCTCTCTCTCTCTACATATATATATATATATATATATATATATATATATATATATATAATTGTTTTTCCCCCCTTAATATATATATATATCTCCTCAGGTGAAAATTAAGGGGGAAAAACAATAATTACGACTTTGGGAGAATATCTTCAGAGTTAAAAGTTCCTGTATCAAGCTTTATGGTAATTCTAACCCAATGATGCCAAGATACTGATATAACTAATTCACTTTTATATTTCTTTGTATAAAATTTAAGCAAATGGTCTAGGGAGGAGAAGAAGGAGACAGACATATATGTATGTATCAGAGCAATAATCCTGAATTTAAGACTTAAAATAGGCTTTGTGTCAATATGTATAAAGGATACAGAATACATACCCGTGTTTCCCCGAAAATAAGACATCCTCTGAAAATAAGACCTAGCGCAGCTTTGGGAGAAAAAATTAATATAAGACACTGTCTTATTTTCGGGGAAACAGGGTAGATGATTAGAGGAAATGAGGTTTCATCCCACATTACAGCAAAAATCTCACATTCAGCTTTTAAAAAAAAAACAAAACAAAAAACTGAAGTCATTTAAAACTCCCTTTCCTTAATCAAGAATTAAACCCAAGAAATATGCACCACTGAAGCCAAAGCAGGAGAAAACAGCCAGAAAACAGTACCTACAGAATTCAGGCAAATGTTCCAAGTGGCTCCCTCACAGCTGAATATGGGCTAATCAAGGAGCCGGAGGGTTCTTTTTTTAGGAAAAGTTTTAGAACATGATAAACTCCTCTGAATCCATCCAGCAAATCTCCTTAGAAATCGAGGGATAACCAAAAGAACAACAAAGCTTTCTCAGGCCTCTCCCATGGCACTGGCACTGGGCTAGAAATGCAGGATTGAGCCATTACATGGTCACATCAAACTCAAGTAAAAGTTGCATCTCTTCCCACATCCTCTCCAGCATTTGTTGTTTGTTGATTTATGGAGGGCTGAGAAAGGAGTGGAGGGAATCGATGCGGGTGGGGGGAGTGGACATCTTTCAACAATAGAGATAATTTTTTTTTTTAAAGCTGCATCTTAAGCCCCTCCCATCAGCCCATTCAGTGTTTGGTTCCTGCTCCTTTTCGCTGTGTAGAATAGATTTATCACTTGCAGGTTTCCAAGACACAGAAGCTTAACATTCCTCTTGCCCTCCTCAACTTGCACCTAGATTTGGTTTGATGAATCACTTTAATATACAAAAGGATTGAAAAATAAAAATCAATGTATGCCAGTCAATAGAACTTTAGAAAGAACTTCCATTGCTCAGCTTTGTTTGACTACAAAGGGAAATTCACTTGTGGTCCAAAAATGTACTAAATAGAAAAGCTAATAATGCAGATGGTACGCTCTGATTGAATCAAAGACATTGCCAACTGGTCTTATCTCAAAGCAGAGGAAGCCAAGTATCTCAAGGTATTCTGTGTCTTTGATTCCATCTGAAAAGTGCCAGAGAAGGGGCAGCCAGACAGCTGACCCAGCCCAGAAGGATGCTCATGGCTGGGAGACATCAGCTCTCCTGGCTCTAGTCCCTGTCATCTATTTTATTCCTATTCTGGGCTATTCCAGGGGCATTTGTAGATGAAGAAGCATCTTGGAAGGGGTTCCCCATGTTCTGATTTGAAGGACACAGCTAACAGATGGCCCAACCAGAAACACCTTCCCTGACTCTGACTACCAGATGGAAATCCCCTATTGGACCCCCTGAGATGGGTCCTAGAAGACTTATTTTTGAAAGCAGACAGTGGGTTGTATTACATGCTATTTGCAGGTATTGACAATCAGTATGGCCACATGTATCAATCAGGTTATCTCTATACCTATGAGCATTTGTTAAGAGAAGAATCAAGGTTAACTTGGGTAGGAGAACAAGAAATTCCTACCCATAAAATCCTCAAGCAAACAGAGCTCACCTCAGAGCCTACCTGCATTCATCTGTTAGGAGTGACAGTACAGAATTAAGCCAGCTCTGAGTTCACTCTGACAACCTGCCCCAAGGCATTTGGCTGCACAGGAAGAAAAGGAAACTGACAAATCTTCATTATGTTGATTATGTTAATTATGTTAATTATGACAAGTTCTTTTCCACATTCAGAGGGAAGCATTGTTTACAAAAGTTGAAATCTCTGCTGTCTCTAAAGGCTCTCCGTGGGAAGAACCACTTCACTTGGGGGAAACCAAGGGATTCTGTTGTTCCCTTTCTTGAGTAAGTCATTTTCTAGAGCCAAAAAGATATTCCTAGCTCTCATCACTAACAGACTCGGTTCTCACAATTTGTGTTATTATCTGGCCCACTAATGACTCTCTCTAAACTGGGGTGGCATTGTCTCTCTCTCAAAGTTTGATATCTTCCAAGAATGGTACAAGGCACTTCGACCCACCTGTACACACCTGAAGCCCTCACTCTACTATTCTCTGCTTCTTCCTTCATGAGTTGGATCCTCCTTCTTCCCAATTCCCTAAGTCATTTCTTTATTTTTTTTTTCCAAGAGTTTTCTAAAATACTTCTCTAGTTAGAAAATGGGTAATTAGTACATGTGAATGTCTCCTATAAACAAAATGCTCATAATTTTTCCTGATTCCAGCTATACATCTGCCACCACATCTGGACTCCATGAAGCCTGAAACACTGCCATCACAGACCATCCCACAACCGTGTATCTGCTCTCACTTTCTCTTGATGACATAAGTGCTCCACTTCAGACATCTAGGCAGGCATCCCTGTCCTCCTTGATTTCAAAACAGTGCCCAATAGAAATACAATGTGAGCCACATCTAAATTTAAATTTTCTAATAGTGTGCTCGCTTCTAAAATTGGAACAATACAGAGAAGATTAGCATGGCCCCTGCGCAAGGATGACATGCAAATTCGTGAAGCATTCCTTTTTTTAAAAAAAAAAAAATAAATTAATTTTCTAATAGTCACATTAAAAAGGTAAAAAGAAATGGGTGAGGTTAACTTTAATAATATATTTTATTTAACCCAATATATCCAAACATCAACATGTCACCAAGAAAATTATTAATGAGCTACTTTACATTTTTTCCCATTAACTTTTCAGAATCCACTACATATTTTATGTTTATAATACATCTCAATTTAGATGTTTATATTTTCTCTGGAAGTACTTGGTCTATATCTAGGTTTTACAAAATTTACAGCAGAAAAGTAGATTCACATACCCAAGCCGTTCAGTGCTGTGCGATGTCCCAACCAACACCTGGCCTCAGAGTTTCCTGACCCCTGAAGATCAGTCGCCTTCAATTCCTTTCCTTTCCAGTGACCCACATCCACAGCTACTATCCAGATTTTGTCATAACCCTAAACTACTCCACATCTCACGCCATTCCATATCCATGCTCCACTAGCTTCCTGATCCTTTCATTCCTCTGACCATACAGAAACACTCAGACCCTGGAGACCTCCCTATAACTCCCAGTCCATCATCCAAACTCCTGTGCTCAGGGCAAAAAGAGAAGATGAGGAGTTAAGTCTCAGACTGCACTTAAGCGCTGCCACTTATAGGCCATGAGGCCTTGGGTCTCTCTTTCCCCCTGTCTAAAATAAGATTAATAGCACTGTTGAGTAGGTTCTGTGAGAATCAAAAATAAAGCACTTATTATAGTACTGTGTAGTCATTATATAAATTTGTGAAATAAACTTTTCTGTCCAGCCAGGGTAAAACAATACCCTCTCCAGCACACTCCACTCTCCTGTTCCTTTGTCCTACTGTCCCTCTCAGCAGGCAAAGCCATACCCAGATCCAGACTGCCGTCTGCCTTCTTATTATCTATACCAGCTTTTCAACTGGTGTTTTAAAACATGCAATACCTGACTATTTAGTCAGGGGCATTGACCTCTTTTCCCTTAGACTGTCAAGAGAAAATAAAAATATGACAACAGCCAACAATAGGCATCCCATGTAAATGAATCAAAAGTGTACCTTTTTTTTTTTTTTTGGTCAGATCAGAAAAAAAAAAAAGAAAAAAAAAACACACCTTATTCTTTTTGTATGCCTCAGAATTTTAGTAATTAATTTATGTCCCATGAGATGAAAAGGTTTGAAAATTGCTGATCTATACGCAAGCCAACTAAGACCTACTCGAGAAATCTGACAGAGCGTGCCAAACTGGTGTGAACATAAATGCAAGGTCTCGTGTCAGCATTCCTGCGTGAGCAGTTTATTCGCGCTCAGTCAGTTCTCTCTGCCATTCCCCACTCCTAACAGGCTTTTCCCCTGAAGGCTGTGAAGGCCAGGGGGAACACTGGCAAATCTCTAATGAGAAATTATTGGAGAACTGGTTTGGGATTTTTGTTTGCTTTTGCTTGATTTCACACTGTAGTAACAGCTGTGTTATAGAAAAATGAAAATGGTCTCTGCTCAGCCTAACTCATCTCTAGGAGGGCAGAGTTGCCCAGACTTGAGGAACTAGGATGTTATTGTCAGAAGAGAACAGCAGGAGAGCCAGAGGAAATTACAGAAGGCATGGAAATAAAGCTGAAAGAAGAAAAAAATTTCCTTAAGAAGAAAACGAAGCTCTTAGAAACCAGAGTGGGCAAACTCAAGAGAGGTGTCGCTATTCCTGCTTTTAAGCATAGTGTGGCGGGCTGAATAATGGCCCCAAAGATGCCCACATCCAAAGCCCCAGCATCTGTGGCTACACCTTATAGGAAAAAGGGAATTTGCAGGTATAATTGGGTGAAGGATCTTGAGGTGGGGAGAATATCCTGCACTATTGGGTGGGCCCCAGGGATAACCACAAGTGTCCATACAAGAGGGAGGCCCCGGGAGCCTTGATGTTGAAGTTGGAGTTGTCATGCCAGAAACAGGAGATTAGAATGATGTGAGGAAGGGGTTGATTGTGAGCCAAGAAATGTCAAGACAGCCTCCAGAAGCTAAAACAAGCAAGGAAAGATTTTCCCCTTGGGCGTACAGCAAGAACCAGCCCTGCTGATACCTTGACTTTAGTAAAACTGATTTTGGAATTCTGAACTGCAACACTGTAAGAGAATAAAATCTGTTGTTTTAAGCCATCAAGTTGGTAGTCATTTGTTACAGCAGCAGTAAGAACCTAATACACACAAGTAGTGTGGAAAACCTCAAGTGTTATAGGAGCATCTCCAGGGTATGGGTCTGGCCTGTGCCACGAGGGTGCACACTCAGACTTGGTCATTAGGGTCTCAGCCCGATCACTGAAGCACGCCCACAAAGGACAGTCATAGGGACAGCGCTGGATCAGTGTGAGCTTGGGCTCAACAGTGTTCCTACAGATGGTGCCTCCTAGAAGGAAGCAGCCTGCTCAGAGGAGGAGTAGAAGGACTTATTTGAAAAAACAGATGCTTTATCTCTGGACAGCATGATTCAATGGTTAGAGCCATGGTTTGTGCCATCAAAGGATCTCAGGTTTGATTCCCTATTAAGTGCACTTACCTGGGTGGAAGTTCCATCCCACGGATGCAACCAATGGATGTGTTCCTCTCTCCCATCAATGTTTTTCTCTTGCTCACTCCCCTTCCTTCTCCCTTCTACTTCCTCAAAAAAATCTCTATCTAGATTTGTTATGAGTTGAATTGTGTTCCCCCAAAATTCATATGTTGAAGTCCTAATACCTTAATACCTCAACATTTGGGTTGTTCAAAACTAGGGTCACTGCAGATATAATCTGTTAAGATGATTGAACCCCTACTCCAATATGACTAGGGTCCTCCTAAAAGGGGAAATTTTGGACAAGAGACACAAAGAGGACATCACATACAGACTGAAGGTATGCGCCTCAAGCCAAGGAACTGCAGAAGCTCAGGGAGAGGCCAAGAGGAGACCACCCTGCAGAGGGAGCATGGCCTGACAGCACCCTGACCTTAGCTCTGGTTGTCAGCTTGGGAGATAATACATTTGGTGTTGAAGCCATTCCATTTGCAGTACTTTGTAAATATATATATTTTTACATTGATTTCTGAGAGGAAGGGAGAGAGAGAGATAGAAACATCAATGATAAGAGAGAATCATCAATCAGCTGATTCCTGCACAGCCCCCACTGAGGATCGAGCCCACAACCTGGGGTATGTGCCATTGACCAGAATCAAACCCAGGTCCCTTCAGTCCGCAAGCCGACACTCTATCCACTGAACCAAACCAGCTACCGCCATTTGCAGTACTTTGTTATGGCAGCCCTCAAAACCAAAATTCTGAGGAAAGAATAAAGAGATGGCATAAAAGCTCCCTGATTCAGTAGACAGTGGAGGAGTGAGAAAGACTTATTTGAAAAACAGATTCAGGGTAAAGAAAGAAAAGGCCAGTTGCAAAGAGCAAGTTAAAAACATTACAGCTCAGCTGGGCTGTATTAAGTCTAGTTATTATTTGGTCTGACTGTTTGCAATGAAGACAATAAGAATAACAATTACATAGGCTTTTTTAAAAAAAAAAGATTTGCTTTGCTGGAATTTCATGATTGAGCTTTAATTAGCCCTGCAGAGCATCATCAGGTTTTCCTTTAGACTTGTGTGAATTCCTCAAGTTGAGTTCCCCAATGATGTCTTAAGGTTCCTTCCTTGGCATCTCCCAGGAAAGCAAACTTTGTTCCTTACCTGGAAAGACGACCGAGAACCACGTAATCAAGCAAAGGTACTAGGCTTTCTCCAAGAAGCTCTTATTGGCTTTATCTTTAAAGCTTTCTGGTGACATCCAGAGCCAAGGCATGTTAGGCATGACATTCCAAAGTCTTCGTTAATAAAACCACCATTGAAAACTGGTCTTATTGAATTCATGTAAAGAAACATATTGCCATGACTATTAAAAACTTCCAAATTCTGGAGGGATATGGTAGAGTGAAAAAATATATCATTAACAAAATTGCTTTAAAAATGCTTCCTTATATATGAAAAACAAAAAGTTAATACTAGTGATACTTTCAAATGTTATTAAGAAAAAATCTATTAAGTATTTTCAATTCATTCAGTCCCATAATCAATTATTTGTTTGTTTTTCCTGTCAGTACTTCTATAAATTCTGGGCCTTGTCACCTGGCTGTTCTCCTGGAAATTAGTCATTTTCCTTTGAGTGCCCCAGCAACTTGGCCATTGCCAACACTAATACCCAAACACCACTCACCCAAGTCATGAGCACATGCAGCCTAAGGTGACAGGAGGGAATTCAGAGGGGGTTGCAATGGAGCAAAACAAACAACAAATAATTTTGAAGAGAATGTTAAAAATTCCTGTTCTTAAGAGGACTTGCCCACTGCTCCCTTGGGAAGACCTGATGGTCCATCTTGCCCACAGGCTCCAAGCTCCTCCGCTGCAGAGGGGCCTCGCCCTCCGCACACACAGGTGTGAACCCCAGGAAGGTCCTCAGGCCCCTGCAGGGCATCACCTTCCCTCCCTCAGTGGCTCCCAAAGGCCTCCCTAAGATTTCCGGGGCCAATAATTAAGCTGCCAACCCAATACTATTCAAATCTGGTTTAAAACTGGTTCCTTAATTTTATGGGTTGTTGTTTTTTTTTTTAATTCTGCTCACTTTCCCTTCTTTTTAATAACCAATTAGTGTGATTTGTTCTATTTTTTAGTTTACTGCTGCTTTTGGCTCAAGTTCCTGCTTATAAATAAACCTACTCTGACTCACCTACACTATGCATTTTGCTTTACATCATGTTTTGACAAAGTTAAAAAGGAATATGAAGTAACCAACTGCCTCTACTTTAAACTTATCTTAAGAAGTTAAAATTGTCCTAGCCAGTTTGGCTCAGTGAATAGAGTGTTGGCCTGTGGACTGAAGGGTTCTGGCCGAGGGCACATGCCCAAGTTGCAGGCTAGATCCCCAGAGGGAGTGAGGGGACATGCAGAAGGCAACCAATTAATGATTCTTTTTCATTGTTGATGTTTCTATCTTCTCTTCCTCTCACTTCCTCTCTAAATTAATAAAAATATATTTTTTAAAAAAGAAGTTAAAATTTATTCTTCCTAATAACAACCCAACAATTGGATACTTATAAAAATGAGCCAATCTTTTTTTCTAAATATGATAAGAAGATTTTGACTTTCATTTGAAAGTAATTGTACAGAATTGAGTCATTAAATTACTAACACATTTCTTTTCTTCAATCCAGGAATAGCATCAGAATGTATAAGTGATTTCACACATATTTGGACATTGCCCCCTGCCAGTGCCCTTAAATTCATTTCATCTCATTTAAATGTTAAAAGCAGGGGAGGGGAAAGGAGGCACGTTTTTGCTAATGGTGGACAGTTTGGCAACACTGTTGTGTCCTAGGAATTCTGAAAATTTATCCCTAACTTCCCTGCTCCCTCTCCCTCTCTCAGAGACCAGTTCCTGGTATTGTGTATGTATACTCTAGTTATCTCCTTAAAGAGGGAATTCTATATGAGTGCAGGTAATAGATTCTATGAAAAGAACACAGACATATGATTACTTGAATTCTGGCTGGGCCATTTCTAGCTACATAACATTGTATGAGTTCCTTAGCCTCTTTGAGACCCAGTTTCCCCATGTATAGCTTGGAGTTATCAGAAAAATTTATCCAAATTTTCAAAATAGGCAAGAAGGCTTACCGAGTGTTCCGTGTGGTGCTATGTTTGCCTTTCTATTTGTCTGGGATGTTTTTTCTCTGTCGGAGCAGAATTTAACTTGCACATTTTTGTCCAGTAAGGATTGATGGGGTTCAGGACACACTACCCTAAATATGACAGCTTGGCTTACTGAGCATCTTAAACTGAAGGAATTTGAGGGGGAAAAGGGAGCAAAAGCAGAAGGTCACTCTGACCTCCTTCCCCTCCTTTCCGGAAACAGGTCCTGCTGCTCCCCTGTGAAAGGCCCCTCCCTGTGCCAGGAGGAAGACATTCTTATCACCAGATGGGAAGTTGGGGGTCCAAAAAAAGCTGTACCCACAAACCTTGTTAAATAACCCTAATCTGCCTAGATACTTCTTCACCATTCGCTACCCTAACCCTAAACTCCTCTGTGTTAATTCTTCACAAATTTCTTGTTTCTTTGCCCTCCCCTGTGCTCAGCATCAAAGGTCTGAGAGACAACCACGACCACAGACTTCTGCACGTCACCTGAGGGAGCTCCCAGGTGTAGCTCCCAGGCCCGCAGGGGCCCCTGAGACTTTGTCAGCTGGCCCATGAGGTTAAAATCATTCCCATAATGACATTAAGACGTGATTTGTCTTCTTCACCGTTTCTGACACTTGCAAAAGCGACAGTGGGTAACCTGCTGGTATTTTAACACAGACCAGGGCAGTGGTGCCAAACTGTACTAGTGGTCATTGTATCCTTCACCAGCATGACTCACAGGAACAACAACAACAAAAAAAATAGTTTTCACTTTAAATCTTCTGGGTGCGACAGTAAAAAAAAATAAATAAAATAAATAAAAATGCAATTTTAGTAACTCTCAGCCCTGAGTATACATCTTTTTAATAAGCTGTGAGTTGAAGTTGGAAGTGCACATACGGCATTTCTGCTGTCCCGAGGTTGCCTGAAGGAAAAGCACTGTAAGGACCATGTCAAGCAGAACTAGCTGCTTCCTCGTGTAGACCGGTCACACCACTCTCCTCAATGACTAGTTTGTTTTGGCCAATACAGTGATTTTTCACAAACATCTGTTATCTATGTTAATGAGTAACGGGCTTATTGCTATTATCCTTAAAGAAACAAATATAGAAATAAATAGGTTTTATTTCTAATATGGTAAAGATTGGGAGATAAAATAAAAACTCTTCAGAATCCTCAATCATCTTTGAAGGGGCCTGAGAGCTGCCCTGTGAGGAGGAGGTTTAGGTCCCGGCAGAGGGCTTTGTTGCCTCTGCAGGGCAGGACCCACGCAGGTCAGAAGGTGTCCCGTTGGCGGAGCCTGGAGCCTGCCTCACTGCAGGCGGGTCTTCAAGTCAGGATACACTGCCCTTCACATTTTGTCTCAAAAGATCCTGACTTCCTCCCTATCCCAGGTTCTCCTGTATCTCACCTGTCCTCTGCAGCAGCTATAACATCCCAGTAAAGAACCAAACCGTAACTTTCATTTTTCCGTGTCCAGTAAGTACCTGACAAATGGTAAATGCTTCACATGCAGGTTGATTTGCATCAGGAAAAGGTGTCTCCTAAGGAGCTATGTTCTAGAGAGGGACTCGGATCTGTTGTTCGTAACAGCCGGCCGCCGGCCGAGACACAGTTCACTCCACCTCTTTCCGAAAGGACCACGCTCTTCAACCACAGGCCAGGACGAAAGGGGAGGACTTCCTTCTCATCAGCCAGACCAACCAAGTTTGACTGTTTCCTTCTAGTGTAGCAACCAGATTCCCCACATAGGGCACTATTGTCAGCCCACAGCACACTGAAACCACTAACATCTGCACAGCAAACAGGGAGGAGGCAGTTGAGTTTAACAATCTTAGATTCACATGGCACATCAGTCTTTTAAGTTCTGTAAATCTCTCATGGGATTCTCACAACACCACTGCTAATTCTTACAACACTGCTGATTCTCACAACACTGCTGCTAATTCCCACAACACTGCTAATTCCCACAACACTGCTAATTCCCACAACACTGCTAATTCTCACAACACTGCTAATTCTCACAACACTGCTAATTCCCACAACACAGATGCTATAGAGGGAAGCCATTATTACTTCCCATTACGCAGTGAGCAGATTGGCAAGGGAGATGAAACCACCCACCCACATCCCCACTACAACTTGAAGCCGTCAGTCCTGGTAGCCAGGTCTCTGGACCCCAGCCCAGTGTCCTTTCTCCTTCCCTGTAGGAACTGACTCCTGCTGTCACTCTGCTTTTGAAAGGGGTAAGGAGAAGACCAGCAGACATCTTGGCTCTCACATTTTTAAAAAATATTTTTTTATTGATTTCAGAGAGGGAGGGAGAAAGAGAGAAATATCAGTGATGAGAGAGAATCATTAATTGGCTGGCTTCTGCACGCTGACCACTGGGGATCAAACCCGCAACCCAGGCCTATGCCCTGACTGGGATTCGAACTGCTGCCTCATGGTTTCTAGGTTGGTGCTCATCCACGGAGCAATACCAGCCGGGCTGCTCTCACCATTTTTGTTTCTTGCTCAGAGTCTTTGATTCAGAAGCAAGAGTACTTCATTTTTAAATAAATTATATCCTTACCTAGAATATTTTCATCCTTAAAAATGTCCAGTATGTCTGCGAGATTCCTTATGGATAGCCCTATAAATCACAACTCTGAATAGCTTGTCCAAAACAAGTGAGCCGCACTCTGTGGAACAGTGGTATAACTCCCTGCTCTCTCTTATGTCTTGTCTAGTAATACGCGTCCAAGCACTACAGTTGTAACATACAGAGACACATATATTCAGGCAGTACATGTTCCTCATTTCCCAGGTGGTCAGATACAAATCAAGTCTGAGAGCACTTTCCCCTTTGCTGTAAAAAGGAAATAGGAGCTCAAAAGCAAAGTGCCCGGACATGCCAGGGCCGCCTGAGTGGCCCACTCACTGCTTCAGTATCTGGAGTAATGAATGATCTGGCGTAAGAACGCTACAGTCCAGACGCAGGTGGGAAGCCATCTGCAGTTCTATTGCTAAGATGGGGTAAACAGGCTCACTTGTGTTTGCTCCCAGGCTATTGTTCCACAGGTATATTCTTCCGGGACCACAGAGAGTCCAGATGCACATCTTCAAACCTTCATGGGAGATTTCAAGCAGGGTCAGTTTGCACTCAGATTTGAGAGGCTACTCTCATGATACTCAACTAATGACCATTTCACCAGTGCTTTTCTCGCCGCCACATACCTGGGACTGGTGCAGGCAGAGGGTACTCATCTGAAATAAACTCCCATTCCAGACTCAGGCCTCCCGGCGACGCCAGTCTAGCAGAGGTCCTCCTGATTGTTCATAGAAACAAGGAATGCTGGGCTTGAGGTAGGGCTGGCTCTTTAAATTCCATGGTGAACAGAGTTGTGCAGTGATCAATGGGGCAGTACCTTCTAGTCTTCCCTCCTTATTTCATTTCCCTGCTCTAGGTTTTCTCTTCTGACGGTGCCCAAGGTCCTCAGACAAGGGCCTCCATGAAGCCAAGGCGACAGAATCCCAATCTTCCCCGTGGCTGACTCCCGACTACTGAGATACTGGGATAGGCCTGGGAGGGCCACGTGCTAATTATGCGTCTGATTCCATCACACGCCCCAGCTGCCGGAAGCAGAGGCTGCTTGTTAACTTCTTTTAACATTTCCCAGCAGCTTTTACCAGTTGTTGATGCTAAACTTCACCAAAGTATGAGTAGTGTGTTCTGAGACTGGGCTTTGGAGTCAGACAGGCTTAGGTTAAAATCCCAGCTATGTCCTCTATCTGGCACCTGCACAAGCCACTTACCTCCTCTGAGCCTCAGCTTTCTTGTCTGCAAATGGGAAACAAAAATACCCATTTTTGAATATTACAAGAGATACTGTATGTGAAGTTCCCAGAACCAAGTCTGGAATTAAATGTATTTCCTTGGCCTTCTACATTCCCATCAAACGTAAGGAAAGAGAGTTGAGTCAATCAATGTGAAAAAGCAATAGCTTTTCCTAATCTATCTCTAGTCCTTTGCTATGGACTGTCCACGTGATATCCACTTATCCAGCAGATGCTATTACTCATGGTCTCCTAAGAATTAAGACTTATAGCCCCAGATACACCCCTTTCCTTGCGAAGGGGGAGGATATTTCCTTGGGAAGGGGGAGTCTGGAAAGATTAGCTCTCCCATCTATAGGCTACACCAATAGCTTTTAAGTTGGCTGCACATTGAAATCACCTGGAGAGCTATGGCAACATACCAAGGTGGTTCCCACCCTCAAAGATTTTGAATTAATTGGTCTAGACCTGGGCATCTGTACTTTATTTATTTTTAAAAATATATATTTTATTGACTTTTTTACAGAGAGGAAGAGAGAGGGATAGAGAGTCAGAAACATAGATGAAAGAGAAACATCGATCAGCTGCCTCTTGCACACCCCCTACTGGAGATGTGCCTGCAACCAAGGTACATGCCCCCAACCAGAATCCAACCTGGGACCTTTCAGTCTGCAGGCCGACACTCTATCCACTGAGCCAAACCGGTTTCGGCTGGGC
This sequence comes from Pipistrellus kuhlii, assembly GCF_014108245.1. NCBI lineage: Eukaryota > Metazoa > Chordata > Mammalia > Chiroptera > Vespertilionidae > Pipistrellus > Pipistrellus kuhlii. The sequence continues at coordinate 28,901,631 of NW_023425540.1, read as the reverse complement.
ATCTATACTTTAAAGCAGGCGTCCTCAAACTTTTTAAAGTGGGGGCCAGATCACGGTCCCTCAGAGAGCTGGAGGGCCGGACTATATGAACTACTAATTCCTACAGTAACACCTCGGCTGCGCTCACTGCCCAAAAAACCTGGCGGGCCGGATCAGACTCCTCTGCGGGCCGCATGTGGCCCGCGGGCCGTAGTTTGAAGACGCCTGCTTTAAAGGCTACACACATGATTCAAGTAAATAAAAGACTGAGAGTCACTGGGGTCTGGTTGAAAAGCACCTAGGCAAACTGCGGCTCACAAGCCACATGCGGCTCTTTGGCCCCTTGTGTGTGGCTCTTCCACAAAATACCACGGCCTGGGCAAGTCTATTTTGAAGACGTGGCATTAGAAGTTTAAGTTTAAAAAATTCGGCTCTCAAAAGAAATTTCAATCGTTGTGCTGTTGATATTTGGCTCTGTTGACTAGTGAGTTTGCTGACCACTGACCTAGGCTTCCCCAGAGGGGAATTCAACTTCAGTCTCTTCTCTGGATGCCCGTCACCTGTCAGAGGTTGATTCATGACATTAATATGCCTGTCTCCTTGGGACTGGCAATAACCCTAGCCAGCAACTACTAGAGGGAGCCTGGCTCTAGTCACTTATTCACAATGTGAATTTTAAATTCAGCCCCAAAGCCTCAACCACCTTCTGATCTCACATTAAACAAATGCGGCTCTTCACTTCCATGGCAGGCTGATGCTCTGATGCCTCTGACTCTCTCTGTTGTGTTTGTCTTGGGACATTTGGGGCTTCTAATATATGATCTTGCTTTTACCTTCAATTCATTTACCTATCAATCCTAATTCCATCAATAATTGGTTAAACTATAAAATATTCAAGCCACAGAGAAAGCATCTTTTATACTCCTCAATTGAAAATTAGGTTGCTTAAGAAAAGGTAAAGAATTTTATTCTCTAGACTCATGTTCAGTGATCCAGGCCAGGAGGATGGGGAGAAGGGGAGAAGTGGGCTTGGTGGGAGAGCAGGGACAGCTGAAGGAATAAGAACCCATTAGGGAAAGAGTTTGCAGGCAGCCATGGTCTATGGTTTATGTTCCTAGAGCCTTGCTGGAACACCACCATCTGGGCAAGAAGTGAGGAAGGAAGTCAGGAGAATGTCCTGGCTTCCAGCAGATGTTTCTCCAGGGATCCTGGTTATGTAAAAATGACTGGTGACTGTGACTTCTTGTGTGTGCTGCCCCCTTCTGAACAAGGCACTCTTCCCTTCCCACATCATCCTTTCTAAAGCATGTGTCACAACCCAAGTTATAGATGAGGAGCACAGAGCCTCTCAGAGGAAGTCACTCACCTTCAACCAAGGTCAAGTTCAAATCTAAGTCTTCTGGTTCAGTGTCTTTTCCATGATCCCAGACATGATGATGCTTTTTTTTCTTGGAAGCATAAACCTCATTCACACTCAGTAGGATCCCAGGAAAAGTAAATGGGAATGAACGGCTGCTCTGAAATCACAGTGGACAGCTGATCTAGTACCCCGGCTGGACTTGCAGGGTCTGGCTGAGTTCTCTGCTCAGCTGACAGCCTAGCTAATCCGAAGGAGCTTTCATGACTCGGCTTCCTACCTCGGAGAAATATATTCATTGTTTGCTTTCAGACTTAGTCAACAGACTTGCCGTATGGGTTTCTTTCTCCTCTGGGCCCAGCTCGGATCTCTTACTCTCAGACTCCAACCCAGGCTCCCCCACTGGGCTGGGCAGCATGTCAGCCCCTCTTCACCAGTCTTGTCTTCTGAATTCTCCTTCGACTGGCCTAGGCCAGACCTAATGATTCTGTGGGCCTTATATGGCCCTCAGGATGGACATTCCCCAACCCTTCCTTAGGTGAAGGCTTCAGACACCAGGTTTTCAAGTTAGCCTAGAGTGTCCAAAGTCCCCTAACCTTTTGTTTCTATGCCTCTCTCCCACACTGGACTACAAATACCTTGAGTTTCCGTCCTTTCATTTTTGGTATTCCTATGCCTAGTGTGTAGGCCCTAACATATGAAAAGAGCTTAACACAAGTGGAACACAAAAATAAACAAATGGGTTTCTTCACAGCACCCCAAATTCCACAGTTACTCAGCTGGCCTACTTCTTCAGACGTAATACTTGAACAAAGGTTTGCCTTTCCGCAGCCTTTCCCATTCCAACCCTTCCCACATTTTATCTTACCCTACCAACCTTTCCTTGTGCACCAATCAGATCCTGGCCTCCTGATAACCCCAGATATTAATAAAGTCCTTTAGGCAAATTTGCTTTTGGTCCTAAACATTAAATTATAAAACATTGGGCCTTGGTTTATTTTCAAGAGAAATACAAATTAAAAGTATTAAAAAAATGATGTCCTTGGTACGTACAGTTCAGTACTTTGAGCCCTTCAGAGAAGGGCTTCTATAAAAATATAACAGTAAATCTCCTTCAAAGAAGTGAGCAAGGCCTCTCCATGAGAAGCACTAAAGCGATTCTCTGAATTTTTTCTGAAGTCCTTTATCCATCTCAAAATCTGGAGAACTTCATTTTCTTTTTGTATGAAACAGAAGGCTCTGACCATTTCAGAAGTAGGAATAAATACCCCCTTCTGACAGCTGTCTGCTCCCGGTTTCACACAGTTGTCAGTGAGCCACACAGGTGTCAGTGAGCTAGTATTTACTGAACACATATTATGTGCATATTGTATTTCTCTTTACCCACAATTCAATACTTAGCTCATCATCTCCCAGAGAAGATTAAATTCTTTGAGGCATCCTGAGTTTTTCCTCATAGTTCTTTCTGACTTTCTAAAACTCAAGACTAGATCTAAATGGTTGTAAGATACATGCTAAGAATTTCACAACAAAAATAGCAAAATCCTAGGGTATTAATTATATATACTTGCATGCATCATTAAACATTTCTGTGACACCAGGTTTATCAGAAGCAGTCGATTATGCAAAACCTTTATAAAGTAAACCAGGAAAAACAGAACAACGCAAGCCCCTATTATGTGTCCAATTAGAAATTACCCACTGGGATCTACTAGACATCAGATACAGTGCCCTTTCTACAATGTTCTAAAACATTGTAGAAAAGGCTCTTAAAGAGGTATGTGCAAGGTTTATGAAGTACACAAAGAGAGAAAGAGGCTCATCAGTCCTGAAAGAGCGGAGGAAGGTGCATGAGGAACTGACACCTGAGCATGAGCACCTACTGTGCAAAATTTGGGGGAGAAAGTGGCATGTGGCAGGCAGGGGACTGTGCTCTGCCTGGAGCGGGTGTTCCAAGCAGCCTGGTAAGAGAGGAGGCCTTCTGAGGTTTGGAATTCATCCTATAACCACCAGGGAAGGGAACCTGTGGGGGCTTTAGGATAAGATATCATAGAACAAGATTTGGTATCTTGAAAGATATATCTGGCAGAACTGAGGAGGATGAATTGAAGAGGGAAGAAACTTTATAAAGTTGAGGAGAAAGGACAGGCACAGCTCTCTCCCCTCCTCTCTCCAGAGCACCAGCAAATCATTTCCCTAGGTGTCATAGTGTCGCCAGGAGGCAGCACCTGTGTCTCTGAGAAACTCAGACCTCACCTGAAAGTCTGCATTTCAGGCCCCAGCATGTGGACCTTGATTTAGGACAACTGATACCTGTCCCGTTTCCACTCAGCCATTACTTGTGCAGCAAACATTCTGACACAAAGTGCCACTGTTCTATTGGCAAATGTCCCGTATGGAGGTCTCCTGTTTCTCAACACCCTGGAGTTCTAATAACCCCTCTGCTGTTTTAAAATAACAATTTCTGCAGCAGCTACTTTCATATTACTGGACAGGGTCAGAATTTCACTCCCTCCAACGACAGAAAAGATACCCAAAGGCATTTGTCTCTGATCCTATAAACTGTGGCCACAGAGTTGGGGTTAGGCTTTTATAGCTCTGGGCATCAAGCCTACACAGCAGTGCAATGAAATACAAGGACTAACGTTGCTCCCTTGAAATGAATTTCAGAAGAGCTAGCACTCTGCTCCCTAGTCCCTTCTGGGCTATGAAATTGCCTCCTTATCTTTCCTCTTGCATTCTTTTTCTTTTCCAGGAAGAATGATTGAATTGATCTGCAGTTTCTCCGTACTCCCTAAAGAAAAACCAATTGCTCAAAGGCATTCTGAACCCTTCTCTATATTAAATAATATCTCCCTGTGCGGCCAAAATAGATCCATCCCTTCTCTCACCCCAAGGGGGTGGGGTAGTCAGAATCAAGTCTTTTTGGAGAAAGGACTGCTGTTTTCTCTCCTCATGCAGCTGGGAAACAAGAGATGATCTATCTCCTGTCAGACAGTGAGCACACACAGCACAGCAGTGTCCCTGTCTCAGAGCATCAGGGCACCTCTATCCTGCACTGGCTCCTTGTGGAGCCCTCAGGCCTATCATCCCTGGTTTCTTGTCTGTCTTCCCCCCACATGCCAAGCAGGGTCTAAGGCTCTGCCCGTCACAGGGGATGGCACACCACCATAAGCCCCCATAGCAGATGGTACACTTGTCATAGGCCCCAATTAAATGAGGGTCTACCCCATACTGGGCATGATGCCAGCTGCTTCAGATTCTTATGGCATTACTTAAGTTATTCAACAGCCCATTTGACATATGGAAAGGATAGGATTCCCACTTTTCATATGGAAAACTGAAGCTCAGAAGGTTTTTCAACTTTCTCAAAGTAACATTCCCAGAAAGTCAGCAGAGGTTTGAGCTCAGTCCTTATGACCCCAAACCCATAGCTTCCCACTCAGCATGCTGCCTTCAAAGGGAGAACTGGGCTGAGCCAGAGCTTCCCTCTTGAGCCAGTCCTCCAAAGTCCAAGTCGTGTGTGTGGACGGCTTAGTTCAGTCCAGACTAGGACTCACACATCCAAGGCCCAGGGCCATAATCCGCATTGCCTCATCCACTCTTACATAACAGGGAAGGTTGGAAACAATGGCCCTTGGGATTGTCAATCAAGGGACCTACCCAGCTGGGATTTTGCTCTCCCTAACTTAATCGTGAAATGAATCCTCTTGTCTCTTACTAGAATATTGTGCATCCAGTGATGTTTAGAGACCCCACAGACCAACGAGTAAAACATGGGTTTCTTTTCTGGGAAGACAAGAGCTGGAGATATAATAAAACTCCACCACGTCGTGGCCATGGAGTCTAACTCTGCAGAAGGTGCTCGGTGAGGGCCTGTGTGAGCAGAACTACGTCCAATGGCTTGCTGTGAAATTGCGGAGTGGAAGAGCCAGCAGGTGGTGGTTTCTGACCTTCCGTGTTATGTAAGCAGAGACAAGGCAGCGCTCAGTGTGGGTTCCAGTGCCTTGGTTGTGAGTCACAGTCTGGACTGAAAGAAGCGGGCCCAGTGCCGGTGAAGGACGAGGGCGATCATCCACATTTGGAGAAGTCCCAAAGTAGCACCTTACCAAAACCTTTAGGGGGCAGGAACTTTCCACCATGTGTCTCAACATACTCTGCCTTAACGTGTCACCACCCTGCCAGGGAGGTGTGATACAGCAATCCGTGAGGTAACAGGAATCCAATAAAATGGAACATAGGTGCCCATGAGTTAGAGTCCACAAGGAGGTAGAAAGGGAAAGAATGCGAGAGAGAAGTGGGACCACAGAGGAGCTGTGAGGAGAGGGCTGGCCCCTGGAAAGACCCCTCTCTGGAAAGCAGGGGCAGCATGAGAAGGCGGGTGACCTGGGACGAAAGGAGATCCTCAGAATGTTACAGAGATGAGTGCGCCACAGCTACAGTGAGAAGTGTCATTTCTCTGTCAGTTCCCCTGCAGGGCGGCGTAGGCAAAGCCAAAGGCTGCTGATCACCTGGAAACCTCTTTTCTTAGATGTCATCAGTCAATGGGCTTTGCAATCTGTACTTATTTTAAACCAGTGGCTGTCAACATGCAAAATGCTAAAAATATGTCCCTCCCCCCTTCTCTATTTTATAGCCCTGAAAAGACTGAAGTTATGCGGGTGTTTCCACCTTCTCCACCCATTTAGTGTCCATTCAAACTTATCATTAGTCCCAATGATCTTAACTTTCTCCTATCTTCTTCCAAGTTCAGGCATGCAGAATCTGTTGAAGGGGGAGTTGCCTCGCTCAATAAACTGGTCAGCTAATCACATCCTTCAGTTGAGCACATCCTGGTTAGGCTCCATGCACTGAGCTGTGACTTAGCAAACCTTCCTGCAGTGATGCAGCCTGAGTGGCCTCCAAAAAGTGAAACAACTATTGTGTCGACGCTCTAATAAAAGCCCTTCATTCTCATTCTAAAGAACTTCCCTGAACTTTTCATTTCAATCAAGAAATAAAGCCCTTTCTAATTGCTTCAGTATTTTTAATTTTTGAAAAATTTTTGTTTTAAATGTTTTCGCATTTGGTTTTTAAAAAATATTTCCCCACGATCTTCCAAAGCGCTTTCCCCTAGGAACCTGACCACGTGGATGTGGCTACCATGCTTTACAGTTCAAAGCAGCACCTTGGGTATCATAGAGGGGCTATCTCATGGGGGGGCTCTCTCATGGGGGAGCTATCTCATAGGGGAGGGGGCTGTCTCATAGGACACTCAGAAGGTTGCAGACCCTCCCCTTTGTCACCAAGTTGCAAGTGCAGAATCTACCTCCATGAGTGTTAGTGGCCCCGCCCCGCCCAGCCAGCTGCTTATTTTGCTCTAAGGATAACGCTATAAAACTTCAACCCTCTCCCTCTCCCCTGAGGAAATCCTGGTGTGGCTTTGCCAGAAAGTCCCAAACCAGCGTTTATTTACACTTATTTCTGAAAAGGAAGAGCTGTGTTCACAATCAGTTTCCCTTTGAAAACTCAAATAAACTTGATACAAACTCATGACAATAACACGAACTCGAATGACCAAAGATATTCCTATACCTGTTTTCTGGAGATGAACTCTGGGGGATGTGGGGGGAGTGCTAGGGGGGGGGGGGTGCTGGGGAGAGAGCATGAGTCAGCAAAACTTGAAATGTTGATGTGGTGGTTGTGCCAGCTCTCAATTCAGTATTTTACTGACTTTCACCTCCCATCTCTCCAAGAACTGGGGCCCCCTGTCCACCAAGGCTCCACAAAGGCCTTCCCATATCTCAGCAACATCCACAAAAGGACAGCAAGAATCTGCCGCCTCTTCTTGGTGTAAACATGTTGCCCACCTTCTTACCTCTCCTGAATATATTTTATAACTTAAACTTATTTCTAATATGGAATGAAAAGAAGTCTCTGTTGCTACTAACATTTTGGGCATTAATAGCAGCTGGAGTGTTTGGAGCGGTCAGGAGAAGGGGCAGAGAAGCTTCCCTGAACCTATTGCTTGAATTTGTACCTCAGTGCACACACTTGGACTCAGACCCACAGTTGAATGGGGCCCAGTTCTGAACGGTACCCAGAAAGAATATGCAGTCATCCCAGTTGCTAAGTTACTGATTTCAGTGTCCCACTCTCCAAAATGTGTCTTTGTCTGAACTCCTTTGCAAGAATTTTCAGTGTGTGTGTGTGTGTGTGTGTGTGTGTGTGTGTGTGTGTAGTATTGTGTATGTGTGTGACTGTGTGAGTACATATGTGCATGGAGGTGCAGAACTTTGCAATATATAAAACTTAAGCTAAATTCTTGTTGGCAGGCTAACTTGTTACATCGCAAGAGGGCGCAATGTCTGACCTTTCACAATTTGTGGCACCAATTAATCAAAACTCCTGCATGTAAAACTATCAGCCACACTTAAGGAGGGGATGCTGCTTAGTGTCTGAAAAAGTCTGCTCCTCTGCAAACTGCCCTGTTCCCAGGAACTCCAGGGCAGTGACATCTGCACACAACCTTCTCTGTCCTTTAAAGAACACAGGACACGGGCGTGGAGCCCAATCCAGTTTTTAAATCATTAAAGAAGAGGGACTATATATATAGTTATAAGAACACAGAGTTTTAAATGCAGGCCTCTCCACTTTGTGCTCCCCCTTACCTTCCCCACCCCCCAATCCCTCCCCCTGCTACAGCACTGAGCAGAAAGGAAGCTGGCCTGGACCCTGAGCAGTCCATGACAAATGCCATCACAGAGGCACAGAGGCTCCAACATCAGTGAAGCCAGAGAGCTCTACATCTTTAGCGTAACTATAGTGCTTGCTGTACGAGCTACATACGCAGAACTTTTCAGGTATCCCCACGTTTTCACACGGAATTCAAAACCCCCATTTTCATGGCAAGAGAGATGTCTTCAATTCAGCATTCCCACCAGAAGCCATCCCTGTCATTGAACTTGTCCTCAGGTCCAACAGATAAGCCATTGGTCTTAGACTAGAACATGGGGAGGAGAAGGCGCACGCAGGAAAGGTACTGAGGCTCTCAGAGAAAACACAGAAGAAAGGCTGCTGAGATGCCCTATGAGGAGCAGTGCCTTAGCCTGAGCACCTCAAGCACCCAGAGCTCCTCAGCCGAGCTTCCAGAAACATCCTTGTCGTCTAACTTTGGGTAAATGTTTTTGGACCAAAATACCCTTTTTCCCACAAGTCTCAGATTCTGCAGGACATAATCCATCCTCATACTATACGGCAGCCATAAGGCCCTCACTCCTCCAAATATAGGCAGGTGGTGGTTTTCAACCCTGATTGAACAGAAACACCTAGAAAGCAGTATTTTTCTTTTCTATGTATAATAGAATTCTACAGGCCCCACTGCAGGCCAATTAAGTTAGCATCTCAGAGGGAGCTAGGAATAAAAACCCTGCTAGAGAATAATATAAAGGAACCCCTTTGGGCATATAAATATCAAATCAAATGGATTTGTTCCAGACTCCATTAATTTCTACAGGGAGGATTAAGGGGAGTGTTGAGATATTTACTTATTTGGCCAGAATGGGAGATCAGAACTCATTCATTTGCCCATTTCTTCGATCACTGTTTGTCGATCACCTGGTAAAAGTCAGGCATTACCCTCCAGGAGTCGCCATTCTCAGGGGAAAACAGGAGAGAATTGGTGATTTTAATGCCTGAGTGGGGAAATACAGAACGCCACCATGGCACTGTGGAGGGCACCCACCCCTCCCTTGGGGAGCACTTGTCTTTCTTCTGCCAGCTTCAGTCCTCGGCCTCCTCACCTCGGCCCTGCACCCCAACCATGATGCACTGGTGACTGTGGGGCCCAGGTTCTCAGGGGACCTGTGCGTCACTTGCAGGCGTTTACCAAAGCCAGATGGTGCTTTTAATAAATCTTGTGAGCACTTGATTGGCCTTTTCCTCTCTAATTTAAAACGGAGATTTCCAGAAAGAACAGGAAAAAACAACTGACATTCCTAAACCCCAAGGTTACACAGAAACTCGGAAGTGACACATTCTGAGTGGGTTTCAAGCTAGAAAAACAGGCTGACGAATGGCCCCTGGCATCATGTACATGGGGAAGCCAGTTCCACAGCAGAACCTTCCATGGGAAAATGCCTGCTCTGAGCAGAGCCGTCCAGGAGCTCGCGAAAGCAGAGCTGGGAAAACAAAACCAGCCCAGACCTCGCCCTGCAAACATGCTGCGAGGGGTCACTTGCTCTTAGGAGAGGGTATCTGTCTTCGGCCACATTATGAGGGCATATACTTCACCTTTTTTATTTTACTATCAAGCATCCTTTATATATATGTATATAAAATTAATTTTTTTTTTAGAGAGAGGAAGAGAGAGGGATAGTTAGAAACATCGAGGAAAGAGAAACATCGATCAGCTGCTTCCTGCACACCCCCTACCGGGGATGTGCCCACAACCAAGGCACATGCCCTTGACCAGAATCGAACCTGGGACCCTTCAGTCCGCAAGCCAAACCGGATTCGGCACCATCAATCATCCTTGCAAAAGACATATGGTATGACTTTCCTGGAAATGTTGAATCCCAGAGCGCCTTTTTTATTTTCTGGGATACACACAGCCATGTGCGCCCTTAGTCCTGCGCTGTGATCAGGAAGGAGCACTGGGCTTAAGGATCTGATCTCGGGCTCGCTGGTCCATGACTTTAGGGAAGTCATACCTCCACCCCTGCTCTGTAAATCGGAGATGCTGGTGACCGGGTTGTCACGGAGCGTGAATAAAACGATGCAGGTAGAGCCTTCAGTTCAGTGTCTGGCACACAGTGGGTCTTCAGGAAGAGGCGCTATCAGTATTCCCACAAAGCCCAAGTCCACGCTTGGAAGGAGACGTCATAGGCAACGTCGAGTTTCCGGCTTCCTGCAGCCAGGTCCTGCCTGTTCCTCCTCGTCTCATAAACAACAAAGGAAAACCTTGCGTTTAATAAACAGTATCTCCCAGATCTGCCTGCGTGGCTGAGACGGAGCAGGGATGGGACAATATCAGGAAGCGGACACACCAAACCCAGCTCTCCAGCCGCCCACACCATGCCAAGTGTAAGATGACTGTCATATCCTGTGTCTGCGGCTCTATTTAGATGCTTCACCAGTATCACTTTTAGGACACGTTTTCTGAAAACTCTGGTAGATAAATGGAGAAAAATGTGATTTCCTTTCAAGTTAGACAACATTCTTTTTTATTTCCAAACCTTTTACTGGAGTCAGGCCCACCAATGTGAACTAAGGGAACTGGGCAGGAGGTGGTGGGAGGAGATGAAATGATGAGGCTACGTGTTCTTTAAGAAGCATCAAAGGCAGAGAGGAGTCTGAATCGGGGTACATCTGGGTACCTGAGTCTTCTGGGCTCAGGACAAGCCAGGAGAGCCGCCCCCAAATGCAGGCGTTTTACGTGACACGTGTTAGATGAGCCCTGGTAGGCCTGTGTGGGTTATCACTGCCTTCTGTAAGTCGGGCATTGAGAATTGGTCCTATGGGTTTGGAATAAGAGGAAAGGGCAGATAGAGAAGATCAAGTTCACTCAGGGTGGGCCATCCCAGGACACATGCCCCATTCGTAAAATCTTTCCCAACTCTGAGGAGCTAGCCCTGGTCCCCCCAGCTCACAAAGTTCCCCTTCCACTCCCAGTCCTTAGAAGTCATTCCTTCCCAGAACTCAGAGCGAGGGAGTCAGCAAATACTTCTTATAAATATACAAACACTGGAACAATAGGCCCTATGAAAATAGAGTTTGATAAAGCATCTCTTTAACTGGTTTTGCTCAAGCTAGGCAACAGAACCTCTTTGAAAAAAAGCTTTCCTTTCCTGGTTATAATAGCAATACATGTTCATTTTAGATAGTTTAAGTGATATAGAAAAATATAAAAAGAAATATCTACAGTAGAACACCTGCTGTTAACCTTATAGTACATATCTGCTGATCTCTTTTTTTTATTTCTTTGTTTTGTTTATGATCTCTTTTCTATGCATCTTTGTTTTTGTGTTGTTGTTGTTTTTAATTTCAGGGAGAAAGAGAGAGGGAAAGATAGAAACATCAATGATGAGAATCATTGATTGGCTGCCTCCTGCAAACCTCTCACGGGGATCAAGCCCACAACCCAGGCATGTGCCCTTCGCCAGAATCAAACTTGGAACGCTATAGTCCATAACTGACACTCTATCCACTGAGCCAAACCAACTAGGGCCACATCTTTATATTTTTATCTAGAGACCCAGTGCACAAAATTCTTGCATAGGGAGGTTGGCCCTCAGCCCAGCCTATACCCTCTCACAATCTGAGCCTGCTGGCTCCTAACTGCTCATCTGCCTGCCTGCTGGATCATCCATAATCACCCTGATTGCTGCCTGATGGCCCCTAACCACTTGCTTGCCTGCCTGCTTGCCTGACTGCCTGACAATCCCTAACCACCTCTGCCTCAGCCCCTGCTATCATGTCTTTGTCCAGAAGGACATCCATAATGATGTCTGGAAGGTTGTTTGGCTGTCCAGTCTAATTAGCATATTATACTTTTATTATTATTATAGATATAAAATTGGGATATTCTTTAACAGGCTGCTTTTTTCACTTAATAAGAAAGCAACATCTATAATGGCTATATGGAATTGTATATAGGTAGCAGAATAAAAATTAAGATATATTTACATTATCTATAGATCTATATCTATGTACTTTCTAAGTGATTGGATTATTAGTGTCAATGCTTCTGTTTCCTTTTCTTTATTTTCCAATGTTTCAATAATGAACATCATTACCTTTATAATCAGACATAAAGACAAAGTACACACACACACACACACACACACACACACACACGAAGTCCCCGTAAGTAGCTCTGAGGTTAGACATTGTCTGAATGGAGCACATGACTGGCCTCATCTCTGGAGGTCAATGCACAGTAGGCAGGCACAGCTAAGCAGCAAGAAATAGATTATAATGTCAGTGCTCAACAGCTTCAAAAATGTGCTTGGCTGATTCCAGATGTTTTCAAAATCTGAACTGCATTTAGAAACCTTGGTGGCGCACCAGAGGGAACAAAACAGATGGAGTGGCAGTCCTATTGAGCACTGCTTGTTTTAGTTTCATTTCACTGAAAAGAAACTTCTACTAACTCAGTATTTACTCAAACTACTTTATTTTTCACTTTATTACTTATATTAGAGGCCCAGTGCACAAACTCGTGCACAGGTGGGGTCCTTTGGCCTGGCTGGTGATCAGGGATGATCAAGGCCGATAGGGGCCAGCTGGCCAGGGGGAGGGGGAAGGTTGTCTGGCCACAGAAGGTTGGCTGTGGGTGTGCACTGACTACCAGGGGGCAGCTCCTTTGAACGTCTGCCCCCTGGTGGTCAGTGTGTCATTAGAGTGATCAGTTGACTGGTTGTTCAGTTGAATGGTCATAATGGTCTCTTAGGCTTTTATATATATGACTAGGGGCCTGGTGCAAGAAATTCATGCACTGGGGGTTGGGGGTCCCTCAACCCAGCCTGCCCCCTCTCACAGTCCAGGAGCCCTCAGGGGATGTCTTAAGCAATAGTCTTCCTTCTTCTGCAGGAGGTAACTGGGCTGATCAGCGGAAGGCACCACCCCATCACCCCGCTGCTACTGCCACTGTCAGCTGGCAAAGTGTTTTCATCAATGTGGACTCCAGTCCCTTCACCACAAAAAAATAATAACTTTCTTTAGACATTTTCAAGATGTCTCTTTCATAGGATATAACAATTCTTTCTTCCTTCCATCCTTCCTTCCTTCCTAAATACTCACCTAAGGATATTTTCCCATTGATTTTTATGAGACTGATTTTTCGAGAGTGTGGAAGAGAGAGGGAAAGACAGAGAGAAACATCAATGTGAAAGAGACACTTTGATTGGTTGCCTCCTGTATTAGCACTCACCTGGGCCCCAGCCAGAAAGGAGCCTGCAACCTAGGTACATGCCCTTGATCAGAATCGAACCCGGACCCTGCAGTGCACAGGTAGAGACTCTATCCACTAAGCCAAACCAGCTAGGGCAGTATATGACATTTTTTAGCCTCTCCAGCAGCAGACCTTCATTTTCTCCCCGCCAAAAGTGAGGTGGAAAAACCCTAGATCACCTTCTTATAACCCAAGTTACCAAGAACACTGAGAGTGGCGTACGGGGAGCTTAGCCAATGAGCTGCAAGAAAAGGTTTTTCCTCTGCAGCTCACATGCAGAGGTGGGACTACTGGCATGTGGCAGCTTGGGCCAGGCCCCTGTCTCTGTCTCCGCTCCAGGCCTGCTCCAGCTGCAGTATGGTGGCTTGGGAAAGCCACCCTGTCTCCGGGCCTATGCCATCCGTGGCTTGGCTCACAGCGCATGCAATCCCCTCCCACTTATCCATGCGCACAGCCTCCTCCTGAGCTGATTGTGACTGTTATGGAATCCCAGCTAATTTGCATATTACCTCTTTATATATGTGATAGTAAGCAGGAATGGTATCTTCTTGTCTTTTGAAGGACAAGCAATTTTCCTCTCAGATCCACAAAAGGGAGGCCAGAAGACACTGAGCTGGCACCAGGCATACACACTGTCCTCCCATTTAGCTATCCCCGAACCTGCCCAATTTCCCTCCAACATGGAGCTGTCTCTGAGTGTGTTGCTCTGTTTTTGAATTCAAGTATAGTTGCCATACACTAGTATATAAGTTTCAGGTGTACAACATGGTGATTTGACATTTAGATATCGTACAAATTTCTCACTATACTAAGTCTGACTAAAGCTACCATACAATTGGTTATATTCCCCTGCACCTTTTTCAGTATCACTCTACCCATCTCCCCTCTGGTAACCATCAGTTTGTTGTTTCTGAGTCTGTTTTTGTTTTGTTTGTTCATTTGTTCTGATTTTTTAAAAATTCCACAAATAAGTGAAAGCATGTGGTATTTGTCTGTCTCTGATCTATTTCACTTGAAATAACACCCTCTACGTTCATCTGTGTTGTTGCAAATGGAGGGTTTCATTCTTTTTTATTGCTGAGTAATATTCTATTGAATATATATACCACATTTTCTTTATTGATTCACCTTTAGATGGACAGCTAGGTTTCTTCCATATCTTGGCTATTATGTATAATGGTGCATTGAACACAGGAGTGTGGATATCTTTTTTAATTAGTGATTTAGATTTGTTTAGATAAATATCTAGAAGTAAGATTACTGCATCATATCATTGTTCTATTTTTAGCTTTCTGAGAAATCTCCATATTGTTTTCCACAATGGCTGTACCAATTTGCCCTTCCACCAACAGTGCACAAGGGTTCCCTCTTCTCCATAACATCGCCAACACTTATCTGTTGGCCTTTTGGTAATAGACATTCTGACTGGTGTTCTTAAGGAACTCTCATGAATCAAAATGTCAGAACAATGTAATACCACCACCAACACAAGGGTAAGAACCAACATTTATCAGCTGACTACTATGTACCAGGCTATGTTCTAAATACTTTCCATAATAGCTCATTTAATTTTCATAAGAACCTTACAAGAGAAATAGTAACACCATCATATTTATAGTAACAGAGGAAATGCAGAGGCATAGAGAAGTAACTTTGCCAGAACCATGTAGCCAGGATGTGGTGAAGCTTCAGATCAAGAACAAAATGCAAGGATGCAGCCAGGAACAGGGTGCTGTCCTTGGCAGAAAGGAAAGTTGGCCGACACTAGATAAGCAGCACAGGAAGAGCGATTCCACTGGGGAGTAAATCATTCAAAACAGACAAGAGGGTATGAACTTAAAAAAAGCGGGGGGGGGGGGGGGGGGGGGGGGAGGGAGGAAGTCAAGCAAAGGCCACTAGATCCCACTAAGAGACAAACAGGTAGGTAAAGTGACACAGACAGGCATGAAGTGACTTGGCCAGGGTGGGGGACAGAGTTGAATCAGTCCAAGGAGCCACTCTGTGGTAAAAAGAGCCTTGGAGAGGAAGGGAGTTGACCATGGGAAGATCGGATGTACCGGATGGGAAAAGACAGAGAAATAAACAACAGAGAGATGAGATTGTGAGCCAAGAGGAAGGAATGAGGGGGCACATGTATCTCCACTTTGGAAAGGCAGGAGGCAAAGAAGCAGGAAGCAACTAATCTGTGAGGAAATTGCATTGTTTCCTCTTCACTGTTATGTTAACCTTGCATGATGTCTTTCTCAGCTAACTGCAAAACAAATGGAGAAAGATGAACTCCTCCCTCAGAGCCTAACTCTCTGTAGAGTGAAATGGTCACATGCCAGCCACTGCTGTCCATGTGCAGAGTGAGGTTGGATGGTTGGTTTCTGCATGTCCCCTGTGTTTTTAAGGATCCTGGCCAAGAGGTGTGATTTCAGGTGAGTAGGTGCCATTTGAAAAGGGGATTCTCCTTCTGCAGAATTACTGTGGATGTGAAATAAGGTCACATATATAAAGGATATGTGTTCAGGGTTTGGCACTTCGTATGTGTTCAATGAATGATGGTCAAGAGGAGGAAGATGTCTCTCTCCTACTCAGAAATAGTCAATGGTTTGCCACTGTCGACAGGACATGAGTCCAGTCAGCCAGGCATGGCCCCGAAAGCTCTCCATGAGCGGGCCCCACTTATATTATTACCATAGTCATAGGATTGATTCACTATATTTGTATCTTGGCAGCTTTAATCCTACTCAGAAATGCCACAACGTCTCTGTAAGAGGGTTTAAGAGTTGAATAACCTGGATCCCCTCATCTTGGATCATAGAAGTTTATCCACCAGCTAACTCTTTCAGGTCCAGGTGGGTGAAGTGAGGGAACATCATCTGCTGCATCCTGAAACAAGTCAAGTTTGGAAGAGATGACAGCACTGGGTCCTTGGAGAAAAGCTTTCTGTTCCGACAATGCGAGAACAGGAGAGAGACACTCGTGAATTCAAGATCAAAGGAACCAGAAAAAGCAAATGTCATGATTTCAATGAAGCTGAAATACTGGTTTAAAAACAAAACAAAAAACAAAACAAAACCTAGACGACCACAAGTGGTCAAGCTTAAAAATGAGCAAACAGCAGTATGTACAGGGCCCACTTGGAAAAACCTAGAAAGGAATCCCAGAGCATTAAGGATTCCTTAATCCTAGAGCAATCAGTCCGCAGCCTTCTGATTCTATCCTGTGCTCTGTATGTAGGCATGTGGCTCAGACCTGCCATCCAGCAGAAAAGAGCACATTGTGTGGCCACAGCGACTGGCTCAGAGTTGGGTCTGTGGCCCAGGAAGAAGCAATGAGATGCAATAAGTGCTTTGTTGGTGCAGCAGGGGAAAAGGCACTGCTTATTTCTGCTGAAATTTCCATAAGTGAGATGACATATACCTGGATCTGAGCCATCACTATGGAAAACAGAGCCAAGAAATTGGATCCTCTCCACACAGTTAAGCCGTTGGGTCAGGGCTCACCTGAAGCCAATCTCTCCCAACAAAGTCAAGTTCAGTGAGCCAATTAATTCTTATTTTTCTTCAGCCAGGTAGATTTCGGTTCCATCCTTGTGAATGAGTCATAACTAATGGAGAAACAGAAGCTGAAATAAACTTCTCTCTGCCAGAGAGGTGGGATGGCCCCTGGATCGGCAGACATAGTCTGAGTCCCTGCACCCACCCAACATGGGAGAATCATAACTCAAAACCTGCACCTCTCAGGAGGGGGAGCTGGTGTGGACTCCCAGCGACCCCAGCAGCTCTTGGCTCAGACTTGCTAGGAAAATAGCCACCCTCCCTTGGATGCAGAGAGCTCAGGCAGTTTTCAACGCAGCTCAATGGATTGCCATTGCTATTGTTTTCTGGGGCCAAATCAAGAATGAAGCCCTAGCTGCCTTGGCTCAGTGGATAGAGTGTCAGCCTGAGGACTGCAGGGTCCCGGGTTCAATTTTGGTCAACAGCACAAGCCCAGGTTGTGGGCTTGATCCCCAGTAGGGGACATGCAGGAGGCAGCCGATCAGTGATTCTCATCATTGATGATTCTCTCTCTTTCTCTCTCTCTCCCCCTTCCTCTCTGAAATCAATAAAAATATATTTAAAAAATTTTTTTTAAATAGATGAATTTAGAGCACTGTAAGCAGCCCGAATTCCATGATCATTTTATTTAATTTTTATTTTTTTTAAAATATATTTTTAATTGGTTTTGTACAGAAAGGGAGAGAGAGATAGAGTTAGAAACATCGATGAGAGAGAGTCATTGATCAGCTGCCTCTTGCACACCCTCTACTGGGGATATGCCTGCAACCAAGGTACATGCCCTTGACTGGAATCGAACCCGAGACCTTTCAGTCCCCAAGCCGCCGCTCTATCCATTGAGCCAAACCAGTTTCAGCTCCATGGTCATTTTAAATGTAACAATATGGTGATGTGGATTTTGTTTATTGCCATTCACTTTGCCTCCTCCTCAGGCTCAGTGAAACATGGTCCTGTGCAACTACAACACTTTGGGATAGTGCCAGACATTGAATGAGGCTCCGGTCACTAAAAAATAAGACTGAAAAAGAAGATGGAAACCAACGGCCATCTGCAAGACGTGGCAATGAATTACTGAGACTCCCAAGCAACCATTGTGAGGTAAGATGAGTAAATGCGCCTGGAACAGGGTTCCCTTTCCGGGAGTGAGAGGACTCCTGAGGGGCTGTGCTCACCAGCCACTCAGACTCCCCGCGGCCACAGATTTAGCCTCAAATCGAGGCAAAACTCACCCATACTGTGGGAATACATTCAAGCTATGTCCATATCCTCAGGATGATGTGAACAGAGAATGAGGGTTTTTTAAATCCCTGTTGCAGGTTGAACTGTGTCCCCACAGAAGAGAATTGTTGAAATTCTAACCCACAGTACCTTGGAATATGACCTTATTTTGGAAATGAGGTCATTGCAGGTGTAATCATTTAAATGATTCCCTCCCAAGAGGAAGGAGGCACAGGGGGAGCCGAAATTGTGGGGGTGATGCACCCACAAACCTAGGAACCTGAAGGAATGCAGCACCCCCCCTACAGTAGAACAGGCTTCAGAAGAAGCCAACCCTGCTGGCTATATATATTTTATTTTTTACAGAGATGAAGAGAGAGGGATAGTTAGAAACATCAATCAGCTGCCTCTTGCACACAAGATGTGCCCGCCACCAAGGTACATGGCCTTGACCGGAATCGAACCAGGGACCTTTCAGTCCGCAGGCTGACGTTCTATCCACTGAGGCAAACCGGTTTCAGCTCTTTTGCCTTTTTAAAAGCCTTAGTCGATCTAAAAAGTAACTCTTTAAAGTAATAGTAACAGTGTATTGGATGATTATGGCATATGGATAAGTGAAATGCGTGAGAGTAACATCATGAGGGATGCGAGGGAGGACTGGGGAATACTGTTAAAAAGTACCTTCATTTCACATAAAGAGGTGTTATTTTGAAGGTGGACTTACATTAGTGTAAAATATATATTGTAAATCTAGGTAACCATTAACATTTAAAATAAACAAATACAATTCAAAGTACATTGGAGGAGGCACTAGGGATTCAAGGCCTTTCCGGCCTGCCTCATCTGTGAAATGGTATGCTTAGATTAGATTCCCTAGATTCTCTTCCTGCTCTGAACTTCTATGACTAAAATATATAAAATAAATTAAAGAGCCTATCTTCTTCCTTTATGAAAAATCTACAAGAAGTGGCATCTACAAGTATAGACTTTTAAAATAACCAATTCTCTGATCTATTGCTTCAGTAAGTTTAGGTTTTCATATTTTCATACTAAACCTTTAGCAGGTTTATCTAGTACACATAATAAAATATTGGGTTCAGCATTTCTCGATGCGTTGTGCTACAGCAAAGCACAATAAGGCTGAAAAGAAAAGGCCTTGCACAATATTGATCTCACTGCCAGAGGCAGCACAAGGCATGTGCCTTTCAACCCAAGAAAGAAATAAACTGAGCTGCCTTCCTGGCCTAAATGGAGCTCATAATCAGTTTGTGATTATCTCCAGATCTGTCAATAGACTTTCCTGCCCCGGCTTGCTATCAATACACTTCTGAGCTCAGTGTGCACATTTATGAGCTACGACTTCGCTGTCAATCACAAAGTTTTGCTCTTCTACATTACTGCTTAAGGTTCGTTAACAAAGAAAGGGCCACTCTGGAGTTAGTCTGGAGAGCACTGTGGAAATGACCTGCCTCTTTGGAAATGAGATACTCATCTTGCCTGAGGTAAAGCTACTGAGAAAATACTCAGCCTCCTCTCCAGACTCTGCTGCTCAGGGTTTTGCAATAAAAATCCCCAACAAGCAGAATTCTACTCATAAAGCCAATTTCCAACTTTAAAACCATCTAGCTAGGGGCAAACATAAATGCTTTAAGCCTCAGTGGACTCATACCTACCTGTTCCAGCAGTTACTTGCATTCTCTTTTTGCCCTAGTGGGAAATAAAAGTGGCATGAAAATCAATGCTTCACTCAGAAAGAAAAAAGGGCCGAGTGACCAGACATCAATACATTCCTCCCTGAATTGGACCGTTCTTCAAAGCACAGTTGGCTAAACAAATTTCAATAGGCCCAAATGAGCTGGATGCAGGCATCCGCTGGAACAAGGAGCAAACGGTGCCTGTTAAAGATCTGGGGCTAACAGGGCACTCTCTATTTGTTAGAGAGTAAGAAAGAAGTCAAGAAAAAATGTAGGCAATGACTCTCCATTTTGAATTTTAGCCAAGTGCTTCAGACAATAAGGAGTCCTTTGGGCCAGTTCAACTGCCCAGAAGTAAAAACAGACTCAGACCAACACCTAGAGTCCTTTCCAGGGCACTAAGATCTTCACCCCCCAGGGCTCTGACACAACTTCAGACAGCAGCTGGGTTGTGGGAAAGTTCCAGCTCTGTAGCCCACAGACCAGCCTGCACTTCATAAACATCAGGTTCTGGGTTGCTGACAATTTGAGACAGTATATAGTCTCTTAAGGAGAGAAAGATGACTTTAAACTGCTATTCCTGACGTCACAGGCCATTGTAGGTACCAAGACCAAAGTTTCACATTTAAGAAATGATTATTTTCTGCTCTCCCCCCGTCTTGCCAGCTGACACATACCACTTCTTACCCTAAACCGCACTAAAAGAACACGCTCTAGATTCAGGCCTGTCTGCCTTTTAAGTTCAGCCCAAATATGATCAAGTACTTAACAAATCCAAAATGGATGCCAAAATGGATGTTTTGATAATGAAACAAGAAAGGCAGTGCTTGCCTCCACTTCTTTATATTTAGTGGTGAGTTTAAGTTTCACAAAGATAAACATACCTCTTAAACACAGAGGGTGTGGTGAGAGAGAGGGAGTGGGAGAGAAGCTAATGACTCTTGGCTAAGAGCTGTGCCATAACAATAATGGAGTTTCAGAGACTGAAGATTGAACTCATGCCGGGTTCAATACATGTTTTTCCATTGTTCAAAGGTTTAAAAAAAAAAAAGTAAAATGGCCCCAGCTGGTTTGTCTCAGTGGATAGAGCATGACCTGAAGACTGAAGGGTCCTGGGTTCAATTCCGGTCAAGGACACATACCTGTTGCAAGCTTGATCCCTGAACCTGTCTTGATCCCCGAATCTCTTTCCCTGTGTCTCCCCTGCCTTTCCATTCTCTCTTTAAAAAATCAATGAAAAAAAATACCCCTGGGTGAAGATTAACAACAAAAAATAAATAAAACAATACTGGAAATTTCTAGGACTGTAAAGTTCTCTTTGACAACTTATCCTTTAATGATGCTACACTTAATCCACGGCAGCACCATTAACAGAGAGACAACAAGCATTGAATGCCTGATATGTGATGCCATAGCAAGTACACAAATCCTGTTGCCAAAAAATATCTGAACCCAATCATGAGGGAATAATAGAACACTACACAATAATGGACATACAGTAAGACAACTGTTTTGGATTTTTCAAAAAAGGCAATGAAAAAGACATGAAAAAAGGACTATTCTAGATCTCAAAACTAAACAGCTAAACTCAATGTATCAATGTCAATAAATTCTGGATCTTGAAACAACCACACATCGTAGAAGAGACATCTGTAGGGCTTTGGGGGAATTGGAAATCAAACTCTTTATTAGCCTGGTGCACAAATTTGTGCACATTGAAAGTAAATTAGGAGAAATATCTTAATATCGCTATTTGCCCTGTCTCTACAATAGAAATGTCAACCAAATCCACAATTGATAATGACAAATTGAAACACATGTGTGTGATTGGTGCAAGTGTGTTACATGTAACAAGCATGTGCAAGTCAAATTAGCCATTTATATTATAGAATAAACTTGTTTAATTAGACCTGCTTTCTCGTTTAAACTTTTTCCACCCCAACTTCTTTTTCAGGTAATTGTCAACAGCACAACAGTAAATACCAACACAAAGCGTAGAACATGCAGGAAGGACAAAGGGTAAAATATTTAACTGCAGCAGTGTTTGACTATATTCTGCACAGTGAGAAAACTTTAGTCAGCTTCAAGGTCCACCATTTCTTACTTCTTTTCAGTCAGGTCAAGTTTCTAAGCTTTCTAAATCTCCCTTTTCTAGCTAATGAAAATAAAATAGGATTCCACCGAGTCTTCTACCAGTTAAATATTTTACCCTTTGCCTCCCTGCATGTTCTACAATAAGAATCTGCTCTGTGTTGATATTTACCGTTGTGCTGCTGACAATTACCTGAAAAAGAAGTTGGGGTGCTTCCCTGGGGTGGAAAAAGTTTAGCTAAACCAGGACTTCTGTGAGGATCAAATGAGATGCGGCACCTGAAAACGCTTCATAGACATTTGGTTAAAATGTAAAATGTTTCCACCTGGATGTAAAGCAAGTCGTGCTCCTGGGCTGTAGAAAACTCCAAGGATAGTCGCTAGGGAGAGGAAATCAGACATTGCTACCTGGCATCCACAGCCACGGTTTCTGAGCTGGGCGGTGGGCTACATTTTGCGCCATGGAGTCTCGGCAGTGTTGGCTGCAATTTGGTGGGCTGTCATTCCAGGGTGGTGGCAGGGCCTGTGTCCCACTTGGAGGAGGCAGAGTATTACTTTGTTGGTGCCAGGTCCATGATGCCATTTCTCTATAAATGGCCAGTGCACATCACAGCAACAGGTCGGATCGTCAGACACTTTATATATATACATATATATATACAATACATATATATATAGATTATATATAGATTATCTATATATATAATAGATTGGTGCATTAATATTTTCTTAGGCATAAGGATTAGTAGATATGTGGTGAATGCCATTCTTAGAGGTATGCTGAAGAATTGGGAGGTGAAAGGTCTATACTTTCAAATGATTCAATAAAATTAAGTGCATAACTATGTATGTGTGTGTGTGTATGAATGCTCTATAGATTTAAACTTGTTTTCTAAGGTAGGGGGATTAGTTTTGTTTTTCATGGCATGCATCTTATCCTTTCCTCAGCTCTTTGCAATGACTTTTAAATTTTTACTTGAGATTGATAAGGTCTGTAGAATAGAAACCCACTGTCTGTAGTTGGTGAGCCTTAAATTGTAATTTGTAGAATCAGGAATTAGTTATTAGGCTACAGAGCTTCTAATATTTCCAAAATCTCACTGATGATTTTGTAAGTCAGAGTAATTTCAAGCAATTCTGAGTCTGGAATCACAGCTACCCAGTTTTAGCACAGTGACATTTACTTTGCAATACCCTCACCAAACTGTGCTGTTTGAGGGCAGATTTTAAATGGACATCAAATGAAAATTAAACAGTGCCAGCAGCCTTCTCTTTTGTAAGTAATCTTCTTCCCCTGCTATTCCTGAACATACACTACAGTTAGAACCACATTTTTCTTATACCCTGGTGGTGAGTGCTTCCATTAAATTGTAAAATTCTGTGAGGTAAGTCCCCTGCTCTAACCCAGAAGGTAGCCTAGCACCATGGTACAAAACCGGAACTCTGCATATACCTGCTGAATAAAGGGATAGGTAAAATACAGATCCAAGGTGAAGACTTTTCAAGGAAAACTATGTCTTTTTAATGTGTAGTGATGCAGCTCCTCTAATGAGAAAGAGAAGGGGAGGAGAAACCATTTATAACAAAAACTTTAATGTTATTGTTGGCTATCTGGGCCTTTGTCAGAGGGTGGGAGAACTCTCTGGAAAGTAATAAATAGAAAAGGATTATGTTTACGGAACAGAAATGATAATCTTACATGTTTGCCAGAAGGCTGTATTAATAAACAGAATTCTATAAATCAACATTTTATGTCTTAAGCACTTAAAAATTTGAGATAGATGGAGTTTCTTCTGAGCTATTTACAAAGCCTATGTTAATCTTTGATTTAAAAAAATGAATAATCTCTTTCCAAGAGCTAAGTTTTTTACCTTTTTCCAAAATGGCTATTTTAGTAATATTTGCTGTAACACTACAATGAAACCTGTCAGGACTGGGAAGATGAGCACATCACTGCTGCTGAAAAACTGGAGTATGTTTGACAATTTTTTATTAACACTAATAGGAATAGCGCCTCAAATGAAAATAATTAAGACAACAAAAATAAATTGTTCTCCATAGATCAGTCTTGCAGACTGAGGAATGGTGATAAAGAAAAAGTATAGAGAAGCTCTTAGAATTAAATGAAAACTAAGGGGAACTAGCACATGCTACACACAGCACTGCCTCCTACCTGGACAGCGCCAACACCAGAGCATGAAAGAAAACTTCCCCTTTAAAATTCACTGGGCAATTTTTACGAACTGTTTTTGTGTGTGCGGGGAAAATAAGCAGTCAAATCAAGTGTAAGATATCTTTGGAAAATTTAATTTGGACCACATTTTCTTTCTCTTGCTGAAAACATCCAATACTTCTATACATTCTGGGATCCGCAACTCACAGAGGAGCGGTGCTTTCCTGCAGGGACACGCTGTACCAACTCTCCACAGAAAGACCAGACATTTTACAACAGTGTTTTTGAGTGTTTCCTTACAAATGCTTTAAAGGTTCCTAATAACAAGTGGCAAGTGAAACAAAGGCTGTATCTTCTCCCGTTTCCCCTTTAGTGGTGCTGCATGTTGGAGGAACAAGGAAGACTTGTCACATCAGTGTTGGCACCCACCTCACTGCGGCCCTGAGGCAGCCCTGCGCCTGAGGGGCCTGGGATGGGTGAGTGGGAGCAGCCTCGCTGCAGCACGGGTCTGGCCGCCTGGGTCTTCCTGGTGGCCCTGGGGCTTTGGAGGAACACAGGAACGAGGACCAAATCCTGACCCGGGGTCTCCCACCTGATACTGCAGCACCACAGGTTCACTTCTGCAGGCCTTTCAATGAGTATTTAAAGACTAAATATAATTACTGAACATAAAGTGAGAAAAAAAATATCTTTACTAATTATGGTAACAAATTACTAGAATGAAAATAAAAGCATTCGTTTGATAAAACACGTTTTCTATGTCAGATGAAAGCAACTCCTTTGCAAGCTAATCTAGTAATGTGTATTTGTCACTATTTATAGAATTTTGCCTGGTGCAAAAATTTCTTTAAATTATATCTAAACAGCTTTGTCCTTTCTCAAACTAGTAGTGTCATTAGCTTAAAAAAAAGATAAGGCAGCCAAATTTTACTAATTTTGGTTGCAGAAAAACATCTCAGACATTAACTTTCATTTTCTCAAACATTAAGAGCACATGATTAAAAGGTAATCAAATAGTTTCTCCTCTTATCAGGAAACTAAGCAGCTATACCATCAAATCTATCTCTAGTAAACACAGGGCCCCTCATAAATATAAAATTAAATTCTTTTGAGGAATAGGTTTGTGGTTTTAGTTATGCGGGATTTACATTCAGTCACTGCATTTTGTAGTAAAAAAGTGTGGTCTTTGCTTCTGTTTCACACACAGGCTTTCCTCGTGTCTCAGCAGGCGCTCACAGATGGCAGGTGGGTTCCCTGGCTGGCTGCCGGAGCGGGGGCAGCCAGAGAGCCCTGCGCTCTCAGAAGCCCTGCAGGAACTCCTGGAGCTGGGTGACGATCTCCGTGTCCACCGTTTCCATGAGGGACTGGAAGCCCTGCTCACCCAGGAGCTCCTGCTGTGCCTTGAGCTTCTCGTAGGTGAACTGCTGCAAGGACACGGTGTGCACCGGGTCCTTCAGGGCCAGCTGTGGGGCAGAGAGGACCACACTGTGTCAAAGGGCAAAACAGTCCCTCTTACCCGCGCCTGTCTACAATTCCTCATAACCTCCCCCACAGCGACACACTGCCCCTTCCTCCCTTCTCACAAGAGCTTCCCAAACAGCCTCATGGTGGAAATGTTTGTCAAATGAAATTCACTTGGTTTGTCTAACCTCAGGAACTAGGGCCTCTGAGCATGGAGTTGCAAGATTAGCATAATCTCCCAACAACTAAGGGTTCATCCATATAGAGACTCAAAACCTGGTAGAAAGGACCCCAAAAGGAACAGAACATGCTGTAGACCCTTAAACACAACTGCCCAGGGTTTCTCTTAGGAAAGCCAAGTAGTTACTGTGGCAGGACCATCCTGGATTGCTATGCCATTCACATTCACTATATGCTTCTGGTTTAAAATGAGAAATAAAAATAATAAACAACATAAATGATAAATAAAACAAACAAGTACTCTCTCCCATTGGTATATTTGAAAAACAAAATAAATATAATTAAAAATAGCCCATCATTCCACTCTCTAAAGATAACAATCAACAGAAAATATTCTGGCCTCAGGTTTCGGGCTCCATCCCCAAGTGTGGAGCATGCAGGAAGCATCCAATCAATGATTCTCTCTCATCACTGATGTTTCTATCTCTCACTTCCTCTTTGAAATCAATAAAAATATAATAAAAATACACTTCTTCAAAATAGGAACTTCCTTATGTAGGACAATGCTTTGCAAAAAGGGAAAAGTGAGAATGAAAGTAGGAAGAACTGCCAAGACGACAGTCTAAGGGTCACTGGAATGATATCTAAATTACTGAAAGTAAGTTCTCCCAAAGTAGGCCACATCTTTCATCTATAAACACAAAGACTTTATTTACTCTGACTCAATGCCACAGTGTTGAAGTTTCCAAGGGACCAGTAGCAAAGTTGCTGAACTCTTCCTGATTAAGGTTTCTGGTAACAATGCAAATAAATAATGAAGAAATAATGAGGTTGCCTGCTTTGTAATACTCAAGAACAATACTGATGTCAGTAGGCAATTAATCTGAAATCTCAACTAAAAACAAAAACCAGAAGCCATCGTTTTATTTAATTCCAAGGGCATTTTCAAGATAATTTTCTTTCCAATATCTTTTGATTACTATTATGTGGCCACTGTGAAAGATCTTAACCTCTGGATCTCAAACTATATTTTATTAATATTGTAGCCCTGCAACAGAAAGAACTGCTAACCCAGGAGGCTGCCTGGTTATCAATTTGAGTCTTCATTATACCACAGTTGGATTATCTAAATTCATTTCTTCCTATCCTCTTGGATTGTTTTAATGTCACTTGTAGGTTGATCACTGAAACTGTGTATTTCTAAATTTGGGAAAGTTTAACATTGCTTTTGATGGTCTCAGTTGTAAGGAAAGTTATATTAAATCTACATTGGAAATGTTCACTACTTTTTATAAAAGCAGCCTTAGGTAAAGTTGTCTGTCCGATGCCAGCCTTTTGTATGTTTCATCATCACCAGAAGACAAGTTCTGTGAGCAGATATTCAAGCTCACAAAAGAAATACTAATTACAAATATCAAAGCTTTGTACATGGTACTCTACTGCCATTGTGTGTCAATGTTCTCCTCTATTACTTTCTCCCCTCCTTCTCCCTTGCTTCCACTCTCTCTAGAAATCAATAGGAAAAATATCCTTGGGTGAGCCTTAAAAAAAAAATTCAAGATTATAATTTTAAAGGAAAGATATTTTAGCTCTAGCCGGTTTGGCTTGGTAAGTAGAGCCCAAGGACTGAAGGGTCCTGGGTTCAATTCCAGTTAAGGGCACGTACTCGGTTACAGGCTCACTCCCAACCCTGGTCGGGGCACTTACAGGGAGGCAACCAACCAATGTGTCTCTGTCACAGGGATGTTTCTCTCTCTCTGTTTCTCCCCCTCCCTTCCGCTCACTCTAAAAATTAATGGAAAAATACCCTTAGGTGAGGATTTAAAAAAAAGGAAAGATATTTTACATTTCCCATTCTTTATTCTTTTTTCTTATTATATTCCTGTAGTAAGAAGTAATAGTTTTCTAAACAATTTAGCAATTAATTCAAAGGCATTTTTATAAAAGTCTGTAATGTATATCGAAAAAAATTCATTTGCAAAAAATCCAAGAAATAACCTGGAATGAAGCAACGTCAGTGAATCTCCTCAAAACAAAAGAATCAGCATTACAACTTAAACACGATTTGAGGGCCATGTGTTTTCTGTGAGTAAAAGAACAAACCCACTGCTTTGCTAAGACAATACACAATTATTTCATATCAAGAAATAAAATTAATCTGTTTCAGGAATAAACTCCCAATTTCAAAGCTCAGCTAGCTTACCTTAATTTTGCAATAAGGGATAGAGGAATGGATTAACAGATACTTTCAAGCCTACAGAATATGATGACATATGGTTCTCCCAAATTTTTAGAAGCTACCTTTGTAACTTACCATTTTTTTCCTCTTATCCTGTTCTGTGGGTGGTTCTTCATCTTCTGTTGCTTTTGGTTCTTCAAGATGAGACATCAACATACAGCTACAGTTTTTAAGAAATGTTTTAAATAAATTTTTAAGTTTTTAGCATACTAAAAACAAATCCTCAAAATCACTGACAACATTAATGCCTTTATATATCAAAATGTGAATAGCTACCCTGTTTCCCCGAAAATAAGACAGTGTCTTATATTAATTTTTTTCTCCCAAAGTTGCGCAAGATCTTATTTTCAGGGGATATCTTATCTTTTCATGAGCTAGGTTTTATTTTCAGAGGATGTCTTATTTTCGGGGAAACATGGTAGATGAATTAGATTTATAAATTTAAAAATTTAATTACAAAACAATATCTCACTTTAAAAAGGGCTACACCAAAAAGAATTTAGAGCATTTTACTCGAGCATTTAAGGTAGTAAACTCTAAGGTATTTATTTATAAGTAAAATTTGAACCATTATTTCTTGGCAGTCAGGTGTACCCTTTATGTCTTTCTAAAAAATGATACTTACAAACACTTAAAATTAATACTTCTTTTACCACTAAATTTCATTTGTCTGTAGATTATTATATGTTTCATAACAGTAGTAATAATTTAAAACATAATATCATTAAAACTCTATTGATTATGTAACAATCAACTTTATGCTCCAAATGATATAACCACTAGGCTACAAGGAACTTGTCCCTGATGGCACCTGGACCTGAATCATTTGTTTTGAATATCTGCATCACTGCTCTTCACCATTAGCAGAGATGACAGAAATGCAGTTTCCCACTTAGTCAACACTGGTGCCAAGGAGACCAGAAATGAATAGTGTCTAGTGTATCAAGTTGGTGGAAACAAACTTCACTGTTTCCTAGTGTAGAAGAGTGGAATTCAGTAATTACTCAGTCATAGGTCCCTAACCAATGCAGATGGGTGGATTAGAAAACTATGGTACATCTACACAATGGAATACTATGCTGCTATATAAAAAGGATCTTTTACCATTTGCAGCAGCATGGATGGACCTGGAGAGCATTATGTTAAGTGAAATAAGCCAGGCAATGAAAGAAAAATACCACATGATCTCACTCATTTATGGAAAATAAAGAACATTATAACCTGATAAACAAAAAGATAGATACAGAGGCAGTAAAGCACTGAACAGACTGTCAAATTACAGCAGGAAGGCTGGAGAGTATTGGGAAGGGAGTGGCAGAGATCAACCAAAGGACTTGTGTGCATGCAAATAAGCACACCAATGGACACAAGACACTGGGGGAGGTGGGATGAAGGCATGTGGGGGAGTCTGGGGGAAAGTCACACACACACACACACACACACACACACACACTACATGTAATACTTTAAACAATAAAAAAAGAAAAAAAGCTTGGTTTCTCTTACATTTTGTAGTAAAGTTAAATGCTAGACATATTTTATTTATATCCTATCTAATAAAAGGATAATATGCAAAATAACCATCACTCTGTCACAAAGATGGCTGCGCCCAGTCCTCGTAGCAGGAGTCCTCCAGTCTCCGGGGGAGGGGGCAGCCATTGAGAGCGGGCAGTGTGAGCGGCCTGGTGGAATGCTTACTTCCTCATTGCCCCACAGAGACTCTGACAGCAGGGAGGAGGAAGTCCCACCCCCACACAATCAGCCAGAATCAGCCGTTGGTCAGACAGCTCTCAACGGCCTGACAGCCAGGACTCTCATTCACCTGAGTCTTAGACTCTGACAGCAGTAAGGTGGACCATGTCTAAAGAGCAACTACTGATACAACGTAGTTCTGCAGCTGGAAGAAGCTGGCGTTATCGACAGAAAATGTCTGAAGACCAACGTGCATCTGATCTTGAAAGAAGGTAGTGCCTGTGCAAAATGTATGTGAAAAACTACTATTGGCAAAACATAGCTCTGAAGCTGAAAAAAGCCGGCATCATCGACAGAAAATGTGTCAAGACCAACATGCCTTTGAGGTTGAAAAAAGGCAGTGGTGACTACAGAATAAGTCTAAAGAACAGTCATCAACAAGTTCTACCAATACTGGTAGGAACTGCCTTCTCAGCGAAAATGGAGTACATGAGGATGCAATTTTCGAACATATTTGTGGTGGAATGACTGTTAGATGTCAATTTTGCCTCTCACTAAATTTCTCTGATGAAAAACCATCTGATGGGAAATTTACTTGATGTTGTAGCAAAAGTAAAGTCTGTCCAAATTATATACATTTTCCAGAATACCTAGCATATTTAAAAAGATTAATGACAAACGGAGATTCTGACAGTAAAAATTTCGTGGAAAATATTAGTTCCATCAATAGTTCTTTTGCTTCCATGGGTGCAAATATTACATCGCCATCAGAATATGGGCCATTCTCTTTTAGAATATACGGACAAGTTTATCACCATACTGAAACTTTACATCCTTCAGATGGTGTTTCTCGAAAGCAGGGGAGGGCAGTTGGAGGTGACCAGGCCTACAGGGGAGGGCAGTGGGGGCAACTGGTCTGGCAGGGGAGCAGCCAGGTGTTGATCAGGCTGACATGGGAGTGGTTAGGGGTGATCAGGCTGGCAGGCAGAAACGGTTAGGGGCGGGCGGGCGGGCGGGCAGGCAGGTGAGTGGTTGGGAGCCAGCAGTCTTGGATTGTGAGAGGGATGTCCAACTGGGATTGGGACTAAATAGGCAGTCGGATATCCCTCATAGGGTCCCAGATTGGAGAGGGAGCAGGCTGGGCTGAGGGACACCCTCCCCCCAGTGCACCAATTTCATCTACCAGGCTTCTAGTATGTTTAATAAGATTCAACATGTATCTGCTTTTCAATATTTCTCAACAAAATATGATTCAAACAGCAATCTTTCCCATTTACTGTAGATGGTAAATGGGCTCAATACTTTACTGAGGAAACCACAAGGTGACCTGAAATCTCATAAAGCCCTACTTATCATTACATGAAACATGTCCTTTATCAACAGTAATAAGAGAAAAGTTGAAGCAATTCTACTAATTAAAAAAGAATGAAATGATTGTTTAAAACAATTTCAAATTAATAACTATATAAATGAGATTATCAGCATTCCTGATAATATGATTTTAACTATTCTCCCAAAGAATATAATTTTAATATTCTCTTTGAAACTAGTCAAGTACCATGTGACCCTCTAATATCTTAAAAGTGCCAGTGATGCTTACACCAGGCAAATACAAAAAGAGGATGCTTATCCATCTCCTTTACCCCATAACTTGCCTAAAAAAGGAAGAAACTTTGTTAGTTGGAAAAAATCCAACCTATTAAAAACAAATCTTTAAAAAGGAATTCATATGCTAATATACACTTGGTTGTTGTTTTTTTTTAAGTTAATGTCAAATCATAAAATAACAATTAAGATTTAAAAAGCCCAATGTAGCCCAGACCGGTTTGGCTCAGTGGATAGAGCGGACTGAAAGGTCCCGGGTTCGATTCCGGTCAAGGGTATGTACCTTGGTTGCGGGCGCATCCCTGGTGGGGGATGTGCAAGAGGCAGCTGATCGATGATTCTTTCTCATCGATGTTTCTAACTCTCTATCCCTCTCTCTTCCTCTCTGTAAAAAATCAATAAAAATATTTTTTTTAAAAATAAATAAAATAAAAAGCCCAATATAGAATTTTGCTATAACAAGATAAAGCTGATCTTAAACAATAGTATAAGCAAAAAAAAAAATTTTTTTCTTCATAGAAGACAAAATTAAAACAGTTGCTATTCTGTTTTTATATGGTGATAGTGAACAAAACTCATGCAGGATATAATTAATTACTCCTCCCCCACAAGTATTGTCAAGTACAATTAATTAAATGATCCACCTACTCTTTGTATGTTCTTGTCTCAGGATCTTCTGTCATGACATCATGGAGGCCCTCCACTGAAATGTTTATAATTCCACAGAATTTATCTTGGATAACACTAGAATAAAAAGAGAGCAAAACAGGTTAAACTGAAATATTTCAATAGGTGTTCTTTTTTCTAATTGTCCTCTTGAACATAAAGAGAAATTTTAGTTTTAAAATTTAAAGAAAACTTTCAAAATATATTTCTCAAAGCAGAAATTCTATCTTGTGCATATATTAAGACTTCTCTTTCACTAGATCATTAGTGTGCTTTGATACTAGAAAGCTACCGTGTTTCCCCGAAAATAAGACATCCTCCGAAAATAAGACCTAGCGCATGGAAAGATAAGACATCCCCTGAAAATAAGACCTAGCGCAACTTTGGGAGAAAAAATTAATATAAGACACTGTCTTATTTTTGGGGAAACAGGGTAGATTAGATAGAAAAGAGATGCTTTATAATATTCTTTAACTTACTATAATAGTCTTGTGCTGACTTTATAACTAAAAAGGTAACGATACAAAAATGTTAAATATTAAAAATCTCTATTCTCCTAAAGACACTATCAAGAAAAAGCCAGACTAGGAAAAAACATTTGTAAAACATGTATTTGACAAGACTTGGAACCAGAATATATACAAAAGTAAAAACTCATTAAGACAAATAACTCAATTTAAAAATGGGTAATATTTGAACAGAGATTCTGCCAAAGAATATATCCTATATAATAAAAGCTGAATATGCTGTGTTCAACCAATCAAAGCATAATATGCTAATGATATGCTAAGGCCACTCAACCACTTGTTATGATGTGCACTGACCACCAGGGGGCAGACACTCCAACTGGTATCTTAGCTTGCTGCTGGCGTCCTGCCAATTGGGACTGAGTGAGATGGTCCGGTCATGCCCTGGAGTACTCCCATGGTCCTTCCCTGGCTGGCCAACCTCCCGCATCTCTCTGCAGCCCCAATCATGCACCAGTGGGGTCCATTGGCCTGGCCTGTGCCCTCTTGCAATCTGGGACTCCTCGGGGGATGTTGGAGAGCCAGTTTCAGCCTGATCCCACAGGCTGGGCAGAGAGACTCCACTGGTGCATGAATTTGTGCACTGGGCCTCTAGTATGTATATAATATATATAGATGTCATATATCAGTAAAAAAATATTCTATGTCAGTTATCTGAGAAATGCAAATTAAAACCACAATGAGAAAAAAAATAATAAAACCACGAGATTTTAATAAAAGTAAAGACTGACCTAATTTGAGTGCTCGAAAGTCTGAGAAACAATAGGACCTCTCATACATTGCAAGTAAGAATAAAAAATGGCACATTCATTTTGGAAGATACATTGGCAATTTAAAAAAATATATATTTTTATTAGTTTTTTACAGAGTTGGAGAGGGATAGAGAGTTAGAAACATCGATCAGCTGCCTCTTGCACACCCCCTACTGGGGATGTGCCCACAACCAAGGTTTATGCCCTTGACCGGAATTGAACCTGGGACCTTGGAGTCTGCAGGCCGACGCTTTATCCACCAAGCCAAACCGGTTTCAGCACATTGGCTAATTTTTATAGTTAGGCACACTTCATTATAACCAAATAATCCCATTTGCAGGTACTTACCCAAGACCAACCCTCAGATCTGTATGTGACTATCCATAGTTGCTTTAGTCATTAAAATCCAAAACTGCAAATGATCCAAAAGTCTATCAACTAGTGAGTGGATAAACAAATTGTGGAATACTAATTCACTGGAATAGTAGTTAGCAATAAAAAGGAACAAACTACAGATACATGAAACAGCCTGGATAAATCTCAAAAACATTACACTAAGAAATAAAATAGACTCAAAAGATTACATATTATATGTTTCCATTTATGTGACTTTCTAGAAAGACAAAATTATTTATTTGGTCAGTGGCTTCCAGGCAAAAACACAGGGGAACTTTCTGATGTGGTAAGAATATTCTATACCTTGGTAGTGGTTACTACAGGTAAACTATACCTTAATAAACCTGATTTTAAAGAAGTGGGAGTATAATACCCATCCACTGGCACACTAAATTATAATATTTGATTTTAAAACCAACTGAATAAATTACAACTTTTGTCTCCAGGGAACTTATAGTATCATCTCTATCAGGGACACAGTGTTCTCATGCTGCACTAACACGCATAACTAATTTTTAAAATGTTCAGTAAAGCAGTTCCCAAAGTCATCACACTTTGGGCCACAGTCACACCTTTGTAAAGTCAAAACTCTTTGTCTATAAATTCAAATGTGATCTGATTTTAGAAAACGAAATCACCACATGAGCAAACAAAAACCAGTTGATATTCTAATTATTAGTATCTATTCTAATAATATATACTCTAGTGTTTGAGCATATATTATTGATGTTAATATATTTCCCTTATAAAAGACTAAAAAATCTCTAAATAAACGAACATATGGTCTACCTTATTAGGACTTATTGAAAAACACTGGAATTAAAATGAAAAAACCAAAACTTTTCACTGAAAGTTCAGCTACTAACTGTGCAACCCTACTGAAGTTTACTTATTTCTTGAGGTGTTGGTTTCTCTGTCTGTAAAATGAAGGCTGGAGTCGGGGATGGCAAACACATGGCAGGAAATAAAGCCATTTCCCCCTCTCACTGTGGAGTATTTCACCCCTAATCCATCCCAGCATGCTAAGCAGGGATGCGATTCCTGTTGAACATCCAGCATTTTATCAACACTGATCACAATCAGCTGAAAAATACAAAAACCCTCTAAACTACAGCTTCCAAGGCTCTCTATAGGGCTGGTGTCAATATTATTTAGGAAGAATTCATTCAGGCAGCTGCCTTCTTACTTACATCACCTCCAAGCACCAAGAAATTTCACACAAAAAAAAAATCAATGGAATTTCTGAATACGGTGCGTTTTCTCAAAGGATTCATTGTGAGTTTTCCTAACACATAGGAAATGACTGTGTTCTGGTACGTGGGTGAGTATGAATTACAAGGAAGTATATTAGAGATAAAAATGTATAATTTGATAGCCAGCTCATTTGATTATGTCTGTTACATCAAATTATCATACTGATCAATGTGGTGCTACCATCATGAGCACATGTTTTTGAAGAGAAGGTAAGAAGTTATATCTTTATTATATAGAATTATAAAAAAGTAATTAGCAATATGCTGAATTTATAAATAATGCAGCAATTCTAGAGCATTAGGCTTCAAGTCGTTTACTAAGACTTAGCCTTTATGTCTAAGAACAGTTATTGATAGATTGCAGCATAAAATAAACTTTGCACAATTCTTGCCAAAAGCAGTAACTTCACCCCTTTCTCATAAATGATGAGGCTGTTAGATGACACTACTGGGACCAGAATAAATCTTGAAAAGTTCTGAGGCAAATCTAATGTGTTCAGGTACTTGAGATTTCCAGAAAGCCAAAAGAAAGAATTAATGAATGATGACCAAAAAAAAAAAAAGGTGTTAAAAAGTTAGAATCAAGAATGGATGATGAGCTCTAACAGGTTTGTCTCAGTGGACAGAGTACAGGCCCACAGACTGAAGGGTTCTGGATTAGATTCTGATCATGAGCATGTACCTCGGTTGCAGGCTCGATCCATGGCCCTGGTAGGGCGTGTGTGGAAGGTAACCAGTCCATGTGGCTCTCTAACATCGGTCTTTCTCTGTCTCTCCCCCTCCTTTCCACTCTCTCTAAAAATCAATGGAAAAATATCCTCAGGTGAGGATTAACAGCAACAAAAGAATGGCTAATGCTATTTAGAGCAGCAGAATGGCCAGAGGCCAGAGGCCAATAGTCTGCTCAGCCTGTCCACACTCTTCAGAGAGAAAACTATAGCCCTGGCACATGCTTATTCAGACTTAGAGAAGTCAGTCATGTGATCACTGGAATTTACTCTCCCCTTCCCTCCTCTGCCTCCAACTGGCTTGGAAGAAGGCTATCTAGTAGGGGTAAAGGAAGGGAGGTGAGGCAGCCTCAGTCAGTCCTTCTTTTCATTGGAGTGTAACCTGCTGCACAGAAAAGGTCACAGAAGGCAGAGATCTAGCTGGAGTTTAGGGTGAAGACCAGTAAACAGGAGACACCATGCTCACCCTGGAGTACCTATTAAGTGCCAGAGGAGAGGCGGTACAGACGTCCAGTTCAGAAAGGGGGAACATGACTATGGCCAGGAGTGGAAAGGCATGGGAGCTGGCTTTGAATGAGAAGAGTTAATTCTAGAAAAGGAGGACTGAAGAAAGAGAGTGGAAAGGGAGAAGCCATATTCTTAGATGAGTGAAAGGAGAAGTTAGGCAATGATTATCTTCAAGGCATTAAAGTTTAAAAAACACCGAAAAAGGTGTACATCTACACTCACTCAGCAGTTTGGGAAAAGTACCCCCCAAAAAGCCACAAGAGGCTTGTACTTTCATGACATATAGAACACATATTGAAAGAAAATAAGCATTAAGAAGTTGTATATTCTTGTTCTCCTTTTGTATTATAAAAGTGTTCCCTCCAAATGTGTAAATGTAACATTTCAAAATGAAGCATTTAAAAATCTAGTTCTTTTAAGCAGTATTCAATCTGAAGTGTTGAATATTAGTCTTTGCTTCACTTATTCACAATACTCTCAACCTTGTCTTTTATAAATTAAGAATCAATCTTGTTTTTTATAATGTACAAATTATCTGAATAAAATGCTTTAATATGTGATTAGACATTTAAAATGAACCAATAAAAAGAGAGCTATAAACCCTCAGAGGAAAGAAATGAAAAGAGGTTTGGAGGAAAAAGGGGAAATGATGAAAGGCAAGTACTTAGATAATCTTATGTTCACTATCTCTTTAAACACAACAAGATATTACTTTGTTGTATTTTCTTTTGAAAAACACTTCAATACTTCAAGAATTTTGTCTCATATGTGTTATTGGAGTTATGAGTAATACTGTATTAGAATTCTTCTCAGTGTATCATCCTCTAATTGTCCTCTCATGCACATTCATTCAAATCACCAAGTATAATGTGGAAAAGGGAAGGTAGCCAAAAAAAAATTATTTCACTCAGTTCTTAACACCTCAAACCAGTGCTTAATAAGTGATATTTCACATTAACTAGGACATAGCAATTTAGTCCCAAAAAGACTATCTAAATTCTACGCTAGCTTCTACAATACAGTAAAAAAAAAAAAAAAAGTGATTGAATATCCTAGACAAAACTTAATACAGGAGGTGTATTTACACCAAAAATACCAATTAATGTATAAAGAAAGGTGTGATAAGAAAAAGTGGTCATATTATCCAGGCCAACCTTTCCTAAAGAATAGCTCACCATAGTTAATTAATTTTAGTCAACATTTTATGAGCCCACAAAATGTGTCAACCATCACTATAGGCCTCAGGATGATAAAGGCGCCACCCTCAGAGAACTCAGAAACTCAAAAAGCTTAAAGTCTAGGGCACATAATTTTGAATGCACACAGGGAAGTGTGTTGCACTTGTGAATGTTACTGTGTTTCCCCGAAAATAAGACCCCCTCCCCAGGATAAACATGAGAGATTTGTTCCACTGATTCTGAAAGAAATGGAGTCACAAGAAATTCACCAGGAAATTCAGGAATTGGATTGTTATGATGATGTTCCAAAAGATGATGACATGATTGTCATTGAATAAATGAGTAAATTCTTAATACTGTAGGATTCACAGTTTGTCTGGTTTGTGTTGACAACTACTGTACTGCCGTACCGTATACAGGTAATAAATTTCCTTTGTTTTCATTTAACAATAAATGTGTACCGTATTCTTCTTCATGGAAAAATAAGACATCCCCTGAAAATAAGACCTAGCACATCTTTGGGAGCAAAAATTAATATAAGACACTGTCTTATTTTCGGAGAAACAGGGTACTTGTTGTATGCTTTAGAGGGGTAAACTGAGGAAAGCACTGTGTAAGCTAAGGAGTTGATTATGAACTAACAGTCTGCAAGGACGACAAAGGAATTAAACAACAAATGAGATTTCCTTTCTTTGTTTTAAATCATTATGATATTTTGAATAATTAACTGCCTTTCCTAGTTCTTACAGGTATTTTTGACTCATTAACTGGCACTTATCTGAAGTCAGGGAATCCTATCATCTGGCTAGTGCTAAAGCAGCACTGGCCAATCATTATTCTCTCTCATCTCTGGCCCCAGAAAGGTGGGATCTTTACATTAACTCATCTTTCACTGATTGCATTAGGATAGATGCTCCTCCTAAAGAAGCCCCAATTTTGATATAAACTTATTTTCATTCCATATTGTTAAATGGGGTCCAACTGATTGTTTCCTTATTACTGAAGGCTTTAAGGAGGCAAATGGTGCTTTCTGCTCCAGTCTCTGAAGTTTCATTCTTTCTCCTTGCTTTGAGAACTGTCAAGGGCTATCAAGAACCTCTGCACTCTCTGTCGAACCCACCCCTCCACAGGTACATTGCATTACTCTTCCTTCTGGCTTTCAACCCATTAAGTCAGCACCACCTGGATGTAAGAGTTCCAGACCCTCCATCTGCTTACTCCCCTCCTGCTCCTCCAATGCTCTCCCTCCATTTCCTAGTCACCTTCACTCACTCTTCCTTCGTGGGGCCTTCCCTGACCACTCTTACCCACTGTAAGTGAGCAGCACTCTGTCCTTTGATGTCCAGGAACCTAAAACCCCTGCACTATCCATTTGGCATGCAACTAATGTGGCTTTTTTTTTTTTTTTTTTTTTTTTTTTTACTATCTTCTCCTAAAGGGCTTCTCCTAATGCCCTTTAATTCTTCATGCCTGCTCTCCCTAAGATTATAAGTAACATGAGGCAGAGCCTATGTGTTATGTCAACATTTTTATGTTTCACAGATTACCATTATGCATAATGTGAATACTCAATAAATAATCATGGGAATTAATGATCCCTGAAGTCCTCGCTCGTTTTCTTTTCAGAATGTTTTTATTTATTTCTCTTTTAAATTACAAGCATGGGTAGCTGAGTTGCAGATAACATATTACAGCTTATTACTCTACACTAGACATGAGGCAGAAAATGGGACAGAAAGTTAGCTGTGTTATCTATATTATTTCTGAAATAGTCATTTGAGGAAGTGCAAGGAAAATTTAACACCACGGGTAAGAGAAGAATGAATGTAAACGAGGAGAATGAAAGTAAAATCGAAAAGAAAACATATTAGTAACCAGAACATTTTCTTCCTTTTTACTATCACAAACTCTTTTCCTTTTCTTATTGTACAGACTTGGCTGATATATTAATTCATCTGCATAGACACAAGTTACAAAGACACTACAGGAAGAAGTCAGGCCTTCTCAAAGATTGCTAGTTTTGTTTTTCAAGTATGTGGTAACTGATGTTACACACAAACAAACGTTAAATAAATAGGTGAGAACATGAAACACTGTGCTCAGTAGGGAGACATTTGATATTTTAAAACAATTTCACAGTTTCAGTAATCTGTCTTTTCAGTCAAATGCACATTAATCTTGACTTAGTATTTCCTAAAGCTATAATATTTTAAGGCATTCTCTGGGTCTATAAAAACATCTATCTGTAAAGTATATGAATGGCAGAAACTTCATGCAAAATTATTTTTTCCTTGCTTTATAAAAAGATGTACTTTAAGAAAATCCAACTTTCTTGTGCTTATTTACCTCCCTTAAAAAAAATGCTGTCTTAAAAATTATTTCTATCCTTTTGTATGATGATGATCCCAAACACAGGTGTTCAGAAAACAAAATGCCTTTAGAAAGATAAAGAAAAAATTTTAATCCCCAAGGGCACATATAAATGAAATATTCATTTGGCTATCCTAAATAAATAACTTAGGTTGAATGTAAACATGACTTTAGTTTCTTTCTTCTAGTCCAAGTTTCATTAGTATTTTTCCAGTGAGCATTTTACATTTCCATGTTTATATAACTGATCCTTCATCATAAATTATGTGCTTTAAATTACTTTTCTGTGATGGATTTACATATTTCTATCACATCTCCATTTTCTTGGACTGAGAAGGAAAACAGTCATGCAGAAACAAACAAAATTTTCAGTTTTCTAAACAGTGTCATCATATAAAATTGCTGATTTACAGTGTTTCATAGTAGCAGGCCCAAGAAAGAAAGAAAGAACTTTAGAATTTTCTTTGATCTAACCAGACCGTAATGATACTATCTGTATATCACACTTAATATTTGAAGTTACTTTCACATCATTATATTTTAAATATAGATCAGTGCAATTACAGTAATTTAAGAAAATAAATTTTTAAGCACTAAGAGCCACAACCAAATAAAATATCCTCTTAACTATACTTTTCTATTTATATTGTTTAATAGGACTTATCAAAGAACAAGTTTATTGAAAGAAAATGGCAACAGAAAAAAAGCCTTGATTTATCAGTCCTATTACAAAATTTCTACCACAACAGGGGCTACAAAAGTGGTGACATTTACACTAAAATTAGTTTGCTTTGTTTTTCCCGCATCCATTAAATATTTTTTCAGGACCAAGGCTGCAAATACTTTTGTCATTTAAATGGAAACATATAGTCTTTATACAGGGCAATTCTCTGCATGGTAATGAAAAAGTACATTAATAAATCTAATACCCCTGACAAATGGAATAAAAAAACTCAGATTGGAAATTCACTAAGTTACTTTAAAATGAAAATTGAACTTTTTACACGTACAAAGGCTTTTACATTATAAACCATTCCCCTAAATAACTTTTCAATGCACATACACAAGGGGGAAAAGATGATTATTAAGACAATGAAAAATAACTACAATCAACTATGAAAAGAAACTGCCATATTATGTGATTTTCAATATTAAGGCTGCTTTAAGAAGTAAACATTGCCAAACGAAGACATACTAAGGTTCTACTAAAAAAGGAGGTGATCAAAGAATGTATGGAACTATTTGGGGAAAACATTCCAATGAAGAAGCCCAAGAAATGCTTGTTTTGCATGTTTATAGAGTTCACTTGACAGATTGGTTCTTGTTTTATAAAAAAAAGTAAAAGAATTTACTAGGCATTTGGTAATTATGAGGATGAGGTATGACTGTATACACTGAGTGGCCAGATTATTATGGTCCCTGAATGCATAATAATTTGGCTACTCAATGTATATTCTATATAATAAAAGGCTAATATTCAAATTGCCCCTCAATGAAAAGTTCGACCAGCAGGCAGACTGGCCAATTAACCATGCCCCCCCCCACTCCCCCTAAGCCAGGCTTGGCCAGACTCCACCATGCACGAATCCATGCACCAGGCCTCTAATAGGCCCATTCAGAGATCATAATAATCTGGCTACTCAGTGTATATTGGACATTGTTGGAAACAAAGCTATGCAATAAATAATTACATGGTAAATCATCAATACACACACACACATACATACACACACACACACATACATACACACACACACACACACCCCTTCAGGACAACTTTGTAAAGCCAAGTGTGCTAATGTTATTAAAGTTATATGAAAAGGTTTTTGTGGCTTGGAGTTAAATTCCTGGGAAGTGCTGTATGTCATAGAGCTCAGACCAAAATGAAAATAATGTGCTCTGGAAAACAGTGTTACATGAGCAATCTCAATACCAGATATCAAGCTGTATTACAAAGCCACTGTTTCAAAACAGCCTTGTACTGGCACAAGAACAGACATATAAACCAATGGGATAGAACAGAGAACCCAGAAATTGACCCAAACCTATGCTCAATTAGTATTTGATAAAGGAGGCAAGAACATACAATGGAGTCAAGATAGTCTCTTCAATAAATGGTGCTGGGAAAATTGGACATGCAAAAAAATGAAACTAGACCACCAACTTACACCATACACAAAAATAAACTCAAAATAGGTAAAGGACTTAAACATAAGATGGGAAACCATAAAAATACCAGAGGAATCCACAGGCAGAGAAATCTCAGACATATGCCAAACCAATTTCTTCACAGATACTGCTCCTAGGGCAATGGAAACTAAAGAGAAAATAAACAAATGGGACTACATCAAAATAAAAAGCTTTTGCACAGCAAAAGAAACCATCAACAAAACAACAATTATCACTGATAAAGGTTTAACCTCCCAACATCTACAGGAAACTCATACAACTTAATAAAAGTAAAATAAGTGACCCAATTAAAAAAATGGGCAATGGACGTAAATAGAATTTTTCGAAAGAAAACAGAAGGCTAAGAGACATATGAAAACATGCTCAAAGTCATTAATTATCCAAAAGATGCAAGTCAAAACGACAATGTGGTATCATCTCACACCTGTCAGAATGGCTATCATCAACAGTGCTAGTGAGGATGTGGAGAAAAAAGAACCCTCGTGTACTGCTGGTGGGAATGTAGACTTGGTGCAACCACTGTGGAGAACAGTATGGCGTTTCCCCAAAAACTAAAAATGGAACTCCGATTTGACCCAGTGATCTCACTTCTAGGAATATATCCCAAGAAACTAGAAACTTCAATCAGAAAGGATATATGCATCCCTATGTTCATAGCAGCATAATTCACCATAGCTAAGATTTGGAAACAGCCTAAATGCCCATCAGCAGATGAGTGAATTAAAAATCTGTGGTAATCTATACAATGGAATACTATGCTGCTGTAAAAAAGAAAGAATTCTTTACCATTTGCAATAGTATGGATGGACCTGGAGAACATTATGCTAAGTAGAATAAGCCAGTTGGAGAAAGATAAATATCATATAATCTCACTCATTTGTGGAATATAATGAACAACATAAACTGATGAACAAAAACACACCCTAAGAGAGAATCATCGATCAGACCATCAAACCTCAGAGGGAAGGTAGGGAAAGCTGAGGGTTAGGAGGAGATCAAGCAAAGGACTTGTATAAATGCATATAAGCCTAACCAATTGACACAGACACCAGGAGAATGAGGGCATGAATGTGTGTGTATTGGGGGGCTGGGGGGGGGGGGGAGAGAAAGGGAGAATTAGGACACTATACCTGTGCTTCTGATCAACTATCTATAAATCAGAGGTTCCCACAACACCTTCATTGAGTTCCATTAATTTGCTAGAGCAGCTCAAAAAAAATACGTTTACCAGTTTTTTAAAGAATTTTAATGAACATCCAGATAAAGATATACATAGAACAAGGTCTGGGAGGATCATAAGTGCTAAGTATTTTCTATTATTTCACAGGTCCCCATTCTAGAAGACTTGAAAACAGTGCTTAAGGAGTCTTTCATAGATGAAAGCGATGAATGAAGATAAGGGGTTTTAAAAGCCAAAACATGAGGAAACTACATTATAACATAAAAATTTTTGTTCCATGAGATCTCAAACAAAATATAAAGAAATGTAAACTGTAAATAGGTACGGTATAGTAACCACATGTTCCCTCCTCTAGATTTTAAGCTCTACCAAGAAAAGAAATTGTGCTTATGTTTTTCACAATTATAACCTTAGCGCCTAAGCAGCTATAATTGTTATAGGTTATAATTGTGAAAAACAATTATAAGGTTATAATTGTGAAAAACATAAGCACAATTTCTTTTCTTGGTAGAGCTTAAAATCTAGAGGAGGGAGCATGTGGTTACTATACAGTACTTATGTTTTTCACAATTATAACCTTAGCGCCTAAATTAAGAGCATGGGCTTTAGAGTCAGACAGATCTATAATAGAAAGTGTCAAAAGCTGTGAGAATGTGGGAGTTTCTCAAACTCACTCTGCCTAGGTTTCTTGGTCTGTCAAATGTAGACAGCACTACCTTACAAGTCATTTTTTTTAAAAATATGTTTTTACTGATTTCAGAGAGGAAGGGAGATGGAGAGAGGGATAGAAACATCAATGATGAGAATCATTGAGCAGCTGCTTCCTGCACACCCTCTACTGGGGATAGAGCCCGTAACCTAGGCATGTGCCCTGACAGGGAATTGAACCAGGACTTCCTGGTTCATGGGTCAATACTCAACCACTGAGCCACACCAGCCAGGCCTTACAAGGCTTTTTAAAGATAAATGTAGTATCTCAAGTATTTAGTAGAGTGCTTGGTACAGAAAAATGTTAGCTATTAATAATTAATACAGTGCTTATCAAAGAAAATATTTGCTGAATAAATATGATATTCACAAGTTATTAAAAACATTATTTATTAATGCTAAGCTCATGTAATTCATTATATATCCAAATAAAGTTTATAATTCTACAAGGAAGCTTCAGTTTTATTCATGCCCATGGCACTAAAGTTTCTTACAGACAGTATTAAGTTGAATTATAAAGCAGAATGTTCAAAGAGAATGACCTGTGCCTCATTTTCAGGAACAGTTTGCTTATGAAGTTGAATCTGCTCCAAACCAGGGCTTTCGAGAGAATTTTGGCAAGTGTTACAAACTGAGGCAGTTACATTATACCTTGCAGACTGATAAAAGCTGTAATATTCAAGTCTATTTTCCCCTGAGTTTTCTGGGGTCTTTAGTTTTTGTTTAAATTGAACAACTTTGTAGATCAAAAACACGATTAAAATACAAGCTAGGATAAAAAAAGCTAGCAAAATGTCAAAAGCCTCATTTAACCTTTCAACTTCTTGTGTACAAATTAGAGATGTCTTCCCTGATACTGAAGTAGCATCAACTGGTAGAGCGCTGGTTTTTTCCAAATTCAAGTTAACAGAAGAAGCAAGCTGTAATTTCACAGGTAGCACTGCAGTAGCCTCTAGTGGATTAGCAAAGGTATTCTCTTGAAAAAATCTACTGGAAGGTGAACTTTGTTCCCCGATAGAAATGGTCTCGGTGATTTCCAAATGTTTCCCATTTGTGGTTACTTTATGCC
Source organism: Pipistrellus kuhlii (assembly GCF_014108245.1). Classification (NCBI taxonomy): domain Eukaryota; kingdom Metazoa; phylum Chordata; class Mammalia; order Chiroptera; family Vespertilionidae; genus Pipistrellus; species Pipistrellus kuhlii. Next base: position 28,856,941 of record NW_023425540.1, on the reverse strand, counting down.
AGGCCATCATTAGTGCAGTAGTCTTGTGATGAATATGAAGAGATTTGATAGCCCAAGCTCTGGTTACATTTGTCGAAGATGTATCGCAATCTGTACAGTCAGTCCACTTAATATAATGCAATGCTCTGCCACACATGGATGAGGGTGTTCTGACAATAGATGTTTAGGTAATGGCTGAAGATGCTAGCCAGTTAGTTTCGAAGGCCCAACAGTTTGCTGTTACATTTCCAAAGATTAGAATTTGCCTGGAGATGAGTCAATGAAGACAATGGCTTAAGGGCCCTTGGATGTAAGTCTGTAAGATTATTAAATGACAGATTAAGGAACTTCAAATATGCTCCCATGTTCTCAATTGTATCGTTATCAATGCTGATTATTTTTCTTCTAATTTAATTAAGGTAAATTAATTTTTTAAAAATCTAAATGTGTCAAAATTTTGATTTTCTAAATCATTATGACTTAAGGTCAAATGTTTAAGATTGTTAAGTCCATTAAACCCATCCCTAGTAATGTTTTTAATTCTTGAAGTTTTCAGAAGCAAATATCCCAAGTTGACAAGCTCTTTAAATGCAAAGGACTGTATTGCTTTTATGAGACAAAGAAAGTTTTTTAAGGCTCTTAATTACTTCAAAAGCATCTGATGGTACTTTTGCTAAATTATTACCTTTAGGTACAAATAATAGAAGTTTCCAAGATGTTGAAAGCCTGTGTCTGATATCCTCAAAATGTTATTGTTAGATAAATCAATTATCCAAAGAACAATCATGCCAACAAAGTACCACTCCTAAGGAGAGTGAGGTGATTTCTTTGCAGATTTAAGTACTGAACAGAAACTAGATCATTAAATACTCCTCCTGGAACAAAGGGTATTGATTATACTGTAAGTATAAATTACAAAGACTGGAAAGCCCCTCAAATGTTTCAGGATCCAAATGTTTCATAAAATTACTATTTAGACATAGAAAATAGAGGTGCCTCAAATGAACAAAGGCTTTTGGATATACACACACAATGCCAGCATTATCCTAATATAATGCTACAAGAGAATGAAGCCCTGTTAATTCACTTATTTATATGAAATAAGTTATTTCTGTCAGGTACAGAAAAACTGTAATTTCAGAAAAATTCCTTCCCAGGAATACTTGAAAGGCCTAAATCATGGCAGTTAATTTGTCTCCCAGTGCAGAGCTGGCAAACAGACACACAAGTAACTATCTCCTTATGGATTAATAATGTGAATTATTAATAGGTAACAAGAGCAAGGCATAGAAAAATGTAACATAGGCAAGGCAGAGAAAAATGTAATCTGCACAAAGCCCTGTTCTTGATTTTTCTGTTTCTATCCGAATGAGCTATGAGAAGGTAAAACTTTAAATCATAAAAATGTTCTTAAAATGAAAGTTTTACAATACCAAAAATTCTATATTTTATTTAGAAGCAACCAATAATACTAAGTACACATAAGTTATACTACAATGATAGCATAAAATAATGAGTTTGGAATATGTTCTAGGATTATTAGCACCTGAATGCCTTACATTAGTCCACTGTTTGACAAAATGATAACTCAAATTTAATTAATTGCAAAATAAAATATTTGCTAAGTTCATTTAAAATATTACAATTGATTATAAGAAAAGTGACAAATGATGATGCAGAAATAATGGCCTTGGATATAATATGTCCTTTTATCAATTTAAAGTCTAATATCAATTAAATAACATTACAAACTATAAAAATACAAGTTCATTACAAAACAATTAAACTCTATTGAAACTACGGTTCTTCACAAACAAATTATTTTTTTGTTTTGTTTTAGCTAAAAGCTTATATTAAATAAATAGTCTTACCAAGAATGGGACATTCATATTATTAACACTCGGTTGATTCAGGTAAAGTTTTTCTTTCTAAGTCTGTAGAGAGAAATTTCTAAACTCCATTTCTTTCTGTGGCACCATTGACCTCCACCCTTCCAATTTTTTTTTCTTTTAAAATCACAGTTTGCTCAGGAAACACCACTCTTCACATTAGTTCCTCCACAGTCAGTGTGTAAAACAGAGGTTGCCATGGATACAGGAAACTGAGAGACAGGAAGTAAGTTTATCTGTTTCAAAAGTATTGTTGAAAGGAAATCTCAGGAACTTATTTTTCAGAATGCAGTTAATTTCCTAATGCACACAAATAAATACTGCATAATTTAAAAAATAACTATTTTTAAAAGAAAAAACTTGAAAATTTAAAATTTTCGGAATGAGCAAATACTGTATACATCAACAACAGATAGCTATAGAGTGGAAAAAGCAAGTTGAAATAAGATGAAATAGAGTAATATAATTTTTGTGAATTTTTAAAATATTCATCTTGTTTTGAATACATATTAGAAATTTCAACTTTTATTCCTTAAAAAACAGGTGAGTGAGTGAGCATCAACCTATGAACCAGGAGGTCACGGTTCAATTCCCAGTCAGGCCAAATTCCTGGTATGGGCTCAATCTCCCATGTGGGGTGTGCAATAGGCAGATCAATGATTCTCTCTCATCACTGTTTCTATCTCTCTCTTCCTCTCCTTTCCTCTCTGAAGTCAATAAAAATATATATTTAAAAAAAAAAACAGCAAAAAAGCAATTTAGAATAATGAACATAAATGTTATACTATTCTTTACATTGTTTTAATTTTTCCAAAGAAAAACTGGGGATATAATAAATAATGAGTACTACTAATAAGTGCTTTAATACAAAGATGTAGCAAAATGGGTTTACAGTTGTAAATATACAAAACAGTTTTTTCTTATATTATTATTTAGAAATTATTGCATGATTTTCTATACAAACAACTATAAACCTACTTTTGCTCCACCCTATATATTAAAGGCCCATTCTGCACAGTGTATAATGATATCAAGTTGCATTCCAAATTACTGACAAAGGTTATATTTTAGGGGAGAAAAACTGGGGAGAGTGAAAGAGGCCCTTAAATGACATTTTACTACATCTGAATAAGTTTTGAATCTTTTAGGAATAAACATGTATATATTTTAATTCTCCCACAAGGACATTTTTTTCAGTGACTTTAGACAAAGAGGAAGGGGGAGAGAGGATGATGTGAGAGAGAAACACTGATCAGCCACCTCCCACATGCACCCCTTACGCCCCATCAAGAATCCAATCTGCAATCTTTTGGTATATGAGACAATTCTCCAACCAACTGAGCATTCTGACAAGGGCTATAATGTAATATTTTAAGGTAAGGATTTATATTATTTAGTCATAATTTTCCAAAAAGCTGATTGCTTAGGTTTTCTAATTCTGACTTTTATTAATCTTACCAATATTCTAATACACTTAAAATATTAGTGATAATATATAATTGCACACTAAAATTCCCTTTTCAATATTAAAACAGCTTTACTTCACATCAAGACAATTACTTCAGATAACAATATGAATTATTTCCATATTAAGTACTTTGTATAATACCAAGCACTATCTTTCTATTATATGATAATAAAAAACACACATAGAAGTACATACTGGATAACAGGTCATTATCAAATGATCTACAATTCTCATAAATATCCTTTGTGAATGGCTATTGTTTTTTAATTGCATCATACAACTTAAATATATGGGGTTCAGGACATGCTACCCCAAAATGTAGCTACATAGAATATTTTAAGCTAAAGAGTTTTAAGAAAATAGCAGAAACAAAATGGTCTCTCTCTGACCCTCTAATTCTCAGATATACCCCCATACCCTCTGCCCTACAATCCTGAAGGAGATTATAAAACTTTCACGTGAGAGGTGCCCGCTCTATATTGGGAAGAAAGGAACATCTTTATCGCCAAAGGACTCTGGCCAGAACCCAAACAAACAGGTCTTACACAATTTCTTCCACTTTAGTACACTTACTTACCTCATACCCTTACATCTTTCCACAACTTTACATCCACTCTGCATCAAACCCACCAAAACAGAGGTTTAACAATTTCTCCTGGTCTTCATTTCCTTATTAAGAAGCTAGTATCACGTAAAACAAATTAAATTTGTATGCTCTTTTCTCAAATCTGCACAGGTTAATCAATCCATTCCACTCATAGTTAAAAGTCTTTGTGTCAAGTTAAGAGTCCCAAAGGTGAGTAATGGTGCAAGAACCACCAGCTAAAAAATGTACCTACCTCAATCAGATACCACATCACAACTACTAACATCCTATATAATAAAGATATAATATGCAAACTGATGATCACTCCAACACACAAGATGGCCGCCCAGATGTGGACACAAGATGGTACCACAAGATGACCAGGCTTGTAGAGAAGGCAGTTGGGGGCAACCAGGCTGGTGGGGGAGGGCAGTTAGGGGTGACCAGGCCTACAGGGAAGGGCAGTTGGGGATGACCAGGCCGGCAGGGGAGGGCAATTGGGGGGGACCGGGCCTGCAGGGTAGCAGTTAGGCGATGATCAGGTTGACAAGGGAGTGGTTAGGGGGTGATCAGGCTGGCAGACAGAAGAAGTTAGTGGCAGTCAGGCAGGCAGGCAGGCGAGCAGGTGGGAGCCAGCAGTCCTGGATTGTGAGAGGGATGTCTCAAATTGGAGAGGGTGCAGGCTGGGCTGAGGGACAATCCCCCCCCCCCCCCAAAGCACAAATTTTGTGCACCGGGCCTCAAGTAGCTATAATAATAAAGAAAAAATACAAGTATTGACAAAGACATAGAGAAATTAGAACCACTATGAAAAATAGTCTGGCAGTCCTCAAGGGGTAAAACAGAGTCATCATATGACCCAGCAATACCCAAAAGAAAGGAAAGCACACATCTAAATTAAAACTTAGACAAATAATAGCAACATTAATAATAATAGCCAAAAAGTAGAAACAACTCAAATATCCATCATCTGGTGAATGACAAACAAAATGTGGTAGGTATATCTGTACAAGAAAACATTATTCAACAAAAAAAGATATAAAATGCTGATATATGCTACAAAATGGATGAACCTTGAAAACATGCTAAATTAGAGACTACATACTGTCTGGTTTCATTAGTAGGAAAAGTCTGGAATAGGCATGTCTATAGGGACTGAAAGTAGATTAGTGGTTGCCTAAGGCTAGGGGAGCATGAGAGAATAAGGGGTGTCAAAGAGTACATGGTTTCTTTTGGGGATAACAAAAATGTTCTAAAACTGATCATGGTGATAGCTGCACAACTCTGTGGATATACTAAAAACTACTGAATTGTACATTTTAAATGAGTCAATTGTATGGTCTGTGAGTTATTATATCTCAATAAGGCTTATAATGCACACACAAAGATGTTTCTAGACATTTTTCTTTTAAGAGACAAAAAATTAAGAACTAATTTTTACTGTAGAAAAGCTACTAAAATATTATATTAAGGATTTATAGATTAAAAAAAAATCAAAAATGCAAAATAAGAAAACATGACCTAGGTGTAAGAGACACATTCTCTTTTAAGAGATAAAAATAAAATTATATCATCCTATCCTATACAGTAAAAGGGCAATATTCAAATTAACCATCACTCAGTTACAAAGATGCTGCTAAGTATCCTACAATGCACAATTCTGCCCCTCAACAAATAATCATCTGGTCCCAAATGTCACTAGAACTATGGTTGAGAAACCCTGCTTTAGAACAATATATATTTTTTTAAATATAAATTTTATTGATTTTTTTACAGAGAAGAAGAGAGAGGGACAGAGGGCCAGAAACACTGATGAGAGAGAAACATCGACCAGCTGCCTCCTGTACCTCCCCTCCCCAAACTGGGGATGTGCCCACAACCAATGTACATGCCCTTGACCGGAATCGAACCTGGGACCCTTCAGTCCGCAAACCGACACTCTATATATTTCTGCACTTGAAAATCCATTAGAATGAAAAAAGAAAGTAGCATTTCCCAATTTAACCTGGTTAAGAAAATCATTACCAATGTTATTCTCTAGACCTGCTTATTTTAGGCAAGTGAAATGTTATACTGCAAAGTCTAAAAGAAACTCAGAAACAGGAAATTACTATTACACGGGAAATTAACCAGGGAACATCACTGGGGATGTGGAAAGGAGAAAATTTTCCCCAAACTCCAACAACTATGTAGTTGTAAGTAGAAGAATATAACAGGAAATGATAATGCTGACTTCAATATTACCTTCCACTAAAGTATGTAAATATAAATCTCCCTAAGTTATGTCATGGGCCAATTATATATATTATTATTGTATATACAGCTATATGCAATTATATATATATATATATGTATGTATGTATGTATTTATGTGTGTGTGTGTGTGTGTGTATATATATATATATATATATATATATATATATATATATATATATGGCCATGATTCTATTAAGGTCCTCTATATATAAAGATTTTATTAAGGTCCTCTAAATATAAAGAGGACCTTAATAAAAATCTGGTTATTATAAAAAATGTAAATTCAGACAAGAATCACATAAATTGTAAAATGAATATGACCATTACATTGCAGTGCCCAACAATCCCATTCATATATTTTTAGATCTAGACTAACACTAGACACATCATTATCTACTAACAAAATTGGCATACATATACATTAAATAACACTGTCCAGAAACACACAGCAATACCAAATGGCCAAAACAGTGCTAAAATTTTGATGCTTTAAAGAAACAAATTTTAAGGAAACATTTCCTCACCTATTATCAGATGGCAGAAGAGAAAGCAAAGCCAAAGCTGAAAGTTTTCTTCTTTCAGGCTGAGTAATGTTATCCATACGATCAACCCACATTTCAATCATATTTCCCAAAAGCTGATCCATCTGAAAAAAAAAAAAAGACCAAGAGGCATCTCGAAATATTTGAAATACTATGTACTTGTGGATAGGCTAAAGGCATGGTTAAAGTTCAATTCCAGCAACCACAGAATTAAGAATATAATTTTGGAGCAAGCCTTGAACCAAAAAGAACAATTTAAGCAAACCAACTTTAATTAAAGCAAACCAACTTTAATTAATCTTGAGAGCCAATTAATTCTGTGGACTAAATAGATTTACTTCTTCAACTCAGCTAGGCTAAGGTAGTCAATTGTTCAAATACCAGTCTAGATGCTGTTGTAAAAGTACTTTATAGGTCTGATTAACATTTACAACGTGTTACTCTAAGTACAGGAGATTACCTTATGTAATGCAATTCTAAAGTCTTCAGAACAAAAATTAAGGTTTTTCAGAAAAGAAATCCAGCTTCAAGGCTATGCATCAATAGAAGAATACACACACGAAATGCGATACATGTATAAAACAATATTACTCAGACAAAAAATAATAAAAATTTGCGATTTGCGAGGAGAAAAGATGGCGGCTGGCAGGACAGAGGTGAGGTAGAGGGAGTGAGTGAGGGTATAAAAGGAGTGTGTGTGGATGTGTGCAGAGTGAGTAAGAGACAGTTAAATCTCACAGGAACAACAGGCTCTCTTGGACAAGGAGAGACCACCACTGCTGTGGGCATGGAGCCACGCCATCTTGAAGAGGAGAATGGTCAAATTTTTTAGGAACTCATCAGCACCACCACCCGACAGGGCTTTGACACTTCCTGTGACCCAGCAGCCACTCCAGCCAAAATCCTGCTGCCCCAGCTGCAGACCTGCGGACCCTGGGACCTCCACTTGCAAAGGTGCACCGTTCCGCAGCAGTAAGTGCACCTTCCCCCTCCCCAGCAGGAGGATGCCAGACACCACTTCCTTTCGCGGGCACACCACTCCAGAGGCAGAGCCTGGGAGCCACTGGGAGCCCCCGCTGGTGTCATTCTGTACAGATAAGGGCACGCTGCCCTGCAGTAGAAATTCTGAATTTCCTCTGCCTGAATAACTGCCCACAGACACCCCAGCTGCTTAACTTCAGCGCCAGGGCCCCTCAAATTTCGTCAGAGCTCTGCGTCAGCAAACTCACCACCACAGACTCACATTTCCAAAGGGCAGGCACCCTAAGCCCATATATCACAGGGTCCTCTGGAGAGTTGCTTTGGGCCTCTGCTGGGTGTGACTCTGTACAAACAGGAACGCACTGCCCCACAGTAGAAATTTTGACCTCCTTTCTCCTAAATAACAGCCCACATACACCCCAGTTGCTTAACTTCAGTGCCAGGGCCCCTCAAAGTCTATCAGAGCTCTGCACAGGCAAATGCTCCGCCAGTCCGCTCATGCTTTTCCAATGAGCAGGCACGCTGAGCCCATCTATGTACAGGGTGCTTGTGGAAGCTGCTGTGAGTCCTTGCGGGGTGTGATCTTGGACAAACATGGACACACTCCCCCTGGCAGTAGAAATTCTGAATTCACTCATCCCGGATACCTGCACACAGACGCCTCAATTACGCAGATTCAGTGCCAGGGCCTGTCAGAGTACTTCAGTGCCCTTTAATAGCAAACGCAGAGGGTGCCCTTCCACTGGGAGCTTGCGCATATCCACCATAGGTGCAGCAGCAAAAGCTGGGTCTGCCCACCCCACAACTACAGAACTCTGGATACCACAGTCACCCCTTTCCAGAACGCAGACCCCCCTGCACCTCAAAACCCCAACAGGCGATTCCTGGGTGCCACTGTGAGTCCCCGCTGGACATATTGATTTCAATAAAGGGCACAAACACAGCAAAAATTGGGACACCCCTCTCCACAGCTGCTGACTTCTAGACACCACAGTTGTCCAGCTCACAGGCTTACTGGTGTGATCTCTCAGGTCTCCTGGGCTTGGCAATCTAGTGTAGCTCCCTACTTGAGCTATTTGGGTTCTCTTGATGTAAGCCTGTGAGCTGGAAATAAATAGATGTTACTTAAATTCAGCTGCAAATACCTGATTGCATCTTTGAAAATATATTTTAATTGAAAAAATAAAAAAATATATTTTTATTGATTTCAGAGAGGACAGGAGAAGGAAAAAGAGAATGTCAATGACGAAAGAGAATCATTATCTGCTGCCTCCTGCATGCATGCCCACCACCAGGGATCAAGCCCGAAATCTGAGCATGTGCCCGGGAATCAAACCAGATCTCCTGGTTCACAGGTGGACACTCAACCACTGAGCAACACCAGCTGGGCTGATTACATCTTTATAATCAAGTTATTCACCCCAAAAGATGCTGACATTGTAAAAACAACTCACTGCACTGCATTAAAAACAAGTTAATTAAAGAAATGAAACAAAAACTGCACAAGATTATACGTATCCCTGTTTCATTTAATGTATTCTTATCACTAAGAATAAAATTGCCCATTTTAAACAGAAAATATAAGTTTCAACTGCCATTCACAGATTCTTTTTTCTTCTCCCAAATTATAGGTTTGAATCCAATAAGACTTTTATAGAATCATTATTTCAATAAGTTATTTCCAATCTTTATCTAGATAAAGACTTCCTTCAATTAAAAACAAAAACAAAAAACTGATTCTTACCTCCTGATTACATTTATGTGCCATCACATTAAGAAGTGAAGAAAAGAAACTCGTGTTTTGTAGCATGACTCGACCCATAACTCCGAGATATGTGGACATCACCACAGGATACCTCTGTGCAATTAAAAAAGCACATGTAAAATTGTATTAAGCAATTATAAATAATCAAGGACATGTTAGCATACATAACAATATTCTCCTCCATGTTGCTTCTTTAAAATGAACCTGAATCTAACTTACTAAATGAACATGCCACACAAAGTAATACATTTGTACTACATATATATTTATAGAATATATGTGTATATATATAATAAAGAGAGAAGAACAGAGAAAGGATATTTACCAATGGTATATTTATATATTTATATTATTTTAAATGTTCTTAACATACAAAGTTAAATGGATCAATTTAAGAGCTGGACTTAGAACATGTGAGTGAAGATGAGATAGCAAAGGAAATCTATCTTTCCCTATGTGGAAAAATAATAAAGCTGCATGCATACCTGAAATTTACTTAATTTTCTTCAAAATAATCAAATATTTTTTAAAAGCTTTCCTTTTACTTAAGAAAATGAAGAAATAATTTTCCAATGAAGAGGGAAAATAATTAAAACTACAAGTCTCAGGGTCTAGAACTGTCCTTAGAAACTTAATAAAAATCTTACCTCCCCTTCTATAATACCTCTGAAAACACAGGGTAAAATCGGTTGAAATATTTGTGAGCCTAATACTGGGTTCACTTTAAGGGCATTTTCCACAACCTAAAAATCATAAAGACATATTGGTTGCAGGCAGTAACAAAAGCCACAGATAAAGAAAACAATGTATTAAATATCACACCAAATCCAAGATACAAATAAGTACATGAGGTAGGTAATTGATACTCTGGCTTTAGACATACAGTTACAAAATATTTCATTAAAAATGCAATTTGAAATAAAATATGTAATATCTAGACACAGCTATACATCTTACATAGCATTATAATTAATCACATCCCAATACCATTGGTAGCATGTTGTTAATGGAATTCTTATCTTTGCATTTTAAGCAACAACAACAAAAATTATAAAACATTAAAATAGAGGCAGCAAAAGGCATTATCAAAATATTGGCTTTTCATAGTGAAAAGGAAAATTAGTAACTGTACACAATGCCCCAAAATAAATCTACATTTAAATTTATCAATAAATAGGACAGGAAAAAGCATGTTGTATATATACTGAACTAGAGGCCCAGTGCATGAAAATTCATGCACTAGAGGGGGGGGTGTCCCCCACCCCAGCCTGCCACCTCTCATAGTCTGGGAGCCCTCAGGGGTGGGAGGTGACCTGGTGATCAGGGGAAGGTGACGCCCATCACACCTCTGCTGCTGGCAGTGCAAGCCTCAGCCAGCCCTGGTTACCTGAGCCTTGGGCAGCCCTGGTGGGCTGGGCAGCCACCATCCAAGGCCTGCCTGTGCTTCGTGCTGGCCCTGGGTGGCTGGGGGGTTGAGGGACTCTGCACTTGATCTTAGCCAAAAGGCCGAGAAGCGATGGTTGAGGGACTCTGGAGGCAGGTTGGTGGCTGTGAGACCTGGGCGTCACCATCTTTGAGGGTGGGGCAGTCAATTAGCATATTCCCTACTTATTGGCTGTGGGTGCCACTATCTTTGTGATGGTGTGAGGGTCAATTAGCATATTCCCTCTTTATTAGATAGGATACCTATTAAATGACAGATATTATTTCATCTGTAATATGATCCTGTATATTTTTAACCATGAGCATTGATTGTTATAGGTAAAATTATAAAAATTATTCTTATATGATTAAGATGGGGTCTGTCCGTAGCAGAAAACTCAGAGTGGGGTGTGATTTTGTTTGCTTACTTTTGCTTTATTTTTATTTATTTTTTGAATGTTTTTATTGGTTTTTAGAAAGAGAGGAAGGGAGACAAAGAAACATTAATGTGAGAGAGAAAACAATTGGGTTGTCTCCCATACCCACCCTACCTGACTAGGGACTGAACCAAAACCTGGCACGTGCCCTGAGAAGAAATGGAACCAGCAACCTTTCGGTGCATAGGATGACACTCCAACCAACTGACCAGCCAGGCTGTCTTATTGTTTATGGAGTAAGACAGGCAGTGGTCAGGAAGCATCGGTGAGGAAGAAAATCAGACACCATTTAAGAGGCTTGTAGGTAAGCACCAGTCTCAAGGCAGAGCCAGGTTTCCCTTTAAACTTCAAGCAATGTTTCTCAAGACTAACTATTGACATTCTAAATGGGACAAGTATTTACTGTGCAGGACTATTCCATGCATTGAGGGGCTTTTACTATCTTTAGTCTGGACTCATCATGTACCAATAACATGCTCCAAACACAAGGGAAATCAAATACACCTTCGTACATTTCAGAACGCTTTAAAGATATAACACACAAGATGGATTTTGATCAGTTTTTTTAACCACATACTGTTACATTGGGCATGCAGAGAGATTTATTATAATATCTAGAGGCCCAGAGCAAGAAATTCGTACGTGAGTACAGTCCCTAGGCCTGGCCCATGAACAGGGCCATCTTCCCTGGATGCCCACAGTCAGTCCCAACCCCCTCCCCTCACCCCCCACTTCCCCTTTTGCCATTGGTTGATGCGGTACCTGATGGCCAGGGAAAGGGACTGAGAGGTTGGCTGTTTCCACCCGCTCACCAGCCCTGCCCCAGCTGCAGGTTGCACTGTGTGTGTGGGGGGGTGATGGGTGGGGCAGGGGCCTTGGCCTGGCACCGTTTACATTCCCCACTACCCACCCCTGGTTCTCTTTTCACCATCAGGCAATCAGAGCCTGCCAGCTGGGGAAGAGGATCAAGAGATGGTCAGTGAGCCTCATAGTGACTAGCCTAGCAATTGTTCTGGTCATCCCACCTTTAGGGTCAATTTGCATATTATCCTTTTATTATATAGGATTGTGAGGGTCACTGTAATCTTCCCATCTCCTATCCAAATGCTGCAATGTACCCCTGAGGATAAAGGCCAGAGGAGAACTCAACAGCCCCACATCTGGTTTTATTGAAAAGGGATTTTGATTCACGCTACTTCACAGTTGGTATAATATCCCTTGAGCTGAAGAGACACAGTGAGGACTGGCTTTGCCCAACGATGGCTGCTGCAGTCTGAGTGATTAGGGAGTGAGCACACTGAACCAGGTGTCAAGGTTCTGGCTCTCATTCTGGGCTTGGACACTAACCAACCATGGATACTTTGTCAAACCATGTCCTTAGAGTCCTCATGGCCCAAAATGAAGAGGATAGATATAGTCAGAGCCCACATTTTTTTATTTTAAAACTCAGTGTTTGTCCACTTCTGATCCCTGCGATATATAATGTTACCTCTTTGCTGCAGGTGTTCCATCTGTTCATGAATTGAAGGACAGAATTGAAGTTGCATTCAATTGAAATTAAACTGATTCTAATCCACACTCCTAGTTTTATGAGAACTCTAGGATATCTTTTTTATCTATAAAAGTATTGGGTTCATTCCTTTATTTCTGTTTTTGAAATGATTATATCTAGTTTTTCTTGACCTTGGGGTAATGCAAGTTTGGATAGAAATGATGATATAACATTTCTCTCTAGTGAATTTTTTTAATATTAAAAAAAATTAACAATGTATTTTATAATATATGACAAAGTTTGTAGCTTTTGAGGAATATTCTGTAAATATACCAATGGTATGTTAGTGCTCCAGGGCTAGTAATCAAAAGGCCAGGAGTCTCCTATTTACTAAGGAATAAAGATAAGCAGAAAGTACTCAGGAATGACAATGTTTTCTTTCTTTCTTTCTTTTTTTAATCCTTGGGTAAGTATATGTTTATTGATTTTTAAAAATAGAGAGATGAAGGGAAAGAGAAAGAGAAATATCGATGTGAGAGAGAAACATTGGTCAGCTGCCTCCCATACATTCCGCAACAGAGGATCAAACCTGCAGACTACGTATGTACCCTAACCAGCAATTGAACCCAAAACTTGTATATTTGCCCTGACTAGGAATTGAACCTGCAACCTTTGGTGTACAGGATGACTCAACTGAGCCACCTAGATGATAGCATTTTCTAATTTTGAGTAAGAAGTAAAGGGGGATGTCCAAAGACAAGACAAGCTTAAAAATATAAAAACTTTTTTACTATGGACTACACACTGTGATATCTACTAAAAGACACAATAAATGATATCACAGTTCCTGATTAAAAGCCACAGGGGGTTCAGCACATAATTAAATATGATCTTAATAAGGCTTATTTTGTTTTAAAAAATGTGAGTTGGAATAGAGATGAGGAAGGCATTTGGAATTAAGGTGGGAATGTAGATACACTGGAGGACTGAGTCTCAGAGGATGATGTCAGTAGACAATCTCCATTTTATCTATGAGTAGAAAGTAAGGCCATCTGCTGACTGTCAGAAACTTAGCTTCATTCCCTTCTGAAGCCCAACTAAAATTATAAGAAAAGATAAAAGGGAAAGTGACACTTAAAAGTATAAAGAAAATGAGAGATGAATAGTGAAAGCTACAAAGAAGAAATTTAAAAGGCATTTAGAAGAGACTTCTTTGGGAAAATTAAAGTAATTAAATACCTGATGGGGTCGTTATGTCTGAACACATTGAGCAGAGACACCTGGTATAAAAAAATTACACCAAAAACATCTGACTAGTTCCAAAGGATTACAAAAGTTTGTGTAGAAAAGAAATTAGATTATTATGACCTTTTAAAATATAAACTCATTTAAATGTATCTATCATTTAATGCACGCAAACTGTTGCTATACATATTCTTTACATATAAAGGTATAGTCACTACTGTGTAAAAGAACTTCAATATTTCAGAACTAAAATGGAGTCTTTGTATTAAAAAAGTAGGAATCATAGCTAGGGAAGATTAAGATTGTTGGTGAAGTCGTCTGTGATTACTCCCTAGTTTTCATGTTTGGTCAATGGATACAAATTATGGTGGTGTTAGTTATAATGAGGTTTGATTTTGGACATGTTGAATTTTGAGATGCCTGTGGAAAATCCATATAGAATGGTCCTACATTTTTGTCATACACATGACACTCTATAATCCATTTCCCAAGAAATATTTTGCAGTTGTGACTTAAAAGCCAGATTTCAAACTATCTCCAAGGTTCTTCCAGAATGGTCAAACTCATACCAAGCATTCTGACCAGGAGCATAGTTTTTACTTCTAACAAAATTTTGAAAAATGCATCTCTGACTTCAATAGTAATATCAAACTCTCTATATTTTAATACAGAATTTTAACTTAATTCTGTATAGTTAAATACATGTACACCCCTATTGCCAAAAAGCTCCAAGAAGGAAATAACACTAAACACAACTACTAATAAGTAGTTAAAAGTAAGGTAATTTCCAGATGTTAACAGAACTTAAAGGACAACTTACTCCTCTTGGTGGAGATCTTACGTTCTTGGGGATTTTAACTTGTTTGCTGTGTTTTAATCCACTCAGTTTCCTTTTGTTTTAATGTTCAAACTGTCCATAATTGGTCAGTGGGAGCTCCTCTGCAGTTAATTCCCTATCCTATCTGGTTTGGCTCAGTGGATATAGCGTTAGCCAGTGAACTGGAGGGTCCCAGATTCAACTCCAGTCAAGGACACATGCCCTGGTTGCGGGTTCCATCCCAGTAGGGAGTGTGCAGGAGGCAGCCAATTAATGATTCTCTCTCATCATCGATGTTTCTCTCTCTCTCTCCCTCTCCCTTCCTCTATAAAAATCAATAAAAATATTTTTATACAGTTAATTTCTGCATCCTTTTGACCAAATCCCACCTACTAGGGATGTGCCCAAAACCCAGGTACATGCCCTTGACCAGAATCAAACCCGGGACCCTTCAGTCCCCAGGCCGACACTCTATCCACTGAGCCAAACCAGCTAGGGCTTTTATTTTTTAATTGAGGTATAACTGATACATATTGGTTTCAGGTGTACAATACAGTAATTTGATACTGGTTCTTAATTTTACACAATTCATACAAACCTGGTATTCTGGGAGTCAACCCAAATTAAAAGTAACAATTCATAATGTGAAAAATTTTATCCAAAAATAGGCTAACAAACTAGAGGGGTGAGAAGTATCAAATATCACCAGCCTTTGGATAATTCATAAAGTTTTTAAAGCCTTGCTATACAAAGGGAGGTCTTGGGATGGGGGGACTGTCTTAAAATTGTGGCATCTGCACTTTCACAACATCCTCAGGTGATCTGCACATACAGGCAAATTTGAGACTTCTGGTCCCTAAGTATTAGACCAACTGAATACTGCTAAAAGAAATTACTATCTAGAATTACTCTTCTCCTTGCCAATCATCCAAACTCAAATAAAGGTCCAATTTCACAAAATACAGATAATCTTATAAACTTATAACAATAATTTTTAAAATGACAATACCTTGAGCACTTGAACTTGACCTTCTGTAGTAATGTCATTTAGCAGCTCACAAAAAGACTGACACAGACCTGCTGCATATGTCTGAAATTCAAAGGTCAAAATATATATATGAATGTATCTACAATACTGAAAAATCATATAAAATTCAATTTGGGACTCATTATAATCTATTTGAGATTTATATACTAAAGTTACAATTACAACTCTTTAGGAAACCTTTAGAGAATAAAAGAATAACTTATTCTCTATGCTAATTTTTATAGAAATATGAGGATATATTTCTTCAAAGGACATATTTTCTGGGTTTAAAAAACATTAATAACTGTATTTCATCTGCCCTGCAGTTTTCAATGCTTATAAAAATTTTCTCCCACTTAAAGTAATAAACATCAATAACTTAAATTTTATAAAGGTACCTCCTCATTTCAATGAGAAACAAAACCATAACTGTATAAATTTTTACAATGGAAAAACTATAACAACATACCTGTAAAAATTCTGTTGATGATAAAAAGATATAACTGTTGATGATCTTAAAGCAGGTTCTGAGATTTTCTGAACTTTGTTCTACCAAAATAATAAATATTTTGTAAAGGATAAGCTAATTCATTGTTCCGTTAGTTTAAATAAAGTGACTAATGAAAAATTAAGTTATACTTCTTCATAAACCTTTTCTAAATGCTATTCAGAATACTAATCCTACATAATGAAGAGCTAATATGCAAATAGTCATCACGACCTCATGCCTTAACACCATAATGGCTCAGACACTCAACACTGGGGAGAGAGGTATGGGGACCAGCCGCACGCCCTTTGGTCCTGGATGCCAGTGGCTGCGCCTGTAACTGCGGCATTGGAGAGTGACAAGCCACCCACCCTGTGGTCCTGGCTGCCAGTGGATGCACCTGTGCCTGTGGCCCAGGAGAGAGACAAGCCTCCAACCCTACGGTCTTGGGCACCAGCAGCTGCACCTGTGCCTGCAGCCCAGGAGAGGACAAGCTGGCCCCTTCACAGTCCCAGGCACCAGCACCTAATCCTGCTGCCCAGGATAAGGACAAGCCGCACCCCCTGCGGTCCTGGGTGCCAGCACCTGTGGCTCAGGAGAGGGACAAGCCACCAGCCCCACAGTCCCAGGCACCAGCACCTGAGGCTGTAGCCTGGGCAAAGCCTCCTGCCCACGGTCCGCCGTGGCTGAAGCCGGCTGGGTGAAGCCAGCTGGGTCCTAGGTTCCTGCAACTAGCCAGAGGGAGGGAAGCCCGGGTCCTTGGTACCAGGTTCGGGACAAGGCAGAGGCGGTTAGGGGCAATCAGGCCAGCAGGGGAGCTGTTAGGGGCGATAAGGCAGATGTGGTTAGTCAGGCAGGCAGGCAGGCCGGCCAGCAGTCAGAAGCCAGTGGTGCCATATTGTGAGAGGCAGTCGGAAATCCTCCAAGGGGTACTGGATTGGAAAGGGTGCAGTCTGGGCTGATGGACCCCACCATGCACAAATTTTGTGCACCAGGCCTCTAGTATATAGATAACTATCTAAAACCCAATATCAACCTATAGCTTAATGCTTTCTCATATATCTCCCACTGTTAAATCAATTTAGAGAAGAACATGAAGTTCCTTTCAGAAAAGAACTACATAACCAAATGACCCAATCTTTCGACTCAAACTATATTTCTAATTCTTGGAAGGCAAACAACATGCAATGGAATTGTTTTACCATCACATTTGGACATCTGCTTAAATGTGTTCATGTGATAAGAATTATCTTATTTTACTTAGGAAAAGAATTCCATTACACCCCTCAAAATTATATTGTGCTTAAATATTCTCAATCCTTGGACTTTGTTGTTCTTTTCCCCTATGCATAAAAAATGTTCTTTAAAAAGTAATTACCAGCCAAAACCGGTTTGGCTCAGTGAATAGAGCGTCAGCCTGCGGACTGAAAGGTCCCAGGTTCGATTCTGGTCAAGGGCATGTACCTTGGTTGCCGGCACATCCCCAATTGGGGGTGTGCAAGAGGCAGCTGATCGATATCTCTCCCTCATCGATGTTTCTAACTATCTCTCTATCATCTTTCTCTCTGTAAAAAATATCAATAAAATATATATTTTAAAAAAATTTAAATTAAGTTTATTACATACTTGTGAATGGTGGTTGATACGGAAAAGAAAAGTATTAATTTTCTATTATTATTTACTAGAGGCCCAGTAAGTAAAATTTGTGCATGGATAGGGTCCCTAGACCTGGCCAGCAATCACGGTTGATTGGGGCCTCTGGCTGCCAGCTAGGGCCTCCCTTCCCTGGCTGCAGGCTGTTGGCTGCCAGCCAGGGCCTTCCTTCATTCTGCACCACCCCCTGGTGGTCAGCGTATGTCATAGTGAGCAATCAGTCTCCCAGTCAAACTTCAGCGGGAACAATTTGCATATTAGGCTTTTATATAAATAAGATATAGATCATGTGAATACATGCTCAGATTGGGAAAAAAAAAAATCTAATTGGATTTCATCCAAGGTGGCCTACTTCTAGAACCCTGTCCAGTTCTATGGTTTCATGTACCAAAAGCGTTGCTTTAATAACATTAAGCTTCACGATTTCACAGCTCACATGAAATACTTCAACAAACAATAATATTTTCAACTATTTAATAATTTTCATTATATGTGGTTTATATTATAGTTCCTTAGCTAAATCATAATTATGTACAGAATTCATTTGTGAAAAGCACAAAATCACATTATAAAAGCTGGATAAAGCTTCTTTATACATAAAAGCAGCCTTATACTATAACTTTTTAAATACCTTATAAAACTGCTATCAAACAAAAACTTTACCAGAGTTCAAACCTAATTTGTAGTTTACTGAGAACTTTTTTATTTTTATTCAGTAATTTAGTAAATTTATTTTTTGATCTTTTACAAGCAGAAATTATCCTTAAAACTTGCATAGAAAAAAATCTAAAAACTATTAACTATGGCTGCATTCAAAACAGTAGTTAAGTTTATGCTTTAATACCTACCAAGAAGTGGTGGCATGTTCTGAAATATACGAAGCAACTCTGGTGTAATGCATGGACTGTTTTCCAAAGTCACTAACCTAGGGGGGAAGAGATTAAATCACTCTCTGTAACCATTAAAGATACTATCGTGTTTCCCCGAAAAATAAGACATCCTCCGAAAATAAGACCTACTTACAGGTTTCCTTCTGAGTGAAATATAAGGCATCCCCCTGAAAATAAGGCCCCCCTCCCCAGGCTAAACATGAGAGATTTGTTCCACTGATTCTGAAAGAAATGAAGTCACAAGAAATTCACCAGGAAATTCAGGAATCAGATTGTTATGATGATGTTCCAGATGATGATGACATGATTGCTATTGAATAAATGAGTAAATTCTTGATACTGTAGGATTCAGTTTGTCTGGTTTGTGTTGACAACTACCATACTACCGTACCATATACAGGTAATAAATTTCCTTTATTTTCATTTAACAATAAATGTGTACCGTATTCTTCTTCATGGAAAAATAAGACATCCCCTGAAAATAAGACCTAGCGCATCTTTGGGAGCAAAAATTAATATAAGATACTGTCTTATTTTCGGGGAAACCGGGTAACAACACGACTTAGAATATTTTAAAAAGTGCCCCATGTAAAAGAAGAAAAACAGACAATACAAAAAGCCATAAAATTATCTCTCTTAAAAAAATCACCAAATTCATCGAAATTAAAAATCTACCTACAAATCATGTAATGTTATTCTTATATATGGCAAAAACAGTAAGATAGGTATAATTATAATGATAAAGCAAAATCTACTAGCCGTCACGGCCCATAGGTTGAGAACCGCTGCTGTAGTAGAGCCTAAGACCATCGGAAAACGCAGATATTTACATTAGGATTCATTAACAGTAGCAAAATTACAGTTATGAAGTAGCAACCAAAGTAATTTTATGGTTGGGGTCACCACAACATGAGGAGCTGTATTAAAGGGTCGCGGCATTAGGAAGGTTGAGAACCACTGCCTTAGGGAGTGTCAGTCTGCTGGTTTTGGCCCAATCCCCACATGCCAGGGCAAGGGACCCCATCTGCTGGAGCAGCTGGGGATGAGCTGGGGATCCCAACGGCCTGATAGCCAGCCCTGTCCTCCCGCCACTTACCTCAATTCCCTGTTCACCATGACTGATCTATTGGGGCCTGTGGGTGGGGGCAGGGACCAAGAGGTCAGCCTTCAGCCCGCTCACCAGTCTTCAGTCCCGCCCCACCCCACTCGTAGGCCGGTGGTGGGGCGGGGCGGGGGAAGAGATGCTCAGGAACACTGGCTTTTTATATATATAGGTGTTGAGTTTTTAAGCTCTGTTACATGGCCTTTGCTTTATTGAGAGTAAGGAAGATAGAGAAAGAAAAATAAAAAGTTCAAGGTATTAGTTTTTCCTCTTACCATAATTCTAAACCATCTTCCAGAAGATAAACATGTGGAGGCTGGGAAACATCTGTACTCAGTTGAATAACTGGGAGCAGGAAGGGGTACAGGTTCTTGCTGTCTGCTCCTAATCCCTAAGGGAAGTATAAATAAAACTTAACATAAGACATTCTAAGGTCCCACCACCACCACCACCACCCCCCCAAAAAAATATCATCTATCATATATAAAAACTCTAAAAACAACTTATAAAACAAATTGATCAGATTTTAAAGGATAGCCCTAAATACAAGCATTACTAAAACAAAGTTGTTTACAATTAGAAAGCAAGCAGCAAAAAAATACCATTCAACTGCCTAATGGTAGTAAAATAATATATACCAAGGCTATAGAAATCTGTTCATTTAAGAGTTTCTACAATACATATAAATATTTATTTCCCCATCTGTGAACCCTACAGAGGTGTTAACACTGAAATATAAATTCTATAAATTATCTAACCTAAATAATAAACACTGAACTCAACTTAAATGTTCATCAGTAAGGTAATTACCTTATGGTACATTAACATTCTAGAATACTGAGTAGCCATGAGAAAGGATTAGACGTGAAATATAAGCAATTTCAAAATAATTATAAACTGAATTTTAAAAGTACAGAAGCGTGTATAATAATTCTACATGCAAAATATTTTTTAAATAGCTATAATTCTGAATATGTGGTAAATGCATAAAAATGTTTCTTCGGAGAAAATAGAAAAAAAAATGTTAACACTAGGTAAATATGGAAAGGGAAAAGAATACTGGAAGGGTATAAAGGAGTTTTGTTTTTTGTATGTGTGCTTTTCTGTAAGCTTTTAAAAATATATACATTAAAATATGTACAGTGCTCGCTTCGGCAGCACATATACTAAAATATGTACATATTAGTTTAATGAAGATAATTTTGATTTTTTAAAATGTTTTATCAATTTTTTGCAGAGAGGGAGAGAGAGAGAGAGAGTTAGAAACATCAGATCAGCTGCCTCCTGTATGCCCCCTACTGGGGATGTGCCCACACCAAGCACTGGAATCAAACCTGGGACCTTTTAAACATCAGATCAGCTGCCTCCTGTATGCCCCCTACTGGGGATGTGCCCACACCAAGCACTGGAATCAAACCTGGGACCTTTTTTAGTCCACAGGATGACACTATCCACGGAGCCAAACTGGTTTCGGCAATTTTACTGATATTTTTAAAGAAAAAAAAGAAAGAGATAAGAGTGGGCACTGTATCTAAAATCTATTTTGCCTAATTACTGTATTATGAAGGTTGGCTCAGTGTACCACACCAATCTTTAAAAGAAGATAAAAAGGATAGAAAGTCCATTTCTAATCCATTAATAATCTCTAATCTGATAAACATAGAAAGGAAATAAAATAACCAAACATCACCTCACTTAGAAAATAGCTCAAATGTCAATATAACATAGAGCAAATTACAATGCAATAAAACATTTATGTATTTCCCTTTTTTGAATTAGACATGTTAATTTTTAAAAATATATATTCCCCTTTTAATGAAATGTTTATAATAAATTCAATCTGTATCAGAACATAAGATACTTCAATGTATTTCAATGGAAATATATAAAGTTTACCCTTAAATACATTAAGTACAAGTCTGGCCCTTTCTATAACTAAAAATAAGGTGAAAGACCTTATTGAAGATTTTTCCAAAGAGAACTATAAAAATATCATATTTAATAAAGTAAAAATAATAGTATATTGGGCTTTAATATTCAGTTAAAATTTTACTCTCCATAACACAATCTTTAATAAAACAAAAAAAGAACATTAAGAAAAACTAGTCAAGTTCATATTGATTATCAAGTAGGCTTAAAATTTCTTAAGAAAATTAGAATCTATCAAATTTGTGCATATCCAAATGAGCACAATATACTAGCATTAACAAAACTAAAGGAAGCAATTGTGAAATATTTTAGACTCTCCGTGTAAAATCATGAAGAGATTCACTAATCTAGAGGCCTCAAATACTTGTACAATCCCAGATATGCAGCTTTAAATCGGAACATTCTTTTGACCCATGGTTATAACTACAAGACATTGTCTACAATACTGTAAAAGCTCAAAAATAAATTAATCAGTTATTAATAAAATCATCAGAAATGCTTCAATAGGGAAAATCATGTTGTACCATCATTACCTGAGACATAGGGGAAGGGGGGAGGAAGATGGCGGCTGGCAGGACAGAGGTGAGGGAGAAGCAGTGAGTGAGGGTATGAAAGGAGTGTGTGGATGTGTGTGAGAGTGAGGAAGGGACAGTTAAATCTCTCAGGAGCAGCAGAGGCTGGCAGACAGGTTCTCTTGGACAAGGAGAGACTACCACCTCTGTGGGCACTCCCTGGACTGCAGGACTCCAGCACAGAGACCATGCCATTTTGAAGGGAAGAGCAGCCTTTTTTAGGAATTCATCAACATCACCAACAGACAGGCCTTGGAACTGCCCTACAACCCAACAGCCATGCCAACCAAAATCCTCAAGAATGGCAATCATCAACAAATCAACAAACGACAAGTGCTGGCAAGGATGCTGAGAAAAAGGAACCTTCATGCACTGCTGGTGGGAATGCAGACTGGTGTAACCACTGTGGAGAACAGTATGGATTTTCCTCAAAAAACTAAAAATGGAACTCCCATTTGACCCAGTAATCTCACTCCTAGGAATATATCCTAAGAAACTGGAAACACCAATCAAAGTTTATATGCACTCCTATGTTCATAGCAGCACAATTTATAATAGCTAAGACTTGGAAACAGCCTAGGTGCCCGTCAGCAGATGACTGGATCAGAAAACTATCGTACATCTACTCAATGGAATATTATGCTGCCATAAAAAAGAAGAAATTCTTAACCATTTGCAGCAACCTGGATGGAATTGGAAAATATTATGCTAAGTAAAATAAGCCAGTCAATGAAAGAAAAATACCACATGATCTTACTCATTTGTGGATAATAAAAAACATTATAAACTGATGAACAAAAAGATACAGAGGCAGTAAAGCATCAGACTGTCAAATTACAGCGGGAAGGTGGGGGGAGATAAGAGATCAACTGAAGGATTTATATACATGAATATAAGAATAACCAATGGGTGCAAAACATTGGGGGGTAAGGGCATGTATGGGAGTGGGGGGGGCAATGGTAAGATATGTACACATATAATACCTTAATAAAAATAAATAAATAAATAAAAATTTAAAAAGAAAAAAATATTAAAGTTATTAACACACACACACAAAAAAAAGCCAACTCATTGACATTGAAATATAAATGTAACCATTATCCAACTCGGTTCTCTGATCTTTAAACATAATTTCCCTGTCATCAGACAATGCCCCACGAATTTTTATTATTATATAAAAATAATAATAAAAATAAAAAATAAATAAGAGATAATTTTTCAGGATAATCACAAGAATTACAGGGTTGACAGAAAGAGATGTTAGGCTAGACACTTATTAAAGAGAAAATGCATTTAAAAAAATTTATATCGCCCAGCAGGCATAGCTCAGTGGTTGAGCATTAACTTTTTAACTGGGTCACAGTTTGATTTCTGGTCAGGACACAAACTGGGTTGCGCGCTTTAACCTCAGTAGGGGGCATGCACAGACAGCCAATCAATGATCCTTTCTCATCACTGATGTTTCTCTCTCTCTGTCCCTCTTAGAAATCAGTAAAAGTATTTTTTTCAATTTATATCACCATTCAACCATCTAAAACTGCCTTAGACAAAAATTTGTAACTGTAAAACCCATCCATAATTATTTACTGAACGAATAAGTTTATGTTTCAAAAAGTATCAAGGTGCCTGAGAAAGGTTTTTCTAAACTAATAGTAGAAAGGATACTTTTAAAACTAATTAGAACATTTAGAGTAAAAATTCTTAATTTAGAGAGAGATCTCCCATTGGAAAAATCTATCAAACTTTGAAGCAAAGGCAGTAAAAATCACTGCAGCATCCATACACTCAGAGGTAGTCTAGAGTTAAGATCTTCTCTCAATATACTCTCACATCAGACTCTGAGTCATTTTCAGTTCAAATGAGAATTAGAGTCTCATTCTTTTTTCCTGAAGTTTGGGTTCCTCCCTATTTAATGCACATCCCAGCACTTCAAAGTCAAGATGTCTGAAATCAAATTCACTCTTTATCTCAAAAGCAACTACTGTTCTTCTGCCTTTCCAATTTATGAAAGAAAATTTTTTTATTTTAAACCAAAGGAAAGGAGTAAAAATTAAGTTTATGCAGAAAATCCCCGAATAACAAGAAAGCAGCCTGTAAGGTACCATGGACTACATAGATTGTGGGTTTATCATCATTTTAAATATATATATATATATTTTATTGATTTTTCTTTACAGAGAGGAAGAGAGAGGGATAGAAAGTTAGAAACATCGATGAGGGAGAGACATCGATCAGCTGCCTCTTGCACACCCCCTACTGCCCACAACCAAGGTACATGCCCTTGACTGGAATCGAACCTGGGACCTTTCAGTCCGCAGACCGACACTCTACTGCTGAGCCAAACCGGTTTCAGCGGATTTATCATCATTGAGGACCACTACATCTAATGAAAGAAATCATCTTTAAAAAATAGAGGAAATTTTTCATATGTCAAAAATGTCTAAACTAAATATACAGTGTTTTAAAAACTGTTTAGATCACATGGGACATAAAATGTGAGGCTTTTCACTAACATTAACATAAAACACATGTAAACAATGAAAAATTTTAAAGAAGAAAAAAATACTAAACTAAGAAACTGTGCTGAAGTATCTTACCTGAACAAGATGAATAAGTGTTGTCAGAATAGCACATCTCAACATATTGTGTTCTTCACTCTGCTTCCAAAGAAGAGGCAAATACTGTACCAAACATCCTACATACGGCCGTATCTATCACAACAGAAGTAGGAGAAGTAAAAGAATTCTATTAGTAAAAAAAAGGCACCTTATTTCAAGAAAC
The DNA here is from genome assembly GCF_014108245.1 of Pipistrellus kuhlii. Lineage (NCBI taxonomy): Eukaryota > Metazoa > Chordata > Mammalia > Chiroptera > Vespertilionidae > Pipistrellus > Pipistrellus kuhlii. Next base: position 28,831,621 of record NW_023425540.1, on the reverse strand, counting down.
ACTGAAAGACCTATTTAAGTCCCAGAGAGCAAATATTTAATATATACTACATGTAATATAGTAAGCATTATATCCTTTTAAAGATAAATCAGACATTACACAGAGACACTGAGCTAAATGATACTTGACCTAATATATTTAACCAATATATATATTAATCTTCACCCAAGGATATGCTTTTATTGATTTCAGAGAGAGAAGAAGGGAGAGAGCAGAGAGAAACATCGATGTGAGAGTGAAACATCAATTGACTGCCTTCTACACATACCCCAACCAGGATCAAACCCACAACCTGGGTATGTGCCCTAACTAGGAATCAAACATGCAATCTTTCAGTATACAGGAAGACACTCCAACCAACTGAGCCACATTTGCCAGGGCTATGGTAAGTATTTTAAAACAATTACCAAATGTATAACATGAAATAAAATTTAGGAATATGAAATAATATATAATGGCGAGTTATTTATTTAAGGTTTAAGAGAAAGATGCTGCTATAATCCGCTTCTTTCTTAAAACAGCTTACGTAACTGGAAATACATTGTTTTAAAAACAGCATTTATTCATTCATTCATTCATTCAGCAATTATATGATAGCATCTTCCAAGTATCAGACCCCAAGCACAAGGCACCAGATAAAAAAGGGTATAAAGCTACACATACAACCCTTACAATGAGAAAGGCTAAGCGCAATGTTAAAGGTGTACAGGAGGTACAGTGGAAACACAGGAGAAGAAAGAATACAATTGTCAAGTCCACTAGGCATTTCGTTAACCAGTTTTAAAATATACCCTGAAGCACACAGCACAGCTTAACATGAGCCTCATGGAAAATAAAATGGATCTACGCTGAAGCTGGACAGTGCTCCAGCTCCAGGCTTAGTCACAGTATTTGGAATTGTTCTCAGTGTCCTTGATGATAAAACAAATAGACCTTCAATTCAGTGCTACCTATTTCAATCCCATGGATTAAAATTAAAAACTGCTACAAAAAAGAAAAAGAAAAAGAGTATTTATTTTGCTTATGAAATAGCATACAATTAAAGGTAGTAAAAAAAAAATTGTAGAATCTGTGTCCCTCACACCCCACCCCAGAAGGTAATGTACAGAAAAATAAGTTAAACATTTGTTCAGCCCTGGCCAGTATGGCTCAGTCTGTTAAGCATTGTTTCATGTTCCGAAAGGTCGCCAGTTCAATTCCTAGTAAGGGCACATACCCAGGTTGAAGGTTCAATCCCCAGTCTAGGTGAGTATAGGAGGCAACTGGGCCTCTAGTTAACTATAAACTACATCTGACAGATATATAAAATTCTACTTTCTAAACACCTCTATCTTGCTAACCCAATGTTTTTTTGTTTTTTTAAAAAAATATATTTTATTGATTTTTTTACAGAGAGGAAGGGAGAGAGATAGCTAGGAACATCAATGAGAGAGAAACATCGACCAGCTGCCTCTTGCACACCTCCTACCGGGGATGTGCCCACAACCAATGTACATGCCCTTGCCCAGAATCGAACCTGGAACCTTTCAGTCCGCAGACCGACACTCTACCACTGAGCCAAACCAGCTTCGGCCTAACCCAATGTTTTAATTTTAAATTTGTAAGTCATTTTTTAAAAACTTGAGTATAAACATGTTAAATTTTGAATACACACAATAGATATCACAACTATAAGTTAGAAGCATTTTAATGTATGTCCTAACTTTTAAACAATATATGAAAAGCAATTTAAAAATTTGACATATACTCTATTACCCGCTAACATTTATTTTCATGATTTAAAACAAAATTACCTGCATGTTGACTCTTTCAATCACACAAGAAAGGACATGTAAAACATGCATCTTTGTGTCACATTCTGTGACTTGCTGCAGTAACTGAAAAAGTAGCGTGAACATGGTTTCCAAATACTGCAGGTCAAAAGAAGAAAAAAAAAAGGTTTAAAACAGAAATGCAAGACCTTTCAATATAGACAGAAAAGAAATAATGTCAAAGCAATAAGTAAAAGACAAAGACAAAATCTTAGCATTATATAAACAACTTCAAACTGTTCAAATTCTCAATTTTAGGAAATTTTTTCTTTATGGCTGCTAAATGTGTCTGTTTTAGAATTTCACTCATCCACAATGTTTTCAGAAGAAAACTGTCTCTAAAGATTTTGTATTTAAATTTTATACTGTTAACAGTGTCTTGAATTGCTCTTCCACATATGCCTGCTGTTGTGCAAGGTCTATTCATTAGAGTAAAAGGAATACCAACTATGGCACTTACGTCCCATAAGATATGGACCTTAATGTATGCTGCGTGGAGATGAAAATTTTCTATAACTCTAAGAATAACAGAATATCTCTTATTCAAAAATAGAAAATTATCCTATGTCTGGCTATTAAAGCCCATATTGCTAAAATATAGCAAGAATTAACAAATCATAAGACATAAAACAAATACTCGTTCTTTCAGATATTTAGTTCATTTTTATCAAATTTCTTAAACCTATGTCTTTTATTAAAAAAAAAAAAAATCTAATGATTCTTTGAACAAAGAAAAATCTCTGCTCTATAAGTTCCCCCATGAAATATAGAGATTTTACCATATAACTAGTGGCCTTGTGCATGGATATATGCACATTGAAAGGAAATTAATTAGAAGGTGGCAGGCAAGGCAGTGTGGGCCAGACATGCCCTGGAGCCAAAATAGATGAGTCAATTAAACAAACAAAAAAAGGCAGAATAAAAGCAAACTGTTTGAAATATAAGTTACCAACTATTTCAAAATAATTAAATATATTTTTAAATTCAGCTTTAATAAATAATCTATATTTAATTCCACCTGCAAAATAATACTTAATATTCAAAACATGTAAGCAGAAATTTTTTTTTAAACTAGAAATATTCTTACCGGTAGAAACTGATCCGTTCTAAACTCAAAATCATCAACAGGTAAAGAGTAGTTAAGGAATACTGAGAATATATGACATTTATCAGAGGGGGGAAAAATAACATACACACACACACACACACCAACTATAATAAACCAATAAAAATTACATTTTAAACTACCTCATAAATTGATTTAGCAGAATAATTAACAATTTCAAAGTGTTAAAATTCTTCACAATGAAGTATTTTAAAATTATTTTAAGGATATTTAACTTCAGGGTTGTAGCTGTTTCAATACGAACCTAAAAGAAAGTATATAATAAATTTTGAGTTATTCCATAACTACAAAACATCATTTATATTAAATGACAAAAACTTGATTCCAAATAACTTTCTTTATTCCTTTTGTTAATATTTAAGTCAAAGAAAATATTAATATCTAAAAATAAAAGGACACTCTACTTATTAAGAGCTAAAAATGCTAAGTACATAGAGTATAAGAAAAGAGGAGCATTTAAAATATGACAAGTAAAAATAAGAACAAAAATTAGCTCTTCCTAAACTATTAATAAAACAAACAGAAAGCACTCACATAGAAAGAGAATTTCCCAGTGATTCATAGCAATGGGGAAAAAAATCAGAACTTGGAATTTATATAGTAACAAGTTGGAGAATGTGACATATAACTGGTAAGAGAGAGTGCAACAATTCCTAGAACTAGTTGTTCAATAAATAAATAATAAATACATGCAAGAAAAGAAAACCCTGCCGAAACTGGTTTGGCTCAGTGGTAGAGCGTCGGTCTGCGGACTGAAAGGTCGTGGGTTCGATTCTGGTCAAGGACATGTACATTGGTTGCGGGCACATCCCCAGTAGGGGGTGTGCAAGAGGCAGCTGGTCGATGTTTGTCATTGACGTTTCTAGCTCTCTATCCCTCTCTCCTGCTCTCTGTAAAAAATCAATAAAATATAAAAAAAAAAAAAAAAGAAAACCCTGTTTAATAAACATGACTTTTTTACAGAATAAACTTATATCTTCTGAAGGAAAATGAAATCCTATATATCCAGAACTAGATCCAGACCATGAACTCAGCATATGAGTCTAGGCCATATAACTCCAGCTGAAACCTCAGAAAACTCCTGAAAAGATAAAAAGCTAATTCCATGTTGGGGCAAACAAGTGCCATCAAGATATCAGAAACTGTGGAAGGGTCCTAAAAATCAGAGCAACAGAGAAAGAAACAAGAAGAAACTACAGATCCCATTACTTCCAAAGAACACTACTACAAAGATAAGAGTATTCAGACACTTTTATGGCCCGATTCAGTGAGAATGAGCTCTAGGATAAAAGTCAGGATGGTTGATTTGAGTTCATGACTCTTATAATACCTGACCACTTCTACAGCCTGCCCATAGCAGTGAAAGTTAATTCCTCACACTAAAACAGTAAGCATGGCACTGAAGCCAGAAAGAAATGGCACTTTTTCAGTGACTTAAGGCCACCAGGAAAATGTAAATAAAATAATTCCCTTGAAAGAAAGTAATCTGCTCAAGAGAAAAAGAATGATGATTTCATAATCTTTTATCCCTATTTTATAATTCTTTTAATACACATTTTCTATGACTTGATTCCATGCTAAGCATAAGAAATAGATATTATTTACACAGTGGTACTATTACTACTTGGAACTACTCGTAGTACTATTTTGTACTCTTCTGCAATAAAAGTTAAGATTACTCAATTACACAACTTGATATATTTCTTCTGAAATACACAGATAAGTTTCCTAAAAGGATAAAAGGAACCTTCAATTTATTTATCTCTTTTTTAAAAAAGAATTCTCAAGCTAATTTTCATATAATACAAATATCAGACATATCAGTGCAAATCCAAAACTGACTATAGGAGACTTAATAAATTAAGGTTTCCTTTCTTCCTGTGAAAACACAGACTAGCCCAGAGTTTAAAACCTATAGCAGCGTTTTAGAGACACAATAATAAAAACAAAATCAAAGCTTTAAAACAGAAAGATGGGCAAAAATGGGAGATCCAAAAAAGCACAGGAGTGGAAAGATAGGAGAATGTCAATGCACCTTGTGAAAAATAACTATCCAGATTCCAGCTGTACCTCTCAGTGCATTCAGGATACCCTACATCATGTACATTCCACTGAAATCCCATAGCTGCCTGACCCCCTTGAAAATTCAATATTTCTATGCTGGTAAATAACACAAGGATTACCATTTCTTTGCCTCATAGACAAATGCAGCACACCCTACCTCCAAACTATAAATTTTCTGGCTGAGCCACAGTTTATATTTTAGATAACCTCGAACCAAGTTGAAAAAGTAAACTAATGCTATTTTTTTTTTTTTTTTTTAGTAATTTACTGCTTGTTTTATTGAAGGATCCACAAATAACCCAAGTAACTCTTTTCAAAAATTACTTGTAATTTCCAAAATGAAAATATTATTGGCTGTGAACCTTACAACCTAAAGAAACCCAACATATATCAAATATACTGATTAAAGAATCACTTGGAACCCTAGGAAAAAAAGGTTTATCTGGCCTAAAATTAAGTCATTTTTACACTGTGATAATAGGATCCTCAGCGCCAAAACCTGTTTGGCTCAGAGGATAAGAGTGTCTGTTTGAGGACTGAAAGGTCCCAGGTTCGATTCTGGTCAAGGGCATGTACCTTGGTTGCGGGCATATCCCCAGTAGGGGGTGTGCAAGATGCAGCTGATCGATGACACTCTCTCATCGATGTTTCAAACACTCTCTCTCCCTTCCTCTCTGTAAAAAATCAATAAAATATATTTTTTTTTAAAAATAGGATCCTCAAATATGAAACTTGCCATAAGCATTGCATCTGCTAAGAAACATGTTCTAAGATAGATAGATGTAAAAGAGCATGTAGAAGATATTTTTAAAAATGGACTTTTCAACAAAGCATTGTAGCATTGTCGTCTTATAAAAAACATAATGAAAATGGAACCTTACTTCACATCAAATTCAAAAATAAATTCTAAATAACCAAGGGGTACAAAAATAATATTAAATAAGAAACAAAATAAAATAGAAAATCAGTAAATCTGCATTAAAATTAAAAATCTCTGATCAATAAAATAACAGCAATATTAGAGTGGAAAGGAATAGGGAACCCATGGCTCAGTGGTTGAGCATCAGAGTTCTATTCCCAGTCAGGGCACATGCCTGGGCTGTGTGCTCAGTCCCCTATGTGCAGGAGGCAGCCAATCACCAATCAATGATTCTCACTCATCACTGATGTTTCTATCTCTCTCTCCTTTCCTCTCTAAAATTAATAAAAATACATTTTTAAAAAATAGAGATTTAACTGCACTTTTAATGTTTTATTCCTTGAACAAAGTATTTAAATATATATGAAAAATTAATACAATAAAAATATGTGGGAGAAATATGGAAAACTGGATGGTAAGAATATAGATGGCTTGTTATTGACCACTGAATTTTTCTCTTTTCTTGATATAATTCTTAACTCTTTAAAAGTAAAAAATTAAAAGCCTACCTTTTCTAAGGATGAATCAGAAATAAGCTTAAAATACTTAAAACAAAAGAATTTTTAAAAAAGAAAGAAGCTCAAAAGTAAAACATTTCAAAGTAGCCATTATGCCTAAATCAAATTTTTATTTACAAAGTTTGGGTATTTCATACTAATAAATCAAATTTCTAAACACTGAAAAAAATTTCAAATAACCAAGAAAATTCACTCAATATGCATTATATTCTCTGAAATCAAACAATAATGTTCAACTTTCATGAAACTATCAGAGATAAAGATGTGCTTATCAGTGGCCTATGAGGTTATAGAATTTATGGAGTCCCAGTCTAAAACTAAATATAAACAATTTCTCAGTTTGTAGTTTAACATAGGTTAAACTTATAAAAATAACTCTTTTAAGACATCTAAACAACATACCACTAAGTCTTGGTCTTGAAGTAAGTTACAAATTGCCTCGTATAACATGGGTCTTAAGTCAGACTTGAATTTCACAGAAACCCACTGACCGATGAGCCAAATCACCCTGCGTCGCAATGGCTTATACCTAGATAGGAAAAAAATCATTAAATTAGAATGTCAAATATTTTAAGAAATCTATTTCACTTAGTATATTTCATCGTTCAAATATAAAATATAATATAAAGCAACCTACATTCTTATGCAAAAGATTTAAAGCTACTTCTAAATTACCACAGTACAAATCCTAATAATAAAGCACTGATCTAAAAATTTAAAACTTAGGCAGGCATAAGTATTATTATTTTGTTTTAAAGAACTATAACCTAGATACGGACATAAAAAACATGTCCGGGGATTTCAAGATGGCGACAGAGTAGATGGGTGTTTGTAGCTCCTCCCAGAACCAAAGTGGAAATAAAACTAAACTTAGGGTAACAGTTAGCCTAATTACCAACTGAAGACTAGCTGAAGATGAGACTTTTAACAAGGAAGGGCAGAAAGAAATTAGAGAGGGGTAGAAAGGGGGCATGAATATATTCAACAGACTGAGCAATGTCAGAAGGGAGAGGGGGACTAGATAAAGGAAGGTGAAAATATTAACTAAAGAACATATATGCATAGCCCATGGACACAAACAATAGTGTGGAGAGGGCCAAGGTAAGGGGGACAGGGACTGGGTAGAAGTGGGCGAGAATCTGCAATAGTATCAATAATATAAAATTTAAAAAATAAAAACTATATAATGTGTCCCAAAAACAGTATATATACTTTAACAACTGATAAATCATTTAATTTTGAAAATGAAGTGTATATTAACAATGACTTTATAATCATTCAAAGTGTGTATATCAGCTGATAACTCATTAATTTTTAAAATGACGTTAATAAAGACCGACTTTATGAATCACTAAAAGTGTGTATACAATTTTGTGAGGTCACCCTGTATAATTAAATTAAAAATAAAAAACAATTCTATTTCTGTTCCTCAAGCAACCAAAAACAGTCATTTCAAATAGGCATAACTAGCCTATTCCCAAAATCATAAGGATAGTGAAGCCTGATAAGTAATAAAGGCGCTCCTGTATTCAATTTTTCATTACAATTCTATTAATCACATAATTCAGAAATTGTAGAACATTTGCAGTAGCATGTATATACTTTATTTTCTGTGGTTATCTTTTTTGATATGACAGTCTTTAGGCAGTGAGAAAAATCACAAAGCTATAATTATAATCAACTGTATCTAGGAATTCCATCCACAAAGTCTCTTCTTGATAGTATAATAAATTTTAGTTACAAAATGATATTTATTTCTAGGTGTAAATGAAAAAGAATAATGACTATATCACATTTTTAAGAAAATTACAATCTTATAAGATGACCAATCACATAGAGTTACTCATCAAAGATGCAAAATGTAAGTATCCCTGCTCTCAAAAAGTCTATCATACATACACCTAAAAGAATTAAAGAATGCAAAGCTCTATACTAGAATTTCAGAAAAGGAAAAGAGAACACTGGGAAGAGGGAGATGAGATTTGAACAGCTTTTAAGATATAGAGTATTCTGGGGGAGGGGGGTTTGAAAAAAATGTAAGTTCAATGGATATGGACTATTTGAAGAAAGTCACAGAGGTGGAAGTAAACACTTTTATAGTTAATGAAGGAACCACAAAACCATCAAATTTGGAACTGAGACCTTTAGGATTATCACACTCAACGTTCTATTTCAGATAAAAAGAATGAAATTTTGCAAGGTCAAATTGCAAGATCATAGTCACTTCTGGGCACAGTTAAGATTAGAGTTCAGCCTGGCTAGTGTTGCTCAATGGTTGAGCATCAACCAATGAACCAGGAGGTCATGGTTTGATTCCTAGTCAAGGCAGGTGCCCAGGTTGCAGGTTCTATCTCCAGTGTGAGGTATGCAGGAGACAGCCAATCAATGATTCTCTCTCATCACTGATATTTCAATCTCTCTCTCCTTCTCCTGTCCTCTCTCTGAAATAAATAAAAACATACTTAAAATACAAAAAGATTAGGGTCAGTTTGCTTCTCAAAATAGTGTCCTTGGAGAAGCAGCATCATTATCCTAGACTAGAAGCATGACAGAATCACACAAACTGACCCATACCCCAACCCAAAAGATAAACCAAAACCTGGATTTTTAATAAGATCATCAGGTAATCATATGCACATTAAACTTTGAGAAATACTGAACCAAAAGAAATATAATACAAGCCAATGTGTAATTTTTGATACCACACTAAAGTAAGTAAAAAGAAAGAAGTGAAATTTTTATAGTATTTTTATCTCAATACATCTGAAATATCATTTCATCATCTAATCAATATATATTTTACATTGGTGCAATATTTAATTTTTAGTTAATTAAAATTAATTACCTCAATTGCACTAAGTATATTTCAAGTCCTCAATAGCCACATATACTAGTTACTGTACTGGACGGCGTAGGTCTAGACTAAATAGCCTCTAGGGTTTAATGACAATCAAATTGCACGTTTTAATCCCGAGACAAACCGAAGGCTTTCTTTCTATCAGAGGTTCACTAGCTCCCTGAGGGCAGAATAGCAATCCAACTTATTTACCACTGGCTCTACAGAAAAATTTTCTGCTTTATCTTCATGAGAAAATCACTATGGTAAAATAAGTATATAATAAACACAGTTTTATACTTGCCTATTGTGAGTGACTTGTAATTCTGGAAGAAGTTGGTTTTTAAACCACTGATCAAAATCAACACTGTCAAACAGCTCAAAAGCTGCTAATCCAATAGCATTATACACTAAGGAGAAGATTTAAGGAAAAAAATTAAATATCAGATACTGAGCCAAATGCAAGTACCCTTAGAAAAAACTTAGTGTTAGGAACTACTTGGAAACATGAGATGTGCTAATAAAGAAAAATATAAAATATGCTAATCATAAAAATTGTTTAAATAGGCATTTCAGAAACATTAAGCATTAAGTTACTTTATTCTCTGCTTTTCCTAAATAGTCCGAGTGCTTTCAAACAGAAAATTATATTTATTTTAAAATATTTAAGTCAAAGTATAAAAATTATAAAAGAACATCTGCTTCCAAATGGGTACCAATGTTTTATGATCTGACCTCTACTTATTCTCCCACCAGCCTCATCTCTCATAAACCCCTTAACTTCTATGTTTCAATTAAGCCGAAATGCTCCCAGTTCAAAACATAACTGTGCTCACTCTTTTTCCCTTTTGTACATGCTCCTGCTTCTGACTGCAGGTCTTCCCACACCACCCTCTCCTCGACTAACTCCCACTGATTATTGTGTTCTCATGTTACACACTTTAGGAGTCTTTTGCAATACACACCAAAACTACCTGTGTTTTTTTCACAGTACTACCTGTGTATCACCTACTTTAGCATTAACCAACTGGCACTATGTTATAATCGGTTGTCTGCTTGCTTGGTTATCTCCCCACCAGATAGTTACAATATATTAGGTACCCTTATATCCTATCTCCCTGCATAACACCTGCCACAAAACAGACCTATTATCTACTGAAGAAATAAATGTTTCTAAATCACTTTAGTTTAACATACCAGCATCTTTGATTAATAGTGCATTCATATCTTCCACATTAGTGGGCCCTGAAAAAATAAGTATCAGTAAAAGTAAATAAAATTAGTTATTAATTAAACTCAATTTGTTAGTTTCTTGGTTCAGTTAAGCACAATATATTTTATAATATTAAATATACATACAAATGTGTAGGGAAAGTCTTAAGTTTTGTTATCACCATTAGAGAAGACAGGTACATGATGTAAGGCCACATTACAATTTAAAAAAAATAACATATAACATATTTATAAAATTTTATATCAAGCAACAATACAGAAAAATATATTCCACACATTGCTAACTATTGTTATACCCTGATTATATAAGAAAATTCTTAAATTTAAAAAAAAATGAGTCTCCCTCCCCTGAAAAAAGAATAAGAATGGGCAATTCATACAATACACTCTAAACATAAAATAAAATCAGGTTATGAAAGTGACAACAAAATTAAAAGTTCAAATGTGAAACTTTAGAATATGAACTTGGCAGTCATTGCAATACGATCCAGAAAAGAGAATACCATGGTAAAGACATGAAAAACGGTTTATTTAATAAGTACATTTCTTCAGAATAGCAAGATTTCTAACAAGTTTGTCAAAGCACTTTTCTCATATTAAATATGAATTCTTAAGCTCACTTGTCTAATAAGATACAATAAATACTTAAATAATCTAATAAATAATCAAATAATCTAGAACTAGAAAAAGAACTAAACTCTGAAATCACTGAAAACCTTACCAGCACCCGGCAACTTATTAGAGTGTAACTTAAATAGATTATCCACTTCCCTTCAGTGATTTAAAAAATAAAATGGATAGGCGAAAACAGAAATAAAGTTATAAACTCAACAGAAAAGGTAACTGAAGCGGTATAAATGTTATCAAATTTAAAAACCTGTAATCCTGCATTAGGAAATTAGTAAATAGCTATACATTAGACATCAAAATATATTTTCATTTTCATATGAAAACACAATTAACACTCAAATTATCTTTAAAAATTACCACAGTAAAACTTGGCTGGTAGCTCATTTTTCCCTGATTTATAATTTAAACAGAAACACTATTAGTTTTTGGGGGTAATAAAAGGCTAAAAAGTGAGCTGTCCTGTAACTACTCCAAACACGATCAGGAATCTCCTTCCCTACAGAGATTACCGTGTTGTTATTTCCTGACATCAACACTGACTCAATCCTTGATCCCTTACAATGTGATTCCTAGCCCAACCAATCAAGTAATTTATTGTCTCAGAAGATTCTGCTTCTTTCCTCTCACAGCACTGGACACTTCTGACATGCTCTTCTCCAAGATTTACCCTCATACTTCTCTTTTTATCTCTGCGATAATTTCTTACCCAGCTTTGATGCAAGGCCTCCGTGTCCTCATATTCCTGAAGATGAAAGCCTCAGGTTCTGTCCTGGAACCTATTTCTTCTCCCAAGGCTCCTTATATACAGTCCAAAAGTAAAGCTCCATCTCTAACCACTATTAATAGCTGCTTTCCCTGTCATTAAGACTCTAACATTCAGGATCATTTTTGTTCACTTTCCTTTGGCTAGTATAGACAACTAGTTGCCAAAAGTCAATGGATAAACAAATAGTTACTGAGTGTGCCAGGCACTGGGAATAATGTGTGAAAAAAACAAATGTGATCAATGCCCCCTCCCTGAATGTAGAGCATGGCAGAAAAGTAAAAAATGATAAATCCCTTTTAATAATTAAATAAATGATAAACATTTAAATTAATAATAGTAATAATTTTTGTGTACTATGTATAATGCTAAAAATTTCATCACTTCATTTATTTATTATTGACACTATTACAGATGTCCCCCATTACCCTCTCCAAACCCCTTTGCCCACCTCCACCAGCCCCTGCACACCTTCCTCAGTCTTTACCACTCTGTTGTCTGTGTCCATGGGCTATGTGTGTTCTTTGGCTACTCTCTTCCCCTTCTTTTATCCAGTTCCCCACACCCCTTTCTGACCTCTCTCAGACTGTTCCATAAATCCATGCTTTTGGTTCTATTTTGTTGTCAGTTTTATTTTGTTCACTAGATTCCTCATATAAGTGAGATCATATGGTATTTATCTTTCTCTGGCTGGCTTAATTCACTTAGTATAATTATGTCCAGATCTCATTATTCTCTCTTAAATCCAATACCTTCTTCCAATTCCCACTGCCACCATTCTGAGGCTAACATTATTTTAACCTTTTCACACACTACTTGTCACAACATGCTTCAAATGGACTATTTCCCCAAGCAATAAACTTAATTGCTTGCAATTTTGCTTTTGTTGTTAGGTTTACAATAGTAACATCTATCATATTCAAGGCCTACCCAAGGCCTTCTTTTGTGAATTGTCCACACCTGTTCTCTATCCCAGAGACCACCCTTCAGAAAAGAACACATTTGGTTTTTCTCAAGTTCCTATCTTTAAATGACTTAGGAAATTAGGCATTACACATAGTAGGTACTCGCAAACGATTTTAATTAAACATTAACCAATAGATATATCAAAGTATCAAAAATATATCTCACCTTGAAGTCTTTGCATCATTTCTAGAAGTACAGGAGTAAGAGTCTGATTATATTCATGGAATATATCTATAAATAGTACTTCAGTGCAAGGCTGAAGAGGAAAAAATTTTTTAACAAAAACAATGGTATATTAAACTGATTAATTCTAAAATAAAGCAAAGAGTACTCATTTTTAAGATCCTAAACCTCTGAAAATGTTTCAAATCCTTAGTTTTTTAAAGATTATTTTTTAATTTATAACATTATAATAATCATAACGTATAGAAAGTTTATTTCACTATTTCAATCATTTAGTATTATGCACTCATTTATGTAGTTATAAAACTACAAAGAGGAAATAATTTACAACTTTAATTAATAATTCTTTAAATTAAAAAGTAATCTGGAGCCACATTAATTTAAAGATTTGGTACTACGAATGTGTACAGGAATTAATGTGTTATAAATTATATATTTTCTTAACAATGGTATAAGTCAACAACAGTTCATGAGTTCAATTCACCAGAGCAGTATTTCTTCAAATACAAACGTAAGCAGAAGTCACAGTGTTAGCTACACAATATGAATGATTCATTTTGATTCTTAAAGTACTAAATCACTAGATGTTTCATGAGAAAATTATAACTAAATGTTGTCAGCATTGTGCTTTATGTTAAAGAATCATACACATACACATATACATAAACACTAAAATGACAGATGGAATGAGTGTCAGTCAGCTCAGATATTTGCTTCAAAATAATCCAACTGGGGAGGGAGGATGTACTTATATGAAAGTCTATCTATGAGTTGAATAACTGATAAACTAGGTTTTGGATTCAGAGGGTTCATAATATTATAGTACATTTTAATATAAAAATTTTCTTAAAGTTTAATGTTAAAGCAGAAAATTATTTAAAATATTTTAAAGCACTAGCTGGGCCTGGCCAGATAGCTCAATTGGTTAAAGCAGTGGTCAGCAAACTGCGGCTCATGAGCCACATGCGGCTCTTTGGCCCTTAAGAGTATGGCTCTTCCACAAAATACCACGGCCTGGGAGAGTCTATTTTGAAGAAGTGGCGTTAGAGGAAGTTTACGTTTAAAAAAAGTTGGCTCCCAAAAGAAATTTCAATCGTGGTGCTGTTGATATTTGGCTCTGTTGACTAATGAGTTTGCCAACCACTGGGTTAGAGCATTGCCCTGATACAAGGATGTGGGTTCGATTCCAATCAGGGCTCATATAAGAACTAAAACCAATGAATGCATAAATATGTGGAACAAATCAACATTTCTTCCTTCCTCACTTTAAAATAAGTAAATACATTTTTTTTAAATTAAAGCACTAATAATTTGTCAGATTTATAATCTTTCTGGTTTTCTATGTAAGCTTATAAAACTAATACAATTATACATTTTTAGAAAAATAATTGAAAATTATGTAAACGTAAGTCTTTATAATAAGAATAGTTCGAAGACCAAATTTGATAAACTTTCCTCAAATGCTGGCCTTATCAATAAATTTGTTTAATTTTTTAATTGATTTCAGTGAGGAAAGAGAGGGAGAGAGAAATAGAAACATCAATGATTAGAGAGAATCATTAATTGGCTGCCTCCTGCACATCCACCAATGGGGACTGAGCCTAAAACTTGGACATGTGTCCTGACCAGGAATCAAACCATAACCTCCTGGTTAATGGGTTGATGTTCAACCACTGGGCACACTGGCCAGGCAATAAATGCATGTTTAAAAAGCATTCTAAAACTAAAAATAATGGACTGGATTCTGAAATCAATTACACCAGGTGCTAAGTAAGAAAAATAAGGTATCAACATAAGTTTTACAATTACTGAAATACTTCAGAGGAAATAAAAAATTATAGCCAAAAAGAGATAGCTTTCATTTTATAAAAGGCCTTTGTAATTCTGCAATGACAATTATTTCCCAATCAATATGACTGCAAAATGAAGAAAAAAATCAGTTTGCAAACTGCCAATTTAACCAAAAATATATTTTTCAGATTGAAGTTCATCACTTTTCTAAGTACTGTTGTCAGTGAAAAACAGCTCTTCCACGAGAGCTCAAGAAAAAGCATTTCAAGGATGCAGATTTATTTATGATGTAATATCAACAGAGTTCTCTTAGCTTCCCAATGTCACAAGGCAAAGGCAGAACCGAGTTTGTTTCATCGTCCTTGGGAGCCCACACAGTCTGCTGTGGGCCCCAGGTGGCTATTATTGTAGATCCACATGGTTGAGGCACTCCTTTGATTTTGTACCATAAACAAAGCTTGCCACCAAATCATATCCTCTCTGTGGGTCCCTAGAAATGCTTTTCCTTGTGAGACCACAATAACCCCAGCAACACTCTCAAATATAGATTATTATAATTATGAATAGCTTACCAGTCCCACTTAATGCTTGGAATCTTCAAAAAAGTTTCATTCTCTACCAACAGTTATAGAAGTATTAAGCTTTTCCCTATCAATATTTCTTTCAATCAACACTTACCCTTAAACTGTATTTCCAAGAATCCCCTCCCGTCTCTTCCACTGCTGCAATTAAAAAATGATAAATAATGCTCTCCTGAAATGCAATAATGATGTTTCAAAAATCCCAGTTGGAAAACCAAGATTTTAAATAATATGAGTTTAATAACACAGAAAGCAAACCCTTAATACTGAAAGCAAACCCAGATTTCTTTACTAGAAGCTACAGATTATATCTGTGTACATTATAGACACCTATCAAGTGCTTTCATCCATAAGCATTCTCTCATTCTCATTAAAAATTCTGGCCCTGGACAGTTTTGCTCAGTGGATAGAGCGTCAGTCTGCGGACTGAAAGGTCTCAGGTTCGATTCTGGTCAAGGGCATGTGCCCGGGTTGTGGGCTCAATCCCCAGTGGGGATTTGCAGGAGGCAGCTGATCAATGATTCTCTCTCATCATGGATGTTTTTCTCTCTTTCTCTCCCTCTCCCCTCCTCTCTGAAATCAATAAAAATATATATTTTTAAAATTCTATACAGAGGAAAGCTCAAAGTACTTGTCCCTTGCAGAATATCTAATATCACTGATAAACTATCATTACAACCATAAGAATCATTTCATTTGATACAATAATCATGTTTTACAAGTTAAAGAATTAGTGAAATTTTCTATAAATGTCCTACATTTAAAGTAAAATACTTCAGGGACTTTTAAAAATATGGGGATTCAGTGTTACATGTTATAATATTATATATTCTAATAAAAAGGCAATATAAAACATTTAAGATTTTAGCTATGCCCCTCCCTTCCTCTCTGTAAAAAAATCAATAAAATATATATATTTTTAAATCCAAATAGACAAAAAGATCTACAAATTTCACAATATAATAATTTGGATGATTAAAAACATTTTAATCATAAAAAAACTAATTTTAAATTAAAATTTAAATATGTAAAATTTAAATATTCAGCAATTCAGAAATTTTCACCTCCAAATATCTTTCTGGAGTAAGTATTGTATTTCTACAAAAAAAACAAAATGGAATGAATTACAAAGGAGAAACTGACAGGCAGTTAATTTTATGTTTTTGTTTTAAACTACATAATACATACATAATAATAATACCTAAAAATTTTAAGTCTCTTTCTGGAGAAAAATTCTATATACTTGGACAACTCACTCATTAAAAACCAAGATTATCAGATAAAAAGCGGCATATTAAAAAAACAATCTATACCAATAATTAAATAGATGACATCTACTTATGAAAGGGAGAAAAGCCATGGGAAAACTAAAGAAGTGATTCTTACTAAAGCCTTCTGGGTCTTCTTCCCACATTGTCAATTCTTCTTCAGTTAACAGAAAATAATGAGAGACTAATCTTCTACAAATCTCTGTCAAAGTGGGATATGTGAAGAATGCCATCTTAATCTTATGAGCTTCAAGGGTTTCAGGGCTGCTATCTAGAAAAATAAAATTTCCAAGTTAATTGTACAGACAAAATTCTACCCAAGTGGGATTATGTAACACAAATTTTAAAATACACTCTTAGGAAAAATAATGATTATTATAATAAAATACACCCTTAGGGGGGAAAAATACAGTGCTATATAAATTTTCTTTTTCATTATGGACACACCACAAAACACTTTATTTTGTTCACACGTGTGTCTTGCTTCTTTGTTACCACTATAGCTTGTGTACTATCATGCTATATTATCACACAATACTGAAGTGACTTATTTATCTCTCTCGCTCTACTCTCCCAAGATTTTCTCATCTTGGTATACATATACATGAATGAATTCTAAGTAAAATAACAAATAACATAGCCTATCTGGAAGTAACCACTTAGAAAAAGTCAGAGATAATTTGTAATTATACTAATAAATACAGCCTACATCATGAGCTGCAGTGGTTATTGTAATCTTCAAGTCCTTGGGCTTCCACTGCTCTTCTACTGTACTACATAAGAAACTTCACTAAATGAACTGCATTTTAAAAGCTGACATTCATGTAAGACTCTAATTCTTATCTCTATTTCATGTCACAGCAATATTTTATTTTTCAGACATGATAAATTCAAGGAAATTACATAAAAATAGCATGTATTTCACATTTTAATTACAATAAGAAAATGAAAAAAGTAAAACTACTTGTAAGCATTACCTTCAAAATTTTTGGATGGCTTATAAGCATAATTTTTGACAATCATCTTAATCAGATTCATGCATTGGACAATGAATCGTTCAAATGTAACCCCTTCACCAACTTCTGTAAATACATAGCTTACAGAAAATTCCAGAGATCTCTGAATTAGAGGAGTAAATGAAAAGGGATGCTGATCCAAAAAGTCCAAAAGCTATAAAGAAAAAAATTAAAATGTATTTTTCCCAAATTAATATAGGCATATAATCATCCATAAGTACAACTTATAACTTTGCTAGTAAATATCTGGCAAGTTTTGAACCTTGGTGGGAATCTGTGTACGTGCAGTTTCATATGTAATACATATGTTGTATACATAATATACTTTTTTTTTTTAATTTTCAAAGTTTTATTTCTTCAGACCATAAAATCATTACATTTGCATTTTAAGGCTCTGATTTTAAATTTTTTTAAAAATATATTTATAATATACTTCTTGAGTTGCATCACATAATGTGGATTATATCAGATATGCCATAATTAGCACTTTCTGTTATTTTTAGTAGAGTTCAAAATAGATCTACTTCAAACTTAATTTGTTAATAATGGCTAAATATAATGCAAAAGTTGTAAATATATACAAATCAGGCCTTTATAAAGTACAGTTAGTTCTGACTTAAGATTATCAATACAGGTTCTGAGAAATAAATAACAAAACCCATTTTACCATAGGTTAATTAATAAAACAAGAGATAAGCTGCAGCATCTCATCATCTATACTAATAAAAGGGTAATATGCAAATTGGTCACAACACCCTCACAGTAATAACCAAACAGCAGGCTGCATGGGGTGACAAGAACGGCAGGGAGGTTAGCGAAGGACAACCAAATGACAGACCAGCAGGCTGTGTGGGGTGACCAGGCCAGCAGGGTGGGCAGTGAGGAGTGACCAGGCCACCACAGAGAGGGGCAGTGAGGGGTGACCAGGCTGTCAGAGGGAGCAGTTGGGGATGACCAGGCCAACTGGGAGGGAGGGGCAGTTAGGGGCGATCAGGCTGACAGACAGAGGCAGTTAGGGGTGATCAGGCTGGCGGAGGGGGCAGCTAGGGGCAATAAGGCAGATAGGCAGGTGAGCAGTTAGGAGCCAGTGGTCCCAGATTGTGAGAAGGATGTCCTGGATTGGAGAGGGTTCAGGCTGGGCCAAGGGGAACCCACCCTACCTGTGCATAAATCCTGTGCACCGGGCCTCTAGTTATAAATAAAACAACACTGAACAAAACAACATTATTCAAAGACCTGCTGTAACAGATAAAAGCAAAAAATAAAAAAATTTACCTGCGTTTCCTACATGAACTATATTTTGATGCATTAAATCAGTGGTTCTCAATCTTTCTAATGCTGCAACCCTTTTATAAAATATTTTATTGATTTTTTACAGAGAGGAAGAGAGAGGGATAGAGAGTTAGAAACATCTTTGAGACAGAATCATCGATCAGCTGCTTCCTGCACACCCCCTACTGGGGATGTGCCCCCAACCAAGGTACATGCCCTTGACTGGAATTGAACCTGAGACCTTTCAGTCTGCAGGCTGATGCTCTATCCACTGAGCCAAACCGGTTTCGGCTAATGCCGAACCCTTTAATACAGTTCCTCATGTTGTGGTGACCCCCAACCATAAAATTATTTTCATTGCTACTTCCTAATTGTAACTTTGCTACTGTTAATGAATTGTAATATAAATATCTGTGTTTTCCGATGGTCTTAGGCGATCCTGCTAGCCGTTCTCAACCTGTAGGTCACTTGAGAACCATTGCATTAAATAGTTGATAAGAGAGATTTCTTCTTTACAGAAGAACTAGAGGCCCAGTACATGAAATTTGCACAGTTAAGAAAATGGGTCCTAGCAACTGCCGGCTGCCAGGTGCTGGCCAGGTAATCCTTCCCTGCCCCCGCCCAGCCCCGCCACCAGGTCAAACTCCTGGAAGAACTCCAGGTCAAAGGGATAATTTGCATACTACACTTTTATTATATAGGATTCCAGCTAATAAATGTAAAGAGAATCATAGAATGCCATCATTTTGTAATCCCTCATCAAACAATGTATTTAGGCCATGATCACCAATGGCTGCACAAATCAATAGGGGAAAGACTGTTGGGAAGCTTTATAATGGATTAGAGGCCCAGTGCACTTGCGGGGGGAGATGGGAGGGGGAGCCTTAGACCAGATTGGGCGAGGGTACAGGTTAGACCACGGACTCCACTGGTGCACCATCAGGGCCGGGGAGCGAGGGAGGGATGCAGGAGATTAGCCAGCGGGGGTGGGACCTCAGGAGGGCTCCAGGGCATGTCCAGCCCATCTCAGTCCCAATCGGCCAGACCCCAGCAGCAAGCTAACCTACTAATCGGAACGTCTGCCTCCTGATGGTCAGTGCAGTCATAGCAAGCAATTGAGCAGCCTAGCGTATCATTAACATATTACACTTTGATTGGTTGAGTGGATTACCAGACACTTAGCATATCAGGCTTTTATTATGTGGGATAGCTCAAAAGATGTTCAATATGATGCTAATCAGTCACTTGACTTACTAATATTATATTGCCTGCTACATTTTATCTACATCCTGCTTAGCTATCTTCTTCTTTTTAAAAAAATATATTTTATTGATTTTTTACAGAGAGGAAGGGAGAGGGATAGAGAGCTAGAAACATAGATAAGAGAGAAACATTGACCAACTGCCTCCTGCATACCCCCTACTGGGGATGTTCCCACAACCAATGTACATGCCCTTGACCAGAATCCAACCTGGGACCCTTCAGTCCACAGACCGATGCTCTATCCACTGAGTCAAACTGGTTTTGGCTACACTATCTTCTTTATCTCTGCTTTTTCCAATGGACCTAAGAATAATGAGCTTTAGAGGAATCAACTTCTCCAATACTTTATTAAGATACATTTTTTTACATCAAGATGACTCATCTACTATAATTTATGGTATATAAATTTAATTATTATAGGCTTCAAGATAGAAAGGTGTTTTTTTTTCTTCAATTTTCCTATAAACAGAAAATAAGTTACTATACACTAAAGTCAAAACATATGCTTATAAAAACATAACTTTCCTAGCTAAATGTTCATACGTATATTTTATTTGAAAAACACAATTAAGATAAAAAGAAAACTTACCACTTTAGTAAAAAGGATAATGGTCTTTTCCAGTTTATCTCTAAATACAGTATCTGTATCTACACTTCTACCTGTTAAAAATACATTTCATATATTAGTACAAGTTTATAATATTACATAAATTCACAACTAAAACAATGATTAAACTTTTAGCAAAAATATTATCATATATTTCTGCTTATTTTGCATTAAGAATTCATTATTGTGCACTCCTGACTCTAAACAAATGTACTATATACAAAGTTTTTATAAAGCAATGCCAAGATTTGCACTTAAGAGACATAATAATCCTCAGTGCCCTATTTCACAAAATTAATCCTAAAATATAAATTGAACCCATTTTAAAAATAAAAGGGTAACAATTTTATCCATGAATCATGAGTCCCATTTTCAAGATCTAAATTAGTCATAGCTAAAATACTTTTCAAGCAGCATTAAGTAAAAACAAAGCATTTAAAAATTAGCACATACTCGTTATTTTTCCTATATCTCTAACCATTTTTTTTTCTGATAATTTCCCTGGCAGATAAACTTTTGTATATTCAGAATAATGTCCATCAGCCCATGAACTACACTGATCTCAAATAATACTCTTCATATTCTGCCTCATTTATTTCTCTTTTATTTCCCCCATGAAGATGGCCAAGAAAAGTAATCATTTTTAAAAAATAAACTATATTATATGTACTGTCATATTTATGTTTGTATGCGCAGTATCCAGAGCAGTGACTGGCAAAGACTCAACAATGCTTTTACTAAACTGAAAAGACCGACATAAAAACAATCAGTAATTCCCTAAGGTTAGTACACTAAGAAACCTTCTGAGGATAATAAGTCCTCAAAAATACACACATACAGCCCTCGCCAGTTTGGCTGAGTGGATAGAGCATAAGATCATGGACTGAAGGGTCCCAAGTTTGACTCTGGTTAAGGGCACATATCTTGGTTGCAGGCTCAATCCTGACCCTGATCTGGGGGGCACATGTGGGAGGCAACCAATGAAAGTGTCTTTCTTACACAGATGTTTCTTTCTCTGTCTCTCCCCCTCCCTTCCATTCTCTCTAAAAATCAATGGAAGTTATCCTCAGATGAGGATTAACAACAATAACAAAAAATACACATATAGGATATACATACTTGTGTGTGCCTACAAAAGGTGTGTGTGTGTGTGTGTGTGTGTGTGTGTGTGTATCATAAGCAAAGATGCTTACAGTTATAGGGAAGAGAAAAGGATAACAGACCACCAGTATAATACAACACAAATATAAATGATAAATTCTTTTTTTGTGGGGTACTGCATTAGAAAGTGTCCTAAAGGTAAGCAAATGAAGGTAAATAAACAAGGAATTTACAAAATGAAAGTACAATTTAAGGAAATTTATATGTAAAATATACTAAAAGCAACAGAATCTATAAGAAGTCTAAACATTTGCAGAGAATCTACACAATGATTATCTATTCAATGTATAACTGTTGTGGATGTCTGCAGTAGAAAAACAGAAGTAATGAGCACAGAATGAAATTTTTTTTAAAAGGTTTCCTCAATATAAGATGACTTGTGTATGAAAACAAAGCTCAGATTTCTATATAACTTTAGAGAATTATCACAGCACAACGTTTTAGCCTCTCTCCAGATTTGCAAGTGCAGAGCAGAAGATATTAATGAATAAGGATTCTACTGTAAAAAATACTACCATGGAAGTACTTACTGCATTCCAGAAATTGTTTGAGACGGTCAAATATTCCATGTAAAAAACCCTAGAAAATAATTTTTAAAGTGTCTTCATTTATTCTGTAATAAAAATGTACCTTATGCTTTTTCAGGGATACTAAAACATATCTATCAAGTCATCTTAAAAAGTTAAAACTTAGTAAAAAATATCCCACTATTAAAAACAAGTCTAATACAAGAAAGTAATTACAGTAAACCCCTTATCCAAAGGGATTAAGTCCCTAAACCCGACCCCCAATGTATACCTAAAACCCTGGACAGTACAAAACCAATATGCAAAAAATAAATAAATAAAATAAAAAGGCTCTGGTTAAAACTTGAGTAGACCCAAAGACCCGATTTTTGCAAAATTTTGCAAAAATTTCTGTGCACCTGCGCCTTCCAAAGCAATCCACAGAAAGCAATAATTTAGCTGACTTAAACTCACTGTGAAAACTAATATATATATGAGTATGAATAATATAATCCCATTTTGTTTTGGGAGGAAAGAAATGCAGTTATATACTTTTGCATACAGAGAGTAGATGACACTCTAGTAATAACAAATATACATCACAACTTAGGCTTACCAAGAATGGGGTTTTTCCCTTATATACATATTTTTAATTGATTGCAAAGAGAATGTATAGATGTTATAAGAAGAAAAAAATCATTTAAATATACAAAAACAGACAAAGGAGCATATCAAGAATATAAATATGACACAACTGGTAATGTTATAATGCAATCAAATTCACAGTTCACTTGAATTCAGATTCAAATGAACACTCTCAATGTATAATATCATCTTGAGAACTAACTTAGGCCTATTTCCTCTTCTTCACACAATAGCTGCTTTAATGTAGTGAAAACAAACCACAAATATAAAAGTATAATTAACACAAAATTTTTTTTAAAAAACACTACCTTGTCACATAGTAAAAACACTTAAATGAATGCTAAGTAAAAAGAACAGGCTTCAAAGTTTTTAGGAAAATACCAAACATTTTCCTAAAGTTACAAAAAAAAACCAATTACTTCTTCCACTTACCATCACCTCCATATTCTCATGAGGTTCCATAAATCCATTAACAGTTAACTTACGCAGAACTGAAAAGTAAAACCAAGCTTTATTTGCATTTTATTTTTTCATATTTTATCCTACTAAAATCATGATCAGAGTAAAAACTTAGAATCACAAAACCTCATCAAGCTTGAAGGCTACAATCTTAATATATTAATATATTGCACAATTTCATTTCATTTCTATAATTGTTTGTGGTTCTCACCTGTAATAACTCCTATAGGTTGAAATTGAGGTTACCTCTAATCCATAAACTTTAAACTATGCCTTAAGAGTGATCAAAAAGTTTCATTGTTTTAGGCTACATTGGCTAAATACAAGTCAAGATGATACCCCATCAGGTACCATCTAAAATCTAAATGAGCCTGAAGTACATGTAAAAAAGATATACCCTGAATTCTCAGGGAAAAGAGCTGGGAAATAGAGCTGAACTAAGCCTTGTGGACAAGAGAGTTAGCATGACAATAAGGGTAGCAGCCCTTAGTACTACATGCATGAGAAATGTAAAGTAGAAGCAAAATTCTAAAAAGAATGTACTCAGAATCATGAGATGACAATAATGTAAATATAACATTATTGTAAATATAACATTATTGTAGTTCTGGTTTGTGTCGCTAGATGGTTAGACTGCTGGACTGCACAACAAAGCGTTGAAGGTACCATTCCCAGTCAAGGCATATATCTGGGTTGCAGGTTCAATCCCTGACCCGGGCCCAGCACAGTGGGGAGGCAACCAATTGATGTTTTCTCTCTCACATCCATGATTCTCTCTCCCCCTTTCTTTCCTCAGATGAAGATTAACAACGACAACAAAAACCCCAAAACATAAACTACTGTACACTTTCATCAATTAGAGTACAAAGAGTTATTCTCATAAAAGAAAAACAAACTATAAATAATTCCTTGTGTCTGAGGGAGAAATTAATCTTATACTCTTGGTGACATTAGCAATAAAAAATCCACCCAGAAGAACTATTTGGTGACCATTTCGAGGTATGTCATTTCAAAAATGAACGTATCAAGTTTAACAGCACCTTTCAATGATAGTAGAGTTCGTTCTAATGAATTTAGAGCTGCAGCTTCATTGCCAGAAGAAATGTGTTGAAGGAATGTGTCTGTGTGGTGATTCCACAGAGAGCAGGCAAAATTATAAATTCCAGAAGCTAACTGCAAAGAAATATCAACAAATTTGTTCACATTAAATAAGTCAGTAATCAATTAGGCCTACATAGTAATACATTTCAGTTTTTAAATTGAGCACACATTTCCCATGAGATTTGCAATAGTCAAGAGTAATTTATCACAAAGTTTCAAACTCTTAAAGCCAAAATCCATAGCAATAAATAGTTTACATGGCTGCTGCTATGAACACACACACACACCCTATATTAGTTTCTTGAAACAATATTAAGCCTAATGCCTACATTATAGTCTGATATAATCTACTTATGCTTTTTATTTTCTGCCTCTAGGTTTAAAAAACTGATTTATGGACTATCACTGAGTGCATCAGATAAGTCAATATACTAAGAAATACAAAGGAGTCAAATATCTGTGTCCTGCCAGTTTTACTCATCATGCTTTTGAGCATTTAGAGCCAGGAACATACAAACCACACTGCTTGTCAGGCTGCTTTTCTAACACTTACTGCTATTTAAAGCCTACACTCAGTCTCACACTGAGGAGCAGTTAGCCTCTGCCTTCCAGACTGAGGCAGAACCAATTTCCTTGGTATTTTCACCTTTTTCCCACAAGGTCAAAGATCAATCTAGCTGAGCCTACATGGCCATTTTATTTAAATAAAAATCAGATGAAAGTGCCCATCACTAGTTATTATTAGCATACTACATAAAAACAGAGGTTGATTTGATTCCCAGTCAGGGGGCATAGGAATAAATAGGTGCATAGCAAAGAATTTAATATGATAAGTAGGTCAAGAATTTAGCTCTACGCCAAGAAAATATAAAATAAGGAATAAAACTAAACGTACAAAGGTCTTCTAGGAAAAAACAGATTAAAAACACAAACATCTGTATTGAAATTGTGCTATAAGATTTCCACCTCAAAACTTTAATGGTGCTTATATAGGTTAATCTAAAGTAATAAAGTCTATAAATTCTACAACTTTAGAACTGAAAGGAGATTTTAAAGCAGGCGTCTTCAAACTGCGGCCCGCAGAGGAGTCTGATCTGGCCCGCCAGGTTTTTTGGGCAGTGAGCGCAGCCGAGGTGTTACAGTAGGAATTAGTAGTTCATATAGTCCGGCCCTCCAGCTCTCTGAGGGACCGTGATCTGGCCCCCACTTTAAAAAGTTTGAGGACGCCTGTTTTAAAGAATCAAAGTTTAAGTGCCTTGCTCAAAATTCCAAAGCTGCTCAGTACAAAGAAACATTCTTCATTGGAAAATAGAGCTTCTCATAATTTTAACCCATATCTCTAAAAATAAGTGAAATAAAATGCTCTCCAAAGATCTTTAATTTTTTCTTAGGTTTGGATTACTTTATTTACTACAGCATATACTTGGTCAGTTACATGTCATGTCTACTAGATATTATTTGGTTAATTCATTCATAATTACATTAGAATTACTATTTGTACCTTAAATTCCCTTGCTTTCATAAGGAATTTAAGGTACAAATTAAATTTTGTACCTTAAATTTAATTTGTACCTTAAATTTACTTTAAGGTACAAAGTAAATCAAAAAACAAACTACAAATAATCCTTTAATTGTAATTACCAAAAATGTCAAAATTTTTACTTCAGGTTTATATGAAAGGCATACTATTTTATAGAAAATGATTTCCTTTTTTGTGTCAAAACAAGCTCAATTTTGTCACTGCAAAACAATTTTCTCTCAAATGCTGATTTTGTAATTTGTCACCCTGAAAAGAACTTCATTTAACATGGAAGGGAAACAGGATATAAAAACTGTTGGGACACATTGAGCAGCAGGTAGCAGTTTTAAGTACAAAGTGCACTACTTTGCAATAGCAACTAGATTACTTTTTCATGTATGTGTGGAAAACTAATTTAGTAGATTACAACTATTACAGTAAACATTTTTAATATGTTTTTATTGATTTCAGAGAGAGTAAGGGAGAGGGAGAGAGAGACAGAAACATCAACGATGAGAGAGTCATTGATCAGCGGCCTCCTGTCCACCCCCTCCTTGGAATCGTGCCCACAACCCAAGCATGTGACCTAACTAGGAATCGAACCCTGACCTCCTGGTTCATGGGTCAACATTCCAACCACTGAGCAATACCAGACAGGCTAAACATTTATTTAAAGGAAAGTTTTCCTGTATTTCAGATTACCAAAATAACAGAGGACACTTTATTAACTGGCAAAATTGCTTTTTTTATTTCCCCACAAACACTACCTTCAATTAAATTACACATCTTGTGCCCCAAGGCATCAGACAAGACTGCTCTCCTAAGCTACACTATGCTCCATGTTTCTAGGTTCAACTCCATTCCAAAATGAAAGGTTCTAAGCTGAAATATTTTTCCAGGTATATTAAAATTTGTATATACTTCCCAAACTCCTTTTTTTTTATTTTTTTTAAGTTTTACACAATATTATACTATGAAATCTAACTTTTATCTAAGAACAAGTATCCCTTCTCTATTGTTTATTCACTTAACAAACAGTTACTGAGAACCACCACTTAGATACATCCTTCTGGGCTTGAGAGTAGGGTTATAATGAAAGCTACAGTCCTCTCGTAAAATTCATAATGTAATAGATCTCAGAATGTTAACAATTATAACTCAGCACAATGTAAGAAATATTGGGCTGGAAACAGGTACAAGATGCTGGGTAGACCTATATTTTATTCTACATGGAAAGGAAATAGCCTCTTCATATTGAGCATTTAGAGACAAGAACATATAAATCACACTGCTTGTCAGGGTCGTACACATTCTAATAATAATAAAATCAAAGGATTAAAGAAGGATGTATTTCACCTGGGGGGGAAGAGGTGGGGAACAAACGGAAGGGATGAAAGTGAGTTTCATACTTCAAGGAAACATAGAAGAAAGCTGAAGTAGTCAGAAAGCTGTCCAGAATAAGGTCCCTGATAAAATAAAATCTGTAGAGATTGCCTAGGCTAAATATAAATTATACCTGAAAACTAAGGCAACACATTTGGGGCATACAACTTGAGAAAACCAAACTAAAAATTAAGGCTTCCATAGAAGGGTAGTAACGAATAACTATAAGACAGAATATTCTACATATTTGACTTTTATATGAAAAACTTCCAATATAAAAACAAATGCATAAATGTAGATGTGAGGATGAAAATAGAGGTTGAAGTGATGTAATTTTGATGAAAGGGGCCACAAGCCAAGGAATGAATGCAAGTGGTTTATAGAAGCTAGAAAGGCAAGGAAATCACCCTTGGAGGTGCCAGAAGGAACACAGCCATCGTGACAGCCTGATTTTAGGACTTCTGACTTAAGAACTGAATAAATCTAATAAAGCTGATGTCTGAACTTGGAAAACTGAAGTTTGATCCATTATTTTTGGATCAAGGCACACCAGATTACTTAAAGAGGAAGAAAATCTTTTAATGGTTTGTCAACAAATTTATAAAATTTTACTGAAAGAACTGACTGCAAAAGAAAGGCAAGAAAACGTATGAAGAATTAACCCTGCAGAAAGCGAACTTGAGGTAACCAATACTCTTCTGAATCAGACAAAGGAAGACGTTTGTCCTCTAAAAAGTGAAACTGGGTTAAAAATAAAGAGGGCAGCATGGCCAGTGAGGCTCACTTGAGTATCGACCCATGAACCAAGAGGTCGTCACCTGTTCAATTCCTGGTCAGGGCACATGCCCGGGTTGCAAACTTGATCCCCAGAAGGGGATGTGCAGGAGGCAGCTGTTCATGTTTCTCTCTAGATTTTTCTATTCTCTCTCATTCTCCTTCTCCCTTTCTCTTGGGGGGGAGGGGGGGAAAATATCAATAAAATACTAAAAATAAATAAAAAGTACATAATGTGGTTCTGACTTAAACTTAAGTTTACATAAGAATCACCGGAGGTGCTCTGCTTTGGCTCAGTGGATAGAGCATCAGCCTGCAGACCGAAGGTTCGATTCTGGGCAAGGCATGTACCCTGGTTGAGGGCACATCACCAGTAGGGGGTGTGCAGGAAGCAGCTGATCAATGTTTCTCTCTTATCGATGTTCCTTGCTCTCTATCCCTCTCTGTTCCTCTCTATAAAAAAATCAATTAAAAAAATATTTTTAAAAAAAGAATCACCTTGGGAGCCAAATGCAGATTCCCAAGCACTATCCTCAAAATAAGGATTCCAAAAAAAGCAAGAATACTGTTAAAAATATGTTGAGACTCACCATTATTATATGGTACAGTCCAAAACATCAGGTTGAACAATGGGAAAATCGCTGTTTTGGTAGTTCAAGACAAATACAAAAGTACCAAAGCAAATGAACAAAGACAGGAGTCTTTTCAAAAAATGGTGCTAAAACAAGCAAAGGACTACTGCCCCTCAATTATGTCAGGCTCCTTCCTACATCTGCCCATCCATTAACCAGGCATGTCAATATTAACTTCCTAAATTTCAACTCTGTATATTCCCTTTACCACTGCTTCATTTAAGAGGTTCATCATCTCATCTGAACTACCCCAGCAGCCTCAAACCTGTTGCTTTGTCTTCAGACTGTTCTTTACCAACCAATTCCCCTCACTGTCAGTGAAGTGGTCTTATGGTCAGTCACTATTCAGTTTACAATCTGTCAGCTATTACATATTATCCTGAACTTTTTTAAGTCCATTGGGAAAATTTCATAACCTTTCAGTAAAACATTTAGGTAAAATTATAAATGGTTTTATATAAGTAGCATGGTTTTCGTAATCAAATTATGTTAAATCACTTACATCATAAAACAGTTTTCTATCAGCAGCCAGACGTTTAGAGGCCAGAGTCTTGGTTACATGATAGAAGGTAAGTAATGCTCTGTGCTGCCGAAGATCATCTTGGACTTTCACAGATTCTATAAGAATGGGAATCAGTTCAGGCCACTGTCTGGGACAGTCCAATCGAGCAACTTTCGCAATGAGTACTGCAATCTGAGTTGCGATCTGGAGAGGGAAAATTAATCATCAGAAATAAAAGCAATGGATAAAAGTTACCTTTCTGGTTATTACACATTTGAACAAAATGAATAACATTTTCATAAAACAACTACTCAAAGTCTGGTACATGGGTGGAGAGTGGGTGATTTAAAATCCTTTCAGGGTCTGTGAGTTCCTCCCTTTCCCAATAACATATTTCCTTCATATAACTTTTACCAAAATAATATACTGCAAACAGAGTAAATAAAGAAGCAGATATGAAAATGTAGACATCTTTTTTAAAAATGTTTTTATTGACTTCAGAGAGGAAGGGAAAGGGAGAAATATCAATAATGAGACTCACTGTCGAAACCAATTTGGCTCAGTGGATAGAGGGGCCTGTGGACTGAAAGGTCCCAGGTTCAATTCCGGTTAAGGGCATGTACCTTGGTTGCAGGCACATCCCCAGTAGGGGGTGTGTAAGAGGCAGCTGATCGATGATTCTCTCTCATCGATGTTTCTAACTCTCTATCCCTCTCTCTTCCTCTCTGTAAAAATCAATAAAATATGTTTTAAAAATAATAATAATAATAATAATAATAATGAGACTCACTGATCAGTTGCCCCCAACTGGGGATTGAGCCTACAACCCAGGCATGTGCCCTGACTAGGAATTGAACCGTGACCTTCTGGTTCATAGATTGATGCTCAATTACTGAGCTACTCTTAAAAAATCAGACACTAAAGAGATATGTAAAAGTACAGAACAATGCAACTCTTCTCATTCATTTATCTATTGCTTTGAAAAACAGCTATTGTTCATCTTTTAAATTTCTATTAAAAAGTAATTGTTTTATTATTTTTATTTAATAATTTTTTTTAAAAAAATTCAGTTTTAGTCTCTAATACAGTAAATATCAACAAATAGAACCCTTTAGGATTTTATTTTGGCAGTATAAGGAACTTCTGGGATTACAAAGTTTGTGAACCACTGACTTAAGAATAGAAATGAACATCAAATATTAGGTATTTACATCATGGTATTAGTTCAAATCAGTGTTTCTCAAATGCTAACTGACAGAACATCTAACCAATGATTTACCTCTAGATCACCCAAATTCTTCCTAATAATCTCCTGACCCAGTAAGAGTTACTCCATTCCTCTCCATCTTCCCTCATTTCCTTAAGGAACTTATAAAAGAAAAAATGCAATCATTTAAACATGCTGAGATAAAACTATACTGGATACATGACCAAATACAGGGTGCTGTGTATCCATAAGCAAAACTTACTGTATTCTTAGAGAAGAAAAATTCCACTATAAAAGAAAAAAACTGTATAGTTTACTATCTATCCCCCACATAGTAAGAACTGAAAATGTGATGGATGAAATAGACAAAATCATGAAATCACCCTATAGTTTACAAATAGATGGGATCATCTAAATCATTAAATTTAACTTCCCTGCAGTAAGATTACAAATACAGAGACATTTGTTTTCCATATTAGCTAAAGAAGCTGAGGAAGTTTAAAATGCATAAAAGTATGTCTTAAAATGACTTCTGTGTTTTAAATAATTAAATGCCAAATCTAGCCAAAATTCTTAACAGCTAGAACTGGACCTCAAAATTCAAAAATCAACAGAGAAATGTGTATAAACATCACAAATGGACATTATGTAATAGATTTTCTTTTTAATGCCAAGAAACAAAATTAGTTTGAAAAGAAGCAAAAACTAAGGAAAGGAAAAGGATAATTAGCATTCATTTTCTTATTAACCTGATTTATTGGTTCATTGAAGTTGGTGATTAGCCCTGCACGCAATGTAGATTTCTCCTCCTCTGAAAGAGCACTGGAAAAAAAAAAAAGATGTATTTATTATGTAAGATAATGTTTCCTAACAAAAAATGCAAGTAAGCACTTCCATGAATTTTTAAAATAAAAAGCTTTTTAAACAATGTGTTCCTGATTGTTTTGGTAAATAAAAAAAATTATTTCCATTGTATGCTGACACATCAAGTAATTCAAAAGCATAAAATTCCTTCAAAATTGAATAAGAAGCACAAATTAGTAAGCCATAGAATATAAGACAAATCCACAGTAATGAATATAATTTTTCTTTATTTTATTTTTTCCATCAATTTATTCTTTTACTCTACCTCCCACTACCCCAGTCACCACACTGTTGTCCCTGTCCATGAATTCTTCCTTTTTCCCCCTCTTTTGCTTAACTCCTATGAGCCCCCAGGCCCTACCCTGAGCTGTCAGTCTGCTCTCTATCTATGAGTGTGTCTCTATTTTGCTTGTTAGTTTAGTTTGTTCATTAGATTGTACATGAGTGAAATATGTATATGGTACTTGTCTTTCTCTGACTAGCATATTTCTCTTAGCATAATGAATGTGTTATTTTGATGTTTGCTTTTGATGTAAAAATAATTACAGACAAAAAAATATGGTTCGCTAAAAAAAACTAAGTAAAAATTTGTTTTCCACTAACTTTCCTTTTAAAATCTGATTGCAGTTGTTCTATGGGGGAAAGGATCAGTAATCAAAGAATGTTTGGGATGGAAGACTTATTAGAAATCAACTAGTTTAAAAATCTTTCATTGTACATATCTGGAAAGTATAAACACAATACCAATATTCTGACTATAAATGAGGAAGGAAATTAGATAGCAAAAGGACAGAGATGGAGAATATTCGCTGTATGAGACAAATGGTATGCATTTTGTTTTCTTAACTATATGGATGTACTGTTTATTTAAAATTTAAATTTTAAATCCCTCATTTTAAGGTTTTCCATTTTGGCAGAAGAATCATCCCAATAAAACCAGCCATAAAAGTTGTAGAAAATTAAAGACAAGTTTTAAAGCATCTGTTAAGGTGAACTGTGTCCCCCAAAAAAGACATCTTTAAGTGCTAACTTCAATAACCTGACTGTGACCTTATTTGGAAACTGGGGTTTTGCAGATGTGTCAAGCTAAAATGAGGTCATACTGGATTAGGGTGGCCCTGATCCAAGCTCTGGTGCCCTTTATAAGGAGAGAAAATCTGGACAAAGATACAGAGGAGACACGTGAGAAGAAGTCTATGTGAAAAGGGAGGCAGACATTGAAGTGATGCACCTTCAAGCCAAGAAGACCAAGCTAAAAATACACAAGGAAGGATTTTTTCCTAGAGCTTGCATCTTAATTTATACCAGAAAAGATAGCTTGGAATTTAGCTTCTTAATACCATACAATAACACTATTAATTTTTTAAATTTAAAGTA
Organism: Pipistrellus kuhlii; assembly: GCF_014108245.1. NCBI lineage: Eukaryota > Metazoa > Chordata > Mammalia > Chiroptera > Vespertilionidae > Pipistrellus > Pipistrellus kuhlii. The sequence goes on along the minus strand of NW_023425540.1, from coordinate 28,798,644 downwards.
AATTCCAGTTTCTAATTCTTTATGTGAAAGTACAATCTGAAATATGTAATTATAATTTACTCTCCCTTACAGTAATTTTTAAAAACTTTTTATACTCGTTATAACCATATTCTTCATATAACCAGTACAAAATCAATTTAGGAAGCATCTAAAATTTAACTGGACAAGCAGTAAAAAAATTTGTGCTGCTGCACTGTTTCCAATAAATCAAAAAATACAGTTTCTCATCACCTCTCTCTCAAAATTATGAATTTATTTTAAAATAAAAAAAGGTAAGTTTGCTTTACACTACTATATATTATTAAGTGCAGCCTTAAAAAAATTCGAGTTGCTTCCAATATTATTCAAGGGCATATTTTGTAAGTACTTTGAAATACACTCAGACAAGTTTTTTGTTTTTTTTAAGACCTTATAAATGTAAGAGCTATGGTGCCATCTACTGGAGAACAAAGGCTATGTTACTTCTTCAGCAAGGTTCACTATTTTCTAACAAATAAATTCCAGGGTCATGTTTGCATTGCCTGTCCATCAATTACATAACATGTATTCATTATCAAGAGACGTATGTTCACTTAACCACCTAAAGAGCAGTTACAGCTGAATCTGATGAGATTACAAATGCATGCTATCCTATTCCCAAAAGGAAATTATGCAAAACAAACTGGAATTAACATCTAGCTGGCTCAGAAATGACCTAGGATTTCCTTCTCAATGACTTTTTTTCAAACTCCTAACCTCATACTTCTTTAAAAAAAATAAATAAATAAATAAAAATAAAAATAAAAATAAAAATTCCCACATGAATTATTCAACTCAACCTTTTGTTTTGTGCCCATAAAATTTGAAATCCTTGAAAGTAGACCACCAAGAAAGCCACACATACCCTTCCCCAAAATTAAAAAAAGTCATGGAAAAAAGCAATAATATGGATATTGATGTGTAATTAACTATATAGAACACTTTTCTTCTTTAATAAGTAATACATTTATTTTTTTCTTTTAAATATAAAAAAAATATTACACTAGGCTGCATGTCATCCTAACACAGGGAAAATGCTAATCTTCTCAGCATGGTTCCAATTTTAATATGTGGGCAGCTGAAGTAAACACAAACTTATTCTTTCACATAAAGAATGAAGATTAGCCAAAACCGGTTTGGCTCAGTGGATAGAACATAGGCCTGCAGACTAAAGGGTCCCAGGTTCAATTTCAATCAAGGGCGTGTACCTTGGTTGGGGATACATCCCCAGTAGGGAGTGTGCAGGAGGCAGCTGATCGATGTTTCTATCTCTCTATCCCTCTTCTTCCTATCTGTAAAAATCAATAAAATATACTTTTTTTTTTTAAAGAAAAAAAAAAAGAATGTAGATTAACAGACACATCCAATACCTCCCTGAATTTGAAAAGGATTACTACACTGGGAGGGGGAGAGTGATGAAACTCACTGAGGTGCTACACGTCTCCAGTAACGATCAATTCCATTTTTAAAATACAGCACAGCCAGCCATCTTACATTTACATCCAAATCATGGTTTGTGAAAATATTCTGTAAATAAAAAAACATAGTATTAGAATAAACATATAAGTTAAAAGTATAATATATAAGAAAATATAAATAGATATTTAAATTATATCACCATATACATATTATTTTCTAAATACCTATAGTTTAATTCATATAAGAAAGTATACCTGCTAGTGGAATGCTAATTATTTAAGCCTAGTAATAGATAAGTAGAGATTCATTACATTATTCTATTCTTAAGTATGTTTATTTGTTAATAAATGTAAAACAAAATAAACCTCATTATATGTCACAATCTACACACACACACAAATCATCTAAATAAAAAAATAAAAATAGAGGTATTGACAACATAAATTCAAAGATTCTAAGGAGTGAAAGACCTTGTGTTATTAATAAATGCTACGATACAAATTATTTGAAAGTATTCTCATTAAAACAAGTGTTTACAAATTCAGTTTGATAGCAGAACATTTTTAAGTTACATAAAAGCAGATGTGATGTGAACAATTTCAACTCAAAATTAACCAGCACTCAAAATATCTGCTTACTGTGTTAATATAGATAATCCTCATTTTTCAAAGCAGTGGGAGACCTTAATATTGACTGTGCAAGCTAAACCATGCAACATTATTTTAAATAAAATGCAACATTATTTTATTTTAAAAATAAAGGAGAAAAGTACAATGTTCTGTGATCTTTTAATTTTTTATAAAAATAAAATTATAAAAAATGTGTAATGATAATTATAAATGTGTATGAAAATAAAAAGAACAGTAAAAACACTATTTACACTGTAATTTAAAAAGTCATAGAACTTCCAGTCAAGATGGCAAGGTAGGTAAATGCAGTACCCAAATCCCCCAACACAACATCAGTAGTGTAACCTTCTAAGCAGACCCTACCAATATCCTATTTATTCACTCATCAACAAATATCTCTTAAACACTTTCAAAGAGCCATGCCCTTAAATACCGTATTTTTCGGACCATAAGACGCACTTTTCCCCCCCCAGAAGTGGAGGGAAAAAGTCCCTGCGTCTTATGGTCCAAATATAGCCTACACATATACTTTTAAAAAAAAGTTTTTTTACTTGCCCGGCTCTGTGTGGTCTCTGTGTGCTTGCCCAGCTCTAAAATGGTTCTAAATGCTGCTGTTTACTTTACAGGGTTGATTACATGTGTTTATGACTGTGATGTTGGGTTTTAATGCACATAAAATATTTTAGGACACTATTTGTTTCAGAATCTTTTTTTCTTCATTTCCCTTCTCTAAAAACTGGTGCGTCTTATGGTCTGGAGCGTCTTATGGTCCGAAAAATACGGTAGTAAATGGCACTGTAATGGTAGCCATCAATTTGGATCAGTTTCACTAACTAATACACCAATATAAGTGGGTTTTTAGAACAGTTAATATTATGGTGTCTGAACAACTTACCAGCAACACTGAATAGAAACCTGGCTGTGTTTCCCACTGTTTCAACTGCTCTTCAGCTGGTTTTAAGACAGCAGTATCTTGACTAGTAGCCTGTGTTAAGACCTGAAGAACAACAGTGCTGGCACTATTGAGATCCATGGAAACCTGGCAATGATAAATTAACATATCTGAATGTACATTATACATAAAAAATCAACAGAAACACAGAAAGAGCTTCAATGTTCTGAATTACTCCTATACTTCAATCATTCACCTACTCCTTCATGTTTCTACTGAATTTCTATCTTTTCTATGCACCACCCATACACTTACCTAAAATTCCCATAATTCAATTCTAGCCAGCTAAAATAAAAATAAAGTTCAAGTTTTAAAATAATAGCCAATATCTGGAGAGAAACAAAGATGGTGGCATAGGTAAACACCTGAAATTGCTCTATTGCACATCCGTTTTAAAACTACAACTAAAAGACAAATCGGACATCATCCAGAACCACAGTTAAGATTGGCTGAGTGGAAATTCTACAGCTAGAAGAAAAGAGAAAAGCACACTGAGACTCAGAGGAGGTGCGGAAGTAAAGTGCAGGGGTATGGAGAGCACTGGCAACAGAGTATGTGGTGGGCTTTTTCAAGCAGGAGGGAGACTGCTCTGAACTCCAGTTCCAGGCCAGACTCTGGGGACCCAGACTCATATGGGGAGAAACTGGACTGTCTGGTAGTGGGCAGAACTCGAGGGGAACTTTCTACCAAAGGTGCTTGCAGCAATTATCGCAGAACACTGAGGCCTGGGAGTCTCTTAAGGCAGGGCTGATGGGAAGCCATTGCTGTTTACTCTGCCCTGGGACCGCGCCCCACCCAAGCTGTGCACAGTGGCTTTTGCATATGAATGGCCTGGCTTTTTGCAACCTAAAATTACCTAACAAACTGCATCTGGGTTAGAGAGCCCCAGAGCCTGCAAAAGAAAGCCCAAGGCCCCCACCAACTTGCCCTGCTTCACAGCTGGGCCTCATCTGGACACCTCCAAACCCCAAACTAAGATGAGGAATCTGCAGATCTCTCTGTAGCTCCTGCTGGGTGGCCTCAGGCAGAGGCTAAATTTGCACCTCCTTGGAGATCCAAGAGCCAGTGTACCCAGGGGTCAGAGTGGGACCATCCAGATTACAACTCCTCAGATCCATAGGGACACACTCAAGGGGCAGACTCTGTGAGCACCAAAACCCCACTGAAGCAAGTCTTGCCCCATAAGTGTGAATCTAGAAGTTCTCCCATCGTAGACACAGCTGATCCTCAAGCCAACTTGCCTGGAGGTCAATTCTTCTCAGTGATACAATTTTTGAACAATCTAGTACTTCACATGGAACCATGTGACAGCTAATTAACTGATTTGTTTCATCCTGGAGGATTGAGGTGGGAAGCAGAAATATTCTTATCATTAAAACAAACTGTGAAAAATAAGTTCCGAAAATAACAGTTGGAACCCAGAGCACATTTCCCCCTGCAGAAGCACTACTATGAGTGGCTCAGTTAATAGGGCTGTTAGGTCTGAGAAACAAACCATCTTTCATAAACTTCTGCTGGAAACATTTCTAAGCACTAATTAACTTACAAGAAAAGCTCTAAGCAGCAATCAGTTCCTAAACTGCAGATTAAATGCATCATCAAAAAGAACTTAATTCAGGGATGACAGACCTATAATGGATTATTAAAAACACCACATCAATAAATCTTAGTAATTGTTGTAAAGATCCCAAACAAACCTGTAAGAGCAAATCTGGCATGTGGACTAATATCACTGTTTCATTGAGGAAGTACAGCTATAGGAGAGCTTCCCAGGTGGTGTAGCAGAGTAGTACACGAGGCAGAGTGAGGCCCCATAACCAGCTCTCTGGGATCCCAGCTCTTCCTACTATGACACGAAATGGCCTCACCACACCATCGACTCCCAAACACCCACAAACCTACCATGTTCTCCCACAACAGGTTCCTAAAGAAACTGTCAAAAAGATCTCTGAATCCATCAGAAACCCAAAAGGATCACATTCAGTATCTATATAGTACTCAACTGGGGAATTCTCTGGAAAGGACAGTGATGCCAACAAAGAACAGGGGGAGAATATATGGAGTCATTGAAATGTAACTGTGGAAATAAACTTCATCTGGCTTAAAAGATGACGATTAGTGACCTCTCCCTTCCTTCCTCTCTCTCTAAAATAATCAATGAAAACACGTTTTAAAATTATTTTTAAAGTGATGAATAAGTATTTGTTAAATAAATGAGTTCAATTAAATCCCAATCTCTGCTTCCAGTTGTATAAAGGCACAAAAATGAACCCAGAATATAAACTGGTAATAAGGGGGCACACACGCACATGCATAATTTTTTTCTTATGTTTTTATTGATTTCAGAAAGAGAGGGAGAGGGAAAAAGAAACATCAGTGATGAGAGAGAATCATTGATCGGTTGCCTCCTGTACAACCCCCATTCCTCCTACTGGGGATCGAGCTCGGGCACAAGCCTTTGACTGGAATCAAACCCGGGACCCTTCAGTCCACAGGCCAAAGCTCTATCCGCTGAGCCAAACTGGCTAGGGCACACACACATATTTTTCAAGTCCACTCTAACCTCCAGAGTCTATAAGTCACAAACTTGCATTCAACAATTAAAGAGCTTCTACTGGCCAAGCATTACTCTGAAAGACAAATAAGAGAGTCTTTGCAGTCAAATCTAAAGAGGAAAAAAAGACAATTACAATATATAGTAACCTATCTAATAAAGAGGGAGTATGCTAATTAACCCTCACGCCATCCCAAGAATGGCTGCACCCACAGTCAATAAGGAGGGAATATGCTAATTGACTGCCCCGCTCTCAAAGAGGACAGCACCCACAGCCACAAGATGGCAGCGCCCTGTTCCCTTAGCCCACTGAGGCAGCAGGCTTGTGGCAAGGCCTGGCCCGCCCCCAGGGCCTCTAGTAAGCACTATAATAAGCTGTTGGGTGCCTGTCAGGTATATAGTCTAGTAGACAAACATGTAAATGTCTCAATTTTGAAAAGAATCTTAACATTTCTGAAGAACTGTAAATAGTTAGAATTGTAAATAGTTAAGCATGACAGAAAAATAAGATGCAGAAAACAACAGAAGGTGAAAGCAAAAGGAAGCAAAGCCCAAGTCACTAAGGTTATTTCCTAGGATTGGTAGTTTGAATTTTAATCTGAAACTCTGCAAAGTTGGACTGCAGAACTGCACAATCTGCCTACAGAAAAAGGAAGGGTGGAGAGGGATATTATACATCCTTGGAAGCAAGGAAATTATTTAGGGGGTTATACAAAAGTGTAGATAATAATGATAATCTGAATCAAGATAGCAACCAAAGGGAAAAGGAAGATGAAAGAGGTACAACAAGATTTGATAAATAATTAGATAGTTGCCCTGATTGATTTGGCTCATTGGATAGACCTTGGCCTGTGGACTGAAAGGTCCCAGGTTCAATTCCGGTCAAGGACATGTACTTGGTTGCGGGCACATCCCCAGTAGGAGTGTGCAGGAGGCAGCTGATCAATGTTTCTCTCTCATTGATGTTTCTAACTCTTTATCCCTTTCCCTTCCTCTCTGTAAAAAGTCAATAAAATTATTTTTTTTAAATAATAATAATTAGAGAGTTAAGCAGGGAAAGGGTAGCATATATAGGGGAATAAAACGAAAAAATTAAGATTCTGGGCATCTTCAACTGAGTGGTACATTAAGAATCACAGAAGGGAGAAGAAAAGCAACTTCAGAAAGTTTGAGATATATAATTTTTTATATGAGTTTAAGTTTCTTAAGACACCAACATGTCAGAATTGGAAAGCAGTATGTCCTAAAACGACAGATTGGGGAGTCATCAAAATATAGATAGCAAGCAATTGAAGTCATTAGGGATGAGACCATTCAAGGAAAGTGGGGAGAGGCAGTAGTGAAATAAATATCCCAGTAGTCAGAGAAGACAGAAAAATAAACCAAGGAAAGAATGGTCAAGACATAGGAGAAAAATAAGGAGACCACAGTGTTGCAGAAACCTAAGAGCATTTTCAAAGAAGGACAGCTAGTCAAAATGTCAAATGATATAAAAGATTCCAGTTCATTTCAAAACGAAGAGATCAATGGTGACCATCATCCCCAATTAATTCAGTGACTAAAGTGGATTTCCAGTCTTCAATATATTGAAGGAAAAATTAAGAAGGAGGTGGAAAAAATGAATCTGGACAACTATCAAGAAACTTAAGGAAATAACTACAGATAAAACTGAAGATGAATCTAGAGTGAGAATTTAAGATGAGGGTTTAAATCCTGATAAATTAGTGCCAATCCACAGAAAAAAAAGGGGGGGGGGGGGTTAACCAAGGTTTATGGATTGTGTTCCCCCAAAATAGATATGGAGGAGATTCTGGTATATTCAATATTAGAGATGAGATTTTTGAAGAATTAAGGTAAAATTAGGCTATCATCCTCATTAAAGTAAAAGATACCAGAGGTTCTAGTACACAAAGGCATGACCATGAGAAGAGGCAGAAAGAGGGATGTCATCTGTAAATCAAGCAGAGGGCCAGGAAACCAATCCCATTGGAATCTTTATCTTAGACTTCCAGGCTCCCAAATTGTAAGAAAATAAATTCCTGTTGTTTAAGTCCCCCAATCCAATGTATTTTGTTATGGCAGTCCTAGCAAACTGAATCACTGAGGAAACACTGTTACTGAGGAGAAAAAACTAAGAGCACAATTAAAGATGGACAGGTAGAGATAGACAGTTTGAGGATGAAACACGAAAAAAGCAAGAAGTTCCCACCAATGTCTTCATTTCCTCTCTGAGGTAGAAAGTAACATTATCCAGGAAAGAGTAAGGAAGACAGATGGTGGGTTAATAACCACCAAAGGAAACCAAAGTAGTTACTAAAGACACACAAGATTATTGGATTGCCTGCCCATTACTCAATAAATGTTTGTTGTTGAGTGAATACCTGCTGGAAAACAAATCAGTTTCACTAAAAAAAGAGATGTTGACAGGATATTGACCTTAATTGCTCTAACCTTTAGTTGAGATATTGTTAGCTGAAGCAGCCTCCACCTTGTTTGTCCCATGTAAGTTTCTGTTATTTCCTGCCTAAGGGCTACATGTAAATTTCTGTTTATGTTGCCTAAGATGTTTTCCCCAAAGCCTTAATAAAAGAGGATGGCAGGGCCAGAGCAGGTCTAGTTCTCCCACAAGAGCTGGACTACTTACTGCCTGGACCCCCATATCACCAAATTGAATGTCTTCAAGTCTTAATTAAGTCTTTTCATTTGTGTGTGGCCCTTCTCCAGAACCCGAACCCTGAATTGGAACTCTTTCCACGCGTGTCGTTAAAGAGATTTATACAAATACCTAGTTGTCATTCATGAATGCTTTGGTTCAGTTTTAATAGTCTGTCAAACAAAAAGCATTGGGATGAGTCAGAACCCAAGTTTAAATCTAGATATGTGTGACCTTATGCAAGTCACTTACCCTTGCTAGGCCTCAGTTTTTTTCAACCAGATACATGAGACTCAATCAGCAAAAGATCACCTCAAATCAAAATAAATGATGCTATAATTTTAATGCAGGTTTGTGCATGACCTCAGTCTTCTTTACCAAACTCTTGTGTCATATCATGTGGAGCACTTGTTAAAAATGCAGATTCTGATTTAGCAGATCTGGGATTAAGGCTAAGTGTGTGTGTGTGTGTGTGTGTGTGTGTGTGTGTGTGTGTGTATTATTGCTTTCAGAGAGAAAGGTAGAGAGGGAGAGAAACATCAATGATAAGAGTCATTGATCAGCTGCCTCCAGCATGCCCCCAGCAGGGACTTAGCTGCAACCCAGTCATGTGCTCTTGACTGGAATTGAACCTGGGCCCCTTCAGTCCACAGGCCAACACTCTATGCACTGAGCTGGCTAGGGCGAGATTGTGCATTTCTAACAAATTCTCACGTGAAGCCATATACCACACTTTTGGGTAGCAAAAGTGAAGAACACTGATCCAGGTCAAACTCTACAAAGCTTGTAATTGTGAGCTTATCTGTAATCAGCCTGATATTAAAAAACCAAACAAAGACACTTCAGACTCACACCTGCACTAAGTGTGTCTTGCTATTCCCTGAAACACGTAATATTAACTAACAATCCCCATTTGGTGCAGACAGAAAAAAGAAAGGAATGAATAATACTGCCAGCAATAACAAGAAATTAAGAGAAGCCAAAGATAAATACAAACACACACATAAGTATACATACATACAAGTCAAAGGTTAAAATTTATCTAATCAAACATTAGCTACCAAAATATGAATATTTTTATTTATGGAAAAATACATGTATTTATCTCTGGAAGACTCTCTAGCATCTCATCCTACAAGCATTCTTTTGCATTCTGGTTTAATCTGAATGCAAACCCATTCACTGTATCACATAATCTATGGATTTTTACATTAATTATAAAACAATCTTAACATATTTGTTTAGAACTTTTAATTGTGTTACCATAACTAAATTCGGTTCGGGTGAGAATTCTCTTCTGCTATAGGAAGTCTAATTAGGACAGGGCAGTCCAGCTGCCCTGGAGCTATAACATATTGCCACAATGCATTGCTATAATTAAACTGTTTCTATTATTCCCCGTGCTAGGTTGGGGATCCTATCACAACCAATAAGGAGAGATTTTCATTGTAATTTCACAGAAATCTTCCTCAGTGACTAAAGATGTAAGAAAAGACATCATGCAATGAATATCTTATATTGTAGTCACTCTGTCCTTAATTTGAAACCTCTGTACTAAACAGAGGTTTGAAATATGAAAATGAAGGAGTGACCTCCCTTATCCAAGAAAAAGAAAAGCAAAACAGTATGGCTGTAAAACGCTCTTCCTTATTCCCTTGTGAACAATAACCAAATTTCAAGGACTTGACCGCACTATAGCTGAGCTCCTTTAAACTGGGGTGGGGAGAAAACATGTCCAACAGCAATCTCGGCACTATCAAACAATTTACCAGTTCTAGCTATTTGGTCAAGTCATTTTGAAATAATACTTCCCTCAATCATCATGTCATAAAAAAATAAATAAATGCAATGAACCTCAAAAGGATTTGCTGAATCACCAAGACCCCCAAATATAAAGCTGCAGAAATCAAATCGCTGGGCTTGAGCGAGCACTGGCGGCCATACCTCAGCAAGCAGGTCCTCGCAGAAAACGTGTCAACTTCCTTCACTTGTTCATTCAAGGCTAGCAAGGCTCTAACGTTTCATTACAGCTTTCCCAGCATTGCAATTAGCAGTAGTGGCTTTATACTAAAGATGATCACGGTCTCCATCCCTCAAGGGCAAATGCACCAACCAACCTGGCCCGCAACCGCAGCCACAATTTGGGCACCCTACGCTCTCCTCTCTTGGCACCCAGGGCCAGCCTTCCTGCTCCGGCCCGACTGGCAGAGCCCCGAGCTCAGCTCCCACGGCTTCCTCGGATTACGCAAAGCACCAAGCCCGCAGGCCCTCGCCGCGCCACTGCTACCCCTCCTCTCCCGGTAGCCAGCCCCACGGTCCTCCCTCCCGGGTCTCTCGAGTCTCCGCCGCCCTGCCCACTCCTCCCTTCCACTCCTGCGTCCTGGAGATCGCAGGCGGAAGCCTCACCGGTGGGTTCGGTCCGGAGCAGCCCGGCTCTCCCGCTTTCACTGCCCGGCACGAAGCGGCGTCGGTTGGTTCCGAGCTCCACGCCTTTCAGTCCCCTCGCCGCCGCCTACTGATGCCGAAAGCCGCTTCTAGGAACGCGCCATGTTCGGCGTCGCAGCTCCACGCGATGTGGACGCCCGAATACTGCGTCACACTCCCACGGCGCGTGGAGGAGGCCAACCGAGGAGGCGATTGGACAGCGGAGGGAAGGAAGGGGCGGGGCTGTCTCTTCGAAACCAAAGGCGCCGGTTGGCTGAATCGGCAGTGTGCGCTTGCGCAGTAAAGAGAGAGCGGAGAGCCAGGACTCAGCGGGATCTGTAACCATAGAAATCATAGGTCTGGGTTTACTGGGGCGCTCTATTCCAGAATAACAACAAGGATGGAAAGATTAAAAAGGAAGCCCAGTTCTCCTGGGTCAGGATGCGGGACAAATTGTTAAAAATCGAGACTGTCCCGCCAGAGGCGGGATGTCTGGTCACCTTAGACACTTAATACATTCTACTTTCTGGGATTGCTTTCCAAAGTGCAAGTAGAGAAATCACTCCCCAGAAGGGCAAATTCCTCAACCCAAGATCCTGGGTTTCTCGCCTCAACCTGTTCTGGGAAACAGGTGTGAAGTACGGTGATAGAAAGAAACCTTCTTTGGACATCAACGGTCCCAGAACCCGGCTTCTGCAAAGCATCCGCCAGGCCTAATCGCATCATAGAATGTTCATCTCCACAATATCCGGAGCACCGCACCACCACACCAAAACCTATTTAACCAACAGTGCTCCTAGGGGGGGCAGGCCACGCCCAGACCACAACTAGCCAATCCAAACTTTCAGACTGGGTAGCGCGGTGTCTTCTGGGATCTGTAGTCTTCCAAGGTGAGGCTTTCCTCTAGTTCATGACTACAATGCCCGGCGGCCCCTGGGCTCCAAGGCCGGCCCTCTTTCCGGGGGGCGGTGCCCAGGGCGAGCCGCGGGGCGGGCCCTCGCCTCTCCCCTCCCCACCCAAGGGGGCTGGGAGTGGTGCGGTGGAGCGGCCGGCGGTTCCCACGTGGTGCCGTGACTAGGGTCCCGGGCTCTGGTCCCCGCTGACTTCCGGGGCCTGTGCGCCCGCAGCCGGCAGAAATGCCCAAGATCAAGTCTGGGGCGAGCGGCCGCCGCCGCGAGCGGCAACAGGGCCGGGAGCTGAAGAGCGCGGGAGGTGGGTCCACGCCGCGGGAGCTGGGTCGGGTCGGGTCGGTTTGGGTCTTCGGAGGGAGCTGAACCCGGGGCGTGGACCGAGATCGGGGCCTGGGCAGTGAGATCTCCGGTCCTTGTTCCGGGGCACGCAGGTGCTGGGATGCGGGGGCGCGGGCCACAGGCCCTGCGCGCTGACTCTGGCTTCTTCCCGGCAGAGGGGATGGGTCGAGCGCGCCGGGCCGGGCTCCGGGGTGACGTTTGCTGCGTCCTGTTGGCGCAGAAGTCTTCCGTCCACTTTTGCAGGTGCTTTCTTCTCTGCTTCGGTCTAATATCCAATAGTAGTTGGAAAATGAAGGCTGTTTCATGTTTTCTTTCAGGACTCATGTTCAACACGGGGATTGGGCAGCACATTTTGAAAAATCCTCTTATTGTTAACAGCATTATCGATAAGGTGGGTGTGGAAAAGGAAAGGGAGTTATTAAGTAATTATTACTAGGAATATTGGAGCGCACAGAAGTTGTGTGGCACAAAGTAAATTCTCTTTAAAGACTTGTTGAATGAGCTAGTTTTCATAAGCTGTCTTTGCCATGATTTGCTTAATTCTGTCGATCTGGATTTCTACTGGTTCCGAATCATTTTCTTTGTATAGATTTACTCATAGCTGGACATTTATTCAATTCCAAATTATTATTATTCCCCAATCACTTTTTCTAGGCACCACCCATAACTGTTCGTTTTTATTTACTTCAGAGCCTAATGATATGTCTAAACAGAGATCTTAGGGAGTTTGTTCCCCCAGAGAAACTTCTATGCTACAGTGCAGTTCCACATGTAAAGTCTTTGGAGTAGTCCTCCTGTATGTGTTATTGATGTCCTCTACTGTTTCAGATGTTTGGGGATGCTAGGACATGAAATGTAGGAGGTGCAAATTACTTTCATGGCCACAAAGGGAGCATCCTGGAGCAGTAGAAAGAGCATTACATAATTAAAGGACCTCATCTTGACTTGTTATTTGCAAAATGAGGGTGGGTCTAGCTTTTTAATATTTTTGGCTCTTGGATTCCTTTGAGCATCTGATAATAGCTATGGGTCCAGAATACCGCAGCTGTGTGCATATAAACATCCACTATTGCGTACAATTTCTGGATACTCCTGCATCCCTGAAAATTGAGAAATCTTGGTACAGCACACTATAGTTCTCTGGCAAAATCATTATCCATAGTCCTTTCCAGTTTGAATTTGTAGATAACAGAGTTGGTAACAAGATGCTATTGAAATCATTTCCAAAGTAGAAAGCAAAATGTCAATCCTAGAAAGAACTGCTATTCTGGGTTCCTGACTCCTCACTATTGTCCCAAGTTAGGAAAAGTGTCAGATTTCCACTTTCACCAAATGTTAGATAATTTTGTTAAGCATGTATATCATGAAGAAATTGCTAAACATTGAGTTAGAATAAAATATCTTAACCGAGTGCTTTTTAGCAAAGATATTCTGGTGTAAATTATGTGGTCAGGAAAGCTAAAGTGGTTGTGTTTGCTTGCAGGCTGCCTTGAGACCAACTGATGTGGTGCTGGAAGTTGGACCTGGAACTGGCAATATGACTGTTAAGTTACTAGAAAAGGCAAAAAAGGTAAAAGGATTTCATGTCTGGGATCAGAAATGACTATACGAGTAAGCTCAGGTGGTTTATAAATATAAATACTTTAATTAATTGCTATTAATTTAACAGTAACTCTTAATCCTTTGCTAGAAATTTTATCTTAGAAAATATGGGTGAATGGGTACAGGTGGTCAAAAGGAACAAGCTTCCAGTTATAAAGTAAGTCCTGGAAATGTAACGGACAGCATGGTGATTATAGTTAACAATACTGTACTGCGTATTTGAAAGTTGCTAAGAGAATAGATCTCAAAAGTTTAAATCATAAAATAAACAAAAAATTGTTAGACTTATCTTGGAATATATACATATTATGTTGTATACCTAAAACTAATATAATGTTATATGTCCACTATACCTTAATTCTTTTAAAGGGTCAAAGAAAATGTGGGCTGTATCAGTCAGGAAAACAGAAACCACATTCAATACAGGGAAATTATTACAGGGAATTGGTTGCATGGTTGTTACAGGACTAAAAGAATAAAATGAGAACATTGAGGGAACCTAAGAATAATAATTGCAAAATGCAGCTATCACCTCTGGGCTCAGGGAAACAAAGTAAGGAAGTTATTGGAACCTAGGACTGGAACCTAAAGAGCTGAAGCACAGGCCCCTGACTTCGGGGTACCACCTGGCCACTGCTAGTGTCTTCTTTCTCTCTCGGCTGACCCAGTTCCCAATGAAATGGAACGATTGTTCTGTCCTCAGGTGGAAGTAGGTAGCACATGTTAAGGCACTTATTTGAAGAGACTTTAGTGAAGAGACTGTTTACAAAATGGGGTTAAGCCGGAGCCGGTTTGGCTCAATGGATAGAGCGTCGGCTGGGGGACTGAAAGGTCCGGGGTTCGATTCCGGTCAAGGGCATGTACCTTGGTTGCGGGCATATCCCCAGTAGGGGGTGTGCAGGAGGCAGCTGATTGATGACTCTCTCTCATCGATGTTTCTAACTCTCTATCTCTCTCCCTTCCTCTCTGTACAATATCAATAAAATATATTTTTAAAAAAAAATGGGGTTAAAGGGAACCAGTAAGCATTAGTGAAAGACCCAGGGACTAGCGACAGCAGGTAACAGTTTAAAGGACTCAAGGGACAAAAGGAAGGAACTGTGTTATTGAGTCATTGAAGAGGGGCCACTGATAGTGGAACACAGCCATTGCCAGAACACCTGAAAGGCATGGGTGGGCATTAGGAAGTACTCGGCCTCTGACCTTGTGCCCTACAAAGCTGGTTCCTTTCATTGACTAGTCCCAACTAGAAATCAAGGGCAAGTGGGGGGACGGCACCACTCTACAGGGCACAGGGAAAGTTGGAGAAAGGAACTGAAAGTCAAATAGACTTAAGCACCACATACATCTAGTCTGCAGACGTGGTCTTCCTGGAAGTCATTAAACCTCAGCTGATAGTGAATTAAAATTACCTGGTATCCCTTTACATTCAGAAATTATCTATGCTGTGTACACTGAACCTAATAAGTGAAAGAAATGATACACTCATTCTAGGAGCAGTTGTTTTTGTGTGTGTCTGTCTAGAACATTTACTACACAGACTTTTTTTGTATTTTTTTTATCCTCTTTAGTTACAAACGGAGCCAGATGTGCATGATAATTCTGTCAATTATTAGGGTAGTCCTTTAGCTGACCACCTTTCTGGGCAGTGTTTTCCATTGTTTGAAATGGTAGTGAGCAGTTGAAAGAATATTGGTAACAGAATTGGGAAAAAGAAATTTAGTTCATGTAAATCATGTAAGAGTTACTATTGAGATAAGAAAAGCTTTATATTCCATAATTATTATTTTTTAATTTAGGTAATTGCCTGTGAACTTGACCCAAGGCTAGTAGCTGAACTGCACAAAAGGGTGCAGGGCACGTGAGTATTCATAATGGAATTAAAGTGCATTTCAATCTCATAAAACAATATTCTTTTATAAGTTTTATTATTTTGTTTTTATTATCAGACCTCTGGCCAGCAAACTTCAAGTAATGGTGGGTGATGTGTTGAAAACAGATTTGCCATTCTTTGACGCTTGTGTAGCAAATTTGCCTTACCAGGTATGCTTTCAGATTGTTGGGAACATTATATTAAATGTTTCTCTGGTGTGTCTTTCCCAGAAATAACTAGTTAATTCTTTTATAGATCTCTTCTCCTTTTGTCTTCAAGTTGTTGCTGCATCGACCTTTTTTCAGGTTTGTAACCAACACCAAAATGACTGCCAAACAACTAGAAAAATTGGGATTATGTAGGATAGGATACATGTCTACACATCTATACAGTGGCTTCTTAAGGTGTTTCTAGGACAATCTAAATCAAGCATTTTCAAACTAAGCCAAAACCCCCTTAGTGGTTATAAAATAAATTCAGTGGGTCATGATTATCTTTTCTATTTTTTTAATGATATGGAATAGAATCTATTAGAGGGTCTTAAGTGCATGTGGCCCAGGTGATTATAGTTTTACAAAACTTTTGCTTAAGTTACATAAGGACATATACATACAGATATTTGTGGCCTGGGTGGCAATGTCAAATGTATTTCTTAATGTGACTTACAGTCAAAAAAGTTTGAGTCAAAACCTAATTTTGAAGATGATCATTTTCTATTCAAGCCTCCAAAAGCCTGTCATTGCTTGCTGAATTAGAAGGGGGGAAAAAAATCTTCATTTCTTAATCTGTTAAATCAGAACACTGATTTCACAACCCACCTTAGCTCTTCCACAGGGTGTCTGCTACCACAGCGTTTTTCAACTGCTGTTCCGCGGCACACTAGTGTGCCGCGAGATGTTGCCTGGTGTGCCGTAGGTGCAGACAAGACAAGAATTTTATAATTTTTCACTATTTTGTTTACTTAATATTTCATAATAAAGTAATTATAAAATACTTTCTTTGTGTTTGATTCCTATTCAAGAGAATTACTTTATATATAGTCAATATAGGCACAGAGTTAAATTTTTTAACATTTTCTAATGGTGGTGTGCCTCGTGATTTTTTTCATGAAACAAGTGTGCCTTTGCCCAAAAAAGGTTGAAAAACACTGTGGATAGAATTTATCTACTGAGTCAATTTTGTTTGTTTGGGTTTTACTTTCCTAGAAGGGGTGGGATAGATTGGTGCTGATCTGAAATACTTTTTCATTTGATCATTGAGGGCTTACATTGGCAAAGGGTGAGAGGTATAACCATTATAAAGTGAAAAAGCCAACTGGGGCCGAAACCGGTTTGTTCAGTGGATAAAGCATCGGCCTGCGGACTGAAAGGTCCCAGATTCGATTCCAGTCAAGGGCATTTACCTTGGTTGCAGGCACATTCCCAGTAGGGGGTGTGCAGGAGGCAGCTGATCGATGTCTCTCTCATCAATGTTTCTAGCTCTCTATCCTCCCTTACTCTCTGTAAAAAATCAGTAAAATATATATTTTTTTAAAAAATGCCAACTGGGTCATTTCGCGATAATAAAGGCTGAGTGTTCACCTATCTTCTAACCAGCTGGACTAATAGTCATGAACTGCCAGTGTTGCTTTGCTCTGTATCCCATTCAAGAAAATCTGTTGAAGTTCAAATATATTAATAGTTGAAAATGACCATTTTCTTTATTCCTTTTTGTTGTCTTTTCAGATGTGCTATACTTATGTTTCAAAGAGAATTTGCTCTCCGACTGGTTGCAAAACCTGGAGATAAGTTATACTGCAGGCTCTCAATTAACACACAGCTGCTAGCCCGTGTGGACCATTTAATGAAAGTAAGTGACTATTATTGAACTAACGTGACTTAACTCATCCTCTGGCATCTAGCTGTGCCTTCTGTAAGGAGAGCATATTTGATTACTAATTTAGTTATTTTTGAGATGATTACTAAAACAGTTTCTGATTAACAGGTTGGAAAGAATAACTTCAGACCACCACCCAAGGTGGAATCCAGTGTTGTAAGAATAGAACCTAAGAATCCACCACCACCTATCAATTTTCAGGTGAGGTTAAATACTAGGTCATTCAGTGAAGGAGGAAAATGTCCAGGCTGGGAGATGTTTGTAATAGCAGAAAAACTGAGTCAACCTAAATGTCCTAACAGGAAAATGTTAATTATGATGCATCCTGTGATGGAGTAGATGGAATAATTTGACTCAAGATAGTTGTGAAGACCACACAAGCACATGGAAAATGTTTGCAAAATGTTAAAAGATTAGAATTCCATTGCATTTGGTTAAGGATTATAGGTACAGAAAACATTTCTATTTGAATAAGACTTGGAAAACAAGATGAGGTGAAAATAGTTGTTAGAATAATATTATGGGAAATACTTTTTAATTAAAACTTTTTTTATTTAAAAAGGGAAGGAAACCAGATCACTTGATATAAAACCTTACTGCAATCACTTTGGATAAGAACATGCTTGTCTAGTCAATAACTGGTGGTAAATGGAATGGCTTGTCAATTACTCCTTCAAAGGAGGCTTAGGTGTTTTGCATAAGATATATTCTAAATTATGCTTGTTTGAATCATGTTTTTTTTAAATTTTCTTTATTGATTAAGGTATTACATATGTGTCCTTATCTCCCCACTATCTCCCCACTGCCCCCCATCCCTTTCTCATGCCCTCACCCCCCTGGTGTCTGTGTCCATTGGTTAAGCTTACATGCATGCATACAAGTCCTTTGGTTGATTTCTCCCCCTTACCTCACCCTCCCCTGCCTTCGCTCTGAGGTTTAACAGTCTGATCGATGCTTCTCTGCCTCTGGATCTGTTTTTGTTCATCAGTTTATGTTCATTATGTACCACAAATGCGTCAGATCTTGTGATATTTCTTTCTCTTCATTTAGCATAATGCTCTCCAGGTCCATCCATGCTATTGCAAATGATAGGAGTTCCTTCCTTTTTATAGCAACTAGTATTCTATTGTGTAGAAGTACCAGTTTTTTAATGCACTCATCTGCTGATGGGCACTTAGGTTGCTTCCCAATCTTAGCTCTAGTACATTGTGCTGCTGTGAACATAGGGGTGGATATGTCCTTTCCGATTGGTGTTTCTAGTTTCTTGGGATATGTTCCTAGAAGTGGGATTACTGGGTCAAATGTCAGTTCTATTTTTATTTTTTATTTTTATTAAATATATTTTATTGATTTTTTTACAGAAAGGGAGAGGGATAGAGTTAGAAACATCAATGTGAGAGAACTATCAATCAGCTGCCTCCTACACACCCACTATTGGGGATGTGCCTGCAACCCAGGTACATGCCCTTGACTGGAATCGAACCTGGGACCTTTCAGTCCACAGGCCGACACTCTATCCACTTAGCCAAACCAGTCAATTCTATTTTTTAGTGTTTTGAGGAAACTCCATACTGTTCTACACAGTGGCTGCACCAGTCTGCATTCCCACCAGCAGTGCATGAAGGTTCCTTTTTCTCCGCATCCTCGCCAGCACTTGTCATTTGTTGATAGCCAGTCTGACATGTGTGAGACGGTATGGCATTGTCATTTTGATTTGCATCTCTAGGATAATTGGTGACTTTGAGCATGTTTTCATATGTCTCTTGGCCTTTTTAAAAAAAAAAAATTTTAATACATATTTTATTGATTTTTTACAGAGAGGAAGGGAGAGGGATAGAGAGCTAGAAATGAGAGACATCGATCAGCTGCTTCCTGCACACCCCCTATGAGGGATGTAGCTACAACCAATGTACATGCCCTTAACCGGAACCAAACCTGGGACCTTTCAGTCCACAGACCTATGTTCTATCCACTGAGCCAAACTGGTTTCGGCTCTCTTGGCCTTCTTAATGTCCTCTTTCGAAAAGCACCTTTTTAGGTCCATTGCCTATTTTTGACTGGGTTGTTTATCTTCCTTTTGTTAAGTTGTATGAGTTCCCTGTAAATGTTGGAGATTAAACCCTTATCAGAGATAACATTTGCAAATATATTCTCCCATACAATGGGCTTTCTTTTTTTTTTTATTGGTTTCTTTTGCTGTGCAGAAGCTTTTTGTTTTGATGTAGTTCCATTAGTTTATTTTCTCTTTAGTTTCCATTGCCCTAGGAGTATTATTGGTGAAGATATTGCTTTCGGCATATGTCTGAGATTTTGCCACCTGTGGATTCCTCTAAGATTTTTATGGTTTCCTGTCTTAAGTTTAAATCCTTTACACATTTTGAGTTTATTTTTGTGTATGGCGTAAGTTGGTGGTCTAGTTTCATTTTTTGCATGTATTTGTGAATCATGTTTTTTGAAAATGACAGGTGGCATATGACACTTTAGGTGCCAAAATGCTATATTGGTTCAGATGTGGAAGAATGTATTTTTTTGTAATTGAGGTTAAAAATATTCAGTGAGGTTAAAATATTCAGTGAGGTGTACAAAAGTTAAAAAAAAAAAAAAAGTATATATCTTACTTTGGCATGTGTCAGCCACATCAAGATATAGAACATTTTCATCAACTCCAGAAGGTTTGTTCCAGGTTTATGTTAGGAGACACAATAATACCTAACAGGCCTAGAAAAGAAGTTTGACATTTTGTAAGAAAATATTCATCTCTTTCAGGAATGGGATGGGCTAGTAAGGATCACGTTTGTTAGGAAAAACAAGACACTGTCTGCTGCTTTTAAGTAAGTATTTTACTAATTTATAATGAATGAAGGACCAATGCTCCAGACATTGGGCTGCTAGAATTTTGTCCTTTTCCTGAACATATATATCCTAAGCATGACTGCCCATGTCCCAGACACACTTTACCTTTTAACTGACTTTGTACTTTGGGAGGCAGAATTTAATGAAGTTCCTAGAGCTGGGAATTAGATCAGGTTTATTGGAAAAACAGGAAAAAAAACAAAACAAAGACTACACATCAGCCTACATTTTCCTTGAAAAAATAGTGATGAGGTACCCCTTCACCATTTTTGTAAGATTCATTGTTTTTTATTTACTTGGAAAAATGTAATAGCATTTTGTGTAAAGTTTAATTTTAGATATATACATATATTTAATATATTTTTATTAATTTTAGAGAGGGAGAGAAATATCAGTGAGAGAATCATTGATTGGCTGCCTCCTGCACACCCCCCTACTGGGGATCAAGCCCAAGGCCCCTGGCATGTGCCCTGAGTGTGGGAGTTGAACTATGACCTCCTGGTTCACAGCTTGGTGCTCAACCACTGAGCAACACCAGCCGGGTTAGATTTTTTTTTTTTTTAGGTGAGGTTTTGTGGAGTCTGGAATTTCATTAACACGTTATACACCATGTCAGTCACCCGTGACTAAAAAGGAAAGGAAGACAAAACAGGCTTAGTGCTTAACGTATTAAGAATTGGAGATGTTTATTAGGACTTTACTTTTTAAATATAACTAGTTTGTGGTTGTTTCTTAAGTTTAAATATTAATACCCTTTTTAGTTTAATTTCACCTTATGAAACAGATTTTTATCTGATAATAAAAGAAAATTGATAATCTCTAATTTTGGAATAATAATACTAATGTCATTTATGCTACAGGTCAAGTGCAGTACAGCAGTTATTGGAAAAAAACTACAGAATTCACTGTTCAGTCCATAATACTGTAAGCAGAAAATGTTTGATTTAAATTTGTTTGTATTTTAAAATATCCCTCTCTTATTCCTTTCCATTTATCAAGATTCTTTAATTTCATACATTCCATAAAATCCTTAAAAGATCACAAGAAATGTATAACTAGCATAACTTTTAACAGGTCAGTGCTCATGTATATTCTGTGGAACAGATCTGAGAAACCTCAGTTATTCCACTCTGTTTTCTTTAACTGCTGATAGCTGTTTCAGCCATAGATTCAACAGAGTTATTTCCTCAAAGGTGTAGGCATGTGCAGTTTGCTCAGCTTAAAATAATTGTGACAATCCTTTCTTGTCTGTTGCTCATATAGCAACTATAAATTTAAAATTTCAATACCTAGATTAGAATAAAGTAGACCGAATAGCAGATTTCTGGTTGTAAGCCTTATGCCTCTTAATCATTATCACTGCAACATTTTCTTTAATCAGTTTTGTGTCTGTGAGCACATAATCATCTATATATATAAAAGCCAATCAACTGGAACAACCGGTCTCTATGATGCACAATGTGGCTGTCCAATCAGCCTGATGGGGGTGGGACTGGCTGGCCAACCTCCCAGCCCTTCTCCCCCACTGGCCGGCCTCAATCAGCCTTGGTAGGGGCAGGCTGGCCAAACCCCACCCATGAAAGAATTTGTGCACCAGGCCTCTTAATATCCACGTATAATGACTATTTATTAGTTCTTTATAATAAATTAATTAGAGCAGACAGAGAAAAGCAAATTTCCGTTCTAACTGTTGGACTCCTATGGCTTGATATATTACATTGCTACTTCCATTTTCTTTTATAAACAAAATCATTAAACACTGCTTAAGAAAATATTAAGCTAGATTAAGAAAAATCTTTGGATGAAAAATGTAAAGTTTGATATATTTAATATTCCTCAAGGGTTGGAGAGGCCATCTCTTTAGAGAAAAATTGTTAGGGAAATGACATTGGTGCCAGGAAAAATGTGAGTTGTTTTAAAAGGAGTAACAATTGAAGACTATACTTTCAGGGATCATTTCTGTAGTTCGTTAAAAGGAGTAACAATTGCTTTATAATTTAGTTTTAGCTCTAATTATTTTGTTATGAAAAGCTGAAACTGATTTTTAAGGATTTTAAAAATGAGGACAATATTTTTTTTAATGTATTTTATTATTGATTTCATAGAGGGAGAGATAGAAACATCAATGATGAGAATCATTGATCAGCTGCCTCTTGCACACCCCACACTGGAGATCAAGCCAGCAACCCAGGAACATGCCCTTAACCAGAATCAAACCCATGACCCTTCAGTCCGCAGGCCAACGCTCTATTCACTGAGCCAAGCCGGCTAGGGCGAGGACAAAATTCTTGATCCATTCGTTTATTTGAGGACTTCCGAGTATTTGGTATGTGCTAAAGATCAATCACTTGGAGAGGTGCAAGTAATGGACAGGTGGTAACTATTTTATGACTTACTGAACTAAAAAGAAAGAGAGTCAAGGTGACTTCATTAAAGATATGTTGTTCATTTATTCTGAATCTTGATAGATAATACCAGAAGATTTCAGCATAGCAGATAAAATACAGCAAATCCTAACCAGCACAGGTTTTAGTGACAAGCGGGCCCGTTCCATGGACATAGATGACTTCATCAGGTAATTACATTTTTCTTTTCCTAAGTGTTTACATTTCTTGACTGTCACACCTTAAAATGAGAGATTTAAAGGCTTTAAAGTGGTTTAAGGTGCTACCTGGGAGTTATTGCATAGCACTTCCAAGGCATAGAATGGTATTTGGTGTAGAAAATGGAGGCTAGTTAGCTGCAGCAGAATGAACATTTTAAGAACAGTAGTAAATAACAGTCCTAGCCTGGAGCTTGCCTGTGTCAATGTGTGTTGGGATGTGTATGGTCCTCCCCTTTAACTTCCTCCTCTGTCTCCTTATTCATAATCTATTGTGGGCAGAAGAATCCTAAGACATGTAGTTGGATCTCACTTTTTTTCTTTTTTATGGAAATATTTTTTTAAATTGATTTCAGAGAGGAAGGGAGAGGGAGAGAGAGAAACATCAATGATGAGAACCGTCGGTCGGCTGCCTCCTGCACACCCCCTACTGGGGATCGAGCCCGCAACCAGGCATGCGCTCTTGGCTGGAATCAAACCCAGGAACTTTCAGTCCCCAGGCCAACGCTCTTTCCACTGAGCCACACTGACTAAGGGTCTTACTTTTTTCTTTATTGGGCATCGATTGTTAAATAGACCGTAAGCATGAAATAGTTTGTTATAATCATATCTGGTTATCATTTATAATTGCTTTAGTAATATGGTTACTTGTTTTGTAATTATCTGGGCAGTGTATACCAAAATTTATTTTCCTTGAATTATATAATACAAGTCTCATGAAAATAGAATAAGTCTTCAGTTCCCCAGGTAATTATTAACCTGTATTCAGTTTTTAATCACTGACACTTTGATTTCCTCATAAACCATCACATAATATAGAAGTTTTTGCATCATTAGCTAAATCATTTTTAAAGCATTGATGGTCTAGGGGTTGAATAAAAGAACAAGGGTAGGTGGTTACAAAAGTCATTGGTTTGACTTTTCTAAGCTGGAAATATAGTTTTATATAACTAAGACAAGTAAGGTTTACATTTCATATTGGCAGGTTAGGAATACTACTGAGTTAGTCCTAGGAGTTAGATACTGCTCATAAATAACCTAGCTTCCTTTTTTAGACGTTTTAACTCATCCTAAAAATAATCTCCGTTCTAAATAGAAATATTTCTTTCATTTTCACCAAATTTCTTCCAGTCTTCTTTTTCACTTACCATGTTGAAACAATTGCTAATGAGCTCTTAGGTCTGGGATAATAGAGGTCTATGATACTTTTAATCAAATTCATAATTTAAGACATACAGGCTATGACAAAAAGAGGTATTAAAAAGAAGGGTTTTAATCACTCTCTTATACATTTATTTGGCGAATGTTTCTTTATGACTATTGTTCAGAGTGGGTGGGCTTCATAGGTTTGCTGATGTGTTCATGTTTTAGAATTCATAACTATATGCACTGTTTGTTTTGTGCTACAGATTAGTTTTTCAATACCATCTTACTTTGGCTTCTTTTTTCAGATTGTTACATGGATTCAATGCAGAAGGTATCCATTTTTCTTAGGTATCTGGAAAACAGAATTTTCAAACTCAAGAAAAGAAACTTGAATTATATATTTTTAAAAATTTGAGAAGATTGGGACACTGTGCTTGACTATTTTTGATTTAATGCTGTTACTAGTAATTAGTTCAAATTTCTAAGGTAGTTAAGTCAATTTAAGTTCCCAAGGTTTTTTTTTCTGTTTATTTTATATCTAATACAGGGCAGGGTCCAGTCTATACATGATAATTTTCAAGAGCCGTAGACACGCACAACTTTAAAACTTATTTCTAAGAGGTTATTGTATAAAGATGTTACTCTTCTGTTTTCTGTGTTTTATATTACTGTGAAGACCTCTTTAGGCCTTCAGCTCTTTAGTCCTTTATCCCTCAGGTATAAAGTTAAGTATGCTTAACTGAGTCACATATTCCCCATATCATTTCTTCTTCTTATTCATATGTACAGTAAAACAGTGTTCTTATATTTTAATTTTGTTTCTTTCTCTCTGTTTATCCTATACAATTTCTATCACTCCCTACCTACCCCTTTACTTATCCTGTAACATCACAGTTACATCAGAGTTCTGAGTAAGCTTAAGTCTGCCCCTGGACCATGTGATGCCATGATCCCTTACCTGTAAAATAAGGATGCTCAACTGGAATATAAAATAAACTATAAGATTGTATGTTTTTTTCTTGTAGACATAATAGTTTTATGAGACTGACGCGCTACCTACTGCGCTAACGAGGCACCTAGGAGAAAATATTTTTAACAAAATTTCCAGAGGTTTTTAGAAATCAGAACTTCATTTAAGATATCTGCCCATCAATTTCAAAACAAACAAAACTCAACCAGTAATTTTCCCATAAGAACTGGCTTTCAGTATTTCTCCTATAATTTTTGGATAATTAAAATTTCCAGCACTCTTTTATATACGTGATGCTTAACTATAATCTATTTAAAATGTAAGGTTGATAATTTCAATAGATGTAATAACCATATCTTAGTTACTTTGTCTAAATCATTATCAATATAATATTGTTAATGTCCTTTAATAAAGAATTATATATAATAGTTGGTTATTTTATTTATGTAAGGAAATAAAAATATCTTCATTCTTTATACCTAACAGAAGTGTTTCAAAAAGGAAGTTCATTTGTGTACCTAAACAGATTTTTTTTTGAAATATGACTTCAAAATGATATTAAGCATACCTATATAATGATCATGTATTCTTATTACTTATTAATAAGAATACCAGCTTTCAAGTCTGAGGAAGTAAAGAATGTTTAATTCATATCCAAAAAATTTTTAAATATAGGTCTAGTAATAATTAATGTCGTTTTCTAATACTTTTTAAAATCGAATTTAAACAATACAACAAAATTTAATCAACAATATAGTTGCCGTTGTTTTCTACTACTTATGCCCAATGCTCAGGAAGCATTTTAATCCCTCTGTTGTAAAATTCTTGTGATTTTGATGCAAAAAATTCGGTCAATGCATTTTTGAGGCATTATTAAATTTTTTTCCAAGAAGAAAGTTTTGCAAAGAACGAAACAAATGGTAATCGGAAGGGGCAATATCAGGAGAATATGCAGGTTGAGGGAGAACTTCCTATTCCAACTGGCGCAGTTTTTCAGCAGTGATTCTTGCAGTATGCGGTCGTGCGTTATCATGGTGAAGAATTACGCCCTTCCGATTAATCAGCGCGGGTTCTTTTTCTCTTAAAGCTTGGGCTAACCTTTCCAATTGGGCACTATACACTGCACTTGTAATGGTTTAGTTAGATGGTAAAAGTTCATAATGAAGAATTCCTTTAAAATTCCACCAAACACACAACATCACTTTTTTCGCATGCAAGTCAGGTTTTGGCGTGGGCTGCGGAGCCTCATTTTTGTCCAACCATTGAGGCCGCCTTTTCAAATTAACATACAGCACCCATTTTTCATCTCCGGTAACAATTTGCTCTAAAAACGGCAAACGGTTTTGACAAGAGAGGAGCGAACTGCAAATTGTGACTCTGATTACGATTGTTGTCGGTCAACTCATGAGGAACCCATTTTTCAAACTTTTGGACTTTGCCAAGTGCACGCAATTGATTGGAAATTGTTTTTTGTGAACAATTTAAAGTTGTCGCAAGCTCTTGTTGGGTAATTTGAGGATTTTGCACCAAAAGAGCTTGAAGAGCTTCTTGATCAAAATTGGACACACGGCCTCGACCACTCTTGTCATCTAACGAAAAGTTTCCCTCGTGAAATTTCTCAGACCAACGCTGGCATTTTCTGGCGCTAACTGCATCTTGACCAAGAGCACTACAGATGTTTTTTGCAGCCTCACTTGCTTTTCTTCCTAATTGGAACTCGTAAAGCCTGCAGTGCCAAATATGTTCTTCATCCGCCATCTTCTTAGCCCTAGTTTTGCAACAAAAACCAAACCAAACACAAACTTTTTCAAGCAAAACTTGTTAATTGCACTTCACACGTTCTGTAGATACCACGTGTTTGAAGGTTATGTCAATACAAGTCAACGCCAAGCAAGATTTTAAACGAATGTTTGAAAACGACATTAATTATTACTAGACCCGATAGCTGTATCAAGCCACTTTTGTTATATATAATTATACTTGGGTAGGTTTTTTTAAATATAAAAAATTACTTTGCAAAATTCACTTGTAATATTTCTAGTCTTACAGGAAAATTTTAAGATTTATTCATTCAGCTTGGGCTAAACCTTAGTAATTGCTGAGTTTTAGTCCCTTTTCTGGCCCTTAGCTTCCCTATCAGTAAAACGAGTACTGGATTATACCACCAGTATAATTATACTTTTCTGGTGTGCTGATTTTTTCACATACCTTGATTACTGATCAGAATGAAGCCATTATAGAATAAAGAAGCACATTTAAATATAAGGGGACCTTCTAGAGACACTATCTCCTATTTTAAATAAGACTAATCTGTTGTGCTTTACAATAAGCAAACTCAAATCTTTTTATTGTCTTTTGAAGGTTGGTTAGGCTCAAAAACTACCTTTTTAAACAGCCTCTGCAAGGTCAATAGTTTTCCATTCTTCCTCTTCTCTTTGAAATAAACACAAATAGAACATATCTTACAGCTGCAAGAAAAGCTGAGTCTCTTTCAAAACAAAGGTCTCTAAACTCATTCCATAGATTCCATTTATTAATAAGCACATTGTGAAAATCTACATTTGTTCTAGATTTCAAGTTTACAGAGGAGCATTTCACCATGGTATTAGGATTTCCCACAACTACCCTCTGAGTTGTCTAAAGTGAAGTTGCGAATCTGGCTCATGTAACTAGTATTCATAGCTTCTCTGTGGCTCAAAGGAATAGCTATTACTTTCCTAGAGTAAGTCAAAACAAAATATCCTTGGGAGATTTTGTTGTTATTAATATACTCCTGGATTCTCCTAGGAGCTGAGGGAAATGTCCTAGAGAGATATATAAATTGTTTAACAAAATATTTACATGAAAAGTAGCCAATTTTCTTCCTTGGAGTAGCAATCTGTAAAAATAAATGTTACCATTTAAAAAGTAGCACGTCCTAGACCAATTTATTGGTGAGAATTTGGTGGTTCTCATCAAGTAATGGTGAAACATCATACATTAGGTAATGGATGGAGCTTAAGTTAGATCTGCCTTTTAAGGCAAAGTCAACTCTTTAGCTTAATTCTCTTTTAAGGGAGTTATGTACTGTTTATACTTGGCTTAAACTAACAGTTCTATTACAGACTACTTCCAATGTATTATGTAAATGTTCATGCATCAGAAGCCAATTTTCTTTAACAGTACATTTAAAAGGTACCTTTTGGGATGCTAATGGACACTTCAACTTAAGTAATGGTATTGGTAAGGAGCAAATTGCACTATTAGTCTTGTTAATAACACACTGGGACACACTGCATATATATGTATTATCCTAAGATAAAACTCTTCTCAGAATTCCATTACTTTTTATTATACACCAACTAGTTTATATTTTCTTTACAAAGAAAATGCTAAGAAAATTATATCCACATGTTAAAAGTTTTAAAACCATAATTCCAGATTTCTTTACATATAAGATGGAGTGGTCCAGCAGCTATGTCCACTGTCACAGACTTTAGTTCCATTCAATGATATGGCACATCCTGCAAAATTAACTAGCAACACACACAAAAAAAATGCCTCAAATACAGTAAAAATGTACACACAATAAAGGTAATTTACAATGACAAATAAGGAATGTAATTTAACTTGGCTGTGCATCAGAAATTCAGGGTCAATAGCCTTAGTCAAGGCACAAAGCAGAAAGAGGTGAGCACAGCTGTCCCTAAGAGCGGCACAGTATGTACAATCACAGATGAGGTATGCATGCACACAAAGGATTTAAAACTGCTCAGTCTTGCTACGAAAGTTGAACTGAGTTAAAAGGAAATGCTGTGGCTCTCCCCTACTACTCACCCCTGGATCAAGTCCACAATCTTACTTCATCATGTAGAAAATAAAATTGGCAAGGATCTCCAAAAGTAAATCACTATTTGGGGAAATGAAACAAAATGCTTCACTATTCCCAAATCTTGGTTGTGCCTTCTAGACTAGAAGCATTTTGTAGACAAAGTTGTGTTTCACAAAACTGAAATGTCATTTGGGTGAAGGGACAAGACATTTTCCACAGACACTTAAAATTTCAAACTTTCAAATGGCCCTTACAGCTGAACCTTGTATGTTAAAACAGTGAGGGTTCTGGGGATCCTTTAGCAGCAAATGCCAACTTAAAGGGCACGGGGTCTCTTAGGGTTGATTTGCTTGCTGGCCTGTTCTTCTTCTTGTAGAGCTGCACGAAAAGATTTCACTTTATCTTGGAAAAAGAAAAGAACAGGGAGTAAGTATTGCATCACAGGCAACACAGTATACAACTTATGGGTATAAAGTTGGCTCTTTATTTCATAATCTTAACCCAAGATTTTTCCTTTTGTTTTTTGTTATAAAAAAAACCTCAGAACTAAATACAGTGCTCAACCATAGCAACAGTTTCATTATAGATTCCTAGAAATACTTGCATTTGCTATTGTCAACAGGTTTCTGGTTGGCATTTTTTACAGTGTTTAATTTTAATTTGTATTCCTTTTGGAGGGTAGACAGGCTTTATATATATGTAAAATATGTATTCATGTCCAAAAGGAACATTATGAATCTTATTAAACTGTAGAACAGACATTCCTTCTCTCAATGTTAGAAAACTTCTACTCACTCCCAATGACTATTGTATCTTTTTAAGCTATGAATTTTAAGAAAGAAATAATGGCTAGAGAAGGGTTTCAGGGTAATCCATTTCTTGGTCTTAAAATTCTATTACCCAATTACCATATACTGAGAGTCATTTAAGAATAGAAAATAGATAAGTAAATTGGCAGAGGCATCTTCCTATAACAATCATTCTCAGCCCGGGTGATTTTAGCCCCACCCTCCTACTCTGGGGACATTGGATAATGCCTACAGAACTTTTTGATTGTCACAACTTTAGTTCGGAGTGGTGCTACTGTCATCTAGTCTGGAAACCAGGATGCTGGGTAAACATTGTGCAATGTACAGGACAGCACCCCTCCACAGAATTACCCAACTTACAATATCTTCAGAAGAAAGCTGCAAATTTATTTCCTTCTTTGGAAATACAACAATGTTTTTAAAAAGTTGATTTTTCTAAAATTTAGTCAGGAAATTAAGGATTTCTCGATCTGTTGGCTGCTAATATAATGGCCCTTAAACTAAGTAATGCCAAAATTATGCCTGGATGATAAAACATAAGAAAAAGCTGAATAATACACAACTGGACAGTAATTCCTTAAAAGTTACAGATATACTTGATGTACATGAATAAGAAAATTAAGGAAAAGAAGTAAGTTGAAAGCTACATATAACAGAAAAAAAACTTGAATGCTATGCTCTATCTTCTGAATAAAATGCATATATAGGAAAGCTGCTTATGAGTTATGGCAGATTAGAAAAATGATCAAAACACTTTAAATCAAAGCTTGAACATGAAAAACAAAAGTACTAGTAAATTTTAGAAACCCTACATTTGCACAACAAATTGGGGAAATGCTGACTCTATATAAATATATATATATGCCTCAGCGATCGTTATGACCGAACAACTAGAATGACCCGCCGACCAGTCACAATGACACACTGATCACCAGGGAGAAGATGCTCAAAGCAGAAGCTGCCCCTGGTGGTCAGTGCGCTCCCACAGCCAACCTCCTGTGGCCAGCCAACTGCCTGTGGTCCCTCCCCACAGCCAGCTGGCCCTCAACAGCCCCTGGTGCTAAACCTGCTTCTAGGTCAGGTTTTCTTACGTAACAGAGCACTTCCCTCACTGCGATCTATTCAAAGTCAGCCCTGGACACAAAGGTTTGTCTCACTCCCATCCTCTCCCTTCCCTGAGGGCCGCCTGCCCGCCCAACCTGCCACGATTGCAGGGCAAGGGAAGGAGGAGCGGGGAAGATAGGGAACCTTGGGGTGTAAGGGCACCAACGGCAGCACTGGTGTCCCTTCCTTCTGTGCCTGGCCTGGCAACCATCACCTCCTCTCCCAACCTCACTAGGGTCCATGGATCTCTAGTAGGATATGGTATCAACCAGTCTCACAAGGGACCTATTTCTTAAAATTAAGCAGCTTATTTGGTGCTAAAAACTAGCAATTTCAATTTTCATTTTGGTTTTATGTTGTACTGCATGTACACACTGATGCCCACTCAGGTATAAATGGAGACAGCTAATTTGCTAATGCCTAAAAAAATTAGCACATACAGTAAATAAATGCATATCTGAAGCTGCAGATAGACTCATTAAAAAGCCAAGCACATATTACATGTGAATAAGCCACATACTTCTTGAAATCTTCCTCTTTTTCAAAACAAGTGTTCAAAGGAAAAACATGAAATAAGCTGCATAGAAGGAGATATAGATAGGTGGCTATAGAAAGAAGACCCTGAATAGATTTAATCCAAGGAAAATAATTCTGAAAAGCACTGGCTTACTAACTAAAATGATAAATGGGTCTATAAAATTTACAAATTTCTTAAGGTTCCTTCTAATCTAATTTTCTCAAAAGATTGAAAGAAAAAAAAGAATAGAGAGCACTTGAAATGGTACTCTCCATGTTTCTTTTTCAAAAACAGAATGGTTGGTGTATCTATAAACCTCTAAAAAGATGTTAAATGTTGCCCATAATTTCCACTTCAGATGCTCTCTTGCAATATGAAATCTTCCCACTAAATACATACAAATATTAAGCAAATTAAAAACATTAAAAAAGAATTACCCCGCAGCTCAGTTAAAATGTCTATTTTTTGCTCAAGAATAGCTTCAAGTTGTGTAGCATATGAATCTACATCATAGTCCACTTCTTCAGTCATCTCTAGAAGAGCCTTTTCATCTTCTAACCATCGAATAGATTCCTAAAAGGATAAAAATTCAATTAATCCAGTAAGGCACTTTGTAAGACAAAAACCAATTTACAAATTCTACATATGTTAAAAATCATCAAACACACTCAAGATGGTATTCTCTAAAATATTACTAACCATAAAACATCTTCATTTACCGAGTAACATTAATATTTCTAGATTCAAATACAAATATCATAGACCAAGCAAGATGGCTTCATGGAATGAATTAAACACCTAAGTACTAAGTATCAATTAGTGGAGTCTCAAAACCTCAATAGCTATCCCTAAAGCAGGAAAAAAATGGATGTAAGAAAGCTGCTGAGCAATCCAATGACATCTATGATAGGCTTAGAACTTGTAAATTATTTGGAATTAACATGTCCATTGGAGCCACACAGTTGGACCAAGAGGTAGCCCTAAATTCAAAACAGTAGTTCTTCAAAATTATTGTGATTCTAAGAACCAATGGATAGCCAATCTTAGAAGACTCAAATGAACCACTTAATAGTAGCTATTTACCATTCATAAATGTTCAAGGAAACCCCTCATTCTTAACTGATTTTTAGATATGTGAATTTATGAGTTTAATTTTCTTATAATGTCATGAATCATAAAAATTTGTATCATTATCAGATCAGTCCAATTAGAATTTTTGGATATAAAAAAGAGATACTTTCTAGATTGTTAGAGCATATATAATTTCAATTCTCCAAACATCAATGCAATTTAATGGCTAATTATAATTAGACTATGTGTCACCAGACAGAACTGGTTAACCTAGAAATAGTTACCTATTAGAAAACTGTATATGTGTCAATTAAAACACACATTCCCCAGTATTTTTTCTTTTCCTTCAGCTATATACTTAATTTTTAAAAAACAAAACCTTATTTTGAGAAATGACAGGTCAAAGTATAAATGACAATAAATGGATTATAAAGATACTGGCTTGAAAGTCAGAACATGAAGTTTTGCCAATAATCAAATAAAAAACTTTTAGAATTCATCATAAAATGACACAATGGGAAATGGTCTTTATGTGACACCTTGCTCCAATAGGACACGATTTTCTTAGAATTACAAGGGTCCTTTCTTGATTTAATCTAAACACACAGACCTCCAGAGATTATGATAAAAGTTTGACTAAAACTGTAACAGTTTTAATAATGTATATCCTATTCTAAAATTATAAAGTTTTTCTATATTTTTGAGCCCTTCATCCAGTTACTTGAATGGCCTACAAAGAAGCATTAATAATTGTTTAGAGATTTCTTCAACATTAGAGAAGGAATACAGTTCGATAGGGAGAGGCTAAGCTATTGTTCACTTTTTCTCAGGAGGTATTTATAGCACTGCAGAAAGGCAGGGTGAGGGGTGGGGTGGGGGAGGTAAGCTGACTGTACAGCCTTTCATAACGATATGAAATGTCCTCTTCACTTTCCCATCACCTCTTTATAGGTATCACCCAAAAGGCTACTTTCTTGTTTAAAGGGGTGGGGGAGGCAAAGGATGATCATACAGTAAAAGTGTTTATAATAGGATGAACACACAGTGAGATGAATACTGTACCTAAGGCCTTACTGCCACCCCCCTCACTCATCTACCACTGACAGCTCTGTCAGAACAGTTACTGTCCCTTCCCTCCCTGAAGCCTTCCTTTCTATGTAGACTGACACCTCCTCAACTGCTCTGATATTCTTTAGAAGAATTTTTTCCTTAACTGCTGTCCTGACACAAAGACCCTCCAATATACTCACCTAACATGAAAAAAGGGAGTATTGGAGGGCAAAAGTTCAATCCTTCTATAAAAATGGACAACTGACAAATGCAAATAAAATGGGACAATGGTAGTAAATAAACTAGATCTTTAAAGAAAGGTTATTTGTAGCTACCGCTATACAAAATTTGACCTCTCATGTCTTACAAATAAATATCTGCATACACACAAATAAGTATTTTTTTTTTTAGATTTGTGTGAGAGTTAAAAATTGTTTTTTGTTAATTTCTCTAAAGAAACATTTTGATGAAAGATCCTGCCTTACTTTACCTGGAACACTGCCCTGTGATCTTCTACAACTTGTTCTTCCATTTCTACCATTTGTGAGACAGCTTCGTGGAAAGTAAACAATTGTGGAGAAACCTCTTCTTCCTTAAAATAAAAAGTTTTAAAATTATGACAGAAAGAGTTTATATTTTTAAATATAATTTAAAGAGCAGTTTTTCTATATCATTTACAAAAATGTATTCAGAAACAGAGGAAGTCTCCTAAAATATACCATAAAAGGCAAAGCCACAGTTTATTTTTAAATTTTAATATATTTTTATTTATTTCAGAGAGGATGGAAGAGGAATAGATAGAAACATCAATGCCTCCTACACACCCCCTACTGGAGATTGAGCCCGAAATCCAGGCATGTGCCCTTGACCAGAATCGAACCATTACCGTTTAGTCCACAGGCCAACACTATCCACTGAGAAAAACGGCTAGAGCCAAAATTTCTTTTTATGGGTCA
This sequence comes from Pipistrellus kuhlii, assembly GCF_014108245.1. Classification (NCBI taxonomy): domain Eukaryota; kingdom Metazoa; phylum Chordata; class Mammalia; order Chiroptera; family Vespertilionidae; genus Pipistrellus; species Pipistrellus kuhlii. The sequence continues at coordinate 28,764,506 of NW_023425540.1, read as the reverse complement.
AAAATATTTAATGTAACATTCAAAAGGACATCCTAAACTTAAGTGTATCAGTAAAGGATAATTTTCACTGAGTCCAGGCACTTTATTGCAAAATTACCCTCCGCCTCCCCCACTAAATAAAGCAATCACTTTGGAATAATGCAACTTTCAAAAATATTTTTATTGCAGAATAAATATACTGAAATATTTCCTCAGTATTATTTAATTATCACTAGTAATTAAAGTCATATATATGTCTTTAAATTTCTTTTCACCAAAAGATATATATATCTATATAATGTTTTTCATGCCTGTGACTATCAAGTTGGTGTTCTGAAGGTCTCAATTCTTCTTCTTTTTTTAAAAATATTTCTTTATTGATTTCAGAGAGGAAGGGAGAGGGAGAGAGAGAGAAACTTCAATGATGAGAGAGAATCATTGATTGGCTGCCTCCTGTATGCCCCGCACTGGGGATTGAGCCTGCAACCCAGGCATGTGCCCTTTGCTGGAATTGAACCTGGGACCCTTCAGTCTGCAGGCCAGTGCTCTATCCACTGAACCAAATTGGCTAGGGCTGAAGGTCTCAATTCTTAAAAAAAAAAAAAGTCAACCCTGTCAAAATGCTACCATTTGTTGAATCTGATTGCTTTCTATGTTTGAAATGTTTAGAAACATTTCATAATTTAAAAATTTTATTTCCCAGTTATTAAAAAAATATTATAAAATATGTGCCCACTGTATCAAGACAAAAGGGTAAAGAAGTAAAAAGCACAAATAATACATAATTTCACATAGTTACTTTAATATACTTAGGGATTCCTTACTGTTTGTGAGATATAAAAAATATATAATTGATTAACTTCATTTTTTAAATGTATAATCCATATCTTTTTTTTAAACTATATTTTTAAATTTTATTTTTATTGATTTCAGAAAGGGAGGAGACAGAAACATCAATGATGAGAATCATTGATCCCTGCCTCCTGCATGGCCCCCACCAGGAACCAAGCCCGAAACCTGGACATGTACCCTAACTGGAAATCAAACTATGTCCTGGTTCATAGGTCTATGGTCAACCACTAACCAACTGGCTGGGTGATAGGTTTGATTTTTGCTCATGAATCCTTTTAATACATATGCATGTAACCATAGTTAATTTTGTTTTTAAGCTTTATATATATTATAGTGTAAGTATAATTATTAAACTTATTTTTCCCTGTTACTTTAAAAACTCCCAAATTTTAATAACAGTATAAAATCTGAGAAAAAGAACTTGTGAGCTATCCCATTTTTGTCACTTCTGTTGTGGTAAGAAAGTAGTCAGATAGCCCATAAATGAATGAGTATAGCCATGTTTCAATAAAATTTTATTTGTAAAAACAGATGGCTGGCTCATAGCCTGTACAGGCACACTGTGAAGATATTGCACGTTCAATTCCAGACCATTTCAATAAAACAAACATTTCAATAAAGCGAGTCCTAATCTTTTTGCTAGTGAGGGTCTTATCTTTAATTTATAAAAAAACATACCATCTGAGAAGTACAATAAAGTGGAGCACAATAAATTAAGTATGTCTATAGTTTGCTGATCCCTAATTTAGACTTCAGTTATCAAGTTCTGCTACTGATGACATGAACTCAGATTAGATAATTACAACTATATTAAGTCACTCACATTTTGTTCACAAAGAAGTTTTAGATCATCTCTCTGAGGGGAACTCCCCACACCCCACTGTGCCTCTAAGTCATCAATCTGATTTGGTGGATGGTGCATTATTGGACGAATATCACCAGCAGCAGTTGGATCCACAGTCAGTTCTTTGACCCTGTAAATATATAAGAGGTATCTAAAATTAATAAAGAATTATGTAGAAGAACAAAATACCAACTTATTCAATATAAATACAATTCAATTTAACATATTAAAATTGATGATGTCAGCTTTGCAGATCAATTTTACCTGAAGTCTGTGAAAACCCTAAAGGGATGTTTAGCTGTGCAACTTTACAAATTTATTTAAATAACTTTATAATTACTTTTAATGTAATTATTGTACATAATAAGTGAGAATCAGCAAAGTATGTAGAATCAGTATTTCAAAGTAAGAGACTGCTATTCAAATTATATTATATGAACAGAAAAATGCTAACAATGGCACTTAAATCAGTAAGTAAATCTTTGCCAAAATCAGAGAATTTAATACATGTTACAGATTTTTGGTAGTTCTAATGCCCAATTTAAATAGCTACCTTGGAAATCATCTTATTCTACTGTATTCTATAAAATGTAAATTAATTCCATCATTTAAAAAATGTTTACCCAATATACTTAAATTTACACACTTGCATATACTTTCTAAGTAGGACCCTTGCTATTTCTTTGCATATAAGGAAATTTATAATAGCATACAGAATAAAGGTAAACTTTTCATTTTAAACAAGACAGTTTTTTTTAATATATTTTATTGATTTTTTTATTACAGAGAGGAAGGGAGGGAGATAGAGAGCTAGAAACATCGATGCGAGAGAAACATCGACCAGCTGCCTCCTGCACACCCCCTACCGGGGATGTGCCCGCAACCAATGTATATGCCCTTGACTAGAATCGAACCTGGGACCTTTCAGTCCACAGACCGATGCTCTACCCCTGAGCCAAACCGGCTTCGGCAAGACAGTTCATTTTTAATGGTAAATATGCAAAGATGACATCATCCTTAAAAATATGAGGCAAAATAAGAAGCCTGAATTCTAAATCAACATTTTCAAGCAAATAAATTAATAAAGTACACAGAAATAAATATCATGCAGTACAACCACCACCTGCCAAACAAAATGAAAATGAAAAATAAAATGGCTCAGGACAAAAGAAATGTAAATGAAATATTTATACACAGCACAATTCAAAATAAACTACTACAATAAACATCTTATATATAGAATGAACTAGACCTGGTAATTGAAGGAGAAAAGTCGTCATACTCATAAGAAGGAGAGAGATCAGGGCGACTGCCACTACCCTGTGAGAAGGGAATGTCTGATGGACTAATTCCAAACTCCTTTACTCTGCGGCACCAAGAGAGCAACAGATTAAAATAAAATGCTCTTATAAAAACAGCAATGCATATTTCAAACTTTCATTTAGTATTCAGTTCAATTTGTTTAGCAAAAGATAACATTGTTATGACTTAATGTATTAGAATATTTAAAAAATAATCCATTTTAAGATTAAAAAACTCCTCTGTCCGAAGATTTCCTATTACTACATAGTCCTCCCTTTCCTGTGTATTTCCCTCTTTTCTCAAGACCCTTTCTAGAAGTTTAACTAAACCTTCAATACATCTGAAATGTCCCTTATTTAACTACATGGCCACTCAATCTACTTTCCTTGTATAATCAATACCATGAATATTTTAATAGCATTTATGAGGCTTCAACATTCTTGCAGTCTTTTCAAACTAAACACAAGACAATTAAGTCCTAATGATATCCATTGCTTTTAACAAATTAATTTCTCCTATGCCTATTGAATGGTATCAACTATAAAGCATCTTTGGTACAAATTGAGAAAATAGTCACTCAAATAATTTTGTGTTTGGTGCCTCAGATGGAGCACACTGGTTGAGAAAAGCCTTTAGTAATAGAATTTAAATTGCTTTGCTAATGTCTCTAGGTTATATTTAACAAAACTGAGGTTTTTCTGACACAACTTTTGTGATTCCCTATGTTCTTTTTCAGTCAATCCCATTTCATAGTAGGAGGTAATATTTATTAAATCCTTCCTATAAACCAGACATTTTTAGTCATTTATAGGCATTATATTATTTAATACTTAAGATAATCTTCTGATATCACCATTTTACTGATGAGAAATGGCTCAGTGTAATAAAGTATCTTATACCCAACGTCATTCAATGAGAATAGGCATAACTGAGATTCAAACTTAGCTTTTACTATAAATCTTATATTAAACATTTCATATACTAACCATCTTCTTTTTCTCTCATTATTTCTCTTAGGTTGAACTAAATGAAATTACTGTTTTTATAGGTCAAAATAGTAATACACATCAAACTAATAATATAATGTATATTAAACTAATAAATTTCTACCTACAATCATTCTTTGCTCTATCGTTAATGTCTATACAAAAATTCAATACTGGATTCATCTGCCTTTTATGCTTTATAGTCACTTTGTAAAGCTTATTTACTACATCTGCTGACAAATCTAGATTTCTAATACTACTTGACTCTTTTTACTCCCAACCTCATTTCTTATTCTGTTAATCTCCTAATTTAGAAACCCTAAACACACACTTTTTCTCTTGCTCAACCTAAACTCTATTACATGCAGCACTTATTTATATCTCTTCAATGAGCACTATCAAGGGATATTAAAAAAAAATCTTTAATCCCAGAGATTTGGAAATAAGAGGCAGAATTATTTGTCTCAGCTGGTTAGTCATGTTGCAAATGAATTAATTACAAGATAATAAATTAAAACATTTTACTTGAACCCAAACACACTAGAGCAACGGCCAGACAGGGCATTTTCACATTAGGGGAATTCTTTTACAGCCAGAAGTCTGAACACATAGAGGGTTTTTATTTGTTTTAATTTTAAGACATGGTAATATTCTACTAGACTAAGTCATTCCTCATCTCTCTCATACACAACTTTGAAATAAGAGGCATTTTAAATTAATGATTGAAACCCCACAATACAAAAAATATTTTTATAAGGATCAAATAGAAGACTTATAAAATTTACATCTAGAAACTCATAATTCAAAGTTTAGAAAGGAAATAAATTTAGAAATAAAGTTATATATTTAAGAAGCTGTTCTATCTTAACACATTGTGGACGGATCACAAGAATTCTTGCTTCATATTACACAGCGTTTTACAAAGTATCATACTTTAAAAAGATATTAGCTTGTAAGAACATATAAGAAATAACTTCAAAATAAAATGGGTATTTAATTTTAAAGCATGCCTTTAACATTTATATAAAATGTGGGTTTTTTTGTACTAGCTCAATAGAAACTTATCTGGCCACTGGGTAAAGCTAGCAATAAAACTACTGGTCCGCAATGTGTTAATATCTTTTTACAAAAGATCAATAGGTTTATACTTCCTAAAGTTTTTACTATGATTTAAAAAATCTCTTCTGCTGAAGCAAAAGCAAGATACAAAAGAACAAAGGGCACGATATCATTTACGTAAAGTTCAAACACAGCTATCTAATGTTGTTCATGGATAAATTCATAGGAAGTAAAACTATTTTTAAAAAAGAAAGAAAAAAATAAAATGTTCCACAGGAGCCAGAGCAATCAACTGCTGCCTTGGGGTAGACGTTGATGAATTTGGGCGTTATTAGGATTTGTGATCAGTAAGGGACACATGGGGAACTTTCGGAGGAGGAGGAAATGTTTTCTTTCCCAGTCTAATGACAGGAATTTCATTTTATAAGTACTCACTAAATTATTCTCCTATGTTTTGGGCACTTTCTTGTATGCATATGTATTTCACATTTTAATAAAAGATTAAAAATAAAATTTGTATTTACCAAAACTAAAAGAATCTTAACACTAGAAATGTAATACAGAGGAATTTTATCTCTAGGTTAAAATCACAAATGCAGTATGTGATAATAAAAACTATATTCATTCAGAACAAGTGCAATGGAAATAATCTATGGAATAAATATAAATGTGTCCATCATAATCCAAAATTCCAAGGGCATTTCATGAGTGTAAGAAATAATAATTTAGTAGTCTATAATGCTTTTTTTTTCTTTCATCTGTAAGTATCATTACCTAAAGTTTGTAACACTACTGACATTAATAAAATGTAACCCATAAAAGACAGCAGAAAGAACTGTGATATCACTACTTTAAACTCTATATTCCCCATGTACATATAACATTTAATATTATCAGAAATAATTTTCAGCATATAGCAAAACAATTTATGAAATACATATTGGCCCCCTGATAGAGTTTTAACACATTAGAAATTATTTGCATGATTCAAATGTAGAAAAATATTATGAAATCTAACTTGGATAAATGAAAAAACATGATTGGATAGAAAGACTAATTCTACTAAAAATATAAATCTCTCCCCAAATTACACAGCATATTTCCAATTATTCTGATAACTTGACAAGTATTCTAAGTATCATGCAAAATTTTTTTTAAATTGGAAAAAATGTAATAAGCTTTATACTATCAGATATTAAGTCAAATCATATGCTGCTCTATTTCCCTCAAATTTCAAAATGGATAACCATTTCTCATACCTATTTGCATATCTTAATGTATTAAGAGTATTTTCACAGGATGCCATTCCTGGAGAGATTGTGGCAATCTATGGGGGAAAAATGCAAAGGTAAATAAGATGTTATAAATGATGAAGACAGTGATACTAATATACAGGGTGGGGCAAATGTAGGTTTATAGTTGTAAGTATATGAAGCAGTTTCTTCTTTTTTTTTTTTTTTAAATATACTTTATTGATTTTCTACAGAGATAAAGAGAGAGGGATAGTTAGCCAGAAACATTGATGAGAGAGAATCATCGATCAGCCGCCTCCTATACACACACACACACACCCACCCCTCCCCCAGGGATGTGCCTGCAACCATGGTACATGCCTTTGACCGGAATTGAACCCGGGACCCTCCAGTCCACAGGCCGACGCTCTATCCATTGAGCCAAACCAATTTCGGCAGAAATAGTTTATCCTTATACTATTATTTATTACTAGAGGCCCAGTGCATGAAATTCATGGACTAGGATTGGTAGTGGTGGTGGTGGTGTGTCGGTCCCTCAGCCTGACCTATGCCCTCTCGCAGGAGGCCCATGGAGCCTAGGCTGGCAGTCAGACATCCTTAGCACTGTCAAGAAGGTGGGAGAGGCTCCTGCCACTGCCACTGCACTTGCCAGCCGTGAGCCTGGCTTCTTTCTGGCTGAGCAGTGTTCCCCCTGTGGGAACGCACTGACCACCAGGAGGAAGTTCCTGCATTGAGCGTCTGACCCCTGGAGGTCAGTGCACATCATAGTGATCGGTCAATTTGCATATTAGCTTTTTATTATATAGGATTGCATTATTTTTCACACTAACTGTAAACTTACATTTGCCTCACCCTTTATGTATGTATTAATAATGTGTGAACTCCAAGATTACTTCCTATCTTATGTCCATAATCAGATAATTATAAATTCTTTTTAAAAATATAAACAGGTCTCTGAATGCACCAGAAAGTGATCAAAATCAGGTATAAAATGGAGGTCAACACCTAGAAAAAGGGAATAACATTGAATGACTTCCCCACTACTCCTCTTTAATAACATTACTACCTAAGAAGCAGCCCTGCTGTTGTCACACAGGACAGGTAAAACTTCATTAGAAACTTAAGAGTTTCACTAACTAATTTAAGTTTAACTAAACTAAGAATTAAGAAACTAAGAAACAAAAGTTAAGAGGTGGAGATCATAGCTGCTGCAAAGTGAAACTTGTCCCAGAAGAGACAACTACAGAAGGAGAAACTCCAATTATGCATATACACTGTCCAGTCACTTTGGAAAGCTTATTTATAACCAAATTTTGTTAAGATATCCAGCTGACTCCTAAACTAGGTGTGCACAATGCTGACTCCAACAACACAGTTGAGTCTAAAAGAGGTAAACAGAGATTTTAATTTTAGTTGCTGCCCACAAGCAGGGGAGATAAGAGTTTAGAGTAAGTTCAGCTAAGTTAATTTCCTGCTACACAACAACAAAAATCAATTTTTAGAAGAATATAACAGAATCCAGAGTGCATATATTTATCCATAATAAAAATTACATAATCTAAAATTACTAGAATATGAATAAAAATGTAAATCATACTCAAGGAAAATAGAATTCAATGGAGACTAACTTCAAGAAGACTCAGATATCGGAATTGTAGAATGCATTATAACTGCACTATAATCCTCTCTATCGGCCTGTCATGGACTACATCTTAAATATCCTATTTCTCTAACAACAGAAGGGTTTAAATGATTGTCATTAATGTATATTATAGTTTTCCCACAGATATTATATAATTGTTCATTTGATATTAAAATAAAAGAAATAGCCCTGGCCAATGTGGCTAGTTGGTTAGAGAATCGGCCTGTGGGTTTGATTCCTGGTCAAGGGCATAGGTACCCGAGACGCAGGTTAAATCCCCAGTCAGGGTATGTGAGGCAAACAACCAATGATATGTCTCACTCACATCAATATTTCTCTCTCTTTTCCTTCCTGCCTCCCACTTACCCCCTCTTCCCTCTATTCTACTCTCTCTAAAAGTCAATGGAAAAAATACCTTCAAGCGAGGAATAACAAAAATAAAACACAAATGAATGAACAAAAAGAAATAATCAAAATAAACCCATAAACTTACCATGCAGGTACGAGAGTTTTCACCTATGAATGAATCTCTTAACACCTGAGTGAGTTTACTTGCTCGGAAAGGAGTATGAGGTTTATTTCTACCTAAGGCTCTGATGCACTCCTGAAAATTAAGAAAGCAAGCTTTAGAGATTAGGTTTCTTATAAAGAGTATTTACCTTAACACATTTAACAGTTCTCTTACTATAATTCTAATATTCAAGACCTGATCAGCTTTAAAAATGCTACTAACAGGTTTACATCATAGTAAAGATGTTCCATAAATCCTAATCCAAGAAAATGAAATTAAAAAAACACACCAATGGACTGTTATTTCAAAAAGTTCTTCTGGAGACTATGACTAGTGTTTAAGAAGTGACGAGAAGTAACATTAACTATAAAAAGAATCTTTTAAACTGATACAAGAGAAAAAACACCGAATGCTTTCTTGTAGTTTTGCTGATCATTGCTTTTCAAGACAAAAAAGAGCTATAGTACTGGCCTAACTTTTGAAAGCAATTCCACATTTTCCTGAGAAACGATTTCTTCAGTTTTGTGGGTCCTTGCCCAGTTTCACAAAAATATGACTGATTAGGGCCCTTTGGAATCTCTTCCAAGAAGCCTTGGAATTGGTCAGCCAACAACAGATTTTTACCGATCCTAATAATAATTAATAATGGGTATTGTATTATATTGTACCCAGAAATAAAATTTCTGGGTACAATATAAATATGTATCTGCAAATATAATAAACAAAATTTTTATGACCTCTCCTACTTATTACTAGACAAAACAAGTACTATTGTTTTGTAGCTGAATAAATATAATTAAAAGACTTTTTACAATTAAATACATTTTATTTACCTTGAGTGCTAAAAGGCTTTTATTAATTTCAGCACCTTCAAGCCTAGTTTGCCTATCTGCACTGGAAGTATCAGCTCCTCTTTCATTTCCAGCCAAATCGATGAGAGAAAATTTGCCATGTAGTTTTCCTTTCCTTCTAAGTATAATCTGAAACACTGCATGGCTCCGAGATGAATGTGCATTTGCAGATGTTTGCCCAGATGTTCTACAATGTGATGGAAGACATTTGATACATAAATAGTTTAATTTATGTTCAAACCACAGTATTTTCATTAAAAAAAAAACAACAACAAAAAACAACTATCCAGTTTTCATCATTTATTACAAAGGAGACCTTGTAAATTAACATTTAAATAATTTAATCTAGCACACTTCTAGTATGTTATCTATAGAATAAACATCACTCAGTTACATGTAACAACAAAAGTTTTTATGAATAATGATTTTTACTTCTAAGATGCATTGAATAATATCCTTGTTTTATTTTTGTTATAACCAAATTACATAAAACTTTCCCTTTCTTAATTAAAATAAGATTTACCTGCAACTGTTACCTATGTCAATGAGTTTCAGTACATCTTCAACACATTTGACCTCCCGCTCCTGTAATCCTACCACTTGAACCTGCTGTTTTCCATCTTCTAGCACTCTTAATTTTGTTTTCCTGTTTAGCAAGTCGAACACCTAAAAAAAAATTTTCAAATGGAAAACTAAAGAAAACAGAATCATTTCTATAAAAATTAGTCATTCAAAGTCTGAGAACCATTTCAGTAAATAAAATGCTCAATATTTGAATTAAAAAGTTTCAAAGGAAATTAAAAGAAATCTCAACAAAATTCTAACCTAATATTCCAATCCAAATACATATAAAAGTGATGTGGTGGCAATGGTTGCACAAAATGTAAAATGTACATGCCATTTAAGTTGTATACTTAAAAATTGTTAAAATAATAAATTTTATATTATGCATAATTTAATAAAAATGTAAGTTTCCACTTACCTTTCCACTATAAATTTCAAAAAAGGTTGCATAAACTTGAAGTTCTAACTTCTTATAGTTTGGCTTCTTTAGCATTAAAAAGACATCTCGGGCTATTAAAATTTTCATATAGAGAAAATTTGTTAATATGCAACAATATTTTTTAAAAGCATTTCAAATTTTCTATTTTTTAGAGATAACAGTTCATCTTTAATTACAATAACATCAATAATGAAAATATAGACTAAAGTAAACATCAATGTTACAAAAGTTAGTTGTAATTGTTTTATTTTTAGACTTAAGGCTTAGATGCCACTCTCTTTCATTATTTAATAAAAGGACGCTATCTATCCTTATAAGGTTGTTTTCATAACCATACCAAATGGAATCTTTTCACAAATCATTATTCAACAACAAACAGTAAGCTCCAACAATGTGACAGATTACAGTGACATAAATATAATCAAGATTTCTGCACAGTTCTTTCAAGTAGTCTGATAAGCTAAAATTGACATAATACACAGCAAATATAGTATTATAGCTACCCTTTAATTCTTGGATAATATGTCCAAGTCTTATTTCAAGCCATCTGAATATATTAAAGAAGAATATTACAAATGATATGTAAAAACAAACAAACAAACAAAAACCATAAAACATAGTTACCTGCTAATGCATAAATTCCTTTAGAACAATCCTGGTTTTTTCCTGAAAAGTCACCTCCCATAGTCTATATGTTAAAAAGAGAGTAAAGAATAACAGACATTATTCAGGAATAAATCTTAAGAATTTAGATCTAAGAATTAAGCTATAAGAAAAATAAATTAGCTTCATACCAGGATGTAACTATAATAACTTACATGAGTTTTTCCACTTCCAGTCTGCCCATAAGCAAAGCATGTTGCCATTCCCCTTTCGAATATAGTTTCCACTAGTGGTCTAGCTGTAAACCTTAAAAATAATATGCGCCAGTCAGAATGTGCATTCAATATTTAAATTAAGCAAAGAAGAAATAAAAGTAATATAGTATTAATAAACAAAATGTATACCAAGATTTTTAACCAATCAATGAGCTCAACTGTGAGGCCACAATTGAGTCTAACTGATTTATTTAAAATTTCAAATAACTATATCCTAGAATTGCTTAAAACTCTTTAAATAATTTCAAGCAATAATCCTATATAATAAAAGCATAATATACAAATCGACTGAACAGCAGAATGGCTGGTTGGCGGGGGGTGAGGCCAGTGAGCAGGGGGAGGGGTTAGCAATCGGGGGTCAGCGGGCTACCAGAGGCAGTGGAGGGGAGATGGAGTTGGGGGGCAGGGCTGGCTGCTTGCTGGCTGGTACCATCCCGATTGGCACAGCTGGTCGCCTCCCACAGAGGGAGGCCAGACTGCGCCAGTCAGACATCCCCAGAGGGCTCCTGGACGGTGAGAGGGCGCAGGCCAGGCTGAGGGACCCCACCCGCCAGTGCACCAGGCCTTTAGTTCCAATAATAAATAATGATCTGATAACAATGAACAATAAAAACCTAACCGTAACTGAGCTATATAGAAGACTATAGGAAAGTTTTAAAAAAAATAACAAAAGATGGTAATATTAGCCAGACAAATAAAACATACAAGGTTGTTTTATTTTCCGTTATATACAAGGTGGGGCAAAAGTAGGTTCACAAAAAAAAGTTGTGAATACACGAAACAGTTTATTCTTATACTAGAGGCCTGGTGCACAGATTTATGCATTGGAGGGAACTGTAGTACACAAAGTGGCAGGCAGCAGGGGAGGAGCCTGAGCCCAGGCTGGGCGCTGCTCTTGCTCATCCTTGCCCTGCTGCACCTGCCGCTGCCACCCACACAGTAGGCTCGCTGCCACTCCGCTGTGATCTCCACACGCCTGTCCTAGGGTGATACTGGTACACCCATGACTGTGACCCAGCTGCAGGTTCATGCCCAGTCAGTCCCAGTGCAGGTCCTGGTCCAGATTGGGGGGGCAGGAGGAGAAGGGGAGTATGGAGGGGGAGTGTACACAGGAGAGGCTCACACCATCACAGCCATGTTCAATGGCTGTGAGCCCAGTATCTGGCGCCCGTTGGTCAGCTGAGCAGTGCTCCTGCTGTGGGAGCACACTGACCATAAGGGATCATCTGCCCCCTGGTGGTCAGTACACATCATAGCGACCGGTCAAACAGTTGCTTAAGCTGTTATATATAAAGATTATCTTAAAACTATCTAAATAAGAAAAAAAAAAATATATTAAGATTTCACTGAATGTGAAAACAGGTAAAAATAAATTATGCTTATAAGACACTGAGTTCTGAATTGATAGTCTTGATTCAAGAAAAGGATACTACTCTGGCTTGCATGGCTCAGTGTTGAGAGTATCAACCTATGAACCAGGAGATTATGGTTCGATTCCCTGTCAGAACATATGCCCTGGTTGCAGGCTTGATCCCCATTGTGGGGCATGCAGGAAGCAGCCAATCAATGATTTTCTCTCATCATTGATGTTTCCATCTCTCTCTCCCTCTCCCTTCCCCCCTCTAAAATCAATAAAAATATATTAAAATTTAAAAAGGGATACCAAAATATTATGATTTGGAACATTTTTCAAACCTATGAGTATAATCACCACCAGAGGTAAAATTAAAAGATGAAGAAATATTTTATTGAGCAGAGCAACATAAAAGGTCTAAGAGCACTAAAAGGTATAATAGAAAACAAATATACTTTATATATAGACTTCAAAATAATAGATATGAAACACTATATACAACTGTGCTGATGTTTTTAATTAATTTTTTATTATTGATAGTATTTCAGATATATCCCTCCAATTCCTTCCCTCCTTAGTCTCACTTATATATATTTTTTTAAAGGCACAACTGGAGAACATACAAAAGAAGCAGGGAAATTTCTAGAAATGAGTCTGATTAGATAAGAAAAGGTCTAACTCCTTAATCTAAAAAAGTTAAGGTAAAGAGAAAGAGAGTAGAGTCAATATTGGTAAAGTTAAGAAGCATAAATATAGGTGAAAACACAGAGTGTTTATAAACTTGGCATATACAAAAACATATGTTTACTTATAATGATTTATTAAAAATTACTATAAAAGGCAAGCAGACATATTTTATAGACAGGAATGAGAGTAAAGAAGAGAAAAAGAGGGAAGAAATAGACTATATTCTCAGAAAAAGTAAAAAATATAGTTTATAATTGTTAATTCCCTTAAAAAACTGTCTAGTATTCACTTGTCCTTTAATTTTGTCCTCTTTCTAGTTTACCAGCTTAACTTCTAGTTTACCAGCTTAAGACCAATGAAGTTGGTTTCAACACTGTATCGTTTAACGTTTCCAATTCTTAAGACACTTAATAATTCTTCTTAAAAAATATATCAATTCACTGATTTTAGAGAGAGCGAGAGAAAGGGGAGAAGGAGGGAGGGAGAGAAAGAGAGAGAACCATCAATTGATTTCCCACTTAATTTATGCAATCATTGGTTGCTTCCTATATGTGCCTTGACAGGGGATCAAACCTGAAACCTTACGTATTTGGATGATGCTCTAACCAATTGAGCTACCTCTCCAGAACAACTCTTAGTAACTCTTTAATTTTCTGTTTGTAATCATATTTATCAAGTAAAAGAGCACTGAAATATAGCTTAGAATAAATTGTCAGTTTGAAATAACAAAGCTGTTAAACTGACCTGTTATAATAATTAGAGGTGAATGTTTACAAAGCCTATATGAAAATCCAAATTTGGCATAACAATTTGAGATATCAGTGCATTATATATATGTAAATTTGAGCTCTTTATAAGTTGAATATGTTAACATACAACAATTTCATGTATTAAAACTATCCCAAAGCTTAAAGACAATAGAAATTAGACAAATGCAAGTAGATTTACAGCACTTTTCCCCCCCTGAAGTTGTGGTACATCTAAATATTTCAAATTTACTTATAGTATAGAAATTAAAAAGAAAATAACAGTCCTCCTCTAATTACTTCCCATTCTCAGAGGCACAAAAATTTCAACATTTTTTATAAATTTCCTATCCATATACATGTTATGTGATGTGTATATAAGTTAATCAACAATGGAAACTATGATTTGGGAGAGCACTAGAGAGAACAAGTGTTAATAGTTATTACAATGTTTATTACATATTCTTCTTTGTTTAAACTCAGAATACAAAAGCATGTAACACCTCTGGAGAGATATGCCAAGATGAATATGTTTCAGGGTAATAATAAACACATGATGTGAGAACAAAATTTTAATTTAAAACAAATTTACCTACCTGTAAACCATCTCATTAGGAGCTGAGTCATCAAAGGCATAATCAAAACGAAATGTTTGGTTTTCTAGGTACCGTGTTAAATCTACCTTTTGTTTTGGTTCATGTACCATCACAACATCTTTACTAGGGATTGTGATTACATCAAGATCTTTCATTTGAGTTTCTAAAAGAACAAATGAAAATCAATGCACAGAAACTTTTACAGATTTTGAATTAATGTACAAAAGAGTAAGGAGTTCTTCAAATATAAATATCCCATAAATATCCCATTCAATAAGACAGAATATTTCAATAACAAAATAAAAAAAATTAAGATTTCTGTGAAGCAAGAACCAGAAATAGCAACATTTCATACAACAGTAACAAATCAATAGATAAACCATAGAAATCTGCAGAAAGGTTATATACAAATGAAATAATTTTTTGTACAATGAACTGTCCCTAACCAATTTGATTTTCTGCTCTTACAAACAGGATAAAATCAACCTTTATTACAACTCAATAAACATCATACCTTTTTTATTGAGTGGTCGTTTCCTTACACAGACACATATCCTATGTTCATCAATCTAGAAAAAAAAAATATTTCAGTGATTATCAGTGGTATGTAAAACAATGAAAGTCAATTATACAACATTTCCTTCAGAGATTTTGGAAATTTATACTAGCACAAATAGGATAAATAAGCTTTAAAAAAACCACACACACACACACAAATTAACAGCAAACATTTTAATAGAGACTCCCTTATTTGTTTTATTGTTTGGTAAACCATTAAGAAATAACCTTGTAGAGGGCACTACTATTCTTAGAGCATTAAGTTCATGTTAAGAAGCTGCCTTATTAACTTGAAGATGTGCCGTATAAAACAAAAACAAGTTCGTGTATTTTCAGATAGATTATAGGGAAACTTGTTGGCAAAGATAACTATATAGACAAGAAACATGATTCCGAGGAGATTATTGAGCAAAATAATTTGAATATTCTTACACATAAATATTTTTCATAAAATTTATGTTCCTAATACTTGCCTTTAAAAAATAAATAATATAATGTATGGATTAGCAAAGCATGGCCTGCAGGATTAACCCAGCCCACTACCTCCTTTTGTAATGTTTTACTAGAACAGTCATCCCCATTCATTTGTGTGTTATTTATGGCTGCTTTCATACTACAAAAGCAGAATTGAATAGTTGTCACAAATACCATATCATATGGTTCATAAAGTCAAAAATATTTGCCACCAAACCCTTTTCAGAAAAAGTTTTTACTAATCCCTTTCCTAAAGTCTGAGCTCAGAAACAGGAAGTTACACAAAGGTAAGGGTAGCAGCAAGGAGGGGTACCCACATGGAGAGGTACCCAAATATATGGGATGCAAATGTTATGAACAACTATTAAATCCAAAATAATTCACCTCCTGAACACAAATGTGTTTTGTGTACCCAATATTACATTCTGTATATGCTAGGTCAGATGGATTATTTCATAATTACCAATTATAAAAACATTCCCTGTCCAATAAATTCTCATTCTTCAATAGGAAATGAATTGAGTAATAGGACAGAAAACTTTTTGAGCACTAAATTTCTGGTCTATTGCAGTTCTCAACAACCATCACTTATAAAGCCAAAATAACATTAAAATAAATTGGACAGTGGGATCTATAGCACAAGCCAAAGAGGAAATAAAGGAAATTGGGTGTTCAGACATATAACTCCTTTAATTGTTGTTCTGTCCTACCAAAGACACGGAAGGCTTTGCTTTGAAACAGACATCTCTGTGGGAAGCATGTCTGATATAATCAATTATGGAAGAGAGGCATAAATGTGGATGATTTCTTGATTTTTCTTAAAATGTAGGGAATGAGCACATAAGAAAGGAAAATTTATCTAGTAAATACAATATTCATTTAGTTGGTATCAAACATGTTTTTATTTCAGTATAGTTCCAGAACAATGATTTATGAAAAAATCTTACAGGATCTGCTGTTGTCAATGGTCTATAATCCAGACTTCCTCTAAAATCTCTGATCATACACATAATTTCATAATTCGGGTTTGTAGCATCAACATCCTACAAGAAGATAAAGAGAATCATCATTTATTATAATTATAGTTAATACAGCATTTGTTGCTTTGGTGCTATAGTTTGAAAATTAAAATTAAACTAATAGATTATCATTTACCCTAGTTCAACTCAAACTGAAAACGTGATATAATTTAGTTTCAGTTATGACTAGTCATATGCTCAAGAATCATTTTTAAATTAAAAATACAATTTTGTAGATCTATACACATTGCTAATTCTAAACCAAACATTCATTATTAAAATCACCCTTGACATAATTCAAAAATTCATCTGCTATACATATAACTTAATTATCCTAGAAAATGGAGCAAAAGATAAATAGTACTCATCTCTAGAAAAGCTGAAATTCTGGAAATATTCATTTAATTGGATTCTTCTTCCCAGTCTTAATCCAGTGAGATTCAGCAAAATAGAAATATGGATTAATTTAAATTCATTTTCTAGTTTTGCTGTCTCTCTTTAAAAAACAAAACAAAACTATGGCATGGTAAAACAGTTCCAAATCAATAAGACATAGAATTTTAAAAAATCAAAAGCCAAGATAATTTTTAAAATATTTTGATATTCAAATTATTGGATACTGACTGCTATGGAGAAGAGACTGTTCTATGACATTACCACTTCCTGACCTTGCCTGACTGCTGCTGTCCCTCCTGTTAGATACAAATAGATGCTTAGACATGAACCAGAGAGAGAGCTCCCCTTAAATTCCCTCAGAAACAGATTTCTCTAACCAATTGAGCACTGAAATATAGCTTAGAATAAATTGTAGATTTATTGGGCAAGTATGTAAGGCACTTTCCCCTCTACTGGGGCAAGTTCCACCCCAGGACCCTATCCATCCTGCCCTGTCCTATATAACTCCGTAGTGCCTGCCACATGATGGATATCTATGTCTCCTTGCCACTGACCCAAGGCCACTTCACATGTAAGTTCCCTTAATAATTAGGCTTTAAAAAAAAAAAAAAAAAAAAAAGGTATGTATTTTCACTAATTTCAGAGAGGAAGGGAGAAGGAGGAAGAGAGGGAAAGAAAAAGGGAGGGAGGGAGGGAGGGAGAGAGACACCAGTGAGGAGGGAGAATCACTGATTGGCTGCCTCCTGCATGCCCCATATGAGGTATTGAGCCTGCAACCCCGACATGTGCCCTGACTGGGAATCAAACCATGACCTCCTAGTTCATAGGTTGATACTCAACCACTGAGTCATATGACCAGGCAATAAACTCTTTATATAATGATGGAGTTGGCAGCCTCTCTTTCTTTGGTTACTCAGCCCTGGAGAAAAACTTAACTGCAATTTACATTTTTGCTTCAAAACTGAGGAAAAGCAGATTAACATATAGTAAATAGCAATAGTTAATAGCCTCTCCAAGTCATGAGTAAGTAATAAATTATTGAACATTCTCAAGAAATCATATTTTTTTCATATACCATATGCAGATTTGTTTGGAATATAATTAAACTTAAAAACTGTTGATGAAACTTACTCCTAGGAAATAATATTAACCAGCTATGTCAATTGAGAAGTACTATGTAAAGTGCAAATTAAGATACCACAAAGCTATGTGAAAATATTATGAAGTACCCAGAGGAGACACCAGGTGGCATCTGTGCTAAATATCAGTACATCTAGCTCTTTTTTTTTTTCTTTTTTTTTTTTTTTTCAAAATCACCAAATAATTTCTTTGGAATCAGAATGAAAGAACATTTGACAGTTGTTGAAATGTGTGTTTCTTCTGATACTTTTGATCAGTCATACAACTTATCTAGGACACATGACCAGATAAATTTTACATTTCTTTAGTACTGGGGTTTTTCTAGGTTTTCAAATTTGAGATCTTTAAATTTGAACTCTGGGAACATATTCATGTCTACCTTACCATACATTTGCTTAAGCTTTAAAAGCTCCCTCTCCATGTCTTGCTGATACTCTGGACCAGCATCAACAGGCCCTCCAGATGACTGTCGCTTAGTTTTGTATTCTCTAATCTTGTCCACGAAGAGTTTCTGTACAGGATCAAGCTCCTTATTAAATGCCACTGCTGTAACACCAATATTCCCCCTCAAATGGACTGAGATTGCAGACTGAATGACAGAAGAGAACCTGAAGAGCCTCCAAAGAATCACTGTGACTGTTACTTGCACTTAGTCCTGAGCTGCCAGAGCCCAGATCTAGCTCTTTTGTGTATTAACCCAACTGGTCATTCTCAGATCACCTTCAGATAGAACCTGATTTACTCAGGGTGATTATGTTGGTTCTACAATTCCCAAACACAACAACTTTATGAATAAAAATTGTTTTCAAATGCCCTCAAGGAGACTTGAGAATACTCCTAAGTAAAAAATAAAAAAATCTTGATATTTTATTAAAGGAAACAAGTTCTGATTATATCATATAAGCATAAAGGAGGAGTTTTATAAATAATAACAGAATTTTTAATGTGAGCAGACTTGTAAAGAGATAAAAGACCAATTTTCTATGCAATTTCCCCATTGCTAATAAAGTTTTGCTACCACCTAAAGGAAACACAAGAGGGGCATAATACAGATATACTCTCATATCTAGTATAAATCAAAACACAAGAAACTTCCCCTCTTTCAATGTGTTATGTTGACCTTATTATTGCCCATGAGAAAATAATAAAATTTATAATGTAATCATGTACTTTAACTGAATGTTCTTCTAAATATAGTTTTAGATATTTTTAAAAAGTCAAAAATCCTATTATTCTTATAATAGAATTCTATAACACAATATCTTATTAAAAATGGAACAAACTTTAGGACTAACACATACCCACTAAAACATGAAAAGTACATGTAGTAAATAAATGTTATAACTTATTTTCACGAGAGTTTATATTATTCCTCAATATCAATTAAAGGACTATATTGAAATCTTTAAATGAATGCCTCAACTACTTTTTCCTAAGTCACTCACTTACACTGACAGTATGACCTTCAGTTGGTACATACACAAAATATGTTTCTGTTACAAACCTGAGCTCTTTTTTCTCTAAGTTCTTGCTGTTGTAGTCTCCTTTTCTCTCGTTTTTCTTGTAATTTTTCTACTTCTTTAACACAATTAGATTTTCTACGTGCTGAAAGAAAAAGATGAGCTGTAGTAGATTTCTTTTTAGAGTATTATACTTAAACATAAAATGCTATGTGTAATTAAATCACATAACTAAAATAAAGTACACAGTGACAAAGCATGCCTGTAACAACTACATGAACTTTAGTTAATGAGCTGCTTTAACAAAACTAGGAACAGGACAATATACAAATAAGAGTCAAGAAAAATGACTCTAACATATTGATACATGTCATCTCTTGGTTTAGAATCACAGATACCAAATTATCATCTGTCCAGAATTTTAAATTCAAAGCAACTGAAATACTTACAATTTTATAGTAGTAAGAATTGTTTACTCCAAAATATATATATATATTTTAAAAACCCAATAGACTAAACTAACTAGAAAAAAATTTTTCCACAGTGGTAAAATGAAATCTGGCAATCAAGTTTGCAATTAGGTTGTTTACCATTTGGGGATATATAAAGATGACCAAGAGAGAATACATGTATGCCTAAAATGACTGAATCCTTGATACATGATTTACATACAAGGAGGTCCAAATTCCTTTTTTGCAGCTTGAACTGGAGATATATCTGAAATACTACCATTCTGTTGTGCAGAAGAAGACTGTTCGGGAAGCTGACTAGGCCGTGCACGTGCAGAACCAACCACTGTAAGTAGAACAAAAATTTTAAATTCAGAACAGAAAATTAATAAAGGTGAACCTTGGTTAAAGGAACAGAGGTAACTGAAAAGAACTGATAACTTAAAAGTTGCATTAGCAAATTGTCAGTTTTTCTACTTATGTGCACATTAACAGAAAACGTAATAATTTTATTCAATAAACTGATAAGCTAAGAGGTTTTTGGTATAATATGTGCAGGCTTAAGTGCCACCAATGTAG
Source organism: Pipistrellus kuhlii (assembly GCF_014108245.1). Classification (NCBI taxonomy): domain Eukaryota; kingdom Metazoa; phylum Chordata; class Mammalia; order Chiroptera; family Vespertilionidae; genus Pipistrellus; species Pipistrellus kuhlii. The sequence continues at coordinate 28,743,888 of NW_023425540.1, read as the reverse complement.
TTTTAATTATAAAACTCAACTGGAATAATTTGTATAAAAATCAAAGCCAACTTTAATTTTTAATAATCATTTAAAAATATTAGTGTACAAAATATAAATTTTAAATGCATTCTCATTTTGAATACTCCAGAACTATGGAAAGTAAAAACTTAAGTCCTTTAACCCTCCCTATATTCCAAATCCAATTATTTGCTGCACAAATATAAATATCTTTAGCAGTTTCTTACTGTAAATGTTATAAATGTGGAAAGGCATTATTAATTAAGTATAATGTCACATTTTACAAAGATATATAAATTTTCACAACTGCATAGTACTGAACTTTACCTCTACTTCTGATCTCTTCTCTAATACCTATGCCCATCCTTCCTCATCCATCCATACAGAGAAACATCACTATTAAGAAAGTACCATTCTGAACTGCTGAATAGTAAACAAGAAATTAACTATGCTTTACATTTCCTGGCTGAAAATATATGGAAGACCTGCCATTAACTGAAATTTATACCTGTTCCACTTTTTTTTTAAGTTGACTCCAAAGATACCCATGACCCCTTTTGGAAACCTGTTAGCCAAAAAATTATATAAAATGTCAAAATTTTGTGAAATTAACCAACAGACTACTTCCCCATTCCCTTCTTTATCACAACACTATCAAATCCGAAAAACTATTGGGCAAATGAGATGAATCAAATATTGCATATATCATGGAGTTTTGTAAATTTATAAATAATTTTTATATTATCAACATTATATTAGAAAATCAAGAAGATACCATCTTAAAATAACCCATGTAAAGTTTAAATAAATAATAAAGCCAACAGTAATATTTGCCTTTTTTAAAGAACATTTTTATTACTTTATTAGAATTTATTTGAGCTAAACAGGACATGCTTGGGAGCAGAATCTCAGCAGACTGAGAACAATGGTTCAAGGGTAATATTTAGTTTTGATTTACCTTGTCAGGGCCAATAGGCAAAATTAATAATTTTTTACTTTACCTCTGTTATCTCTTGGAGGAGGGTCATTCTTAATAGAAGCCACAGTCCGTCGATTCTATGAAAGAAAAATGTTCATTTAACTTTCTCTCTTTATTCATCAATATTTAATAATCAGTTTCATTTAATTAAATAAAAATAGGCAGACATATAATAACTTAAAACTAAATGGAGAAAAACTGCAAATAATCTTCTAATGAATTACTATTAATATTCAAGTTTATGAGTATTCTCTGCCCCCAAATATTCAGAAATAATGAGCCAGGTACTGCTCTAGGATTTTATATGTATTAATTCACTTAATCTTCACAATAAACCTATGAGTTCATTATTATTGCTATTCCAGTTTCAAAGATAAGGAGACTAAAGCAAAGAGAAGTTAAGTAATTTCATTCAAGGGTGCACTTTCAATCATCATGCTATCCTGTCAAAACTATCTAACACATTTCATCTTTGGATACCAGGGGGAAATTAATGAAATACTAATTTTAGACAACTTATAGCCCATTGTTAAACTGGAAGATCAAAATACTATGAGATGAACAGTTAGTTATACGAAAAGGTTTCATAGATTTTCAAAGACTACATGGATTAGGGAAGCAATTTTTTGGTCCTATTATTTAAGAAGACCTTCATTTTATTTACCTAATTAAAAAAAAAGATGCAAAATAATGCAGTGGTTCTCAACACTCACTGTACATTCAAATCAGATGGGTACTTTTAAAAAGGTATTATTGCATCCTGGCTAGTTTGGCTCAGTGGATAGACCATCTGCCTGTGGATTGAAGGGTCCCAGGTTCGATTTTGATCAAGGGCATATGCCCTGGTTGCAGGCCAGATCCCTAGCAGGAGACAGCCGACCAATAATTCTCTTATCATTGATGTTTCTTTCTCTCTCTCGCTCTTCCTTCCTCCCTGAAATCAATAAAAATACATTTTAAAAATGTATTATTACTTAGAGTCTTTCTTTAGACAAAATAAAACCATCTCTTTAAGCAAGCCTAGGAATCAGTAATTAAAAAAAATTTCCAGATGATTCTAAATCACTGCAAGTGTTGCTAATGACATATCCAGAAGTGTAAACTATGAAGATCCTTCGGGTTGTGAAGCCAAATATGAAAAATAGTCTGTTTACAAATGGTAACTAATGAGCCCTAAGTAGTAACTCTCAATATGCTGAAATCCTATGAACTGAAAAATCTGCCTTATGTTCATATGCAGGGTTTAAAAAGCAGGTTTTGCTGATAATTGTTAAGCTTCTATGTATGTCCAATAGGATTAAAGCCATGTCACATTCATCTTTTTGGGTGACAAATCAACACTGTAGAAAAATCAACAAATACTTGCCGAGTCGAACACACACAAAAAACTATAGATTCAACAATTTTGAAGGACTATCTGGTTGAAAAGAGTTGTATTTTGCCCCAAAATTTTAACAGTGAGAAGTTTCAATAGAAACGAAAATTATCTTTTTTAAAATAACATGACATTTTTCAATAAAGATAAAACTGTTGGAGAGGATATAGCATATTTTAAAGTTTATCTTCAATGATAAGAAACTGGAGTGAATAAAAACAGTACTTTCTTTATCAAAGTCATTTGTATTCATTCAACAAATACTGAAGAGCAAATTGTTTTGACCTGTAACTTCTGAGAAGCTATAAGTCTTAGAAAAGACCCTAATCAGGCAAACAATTTATAGGATTTTTTTATAAGTTTTTTTTTTTTTAATTGATTTCAGAGCAGGAAGGAAAGGGAGGAAGATAGAAACATCAATGATGAGAAAGAATCATGGATCAGCTGCCTCCTGCACACTCCAAATGGGGATTGAGCCTGCAACCCAGGCATATGCACTAACTGGACTTGAACCGTGACCTCCTGGTTCATAGGTGGAAGCTCAACCACTGAATCATGCCTTCTGGGCAAGGATTTTATTTTATGACCTGAGGCTTGGTGCACAAAATTCAGGCACGGAGTGTGTGTGTGTGTGTGTGTGTGTGTGTGTCCCTCAGCCCAGCCCGCACCCTCTCCAATCTGGGATCCCTCTCATAATCCAGGATTGTTGGCTCCCAATAACTCGCTTGCCTGCCCCTAACTGCTTCTGCCTGCCAGCCTGATCACCCTCTAACCCACTTCCCTGCCAACCTGATCGATGCCCAACTGCTCCCCTGCCAGCCCTGTCACCCCCAATTGCCCTCCCTTGCCAGCCTGGTCACCCCCAACTGCCCTCCCCTTCAGGCCTGGTTCCCCCGCAACTGCCCTCCCATGCAGACCTGGTGGCTTCCAACTGCCCTCCCCTACAGGCCTGGTCCCCCTCCTCCTCCAACTGACCTCCCCTGCTGGCCTGATCGCCCACAACTGCTTTCTCCTGCTGGCCATTTTGTGTCTACATGGGGGGTGGCCATCTTTGACCACATGGGAGCAGCCATCTTGTATGTTGGAGTGATGGGCAATTTGCATATTACCTCTTTATTATATAGGATTGTTGTAATCGTGAATTAAGACAACCTCAATCCTTAAAAATATGTTACACACACACACACACACACACACACACACTAGTGAGAAATTGCGTGAGACCCGGGACCCTCCACCCCCCACGCCATGGGACTGCCCCGAGTACCAGAGTCCCGCACGGCAAGGCTGGAGTGCCATGGGATGGCCCCAGTCCTGGAGTGCCACCCTGTTGCCCCGCCTCCAGGCCACATGCAGCAGTCACCAGGCCCCGCCCTTGTGGTACACATGCAAGAATCCTGGTGGAAGCTGCGCAGAGTGGCCGCCAGCCTCACCCCCACTGTGTGCACCTCCATTTAGTGATAGCGTTATGGTGTGAGGGTCAATTTGCATATTACCGATTTATTATATAGTATATGCATTTGAATAGCAGAAAGCATTAAGGTTTAAAAAAAAATACTTAAATACTTAAAAAATATACTTCCACCGCATGCCAATTTCAAACCATAACATACATAAGAGCTCTGAATTTTCATCACTAACCTTTACAATTTTGTTTACTTTGGCTGAGGATGTTGGAGGTGGAGGTGTTTCTGGACTGGGTTCAATTTCTTCATCAGGTACAAGGTCAGGGTTAAGGGAAAAGATGCTCTCCAAGTCAATCTGTTTTAAAAACCACATGTGTTTTCAGTGTATTTTGACAAGTAAGCTCTTATTTTTCAAATAAACTTACAAAGAATAAAAAGTTAAAATAATTTTAGTCTAATGAATGGTACTATTTCAGAAGCTATATTATCTAAAATTATAACTCATATATATTTAAAGAATATCTCTCCCCCCCCCCTCTCTCTCTCTCTCTGTTAATCCTCACCTAAGGCTATTTTTTCCATTGATTTTTAGAGTGGAAGTGAGGGAGGAAGGGAAGGAGACAGAAACATTAATGTGAGACAGAAACATCAATGTGAGAGAGACATGTTGCCTCCCATGTGTACCCCAACGAGGGCCAGAGATTGAACCTGCAACCCAGGTTCATGCCTTTGACCAGGAATCAAATTCAAGACCTTTTGTGTACAGGCTGACCATTGAGGCACAATAGCTAAGCAAGAATCTCTCTTAAGATTGAAATTTGTGGTCTTAATTATATGTTCAATCACATAAGATATACAGGAGAAATCAACCTTGGTTGAGTGACTTTTTTTTAATCAGTTGAATGCTTTTTAAGGAATGACACACATACTATATAAAAATTATACACTTTTCTGTTTTGCTTTATATTAAAAAAAGTAATAATAGATCTAAAAGTAAGATTTAATTCAGTGATTGATCTTACCTCTTTGCCTTTTGTATCTCCATTTTCTATCCATTCAACAGTCACACTTTCATTATCTTCATTTAAAGATGTTACCATTGCTTGATGTATTCGGCCTAAGAAGGATAAAATATAATTTTTTAAAATGTCGTAAATTATATTAGAATGCCTAACACTGTCAAATTTTATAATTTACAAACTAATAAAACTATCATATTGCTTTTCTTACAAGACATTTCCCACACACTTTTGGGATTAGTGAATGAACACTGAGTAGCAAATCAATCTGCTGCTTGTCAAGACACTGGATTACACTTATTTTCAGCATACATGATAAATGGTTACAACATGACATAGAATACCTAAAAACTGATACTGTTAAGTAGTTATAATTATTAAAGTTTCCTTACTATGTAAGTCAACAATGACTCTGTTGAACATTGAATAAAAGTTCTTAGAGCAATTTTTAATACTATACTGATTCAAAATACTTTTTCTTAAAAATAATTATCACATTATACAAATTAATGATATGAATATAAATATTGAGAAAAGAAACCAGAGTCCAAAAAGGTTGGGAAATGTAATCCAAAATGCTCTTTTTCTGCATTTGGCCTATCAAAATCAATTCTACTCCTTATTTTCTCTGCTGACTCTAGTATTTATCATGTGAAGAAAGAACATTATATTTTATGTATTAAACTGGTTTTTTCTCTCTTAATAGGTGTGGATCTTACCTGGTAATAACTATACATCTAAGTAATTATTATTATTTTTAATCCTCATCTGAAGATATCTGCCCCGACCACCACCGCCCCCGGCACTGCTTTCAAAGAAAATGGAAGGGATAAAGGAATGGAGGGAGGGGAAGAGGGAGAGAGAGAAGCAGAGAGAGAGAGAGAGAGAGAGAGAGAGAGAGAGAGAGAGAGAGAGAGAGAAACATGGATGTGAGAAACATTGATGTAAGAAAGACACATCAATTAATTGCCTCCTGCACACTCCTGGATATGGTCAGGAATGAACCCACAACCCAGACACAACCCTACACTTGGAAGTGAACCTGTGAGCCTTTGATGCGTGGGCACTACCACTGAGCAAAAGCTGCTATTTTAACTATGCTTCTCTACTTCCCTATATTAAGCTGATGAAGAAGCCTATGTAAAACACCCCTGAAAAAAATTTACAGATTCTCAAACCTCATTGTACATCAAAACTCCTAGGGAGCTTTTTCAAAATAAAATGATGATTCCCAAGTCTTAGCCCCATACAATCAATTCTTAACGATTCCTCTGCAAGCAACTCTAGATTCTCTCCCAACTTGTCAGTTTCCTTGCTTCCACCCTATTTGCCCTTATGCCTAAACTCCATAGAAAGCCTATACATTCCTAGTAAAAACTAAGTCAGATTATATTATATCCCTTTGCTCAAAACTTTCTAGTGGCTCCCCTCTCACACAGGAGTAAAAACCAAAATTCTTCCAATGATCTTTTCATGACCTATAACAAACCCCTACATGATCTGACCACTCATTTCTTCTGTGATCTCATTCATCCTTGACTGGTAATTCTCCATTTTACTGCCTGCTCCCTGTTTCAAAAAATACTTTCCCATCCTGTCACCCCTCAAAAGTTCTAGATAGATCAAAGACTTAAATGTGAAAGACAAAATGTAAATGCAAAATAGTAGATAGTGGTGCCATTTACATAAAGCAGACTTTAAAGGAGAGGCTGATGTTTGGGAGGAGAGAAATAATGAGCTGAAAAATACTGGGAGAACACAAAAAGGGGGCTTAAAAAATTAAAGAAATACCATTGCAATTTGATTTGGACAGAAATTAAGTAAATAAACCAGTTAAAGTATTACACATCAGTTGGGTCCTCAGGGAAGCAGATGTTAAGACAGGATAAGAGGCCTATTGTGAAAGTTAAAAGAAGGAAGAAATAGGACTGGGCATGGACGACTTTCAGATCATGAGAGAGATCTAAAACTTGTGGAGGCTGTTGAAGAAAGAAGTACAAACAGATGGTGTTTCCATGCAATTACCAACAGATATAAATGCAGGTTTGAGCAGAGAGAGCCTTAAACCTTGATATAGATGTGACAAAGTCTTGGTTGGCCAATCCAACAAAGAACTCCAGAGCAAAGACTGCTAATTGGAGGAGTCCCACACGGGGCCAAAAGAGAAATATCCTAGTACCCACAGGATGCTCAGTCACTGGCTAAGGACTCCCAGCAAAAGCAAGACCTGAACTCAAAAGCTAAGGAGCATATAGTGAAGGCCTGGGGGAGTCAAGAGTGAGGACATCAATGGGGGAAAATGGGACATCTGTAATACTTTCTATAATAATTAAAAAAAAAAAACAAAAAAACTAAGGAGCCTAAAGGTATTAACAGCTGAAGTCTGTCAGCTAAATGCACTCCCTGAAGTAAAAGAAATTCTTTCTTCCTTTCTTTCTTAAATATTTTTTATTGATTTCAGAGACGGGGGGGGGGGGGGGGGAGGATAAACATCAATCATTGATTGACTGCCTCCTGCACGCCCCCTACTGGGAATTGAGCCCACAACCCCGGCATATGCCCCTGACCAAAATCGAATATGGAACCCTTCAGTCTGCAGGCCAACCCTCTATCAATGGAACTAAACTAGCTAGGGTAAAAAAGTTCTTTCTTAAAAGGAGATCCAAGCAGTGCATCTACAACATTGACATTGGATATGAAAAAGAGAAAGATTGATTTAATTGTAGTAGAAATGGAGAATGGACAACAGAGACATGAGCTGCCCTGCTGGCCACCATCACTATATTAGGAGGGGCTACCACTGCTTGCATCAAGCCCTACCTTTACCACGATCTCCACAACATGAGTAGTGAGGCTCAGACCCAGCAGCCTCTCTCCCCAACCCGACCACCCCTGGCAGTGTCACAAAAGTAATACTCACTAGTGGGGACAAGAAGATTACAACAAGGGTTTGGGGAAAAGTGAAATGGTTTAATATGATTCTGATATAACTCCATCATTAGAAAATGACCCCAAAGAAGACTACACCAGACTACCAAAGAGGAAAACTTCCAGGAAGACATGAAGAGGCTGTGGCTGGTTGTTAAAGAATGGAATACAGGTAGGAGTTTTCATGCAATTACCAACAGAATTACCAAAATAACAAAAATGGGGGAAAGTGTATGCATACACCAAAAGGGAAGACCAACACCACCATTCCTACAGTTAAGCATCTACCACAATATCTCTATTTCCTAAGGAGGGAGGGGTGACATAGTGTACTGATAACTAGGTGTGTGAGAAAAGGCAAACTAGAGGGACAAAATCTGTGTTAGGACTATAGGTCACAATTTCACAGGGACTTTAAACTCCAAAAACAGCCTAGAGAAATTAGCAATGAAGAAGATAAAGAAAATCAAAGAGAGAACACATAATATTGGCAATATTCTCAAGACTGGTACCTCCACAACTCCAATTACCAATAAAGACACTCAGAAAACCTTAAGCTCCAAGCAGCAGAGTTAGTAAAATCAGCTGATCTACCAGTTAAGACTAAAGTCTAGAAGTTTAGCAAGGCAGGACTGAGAAACTGTTGACTTATAGCCATCATGGTCTAGTTTACTCATTCAAGAAAAAATAAATATAAAATTCTATCAATTAAAAAATGAATAAAAGGTCAGGAGCTGAATAAAATCTTAGGTGATTGCTTTTTGCCACTAGATCAGATTAGCAGAAATATCTGCAGTTGCTATGCAGCATGGAATTTTTATTATTTTTACCAAAAGATGTCTGTAAAAAATTGGTTTAAGCCTGACTTTCCCCAATATGCCTTTAAAGTTTTTAAAACCAAATGTTGTTTATATGGTTCAATTAAGATATACTCAGATACCTCATTTTTAATTGTAATAAAAATTTAATTTTTTTTTCAAAAGTCAAAGAGTTAAGTACCCAGTATCAAAGGTGTTAAATAATAAAATAAAGCCCTAACCGGTTTGGCTCAGTGGATAGAGCGTCGGCCTGCAGACTAAAAGGTTCGATTCTGGGACCTTGGTTGCAGGCACATCCCCAGTAGGAGTTGTGCAGGAGACAGCTGATCGATGTTTCTCTCTCACTGATGTTTCTAACTCTCTATCCCTCTCCCTTCCTCTCTGTAAAAAAATCAATAAAATATATTTTTAAAAAATAAAGAGGAACAGATCTACGTGAGATTTTTCAAAGGAAAAGATTAGTGTTAACACAGATATAAAAGGTTTGAGTTTGAATGACTGGGAAAATTATACTAATGGTGGAACAATAAGCTACTTTATCCTAAGTCTCAGTTGTTAATAGGAATCATGCATGGGTGTTAGTAAGACAACTACAGATATAGAACTACATCTCAGAGACAAATCAGGATTGGACATATCTTTCCCTAGAGACTGAGACTATTTTTCCATATGGCCCTCCAAATACCAACCCATTTTTCTGGTTTGAGAAAATTCCTGTACTTCATCCTCACTAACAATGCCCTTTGATACTGATTCCCTATATACTTCATTGTGAATTACATCATAAATACTTCTACGTTAAAAAAAAAAAAATAGAACACTTGTGTATCCACTATCACCAGGTTAAGAAACAATACCTCTGAACCCCATTATGTCTCCTCCTTAATGGATCTTCCCCCTCCCATTTTCTCCGCCACCAGAAGGGTCGCTATCTGTTATCTGAGATAATCGTACAGTGGCTTTTCTTTGCAGTTTTATCACTTATAAATGTTACACACAAAAATGTTGAGTTTGCCTACTTTTATCTGACAGTACTTTAAGACTTTCACAATACTATTTTCTTTATCTATATTCTAAAATATAAATATTTTCTTTATTTATATTTCTTTTCTTTATTTTAAACTTTGTTGTTTAAAGTATTACCTATGTCTCCTTTTCCCCTGATGGACGGCCCCTTCCAATTCCCCCCCAGGACAAGACCCCACCATCCCAGTGTCTGTGTCCATTGGTTTTGCTAATATGCATGCATACAAGTCCTTTGATTGATCTCTAACACCCGCTCCCTGCCTTCTCTCTGAGTTTGGGTGGTCTGTTCAATGTTATCTTGTCTCTGGATTTTTTTTGTTCATCAGCTTATGTTGTTCATTATATCCTACCTACTAGTATGAGATCATATATTTATCTTTCTCCAACTGGCTCATTTCGCTTAGCATAATGCTCTCCAGTTCCACTGATGCTATTGCAAATAGCAAAAGTTCTTTTTTACAGTATTCCATTGTGTAGATGTACCACAGTTTTTTAATCCACTCATCTGCTGGGAACTTAGGCTGTTTCCGAATCTAAGCTATTATAAACTGTGCTATGAACACAGGGGTGCATATATCTTTTCTGATTGGTGTTTCTGTTTTCTTGGGATATAGTCCTAGAAGTGGGATTACTGGGTCAAATGGGAGTTCCAATAACTTTTTGAGGAAACTCCGTACTGTTCTCCACAGTAGCTGCACCAGTCTGCGTTCCCACCAGCAGTGCATGAGGGTTCCTTTTTCTCCACATCCTCCCCAGTACTTGTCATTTGTTCATTTGTTGATGAAAGCCCTTCTGACAGGTGTGAGATATGTCATTGTTTTGATTTGCATCTCTCAGATGATTAGTGACTTAGAGCATGTTTTCATATGTACCTCAGCCTTCTGTATGTCCTCTTTCGAAAAGTGTTTAGTATGTAGGTCCTTCACCCATTTTTTGATTGGATTGTTTATCTCCTTTTTGTTAAGTTGTACGAGTTCCCGCTAAGAATCTGGCCACTCAGTGTATATCCTATATAATAAAAGGCTATTATGCAAATTGTCCCCTCAACTAGGAGTTCAGCCAACTGCCCACGTCCCCTCTACTGGCCAGGCTGGCTAGACCCCACCCATGCATAAATTCATGAACTGGGCCTCAAAACACATACACATACACACACACACACACACACACACACACACACACACACACACTCTGAGTGGCCAGATTATGTGTTCAGAGATCATAATAATTCTGGCCACTAAGTGCATATATTTTAAGAACAAATTTCACTCATATTGTAAACTAGTTTTCAAATTCTTACCTCCTTGTTTAGAAGTGGACCTAAAAAATTAATACTGCTCAGTTTCTTTGGGGTGACAGGGAAACTGGATCTTTTTAGGGTATCAGTGATGATTGAATCACACTGCACACTAACAAGTTAGTAGAATTTTCATTTAGAGGGACTCATTGTGTTGCTATTTAGAAAATTTCCATTCTAAATGTGCACAAAGATAATCACTGTTCAAAACCACTAGTGAAAAAGAACATAAAAACTAAATTTCTAAAATCATGATAAGTTATGATTAGGATTCCAGTTGAAATAGTGAAAAGGGGGGGGGAAGCATTAAAATTTTCAGTTTTTTTTTTTAAACTAAGTTTATTAACTAACTATATCACAAAACATTTTAATTAGAAGGCCATTCTTCATATCTACATTTTCCCTAGGTAACAGGATATCTGAAATGTATCTTAATTCACTGGTTGAGAAATAAGTTTTGCCTTTTACAGATGTTCTGCTGGATATATTAATGCAATGCTATCTATCTAATTGCTCCCTGGCTTAAATTCTTATTTACTCAAAAGGGAATTTCAAACCAATACAGCTGCACTGTGACCCTTTCATAGCTGTATGCAGTTATCTTCTCTTATGCTTAAATACATCCTACAAGAGATAAGGATCTTTTAGAATGTTTTTCAACAGCAGTATACCACACAATGTATATTTACAAAATTTAAACATAACTCAGAAAGCTGCAAAGAAAAACATTATAAAAATGTTCAGCTATTCTAGTTGGTTTTCAGCTACCCTTCTAATATCCTAGGAAATTTAAGTCCTGAGAAAAGGTGACTGGATGCAATAAGTAAGTGTTTAATAAAAGTTGTTGATGTAGTACTGATATCAAGCAGACTAATATCACAGAATATTAAAAAGAAAAACACAAAACAACACATCTCACTGATAGAGGCTAGTAGCCTACCTTTCCTGTCTTCCAGGATAATAAGACAGAAGTGCTTCCCTGGAAACCTTAAAGAATGTTATAAACACATCATAAGTGATTTTCAAATACACATATTCTAAAAATGTGTATTGTCACCAGAAAAGAAAGAAGAAATGACTGAACCAGATAATAATGGTACTTACACCTAAACATTAAAAATAAAACTGCTATAAACATAGATAAAATCTTAATTGAAAACGCTGAATCTTGGTCACTCTAGTACACATGTGTCAAACACAAGGCCCGCGGGCCAAATCCGTCCCGCCAGGCCTTGCAATGTGGCCCGCACTGCGCTGTCATCACTGCACTCCGCTGCGTTTCCATCACAATGACAGTTTATGACTGTTCAGTAAACCATTCGGCCCGCGATTTAGGCTGGATTTTAGATTTTGGCCCCTTCTCTGATTGAGTTCGACACCCCTACTCTAGTACAACATTAAATCAGTCATCACATGGTGGAGAAAGATAACTGAAAATAAATGTTTAATCTTAAAAGTCACATTCTTAGCCACCACACAATAATGTATTTGTGCATTATGGGTGATGCTGTGGTCTTGAACAGCAGTCCATATTCAGAACGTTTACTCACAACTCTTTTGCTATGGACTGAATTGCATTCCCCAACCCCCCAAATTCATATGTTGAAATCCTAAGTCCCAATGTGATGGTGTTTGGGAGGTAATTAAGTTTAGATGAGGTCATGAGGGTGGAGTATTCATGTGGGGCCCTAAGGTCAGGACTGTGGCTTTAAAATAAATTTTTAAAAAATATATATTTTATTAATTTGTTACAGAGAGGAAGAGAGAGGAATAGAGAGTTAGAAACATCAATGAGAGAGAATCACCGATCAGCTGCCTCTTGCACACCACTTACTGGGGATGTGCCCTCAACCAAGGTACATGCCCTTGCATCAGTCCGCAGGCTGATGCTCTATCCAGAGCCAAACCGGTTTTGGCTAAAAAATTTTTTTAAACTCACTCAAGGAATGAAAGGGAAGGAAGGGTAGGGGAGGGGAGGGAGTGGGAGAGAGAGAAAAGAAACATTGATGTTTCAGAGACACATGCATTAGTTGCCTTCCACCCCTACCCCAACCAGGGATGGGGATCAGACCTGGCCTTGACCTAGAATCAAAACCTTGATCCCCTTCAGTGCAGGCCAATGCTCTAACCACTGAGAAACACCAGTCAGAGTGGAACTTGTGGCTTTATGAGGGGAAAAGGGAGATGTTGCCTCTTTACCATGTGAGGACACAATGAGAAAATAGCCATCTGTAAGAGAGAAAGAAAGTTCTTACCAAGAATCCTACCAACTAGCACCCTGATCTCTGTTGGACTTCCCAGCCTCCAGAATTGTGAGAAATAAATGTCTGTTGTTTACATCACCCAGTCTATGTATTTTGTTATCCAGCCCAGGCAGAGTAAGATATTCTCTTTCAAATGGTAAAGGCAATAGAAGTATGAAGATGAATAGGGTATATTTCCTGCCCTGTACCACAAATCTCAAATCCTGATTGCAATGTCACTGCTTCCCACAGGGATTTGTATCACAATTTCTGCTTCACTCTACTTATGGAAGCTTATGGTGGTAGTGACTGAGCCAGAGAAATTTCTACTTTCAATGACTGGTCAATGTTTATTAAAAGAACAGATGGTTGCCTTTTTTTGGGGGGTGGGGGGGGGAGTGTAAACTATTTTGGCTAATATCGACTGCACTCAGTACTGCCATGGATTTATAGTAACTGAGAGGAGAGTTATTCACTAGATATTTGGTTATTAGACCCTAAAATTAGGAAGAGACCAGATGGGGTTTAGAATAGAAAAGAAGCTCAGAAGAGAATACTATAATAGTATGAGGTCCTGCCCATCCATGTTATCAGGAAATTCGTTCAGATCTAACTTAAACACCAGCCTCTCCAAAAAGGTTTTCAGAAAAAGGTTCCATAACAATTATTCAATGGACAAAAAGATGTCACTGTTTTTAGAAGAGATCACCTTGACATCAAAAACCCAACTTAGGAATAGCTATACACAGCACCATTACAAAGCTGACATCCATTTAGATACTACTGTAGACACAGCAATTTCTTGGGGTGAATTCTCATGTAGATCTCGTTGGGAGGCTTCTTTCTGTCAGATTCAAGGAATATCCTAATTGTAGGGACATTACTCATTTTCACTCTGAATTCTTGGAGGTGAGGATATGAAGACAGGATACTGGGAATTTTTTCCGAGTCTAGAGTCAAAATGGTATGGAGTAGAATCGTATTTTTAAGGCTCAGCTGATTACTAATGAGGAACCTTTTGTCTATGCTTCCTTAGAACCTTTTCAAACACAGGAAAGTATCAAAGTATAGCCTTCTGGGACATGCTTAACCAACCACTTTTTTCTATTGATCATCTAGTTTTAGAAAAGGGTAAATAATCGGTTCCAGCAGGTCCAGTGTCCCCTCCATATGCATGTCAATCGGAGGTTCTCCCCTTCAGGTCCATTCCAAGGAAGCTGTGCTTGTCCACCATGTAGTGGAGAATACTTTGGATCTGCACCAACTTCATCCCATCAGTTTCAACCACTGGCACTTATAGGAACAGCAGATGATTACATCCTCCACTGTTCTTTTGTTTCTAAAAATTCTTCATCAGTCCGGCTGGTGTGGCTTAGTGGCTGAGGGTCAACCCATGGATCAAGAGGTTAGTGGATCGATTTCTGGTCAGGGCACATGCCCAGGTTTCAGACTCTATCCCTAGCAGGAGCCGTGCAGGAGGCAGCCAATTGATGATGTTTCGCTCTCATCGATGTTTCTCTCTCTGTGAAAAGCAATACAAACACTTAAAAAATAAATTTTTAAAAAATTCATCATCAAACTTGACTCCAGTAGCAGCTAAAACCAATCTTACGGTTTCTATCTGGCCTCCCTGTTTAGTAGATAATTGGAGCTTGGGCTTCTTCTCTATCCTGATGGTCATTCAGGCTTTCTGAAATGCACTAACAGCAGCCAGAGTTGCTCAAAGCATACTGCGAGCAGCCAGCAGCCTAGATGTAGTAAAATATGGAATAGCAAATTCAGCATTGCTAGAGCAAAAGGTATACAAATAAAAGTAGAGCCATAGAAGCTCATTACAGAGACAGGATAAAGTCCGAAATGAGTTTGGTTGTACATTTAAGTTTGAGATGTCTCCTAGTCATGAATGTAGAGACCAATATCTCCATATATGTATTATATATCCTATGTAATAAAGAGGTAATATGCAAATTGACCATCACACCTTCACACAAGATGCCCACCACAAGATGGCGGTCAGGGGAGGGCAGTTGTGGGCGATCAGACCAGCAGGGGAGGGCAGTTAGATCATCCAGGCTAGCAAGGGAGGACAGTTGGGGGTGACCAGGTCTGCAGGGGAGTGACCAGGCTGGCAGGAGAGGGCAGTTGGGGTGACCAGGCCTGCAGGGGAGAGCAGTTGGGGGTGATTGGGCTGCCTGGGGAGGGCAACTGGAGGCAATCGGGCTGGCAGGTGACAGACATCTATCAGGCTGGCAGGGGAGTGGTTAGGGGTTGATCAGACTGGCAGGCAAGAAGTGGTTAGGGGCAATCAGGCAGGCAGACAAGCGAGCAATTGGGACCCATCAGTCCCTGACTGTGAGAGCATCGAGCCTAAATTGGCAGTCGGACATCCCCCGAGGGGTCCCAGATTGAAGAGGATGCAGGCTGGGCTGACGGACACCCTCCCATGCACGAATTTTGTGCACTGGGCCTCTAGTCCTATATAATAGAGGGAATATGTAAATTGACCATCACACCATCACAAAGATGGCAGAGCCTAATCCCCTCAGTCCCGCTAGAGTCCCCCAGTCTTTTTAGCAAGCGCATAATGCAGCCAGACTCACCCTCAGCCCCCCAGGAATGGTCAGAGGCACAGGCAAGCCTCAGATGTCAGCTGCCCAGCCACCTAGGGCTGGCCAAGGCTTGTGCTGCCAGCAGTGGCAGCAACAGAGGTGTGATGGGGGCATCGCCTTCCCTGATCGCTGGGTCGCCTCCCACCCCTGAGGGCTCCCGGACTATAAGAGGGGGCAGGCTGGGCTGAGGGTGAATTTTCATGGACCGGGCTGCTAGAGTTGAAAAGCTTGAGACCTGTCAAGACATAGAACATGAATTCTCAACAGGGCGTAAAAACAGATTCCTTGGAAGGGAAGGGCTTAGATATTTCAATGGTTTGTGGCCCTCCAAAGGGCTATTGCACATAAACAAATACACAGTATATGTGATATTAAAATTTCATGGATCCAGCCTTGACCGGTTTGGCTCAGTAGATGGAGCATCGGCCTGTGGACTCAAGGGTCCCAGGTTCAATTCTGGTCAAGGGCATGTACCTTGGTTGCAGGCACATACCCAGTGGGGAGTGTGCAGGAGGCAACTGATAGATGTTTCTCTCTCATTGATGTTTCTGGCTCTCTATCCCTCTCCTATCCTCTCTGTAAAAAAATCAATAAAATATATTTTTTTAAAAATGTCATGGACCCATTATTAAATGGATAAAGATACACATATATGTGTATACATGCATATACACAATGGAATATTACTCAGCAATAAAAAAAGAATGAAATCTTGCCAACTGAAACAACATGGATTTACCTAGAGGATATTATGCTGAGTGAAATAAATCAGAAAAAGAAAATACCTGATTTCACTTATAAGTGGAATCTGAAAAAAAACTAAGTGAATAAACAAAACAGAAACCACAGATATAGAGAACAAGCTGAAAGCAGAGAGGGTTAGGGTAATGGAAAAAATAAAATATAAAATAAAATTTCATGAGAAGGTGTGATTAGGAAAAAAATGTTTAAAATGACTCTTTGAAGGGGGTCAATAATGAAAAAGGATATGGAAAACTAAATATAGGTAGTATTAAAGCAATGAAAGTGAATGTGATCACTAAGAGAATGAAGGTGGAAGTTCTGGTTTACAATGTACAGAGGTCAGGAAGATAATGAATTACCAGCTCAGATAAAGAAGTTACCAGTGAGAGAAGAAAAATCAGGAGAAGCAGAGTCCTAGAAGCCAAGCAAAGAAGTTATTTCAAGGAAGAGAGTGTGACTTAACTGTGTCAAATGTTAATAGATCAAGTAAAATTTAAGAGCAATGCCTAAAAGGAAAAGTGTAATCAAGGGTTTTTTTGTTTTATTTTCTTTAGTTGAAAGAAATAATAGCATTCCAGTATGTTTATGAAAGTGATTCAGTAAAGAAGAACATACTGACAAAGGAACACAAAGACAGAACAAATGAAGTGGTAACTTTGGGCAGGTGAAAGGGAGCATAATCTAGTGTACAAGTGGAGACAATCGACCTAAAATAGGAACGGAAAGAGTTTATCCATGCCAAAGTAAGAAAGGCCGAATTACAGATGCAGATACAGGTACTTGGGTAGATGTGGTAAACTTGTAGAAGTTCTTTTCTGATTGCTTTTATTTCTCAGTGCTAAAATGACAAGCAAGGTCATTTGCTGAATGAGCAAATAAACAAATTATTTTGTGACAATAGTCCGTTAGGAAAGAGTGAATGGGCCAAAGACGTGGCTGCTCATTCAAAGAAAGTAGCCATGAATTTAAATGATTAGCCAATATAATTGTAAATCCACCCAACTCCAATCAATTTTAAACAATCAAGAAAGGGCGAGGATGTTTATAATACATTAAGAAGTGATTTTATAAAATATATAAGAGGCCAATCAAGAAAGGAACAAGGTAGTACAAGTGAAGTTTTATAGGAAAGCAAGTGGGGACATGAGGGGGAGTAAGAAACAATACAAAGTAGTAGGATTGTAAATCCTGATGAAGTTAAAAGATTAGTGGAGTCAGGATACAAGAAGAAATATGCTATAAAGACAGAGTGGTGACTGAAAAATGGGATGCTTAAAACAGATTATGGAGACACCGCATGGAGATATCAGGATATAGTGAGCTAAGGCCAAGCTGCAGCAAGATCAATGAAAGAAAGGAAGGAAAGAAGTTCAAAGTTCTGAAAGGCCAAGGGATTGTAAGGATCATCTATATATGAATGCTGCAATTACCAAGAAATATGATAGGAATAGGGTAGGAGACAATAACAGTGAGTCAGGAGTCCTTTATATATTTTGGATATTAACCTCTTATCAGATGTATTATTTGCAAATATTTTCTCCCATTTGGTAGGCTGCCTTTTCACTTTGGTGAGTTTCCTTTGCTGAGTAGAAGCTTTTTAGTTTGATGTGGCCCCACTTGTTTAATTTTGCTTTTGTTGCCTATACAGGGTGAATTTTATGTGAATTATACCTCAATTAAAAATAAATAGGTCACAGTAACTAGGGAAATATAAAAGGACTAAAGACAAAACTCTGGCAAACAACAACATTGAAGAGGTAGACAAGGAACAAGAATTTAGGAGATTAAGAATAGTTCAAGAAATAGGAAGAGACCTCAAAGAACAAGGTACAATCAAGTCCAAGGAAATAGTTTTTAAAAGTAGGAGGAGATAGACAAAAAGTACTAAATTTTACCAAAAATAAAAAAAAGATTCACCTTTATTAGTAATAGTGCAAATCTAAAAAAACAATTCATTTCCATCTATGAAAAAGTTTTTAAAAAAATAACTTTATTGAGATATAATTTACATAACTTACAATTTATTCATTTAAAGGATTCAATTTAATGATTTTTTTTAACATTTTAATCACCTTAAAAAAAATACGTTATCCTTTAGCGATCACCCCGATTCACGCCAACCACCCACCCCATTGTAAGCAATCACTAATCTACTTTCTGTCTCTAGATTTACCCATTCTTCTTTTTTTAAAACATGTTTGTATTGATTTCAAAGAGGAAGAAAGAGGGAGAGATAGAAACATCAATGAATCGAACTGTGACCTCCCAATTCCTAGGTCAGTGCTCAACCACTGAGCAACACCAGCTGGGCTCAAAAGATTTTTAAAAACCTAAATTGTTAAAGATATAGGACCTGGGTAATATATTCATTGCTGGTGGTAATTTCACAATTAATTCATTCAATATTCAATGAATGCTTGCTATGTGCGAGGCACCATATTAAAAGCTAGGTTTATATATAAGGAACCAAACAGACCTAGTCTATGCCTTCAAAAATATAAAATAAAATAACAGAAACAAGTGTATACAGTTAATCCCCAACTTACAATGGTCTGATTTCAATTTTTTTTTAAACTTTATGATGGTGTGCAAATGATTCACATTAAGTATAAATGTAATTTAAATCTTTATCTTTTCCTGGTCTAGCTATGTGCAGCATGATACTCTCTCATGAGGCTGGGCAGTGGCAGTGACCACAGCTCTCAGTCATATGGCCAGTGTTTTCTGAATATTATGTTTTGTGCTTTTGCATGTCACCATATATATAACACACTTGTCTTTTGCTTCTGCTGAGTAGAGAAAGACAATTACAGATGCCTTCTGATTTTTTATGGGGTTGCATCCCAGGAAGTGTTCTGAGCACATTTAAGGCAAGTTAGGTTAAGCTATGATGTTCAGTGGGTATGTATTATAAGTCTAAATGCATTTTAGACTTATAATATTTTCAATTTATAATGGATTTACTGGGCTATAACATCATCCTAAATTGAGGAGCATCTGTATTTACAAAGTGTGACAACACTTATTAAGGAAATGTAAAGTGTACTAAAAGAGAGTAAGAGGAGAGATCAAATTTGGTATGAGAGCCAGGAAAGACCCTTCTGAACAAGAGCAGAAATAATACTGAAGCTGAGAACTAGGTGCAAAAATTTAGTCAGGGAGAGTGGGCAAGAAGAAAGTTTTAAGTGAAGGGCACAATTTGTGTGAAAGCTCTTAAGTGGAAAAGTCACACACACACACACACACACACACACACACACACACACACACGGCCAGTGAGGTCTAGTTGGGCGGCTCGGTTGGAGCAGTGTCCTGTGCACCAAAAGGTTGCAGGTTCAGTTCCCTGGATATGGAAGTCTCTCCCCTCCTCCTCTCTCTTACTCTAAAAACTAATAAACGTATCCTTAGGCGAGAATTAAAACAAAAACAAAAGGCCAGCAAAGCCTGGGAACAAGAAGGTTAAGTGTGTGAGGGAGACAGTAAAGGCAAGAACCTGATCATAAAAAGCACTGAAAGGTCATGTTAGGCATTATCTGTTCCACCCTGGCTGGTGTGGCATTGTCCTGTGCACAGAAAGGTTGCCAGTTAGATCCTGGATCAGGGTACATGGTCAGGGCACATCTCAGGTTGCAGGCTTGATCCCATACAGGAGGCAGCCAATCGATGTTTCTCCCCCCACCCCTTCCTTTCTCTAAAAATCAATTTTAAAAAAAGTATCTGTTTTATGTCCTCCAAAAACTTAATACATTGATGATCTTCCCTTGTTCTTTAAGTCTCTTCTCATTCCTCTGGCTTTTTCTCTTCAACCACGAATATGCTGATTTGATTTCTTTCCATTAATCAAAGAACAAATTTTTGGGTGGCATAGCTTTGTACCTTCCACTTCCTCTATAAAAATGAAAACTCCATATATGGACACAAATTTTTGGTCTGTTTTTCTGTTTGTTTGATTTTTTCCCCCACTGCTGTATCCTCAATACCTAGTGCATTGCCTAAAGTACTCCAACATATTGGTTGAATAAACACATAAACAATACACAAATACTCTTATTCATTCACCCTTCTAATAAACGCCAGTGTTTTAAATAATTTCCTAGAATTAAGGAAATATAGAATAGTTAAAGAACAGAGAATTAACTGGCTTTAAGAGATTAAGTTAATCAATTCTGGCCTCAATAACAAAGCAATCTATTTTAAGTAAATTAACCAACTACAAAATGATAGAAATATAAGAAAATAATCATTAGCATAATGTAATTGTGTTCAGAGTTTGAAAAATCCCAATCTGTTAGTGAGGCTGTTCAAATTTATTAAATTAAAACTTATGATGTTTATTTTTCAAAAATTTTAAATTAAAGGAAATCTTTTTCTTCTCAATAAGATATAACACACGCCATCTTGTTTTTCTATATTGGTTATCAAAACCAAGACTTAAAAGGTTTTCATTAGCCCAACCAGTGTGGTTCAGTGTGGTTAAGTGCCAACCTATGAATCAGGAGGTCACAGTTCATTTCCTGGTGAGGGCATATGCCCCGGTTTCGGGCTGGATCCCCAGTCAGGGCTGTGAAGGAGATAGCAAATCAATAATTCTCTCTCATCGTTAATGTTTCTCTCTCTCTCTCTCTCTCTCTCTCTCTCTCTCTCTCTCTCTCTCTCTCTCTCAAAATTTGAGGTATGTGACATCCAAGGTATTACACACAGTACATGTATGCAGCCACATTGGGCCAAAGAGAATCATTTAGTTCACTAGAGAGAGAGACTACTGTGTGAGAAGTACCTCAGGGTTAGGACAAGCCCTGAAGAATACCAACATTTAGAGAATGGAGAAAGAAGCACCTACTTTTGTTTACTTTTAGTTAAGAAATGGCTCTTCATGAAACCCAAAAAAGCATGTAAAGTTAAGGGCAACACATGACTCTTAAATAAAACCACACCCAACCCTAGCTGGTTTGGCTCAGTGAATAGAATGTTGGCCTGAGGACCGAAGGGTCCCAGGTTCGATTCCAGTCAAGGGCATGTACCTCAGTGGCAGGCTGCCGGCCATGGATGGGGCATGTGGTAGGCAACCAATCGATGTGTGTCTCTCACATCCATGTTTCTTTCTGTCTCTCCCTCTCCCTTTCACTCTCTTAAAATCAATAGAAAAAAATATCCTTGGGTGAATAAAAAGAAAAAAAACTACACACAAAGACCATACAAAGAAAACACACACACACACACACACACACACACACACACACACACACAAGAGTTTTTGCAAAAATAAAGATTACTCAGTCTAGAGAGGCCCAAATTGATCAATTATACCAGAGGACCTCCTAGCAAGTTGCTATAATCTGTTATATTTTCCTGACAATATAGCTACTCATCTAATAAACATTCTTTCACTTGAGAGCATAAGTACTTCTCTAAACTTTTTTAAAAAATATTTTATTGATGTTTTACAGAGAGGAAGGGAGAGGGATAGAGAGAACCATCGATGAGGGAGAAACACTAACCAGCTGCTTACTGCACACCCCTTACTGGGGATGTGCCCACAACCAAGGTACATGCCCTTGACTGGAATTGAACACCTGGGACCCTTGAGTCTGCAGAACAACGCTCTATCCACTGAGCCAAACCGGTTTTGGCAGTACTTGTCTAAGCTTTTAAAAAGCTTGTAAGCAAGGAGGGCCTAAACTTAGGCAATGGCAGAGAGCCTGGAAAAGACAGAATTTCTTTTCAAAATAAATCATAAAGCCACAGAGCACTTTCATTGAGTGAAACAGATTTTTTATATTCTGTTGCAACTGATATAGTAGCCTGTTCTACAAAAAAATTCCTACATTTATTCCTTTAAAGGCATGAGATAAAGGGACACATAATGGTCATGCAGCAAATGCCCAAAAGCAATCTATACCACAGAAAGAAAAATGAAAGCATTATTTAATGTACTGACTTCCAATGTCTGGAACATCCACAGTATACAAAGAATCCTAAAGAAAATTGAGTTTTGAGGCAGACAATCTATGCTGTAATGTATTTTCTATTTTATGGGTGACCTTGAACACATCAATTTTATCATTGTAAAAATATAAGCAAGTTCTGTCCAATAGCAGTATTTCATCAGTGAGTTAATTCTAAGACTTTCAAATTAGGGCCTCTAATTTATTCTCATTTCCTAAAAATCATCACTATATCCATTTCTCTGCAATAGTCCATAGTAAACTATAGGTTAAAATTTAAACTTAAAAAAAAATGGAATGCTGTTTGTACTCCCAACATGATTAAGACTTCATATGCATATCTTCCTGCAGGAATTACCTATAGTTTAACTAAAACAAGATAAACTCTTGTTCAGATGAATTCAACCCTGGATGATTTCAAGGATGAAGCTTCTAAACAAATTGCTTGGACATTTGTCTAGGCAACTAAACTATAAACTCAAATGTCCATGAACCAAAGTAAAGAAATAGAATGAATACAGCTCATTTATAATAATTTTATCAACAAACCCTACATTTCTGCTATTAACCAGTAGAATAAACATAACAAAAGTGAAGAAATGTGTCTTAATTGAAACTCTTCATGGTTAATCTCATTCTTAAAGTATTACAAAGTCTTGTTATTAACTGGTCCATTATTTCAAGTGTAGCTCTGACTTCTAACAACCTAAAGTTTGGGATACATGTACAACATTTATCTACCATTACAGCATCATACAGAATAATTTCACTACCCTAAAAATCCACTGTGCTGTCTACTATCCCTCACCCCTTCTGAAATCCTAAAATGCAAATAGCACTTAAGAGATTCTAAACACTGAAATGGCGTTCAAAAATGACTTGAGGATGAAAACAGAAGACAAAAGCCAGGGCAGAAAAAACACAGGTAAAAAAATAAGAGCAAAGGAAAGTTAAATGAGAACAATTGCATTTCAAGAATCAAAACATGCCATCCCTTAAAGTGCTGAAGCCAGATCCTTTAAATATGTACTCTGTTTTTCCTTTCCAAGAATTCGGAGAGGGTCTTGGCTAATACACTATAACTGAGGAGTCTTCTTAAGCAGACAAAGCAGGTAGCTATAGTTTAAGTAAATGCCAAATCTATGTGTAAACATTTACTGGTAGTGACTCATACCTTAAACTCATTACTTTTAAGATATTAGTGGCAAAAACTATAAGCAGCTTGAGTTAGATGCTCTTTGATATTACATTGTACACAGGATCTACAGCCCTCTATGCTGTATTCATGAATAGGATTAGCTTGATTAAACAGAACTGTAGAGACTTTATAACCTACACTCAGACTCTCCAAATGTTAAATCCATTCCTTTTAACACATCTGTCCTTTATTCAGCATAAGTGATATATCACCATATAAAATAAATTCTTTTAGCAGTGTTCTGTATCTCTCCAGTTCCTTAAGTGTTACTTACTCTCCTAGACTGATGCAATCTTATCCTTGCTAGCTCTCATTTTCAATACTACTCTCCCTCTAATCTCTAAGCACTAGCTAACTCCTATTACTGCTTTTAGGAGATTAAGTGCTACAGTAGTTTCCAAGTGTCCTAGAAATTAATTCCAAGATGCCTTACACCTTACCTTTGTTTCCAAGTCTTTAATAAGGTGCCCTAGATTACCCTCCTTCCTTATTTTCCTCATCTATCACCTATCTGCCTATTTTAAATGCCCTTTAGTTAACAAGCCCCCATTTCCAGCTCAGTGACCTCCCAACACGTGCCACAAGCATGGAACACCTCCTTTCCCCACAAGGAATCTACAGGTCATCTTCCTCCGACCATTTAAACTTCACTCTCCAATAAGTCTTGTCACATCACTGTTAGGAGTTCCTGCTTTTTCTAAAATAATGCATCAGAGCCATGGATGCACACTGGAATCACTAGTATATGAGGTGTTTTAAAATAAAATACTGACCTCCAGGCTCCATTTCAGACCAATTAAAACAATCTCTAGACAAGGAATTCAGGTATTGGTGGTGACAGGTAGGGAGTTGCTTATGTTGTTGTTTTTTTTCCCCAAAGTCCCACAGGTAATTCTGAATGAGCAGCTTTACTAACTCTATCCAGACTAGAAACAGAACTTCCATAACTACATTTATCAATATGTTTTCTAAATATACCCATATCCCACACCCCTATAATACATTTACCACATAGCCTTGACTAATGCATATAATTTAAATACCTGAAATGGGCCTTCATAAGACTTAAACACTAAGTATATAGAGTAGTTATATACTTTAGCATAGAAGGTTCTTCTTTTGTAAAATGGGGACGATACCACCTATCTTACAGGGTTCTCATTTTTTTGTGTAGAAAAATCAAACAAGATACTGCATATTATACATTTAGCAAAGCACTGGCTTATCAGGGCACAAATGTTATAGCCCTTCAGGGATTAAGAGTAACATTTGGATTCACTTTTTAAGAAAGAAACAAAATTCAATTGGTAGTATGGAAGATACAAGTGATCTGGATGAGTTTGAGTAAACAGCTTCTGGTCAAGTGTTAAAATCAGCCTGGACAGTATGGCCTCAGAGGTTAGAGTGTTGGCCTGCGCAACGAAGAGTTGAGGGTTCAATTCCTAGTCAGGGGTGTGCAGAAAGCAACCAATCAATGTGTCTCTCTCACATCCATGTTCTTCTCTCTCCCTCCCTCCTCACCCTCTTCTTCTCTCTTTCAATGGAAAAGATTTCCTCGGGTGAGGATCAACAAAAACAAAAGTTGCCTAAACCGGTTTGGCTCAATGGATAGAGTGTCGGCTTGGGGACTGAAAGGTCCTGGGTTCGATTCCGGTCAAGGGCATGTACCTTGGTTGTGGGCACATCCCCAGTAGGGGGTGTGCAAGAGGCAGCTGATCGATGATTCTCTCATCGATGTTTCTAACTCTCTATCTCTCTCGCTTCCTCTCTGTACAAAATCAATAAAATATATATATTTTTAAAAGTTATAATAAAAAGGATCATTGTTTGACCCATGTAGACACTCAGAAAGTATGTCCCCATCATCATCCTGTCTTTCCTCTAAAAATTTTTATATAAGTGAAATCTGGTTAAAATTCATGCCACAATCAATAAAAACCTTGAGAAGTCTTTGAACGTAACTAAATGAGAGCCCAGAGAGGTGTCTGATTCTTATGGTCCCCTGGCCACCCTATGTGGAGAAGGTTGTTTCCAAATTACACAGAAACACCAGCAGCCGGCTGAATCTATTTTCATGCTCTGCTTCCTTGGTCTCTGTGTTTGCAAGACCCTAACCCAGTATTATCTAGGAAGAAACCTGCTGGCAGTGGCTGGTCTGCCAGAAACTTAGAACTGAATAAACCTTTTCCTTTACCATAGCTATCAAAATAAAGATTAAACGTTATAAAGTTAAAATTCAAATGGGTATCAGAATAGAAAATAGGCTGGTAATGACAAATAAGGCCAATTTCAATTGACTGACAGGGGCTACCAGGACTAGTGGTAATTATATTAACCAGTTAACTGCCACGATATTCTGAATTTAATTAAAAAAGGTCCACTGTGTGCACCTACAGACACTATGACATACAAATGGTTAAAAATTCTGAGGCTGAATGAGGGTTCATCTGGAAAGCACTCCATGAGAAATATGGGATACTGGTCATGGGTAGAGGAGATAAAAAGCATGTATGGCATATATTTGCTATCCAGAAGACTCATAACTTCGGTACTAAAGAGCCTAACCTAAAAAGGAAAGTAATAATGATGTACATAGAGAACGGCAGTATGAATCAATCAATCAATCATTTATTCAGTTGCTTTTGAGGAAAGAAATTGTGTGTGCCTAATTCTTTTTTTGTATCTCCAACACCTGCCAGAATACCTAGTTATATAATAGGCTGTTAATAAAAGTTCATTTAATTAAATGTGCAGTAAGAAAACAGAAATATGAGATCCTATCATTTTGTGATATGGTACAATCATTTAAGGTCTATTCACCAAAATAGACCCAAGTAAATGCCCATTTGACTGCAAACTTAATTGTAGAGGGTAGTGAGAAAAGTAAGTAGTACCAAAAATGAAAAAGCCCCAAGTGAAGACTAGCCTTTAAAGCAAGACTTTTAAAAGGGACACTTCTGTCCTCATTTTACTCTCAGGAGATAGTAACAAAACTTAAGGTTTATCAACAATGAAATGATATTACATTTTGTTTAGTTTAAATCTTCACTACACAAATCCCAATGACCATAAACTAGAACTTATATAGCTTTCAATATTAAATACATGGCACAGCATGCACTCTGTGTAATCCAGCACTTAAATGTTTAATATGCCGAGATTCTAATATCTATTTTCACTCAGGCACCATAATAACATTAGTATTACCTTTATCAAAAGAGTTGGTATGTGATGGAAGGGCAACCTAAACTATACTTGCTCCACAACTGGACCAGAAAAGTGAAAATTAGTTTTATTCAGGGCTTAAAAATTGTATCTATTAAGATCATAACTATATCATCAAACACTTTCAAAGATTATTTTAGGTTATAGGACAGAAGTGTTAAAACCAGAGAGAGAGCTGAATAAAAAAATTAAGCTCTGCAAAAGATTCATGTAATTTTAATGATATACTTGTGACTAGAAAGAATAGATCCAGATGATCTCTCAAAGAGTACTGGATTTTCCACACTCACGCCTTGTGGAAAAGTATTACAACCTGGCCGAACAAACATGGGTTTAACTGGTTCTTTGCTACTTTTTCCCAGTTTTAAAATTATGACACATAAAAGAAGTTGACACATAGCCAACCTTTCACTAGAATTCCAAAATTTTTGTCATGAGAATAAAGTGACTGAGTAATGAATACAGATTCCTAGCTTTCTGTGGCAATTCTGGAAGCAGGTAATGGCTGATGATTGAAAAGAGCTTTAAAGGCTGAATACTTTGCTGAATCTCAATTCTTATAGTCAGAATTTAGTTTGATCTCACCAATTTGGCAAATTTTAAGCAATGTTATCTATTGTAGGTTTTCTGAGCCTCTGGTGGTAGTAGGAAAAAAGAATTTTACTACAGGATCTTTTGTATCTCAAAAAACAAAACAAAGGCCCTAACTAGGTGGCTTAGTTGACTGGAGAGTCATTCTGTACAGCTAAAAGGTAGTGGGTTCGGTTCCCAGTCCAGGCTGTGAGTTCCTGGTGTGAACAAGAGGCAAGTGATCAATGTTTCTCTCACACTGATCTCTCTCTCTCTCTTTCTCTCTCTCTCTCTCTCTCTCTCTCTCTCTCTCTCTCTCTCTCTCATCAATAGAGCATATACTCAAGGTGAGGATTTAAAAAAAATAAAAACAAACAATAGTGTATAACTTCATATTATCAACAGTAAACATTTGCTAACACTTAAAGAGAGAGCTAGGAGTGAATGTAGTTATTAGTCTTTGGTCCAGGCTATGCCCTTTATTAATCAAGTCATTTTGGCAAATAATTCAACCTTAGATGAGCTTGTATAATGATGAATCTACTAGCTTCCTACCCTGCTTATCTCATACTGTTTCGGTGAGGATCCAATTAGATATCCTGTTTGAAAAACTATGAAGGCCTACCAAATACATATATGGAACCACCATGTAAAAGGAAATTATTAATCCATAAATTCCCCCATTCCACTCACTCCATCAACATCAATAACATAACTGTCCCTAAACAACTATATTGCCACACAATAGTTAAGACTGTAGTTTAGTTTTTAGTCACTGAATTCTAAAAAGGAATTGAATCAGAAAGATAATAGGATGCCATATATAAGAAAAGAAATTATGCATGAGTGTCCATTTGCAGAAACCAGTCTTATTTCATACTATATTATCTCCTTTAGCTGGGAGCAATCTCAGAAGTCCAAATCTAACCTCCATCACATCTAACCTTAAAATACCAGAAGTAGATTTGCCTTATCAGATCACTCAATTTCATCCAACTCTGGGGATTCAGAACTAAAAGGCCTGTATGGGATGTTGGGGGCTAGAGTAGGGAAGTGTCAATACAGGATGAGCATACATGGAGGATTTCATTTCCTGGTATGAGTTCATCTGAATTAAAATAATGTTGAATGCCCAGCTCGATCCCAAGTATGGGGTGCGCAGGAGGCAGCCGATCAGTGACTCTCATCATTGGTATTTCTCTTTCTCTCCCTCTGCATTCCTCCCTGAAGTCAATAAAAAATATATTGAAAAAATATTTGAAAACCAAAAAGCCAATAATGAATGATTTACTAAAAAACTACATGCAAGGAACTCTGCTAGGTACATGGGGGGTACACAAATGAATTCAGGGAACTTAAGAATCAATTAGTTATTTTAATCCTGTAAGACACTGTTTGAAATGAGTGTGGGTAGCCTGCCATCTTTCTATTGCATTCTCTACTCTACCCCTTCTCTAGTGCAGTTTGAAACAATATTAAGATAAATAAACCAAAATATTAATACTTAAGGAAATATGCTGTCTCATGAATGATACAAAATGACTTAGGAATTCAAAGACTAACTGAACATCTGGTTTTAGTAACTAGTTTTGAGCAAGATCTTGAAAGATAGGAATAAATCCATTTAGTTTACCTGTTTGCCCTCGGAATATGTTTTATTAATAAAGAGCATCACAGATGGGAAAAGCATACTCTAAAACAAGGACAAAGATCTCCAGTAAGCATCAAGTCACCAGGTAATAGCAGCCCCTCTTCACTAGTGATTTCCATTGTCTCATGCAATCACACAATGGCAACAGTGCTCATCCAACTACAAAGTTTGATACAATAACCACTAGTGCTTTTGCCAAAATACAGATCTGCTATTTAAGTGAGAGGAAACAAAACATTTTCTTTAAAGTGAAAAAGGCAAAGCTTAAGGGGGAGTCTCCAACACATCAATATCCACTGTCAAACACTGCCATCCAAATAATCATTCTCTTCAAGTTCTCTATTTCACTTTTACCTTCCATCAAATACCATCATGTATCTATGAGGTGCACAAAGATGTGCATGACTATGGGTTAGGATAATACACACTGTAATGACTTCCATTATTTCTCATGGGCAAACTGTTTTGAAATCTGACTTTAGGTTACTAGCACTTGCCTAGGAACACAAAGCTCTTACATGCATGAGTTTCCAGTGAAGGTAGAAGATGAAGGCTGAAAGGGTATCACAAGCCTCTATCTTAGAACCCTAAGGGAGCCAAAATTGTTTCAAGTCCCATATGTTTAAGTAAAATGACATTAGTCCAGATGATACACATACACACACACACACATACACACACACCTTCTAAATGTCATGATCCTGTTTGCTGTTTTTAAATAGATTTTAAACAAACACCTATAATCATAGTTAAAGACTTACACTTTTTATTTAACTCCAAATTTTTATTTTATTTTAAATATATTTTTATTGATTTCATAGAGGAAGGGAGGATAGAGAGAGATACATCAACGATGAGAGAGAATCACTGATTGGTTGCCTGGGGCACACCCCCAACTGGGGATGAAGCCTGCAACCAGGCCATGTGCCCTTGACTGACGGGAACCTAATCTGGACCCTTCAGACAGCAGGCGAAGGCTCTATCCACTGAGCCAAACCAGCTAGGGCCACTCCAAAATTTTAAATAATATGCCAATCTTAACTTTCACTAGTATACAGTGAACTCACGTTCACCTAAGAGATGACTGTATCAGCACCGTTTAAGGAAAGTAATTTGAAGATAGTAATACAAAGAAACCCCAACCCAACTAAAGGAAACA
Organism: Pipistrellus kuhlii; assembly: GCF_014108245.1. NCBI lineage: Eukaryota > Metazoa > Chordata > Mammalia > Chiroptera > Vespertilionidae > Pipistrellus > Pipistrellus kuhlii. Next base: position 28,713,696 of record NW_023425540.1, on the reverse strand, counting down.
TCTCTTTCTCACTACTGTCACTGGTAACTCCTAAAGCTCTAAGTGGTATAATTTATCTTTTCACATATAGGATAATGATGCTCCCAGTCGTTAATACAAATTACCTCAAATATAACCGAGGGGGAAAAAATCATTAATTGTATAGATCTTCCAATATGTCACAAATGTTAGGTTTAAAAAAAAAATCAATCTAGTTCCTCATAACTTGGTCAAACTTGGTAGAAACCAAGAAGATGGGGAAGTGACAGCAACATTATTACTGACAAGGCGAGTGACTAATAAGCCGTAAATTACAGGTATGGGTGTAAGACTAATGTACACCGCACACCTCCAATTCTTTCTATGCGTTTCCTCCCGGACAACATAAATTATCCCCAAGCCTGGCTGGCGTCTCACTCCACCCCTCAGGCTAGTGACAGAAAACATTGTTCCAAGAGGAGCCTATACAGAAAGACACAAGAACCTAAGGCCTTGATTTTTCTCTCATTAGGTATGTATCTGCACCTGGCCTTACACTTTGCTCTGTTACCTTCTCCTAAGCGGGTGAAAACATCCACATCCAGTCTCCCACCCCTACCCTGTCACCAGTCCTTGCAGGGACTAGGCTCCTCTCCTCTCCTTCCCTTCCCTTCCGATCGAGTACCATTGCCTTTGAGAAGCTAATGGAACACTTCTCTCCCCTGCTCCCCACCCTTATGCATGGCCGAGCACGGCACTCTGCATCCTCCCGAGGAATAAGGGACCAGCAGAACAGGAGGCATGTTGGAGAAACGAAAAGCCGAGGAACCCTGACAACCACACAGCGGTTCACACCAAAGGGCTCGGCCTCCTCCTACCTCCGCCTCGGCCCCGGCCCCGGCCCAGCAGGGTCCTCGAAATGCCGGAGTCACCGGTCCGTCTCCACGCTCTCCCCAGCCCCCAAGCCTCGGAGATGAGGCCGGAAAATGAGAAGAACCCGAGGGTGAAACGCGAGGGTGGGTCATCCCTCACCGAGACCGCAGCAGCCCGTCCCCACCCTCCGCCCCCGCCCCGGCCTGGAGTCCCCGGGGAGGATGGATGGAGATCGCGGGGGAAGCGAGGGGCCCGGGCCCGGGGACCCTGCACCGCGCCCCCAACCACTCGGACCGCGACACCCGGGCCTTCCGCGCCGGCCTCCCCCGGCCCAGCCCCCGGCACTGCGGCGGCTCCGGCGGCGAACCCCGGGCCGACCTCGCCAACACACACACACACACACACACACACACACACACACACACACACGCCGCACACAAAAGCGCCGCGGCCGCCGCCTTCCCGCCCCCACAGCCCCGCGGAGCCATCAATGCGGCGGCCGGCGCCCGCGTCCCTCGGAGGCACATCCGACCGCCCGGGTCGGAGCCCAGCCGGCCGGCAGGGGCAGCGGCGGCGCAGCTCACCATCGCTCCGCTTGATCTCCACGTAGATGCCGATCTGGATCTTGCCGAAGTTGGCCGTTGCCATCACCTCATCTGGAGCAGCAGCGGCCGCGGGCCGGGGGAGGGGGACGGGAGGGCGGAAAAGGCGGGGAGGGGGCGGGGTGGGGGCGGGAGGGGGAGCGGTTGCCCGCGGCCGCGCCGGCCCAGGCGACAGCGTGAACGCGAGCGGGGGGCCGCGAGGCGCAGCGGCGGGCGGAGGCCCCGGTCCTGCGGGCCGGCGGGAGACGCGCGCGCCGGGACGTCGGGGTGAAGCCGGGGCAGGGGCGTCGGGAGGCGCGGGGAGGAGTGGGAGGGCCCGCGCCGCCCGCCTTAAGCCGACGCAGGGGGGGCGGGGCGGGGCACCGCGCGCCTGCGCAGAGCGCGCCTCCGCGCCGCTTCCTCCTCCGCGGGCCTTTCCCGGCGGCCCCGGGGCGGCCCCGCCCAGCTCGGCGGCGGGCGGCGCTGGCGGGCGGCGGGCTCGGCCGGGCCCCCACCGGGGAGTGGAGCGCGCGCGGCCCGGCCCCCAGCGAGCGGGCGTGGAGTTTGATTTTAGCGCGCGCGCCAGTGCCTTCCTCTGTGGCTCCCGGGAATGGGCGTTTTTGCGGGACTGGATTCAGGGCCCTGTGGTTTCAGGGCGAAGGGATGCGAAATCAGGGGTCGACCAATGGACAGCACAAGCTCCGTGTTTCGTCCAAAGGTCACCTCTGTGGGCCCTTAGAGGTGGCCAGCCCGCGTAGCTGAGCCAAGGTTTGCCACCCAGTTATGGACGAAGGGGAGAAGCACCTTTGGGGTGTCACCCACCCTAAACCGGAATGATGGTCCGCTTCTTCAGGGCCTGGCTTGACTCCTGGACACTCAAAAGGGAAATCTTATGGCAACTGTTCCATTTATGATGATGCATCTATGGCTGGTGTCCTGCCTCTGCTGTAGGGTGTAAGACTATGTGCCTTGGCCCACAAAGCCAATAGCTATGACTCAAGGACAAAGGGCAGACACGTAAGGGTGACATTGAGGTATGTGCCTTTGCTTCAGGGTCACTGGACTAGTTTGACCACATCAGCAAGACTGTCCTCCGCTGGAAGGCCTTGTGGACAGGGACCATGGAAACTGTTTTCAACACTGTGTGAAAACCAACAGACGTGTGGCTTTTGTTCCCAGTGTTGGGACTTGATAGGTGGAAACACACTTTTGGGGCCCTACTTTCCCTGGTCATTGTTAATAGCTCTGTAATAATAACTACAAATAAACAGTTTTAAAAATATGTACCTGGAAACTGGATCTATATGTGTGTTAAGTGCACACAACCTAGAGTTTTCAGCCTAATAGAAGTAATCAAGTCAAGTAGACTTAAAAAAAATAGTTGAAAGACTAATGCTCCATCTGTAATTTAACCATTGAAGGCATACTTGTCAAAGGAACATTTCTTCATTCCAAAGTAGGAATAACTTTTGTGGGGGGGAAATATAAACACTGGGAAGACAACAAATAAGAACTTCTTTTACATTCCAGAAATGACATTTCTGTAAATCTAAGTTCAGGATCTCTTTCAAAATAAGATTTGACCAAACCAAGTTTTTATTTTTTTTATTTTTTTTAAATCTTAGGAGTTTTATCTGAACTCTGAGTTCCAGTCCAATAGAACTCATTCTCTTATATTTCTGTGACTGAGATATAAAGCATCTATTTGCTTGCAAATTGTTTATTTCGTGTGTGTATGTGTGTGTGTGTGTGTATGTGTGTGTGTGTTTAAATATATTTTATTGATTTTCTACAGAGAGGAAGAAAGAGGGATAAACAGAAACATCGATGGGAGAGAAACATTGACCAGCTGCCTCCTGCACACCCCCCACTGGGGATGTGCCCACAACCAATGTACATGCCCTTAACCGGAATCAAACCTGGGATCTTTCAGTCCACAGACCAGCATTCTATCCAATGAGCCAAACTGGTTTCGGCTGCTTGCAAATTATTGAAAGAGTGCAAAGAAATCAAGCCCTGACCCGGGAATCAAACCATGACCTCCTGCTCATAGGTTGACGCTCAACCACGGAGCCATGCCGGCTGGGCCATCAGTTTATTTTGTTCATTAGGTTACACATAAGAGCCAGATCATGTGATTCTTTTCTTTCTCTGACAGGCTTATTTCGCTTAGCATAATACTCTCCTGGTCCCTCCATACTGTTTCAAAGGGTAAGAAATCCTTCTTGCCGAAACCAGTTTGGCTCAGTGGTAGAGTGTCGGTCTGCGGACTGAAGGGTCCCGGGTTCGATTCCGGTCAAGCCCATGTACCTTGGTTGCGGGCATATCCCCGGTAGGGGGTGTATAAGAGGCAGCTGGTCGATGTTTCTTTCTCATCGATGTTTCTAGCTCTCTATCACTCTCTCTTCCTCTCTGTAAAAAATCAATAAAATATATTATATATTAAAAAAAAAAGAAATCCTTTTTTATTGCTGCATAGCATTCCACAGTTTTATATAACATCCAAAGTATAACCTGAAGACAGGTGCTTTTTGAAACAAGTTATTGAGTAAACATATGTCTGTATTTTCAGACTGGTGAATTTTTTAAAGAAGCGGTTTGTTTTTCTGAGAGTATAGAAGCAGTTTCCTGTAAATCATATTAGTCTTGAAGGGACTATAGCAGGAGTGGCCAGAGCCTTGTGGCATTTCTAAGAGTTGCTATGGAAGGACTAGGCAGTACCATGGTTGAAAGAGTGATTATTAAGAAAATGGACGAAGATTATCTGTAGAAAAGAAAACACAAACTACCAGCTGGCCTCAGGGAATCCAAAAAGGTTTAGTTTATGGTTTTGAAAATGGCCTGACTATAATTGTGACAAAATCAGTCAGAATAGCTCAAAGAGAAGGAGTAAATAGATCCCACAGAAGTTTTAAGAAGGGGCTTTAGGTGGAACATTGACATGGCCAGTTGCTGCAACTATGACATATCTATCAGTAACTGTCCAGGAATTAAAAGAACTTCAGAAAAAGACTCTTGAAGAACAACCAAATGAATGTGTACACATACTAAATCTTAGACATAGTAAGTAATTATCAATTTTATTAGGTATGATAATAATATTATGATTCTTTTTTTTTAAAGCTCTTATTTGTTAAAGATATACACATGCACGTACATACCCTCACATACAAAGCCTACACCGACTTTTATTAAAGTGGTGGGATCATGACTATTTTTAAAGTATTTAGTAAAAGCAGAGTTTTCAGTCCTTACAAGTTGAAGGGTATACAAAGATGTCACCTGTCATGGAAAAGGAAATATTTGAAAATCACAAGTATTCCATAAATGAGCGGTAAAGACTGCTAGTGATCATCAGCCTCCCTTGACTTAGTATGGTCATATGACTGTGTTCTGGCCAATGGAATGTTAGTAGAATTGATGTGTACCCTTTCAAGCCATCAAACCTTCCATGCATTCTTCTTATTGGCTTTCCTTCTCTCTCAGCAGCAGGATAAGACTCCTAGAAAAGGGTGGAGCCAAAAACTGGATGGAGCCGAAACCGGTTTGGCTCAGTGGATAGAGCGTCCACCTGCGGACTGAAAGATCCCAGATTCAATTCCAGTCAAGGGCATGTATCTTGGTTGAGGGCACATCCCCAGTTGGGGGGTGCAGGAGGCAGCTGATCAATGATTCTTTCTCATTGATGTTTCTAACTCTCTATCCCTCTCTGTAAAAAATCAATAAAATATATATTTAAAAAAACAAAACAAAAAAAAAACCGGATGGAGTCTGGATCCCTAATTAAGTGCTCCTCTCACCATTGAACTTCTGTGCACCATAAAATGAGTAAGAAGCACATTTTGTTGTGTTAAACCACTAACATTTATTACAGAAGTTAGTCTACCATAACTAGATAAGTCACCACCAAAATTTGAGATTATTAAATGATAACAGAAAGAGGTTGTTTGAATAGGACCAAAAGAATTCTCACAGGTCAGGCTTCCTAGGAAGCAGACTCTGAAGTAGAGATTAGCATGTAGGAAATTCAATGTGAAGTGTCTTTGGGATTGACATCTTTGGGACAGAAAAGAAGCAGGATTGGGCCCTAGCTGGTTTGGCTCAGTGGATAGAGCATCAGCCTGTGGACTGAAGGATTCCAGGTTTGATTCCTATCAAGGGCACATGCCCAAGTTGCGGGCTCGATCCCCAGTGTGAGGTGTGCAGGAGGCAGTCAATCAATGATTCTCTCTCATCATTGATGTTTCTATCTCTCCCTCTCCCTTTCTGAAATCAACAAATATATATATATTACAAAACAAACAAAAAAGAAGCAGGACTGGGCATGAGAAGTGTACTGTGCAGCAGTGACAACAAAGGCCTCTGTGAATTCCATGGGCAGCTTCAGAGCTAGGATGTTCTTTCAAACTTGTCTTAAGTTGAGAAGAGAGAACAATTGTATCCTGCACATGGTCACTTTTTTGCATGTGGGTACCCCTTGGGGAAGAGAAGTGGACCTTGGATGAGGCAGCTTCCTTTGGTGGTGAAAGCAATCCTTGAGGGAGAATTGCATTGTGAGCCCTCAGTAGCCAAAACTCCCGCAACCATGGAAATGAGCATCTTGGTCATAGAGGTGGATCTGGGCAGTGCAACACACATCCACTTGAGGGATATTCAAGAAGCTGGTTTGTGAGGGGCAATATGCTTCTAATGAATAGGCCAAAGAGCTATATATTATTTATGAAGAAGACTTCCTACTAGGGCCAAGAGATAAGTAAAGTGTGTATTACATGCCAAGGAGATTAAGCAAATAATTCATATCAAGATACCAGGACATGGTAGATAGAAAAAGCAAAAGACTCTTCCTTGAGGTTCTAATTGAGAGATAGACTTGGCTAAAGATAAGCGCAATAAATAAAATACAGCTTCCAATGTTTCCCTTCACTGGCTTTCTGATGATGATAATCAGTTTCATTGAAAAGCAGTTGGAAGCTGGTAAAATAATCAGAATGAGGTTCACTGAGGTTTTAAAAACTTGATTCTTAATACATTTTTAAAGATGGCAATCTTCCCCTTAATGAATCTTTATTATTTGCTGCAAGGGGATAGAAAAGCTGCCTAAAGAGAAACTTCATTTGGAGCTTAAGTCTACTTAAAAAAATCACATTTTGAACTCTGCTTGCTTCACAGAGCCTGAGTGAGTGAGGGGTAGATTGATTGAAGGCAACATTGCCTCAGGAGTAACAAAAGAACTTCAGTGATGGAGTATGTACCCTTCCCCTTGAAGTTATTAACATACCGCCAAAACAAAAGAATGATAACAAAATGGTTGTTTGAATAGGACCAAAATAATTCTCACAGGTCAGGCTTAATACAATTATCATCTGTATTCCCACCATCCCTTATTAATAAAAAATAATTAGTTAATAAATAAAAAGAAATATTCATAGTCCAATGACCTTTTTTACTTACAAGTATTTTTATTTTTACTGTCAAGATTTTAGATGCTCTTATAATTTTGCTTATTAGAAAAATGAGAAAACTAATCCTTTTAGAGAACAAGAGCATTTAGAATTTTGAGAGCCCAGATACATTCTCAAAAGCTTAATTATTACTCCTTTAAAGTAGTTCTGAGATTAAAACTCATACTTATAATAAAACTCTTTCAGTTCACCTATTTTTTAATTTTTAAAGCTTAAAACTTACAAGTATTAAAAAATTGTTTTCAATAAAAAATCATTGGTTGGAATCATACTCAGTCATAATCTCATGACTACCTTTCTAATCACATGATGACATTTAGATAACCTTTACTTACTTAAGATAAATGGTGAAAAAGTGGGAATTTGCCAAGGAGAGGAAAGCCCCCTTAGATTTCAGAGCTACAGAAATGAGTCCTCGGGCCAATTCCATGGATGCTGAGTCAATCTAGTTCATGTTTTATTGGAGTGCTGACTTCAGAGGAAACTTCTTGAAACCTCACAAATACTGACCTCTTTCAGAAGCTGGTAATATGAAACAAAACAAAGTTTCCAACAACTCAGTTGCAATGAATTGTGCTTGAGAACAGACAGTTCCTGTTAGAAGTAACCGTACCCTGTCATGTAACCCAGCAAGCTGTCCTGAATCACCACACTTGAGAATTTCAGGTTTGCTTTTCTAAGTTTCCTATTCCAGGGAACATCACTCTTTTCAATGACCATCTCTTTGAAACAGAAATCACAGGGTTTACCTGGAAAATAAGGCATCATGATATTTATTTATTTATTTGTTTATTTACTTATTTATTTACTTATTTACTTTAAATATATATTTTTATTGATTTCACAGAGGAAGGGAGAGGGAGAGAGATTGAAATATCAATGGTGAGAGAGAATCATTTATTAAGGCATCCTGATATTTAGAGGTGTGTGTGTGTGTGTGTATGTGTGTGTGTGTGTGTGAGTGTGTGTATAAAAATGCTAGTAAATATAAACTATAAAAGGACTGGTTTAGGGTACTTCCTAAAAATACCTGACCAATTTTTTTCTTATTAGATAATATAGAATATATAATACACAGTGAATCTACTATCAAAGAATTATTTACAAACTGTTTTTGGAATTGAGGGTCCTGAACAGTGACTATCTGTAAAATTCTCCTTGAAAATTATTCATTTATTCACCAACTCAACAAACATTTCTGACCTGCTACGTGCCAGGCATTATTGTAGGTGTGTGGAGACCAATTGATCATGCCTGGTTGGAATCTTGCTCTGAGATAGGGTAACATTTCTCATATCCTAATCATTTTATTACAACATTAGAGGCCCAATGCAAGAAATTCATGCAAGGGGCTCTGCCCTCGCAGCCGTGTGGCTTGCCTCTGTGGCTTTGGATGCCTGGAAGATCCTTTGGCTGTCTGGTCTGATTAGCATATTACATTTTTATTATTATAGATTATCCTGGCTAGCATGAAAGCATTGTCTTCATGACTACATCTAATGAAAAGGGTTTAATTAATATTTTAATCTCCTTTGCTGACATGTTAAGGAAGGTTTCTGAAGAGATAAACTATAGATTACAGCTTTAACTCCTTTATTTAGCCATGAAGGAGGGTTCATGTGGCCTTTATAACACCTACCTCTTTCCAAGATTTTGATGACAACAGTAGTAGATTTACAAATAATTGACAACTGACATCAGCATCTGGGAGTGTAATGCCTATGTTAAATTTGAACGCTTTTTGATGCTACTTACTCTTTTTTGTTTTGTGTACTCTGGCCCAAAAGAAAGCATCTCTAAAAGGTATAAAGACTGTCATTACAAATGTTATTATGATAAAATATAAAACAAAACTATTGAATGTGTAAGTGTAGAAGAATATGTTTCTGATTTAGTTTTTAAAAGAAAGAGGAATTATGATCAGAGTGAAGTAATCTCTGTAAAATGTAACTTAGTCTATTGAGGCTGCTATAACAAAATGCCAGAGTTTGAGTAGCTTATAAACAACAGAAATTTATTTCTTGGAGTTCTGAAGGCTGGCAAGCCCAAGATAAAGGTGCTGGCAAATTTGGTATCTGGTGAAAGTTGGCTTCTTAGATGTCTGCCTTTTTGTTGTAACCTTACATGGCAGAAGGGGCAATGGATATTTTTTGGGCCTCTTTTATAAAGCTACTAATTCCATGTATAGGGGCTTTGCCTTTATGACTTAATCACCTTCCACAGACCTTGACTCCTACTGTCAGAGAAGGGACATTCAAACATAAAGTTACTATTTGATGAATGGCTTCTGATTAGTAGGGATGTTTTATGTGTGTGTGTGTGTGTGTGTGTGTGTGTGTGTGTGTGTGTGTGTAGTGGGGGACTGGGAAGAACAAAGACTATTCTTAGATCACTTCTTCAATGTAAACATTGTATTACTTACCACATACTGCGGTCACTATTTTTTAGACCACTGAAGATAACATTGATCTCAGCTGCACTGGGGTTCTCTGCTCATTCCTGCCTTTGTGTGGGCTGAGGGAGGAGAAAGCATATGCCAAGCGCCTCCACTGTCTGTTGAGTTGGCTTGTTCCTTTTTTCTGTTGGTTACTATGTTTCTGGGCTTCATGCCTTTTCACATTGCTGGGACTAGGTATTGTGCCATTAGCTCTTTCCATTAAGGGTTAGCTTTCATCTGCAGACTTGTCATTCATTTACTTGGTTTCTGCTTTGAAGTTCAAATTTTGATATAATTTTCTCGATTCAAACTCATTAATACCAATGTTTACTTTCCATTATAATTATGATCCTATTTCTTTTAAATAATCAGTGGTCAACTCCTAAAAGTGAGTTCTATGAATTTTGGCAGATTTACATTTTTCTATCTTTCTTTTCAGATATATTATTATCAAAATGCCACACATTTTCTAAAATCTGTTTTCTACTCTCATGAATATAGTATTGTAAAATGTTCCATAAACAAAGTAAATGTGCTCTAAGCTTCTGGGTGATTACACCATCCAGTCTTTGTAGTTTAGAAGAGAAAAATTAGAAAGCTTTTTCAGACAAACAGAGGGACAGACAACCCAAAGGGAGGTAGGACCATTAACTTGTAAGACTGCACAAAGATGGGGACACAGAATCCCAAACAGAACTAGAATTTACTTGTTTGGACCTGCCCAGTATTAGTCATTTGTCAGCCTGATTATATAGTAGTCAGAGCTTAGCAGTAACAAATTACATAGTGCTAAGAAATCCTTCAAATGGATTTGTACCTAAATTTATGGCTTTCCTTGTGTCACTATTTTTGTACCATTTATATTGTGGTTTAAATGAATACTTTACTATGTTCTGTTTCTTTTCTAAACTCCTTCCACCAAATTCATTAAAAATATTTTTGATTAGGACTTTATTCATGGAACAAAGTAAGTTCTAATAAATATTTTAATTGAATAAGTATAAATAGACCAGAATAATACATTCTTTTATCCTTGAGTTTTTAACATTTTGTGTGTGTGTGTGTGTGTGCGTGTGTCTAGCCCTTTTGACACTCTGATAAAGTCTATGGACCCTTCTCAGAATACTGCAATGTTTGTTTGTTTTTCTTATTATTATTTTTTTAATTCTTACCCATGGATATGTTTTTATTGATTTTTAGAGAGAGAGGAAGGAAGAGAAAGAGAAAAAAATTGATATGAGAGAAAAACATTGATTTGTTGCCTCCTGTATGCATTGACCCCATAACTTTTTGGTGTCCAAGACGATGCTCCAACCAACTAAGCTACCTGGCTAGGGTGAATATCATCATGTTTAATGGTGGATAAATGAATGGATAGCATGGGCATTGTGATATTGCTGGAAGCTGTGATGGCACAATCAATGCTTTCCCTCAATATTTTAAGACAATCTGCAAAACTTTTTTAAGAAATAACTTTTTCACAGCAGTGGATTGCTGATTAATTTAAATATTAATATATCATATTTAACTAGTGACATTTACCTCATGAAAACACCACTTATGTTAATACATATGATTATATTCAGTGAAAGTAGGTCTTTGCCTTAAAATGTTTTGAATTTGAAAATCTGATTTTTATATCCAATTTTTATTGAAATACTAGTGTATTTCCATATCCTTTGGATGTATGCAATATCTCCCACTTCAATTTTGAGGAGGGAGTTATTTTTCTGCACACATTTTTTGTCTAGAAGATTGCTTTGGTTGTTAGAAGTTGTTGGTCAAGATGCTAAAGAAGCATGTATAAAAATGACACTTTAGGAGGTATCACTAGCTAGTAAATGCTCTGACTAAGCCTTCACAGATGTTTGCCTTCATTGGCTGCTATTTTGGGTTCACACTATCAGAAGGCACCAGAAGTGTGATTTTTCTTTGACCCTCAATTTTAACAGAAAATGTACACTGATGGGGGAAATAGGATTAAGAAATACCAGTAGTAGCAATATAATCAACATGCTCAATTAAAGATATTTTTCTATTTTAAAATATTCCTGAGTCTTTATTTTACTACTACAATAAAATTGCACTCAAACTTTTTTTGGGGGGTGGTGGGGGAATAAGATACAAATGGTTGCACAGGCATTCTCAGAACTCAACATAAAACACTGTGTAGGAAAAATTATATTCTCTTTACTTAGGCCAAGTGACTTGCCTACTAGTCAAGTTTTTAAAGAATGAGATGAACTTTACTTCTCCTTCTGGGATTGAAGCAAATTATATTTACAATAGTTATTAAACATGATGCTTATCTGTTAACATCCAGCACATGTTTTTCAATATTTTGAGATTTTTATCATCTGAATTTTTATTTAAGATAAAATATTTTCTTACAGTCATTTTTATAACTTTCAGAACATCAAAATTAAATAAAACATGTATGTAAAAAGCTAAGTACAGTAGAGTAACTGATACAACCGGTCCATTATAAATATAAATATTTTCCTACCTTTTGAAGACCTGAATTAAATAAAATTAACTTTAGATATAGTGTAATACAGCAAAAGTCCTTTTTTACGTACATTATTTTAGTCATTAAAATAAACATGGAGCTCTGGCTGGTGTTTCTCAGAGGTTAGAGCACCAACTTGTGCACCAAAGTGTTGTGGGTTCAATTCCAGTTAAGGGCATGTACCTGGGTTGCAGGTTTTATCCCAGTCCCATTTTGTTATATGCACTTTTTTCAATCCTTACAGCTATGTCATGAGATAAATACTATTTTTAATCACCATTTTAGGAAGGTTCAGTAACTTAATGTCACACAGTTAGTAGTAGATGACAGGGCTGGGGCTTGAACTTAGGTCTATATGACTTCAAGTTTTGTACCTTGAATTAAGATGTATAAATGACAATAGAGAGGAGCAGATGACTGAATATATATAAAGAGTTAAAATGGATTGGACTTCTTGACTGTTTGGGTTGGGGTGTAAAGGAGAAACTGGAGTCAAGGCAAGCAAGTGCATCATCACTAGTGGTGCTCTTCCAGGTAGAACAGCTGCAGGTAAAAAAAAAAAAAAGAATAGTTGAAAGTAACAAAACTCTTATGAGTTAACTTAAGCTCCCAAAAACAATTTATTGTAAGGCTTCCAGGGGCGACTCACAGAACTCAAAGCCAGGAGTGTAACTCTTGTAGGAATGCAGGAAGCATATCTCTTCTCCATACCTAAGTTTCACTTCTCCAAGTCCGCCACCCTACAGGGGACAGACAATTTATGGCTGGCCCACAGCCTCCAAATTTGCATATTTCAGGTTCAACTACATAGAGAGACATTCTCTCTTTCTCTCTAATTCTAAGACAGTCAAGCTGACCCACTTGGAGTCAGTACCCCCAGTCCAAGAAACTGTTGCCAGGGCTATAGGGTTATATAACACAGACTTGGCTTCTGGAAAATAATCCAGGGCTAGAGATCAATTCCCAGAAAAGGGGGTCTGGGCAGACAACTCCATGTGTGGCCACCATAGTGCCATTCACTAAGAGAAAATGCCCAGGGGCCTAGGCAATGGCGGTATCAAGGAAGCAGTGAACTAGAGCCTTCACTCTGGAAATGTTTATTCCCCTACTTAAAAGGGAAAAGTTTGTGGGTATTATTGATGAGTTGGAAATAGTTTCATAGTTCAAGACCTTCCATCTTGAAGATGTCTTTTGGTATAAAGACTGGGCATGGGTATCAACTCTTTTTTAAAAATTTAATATATTTTTATTAATTTAAGAGAAGAGAGGAGAGGGAGAAAGAGATTGAAACATCAACGATGATAATCATTGACTGGCTGCCTCCTACACACCCCACTCTGGGGATCAAGCCCCTAACCCAAGCTTGTGCCCTGACCAAGAATCAAACAGTGACTACCTGGTTTATAGGTTGTCGCTTAATCACTGAGCCATACTATCTGGGCAGTATCAACTCTTTATGTCATCAAAGATAGATAATAATATCCTGCACTTACCACTCTTAAATCAAGCTTAATTTCAAAAGATTTCAAGTTTAGGCAAGAGAGTGTTGTGGTATAATGGGGTGTTTAAAATGGCAGTTTGGGGAGAAAATTTAATGGGTGTGGCAGCTGTAAAAATTTTCAATTTCATAGTTGTAGGCATTTTTTATTTTCTAAGGAATGAAGCTTAAACTTACCTCTGAAAGTAGCAGATAGTGCCTCTGTTTTGGGAAAAGCTACACTACAAAGCAAATTAAGTTATTTTCATTGTTCTTGGGGGGAAAACTTAATGCAGAGGAGTAATTCAGAAACAAATGAGTCCGACACAGCATCTCTGTTTAGTAAAATAAATTAGGAAATTACATCTCCACCATTAACATTTCCCTTAGAAATGGGGCTCAGGCCTCCATTCTGGCCCTCATGTGGCTTACCACTCTCCATAGCGAGGGAAGCTCACAGGACCAAGGGCATATGCCCATTTGGAGCCTGTTCTCCTACTTCGTAACCATATTTTGGGTAGCAAGGACCCCATAGTTTCCTGTTCAAACACTTCACCTCTGCTCATGGGGTCTTTGCAGGTGTTTTCTACTTCTTTGTATTTCAATTTTCTTTTCTAGAAAATTCTGGCTGGAGGAAGTTGGCTGTAGGAGCATACTGATAATGGTAAACCTATAAAACATGTACCGGTAAGTGAAAAAAATATTTGATTTCACAGGTAAAGACAAAGATTGCAGCTATGTCTACTGGATGGCAACAATTTGATTGCCATTCAGTGACGAAATTACTAGCATGTGATTAATACAGTAAGTTATATGGAGAGGTCAACTATGGAAGCTGTTTGTGTCAAGCTGAATTCTGTTTTGATTTAATAAGAGACGTGGGCAAGCTATATTTATGCCTTGTACTCTACTATACAAGAGGAATAAAGGTTGAGCAGAGGGTAATAAATAGTAATACCTTGTATAATAAAGAGCCACATCCTACATTCTACCCACATCAAAAATCTTTATGTGCTACCAGAGGTCGGAAGTACATGGGAGAAGGTAAATATCGATAGGTTTCTATCAGATATTAAAGAGCAAGTTCCTATTTGTATAATAGTGAATACTGTACTGCAACTCAGGTGGAAATTTTATTAAGCTTGAAGAAGGTGAGAATGCGGTTAGCATAAATCTGTGGTTAAAGGACCAGGGAATGCAGGAACTGCCAACTCTGGCAATTGATTGTTGCTTCTTGTTTTTAATTAGTTGTCCATCTGTTACTACAAAATTATAGAATCAGATGACACTTCATCTATTTCAAGTTTCCCACCTCCTCCTAATACTGCTACTCAACATCACCCGTTTGATTTTGCTTTTCATAAAGACTCCCAGGGAAGAGATTGTATGGCTTCCCTTGTTAGTATTTCCACAGTTGTCAGCACCCATCACTAACAAATCTTTCCTGGTGTTTCTTAAGAATCCCTTTTAAAATTAATGAGTAACTCAATCTTGCTCCTATGTAGGAGGGAGAGATAATGGAATATGAGTCTACTGAACCAAAGTTGAATGGAGTCTTAGTTTGTTATTTGATATCGAGCTTCCAGAAGAGGTGAGGCAACTTTTGCAGGTGAATCACAGATGAAGAGGTGTGATTGGTTCCTGGCCCATCACCCCCTTTATTTTAGGGACAGTCAAATGAACTGTGCCAGAGAACTACCGTAAAACATGACAGAACCTCAGCTCTCTTTAGAAACCTTCACAAATTAGCAGGCAGCCACATACATACGTGTATTTATCATTTCTAAAAATATTATTTTATAGTAGAGACATTAAGGGATACTTCCTTATTTTGGAAAATATATACATAATTCTCAATGACTACTTTGAAATTATAACATAGCTCAAAATAAAATGGCTTATAAAATGTTAGGTTGGGGCAGATGAGAGTATTCTATATTTTTTTTAGATGAGACTATTCTAGAAATGGCAGAGATGATTTAGTGACATTATGTCATGACCATTAAAGCAAGGAAAATAAGAAAATACTCCAATGTATCTCCAAATGGAAGCTCCTCAAGAAAGAAAGAAAAAAAAAAGACCAAATATTAATGGGGATTGAAAATCAAGTTAAATTCAGATTTTTAAACAGCTATTTAAACACTGGAGAGAAGGTCCAAGAGAATTATTACAATTTCTAAACTGAGGCTCAGGGGACAATGGGATGAGCCAGACAGGAAAATTGGGGGCAGAAATCTGTTCTAGTAGAGAATCCTAGAACAAGACTAAGGGCTAGGGATTTGAGCAACCTTAGTCTAAGTTGGACCCAGGGAATGCGGACAGGAAGTGGAGCCTCCCAGCTTGGGAGTGGAGTCAGGAAAAAGGATAGGCAAGATTCAGGTATCAAGAACATCTAATTTGAGCCTCAAGTTCAAGTTTCTGTCCTAGTAGAAGCAGTGAAGACAACAGCCAACTTACAAGTGGCAAAAAAATCAGCTCCGATCCAGACAAACAGGAGTGGGCTGCACCAGTCTTAGATGCATGTTAATAAAAGTCACTCCTTCTTCCAGGGACATAGGGTTCAATGTCAGTGTTAGGGCTCAATGTCAGGTTGGTGAGTAGATCATAGGCTGGATGTTAGCCCCCATCACCCAGGACCCAGGAGTGGAAAATGCACAGTGGCTCTGCAAGAGTGGTTGCTTCAGTGCATTGTTGCACCGTTGATTCTTACCCCAGAACCATTGATTCAGAACCTGTTTTGTGTTCCTTACAATTAAAAATATAAATGTTTTTTAAAAGTTGTGCTTACCTATTAAAGTCAAAATCAAACAAGAATATGCATAAAGAAAAAGTAAAAGCCTGCCTTCCCCTTTCTACCCAATCCCCGACTCCTTAGGATTAACTACTCCTTACAGATTTTCTTTGTGCACATAAAAATGTATTCATATGATCTATACTAATGTCTCATGTGGTATAAACTATCACGAAATAGTCACAACATTTTCTATACATTCCTCAACCTACCCATCATGAACAAAGAGTCACTGCCTTCTCAGAACTCAGGCTTTTGGTTGTGGAGATGAAGAAAATTAAAAAGAGTTAAAAGAGAACTTAAAGGAGCCTGAGTTGTTTGTATCAGTCAGGGTCTAGGCAGGAAACAGATGGCAAACTCATGCTGGGTCATTGAGAAGTGCTTAATTAAGGAACTGTTTACGAGGGGGTGAGCAAGGTTTAAAGCCACTAACAAGAGATGCAGAAGTATCCCTGGGTTAATGACAACGGAGCTGTTACCTTCCCTAGACCTCATGTGGCAAGGAGTGGGGACTACTGCTGGAACGCATGCTGACAACTCAGCATGGAGGATTCAAAGGCAAAAAATAACTTGACCTCACCCTCCTCCCTCCGAACTTCCTGCCAAGGGTCTCCACTGGCAGACACAACAGGAAGCCAGAAGGCAAAGGGGACTGGTGATACCATTTTATTAGGTCAGCCTCCTAGGCCACAGAACAGGCTAGGGAAGGGGATTGGAAGGGCAATTGGAAGATATCTAGTGCAACATATTTATGAATATATATATTTTAGGAGGCAGGAGGAGGGATGGAAAAAACCTCCAGAGCCCTGTATACAAAGGAAAAGAAGGGTTGGGGTATTCAGGAAAGCAGTGAACTCGAGTTCTGTCATATTGTTGCTGCTGCTGCTGTGGTGTGTGTGTGTGTGTGTGTGTGTGTGTGTGTGTGTGTGTGTGTGTGTGTGAGAGAGAGAGAGAGAGAGAGAGAGAGAGAGAGAGAGAGAGAGAGAGAGAGAGAGAGATTGAGGAAAGGTAGGGAAAAGGTATTTTAAAGAAATGTTTTACAGAATATAAATTGCTCTTTTAATGGTCTAAAAGACACTCCAGTAAAGATTATGTTTTATTTCCAAATATGTACTATGATTTTTACTCAAGGAGGTTCATAATGACATATTTTTAGATACAGAGAAAAAAGGACTGGAAGGAAACATAATAAAATGACAATAGATTTAATTTCCAGAAAGTGGGATTGTAGATGATTTTTATTTCTTATTTGTGCTTTTGGACAATTTTCAAAATTTGGACATGATCATACATTATTTTGCAATAATTTGAGCTTGGTCATTTCCCCTTTTTTCCCTTTTATTTACACTCTTTCTAGGTCATTTCATCCATTCTCTTGAGTTTAAACATCATCTGTATGCTGAAAACTCCCACATTTATATTTCTAGCCCAGACTTCTCTCCTGAGATCCATACTTATATGACCAATGGCTCCATGACATCACCCTTTGGGTGTCTAATCTCAAAGTCAACATGTCTGCAACAAAGGTTTTGGTTTACTCCTTCTCCTTCTAATTGCCTAACCTTTCCTTTTACAGGACTGAAGTTTAAAAAAAAAATTTGCCTAGTCAATTTAAATTTTCAAAGGTACAAAAGGTTAATCATTACAAAATATGTGCCTGTCCTAACCCAGGTTTTGTTTCCCTGTTTCCCACCCACAGAGTTTTCCTTCCCTGAAACATTATCTGGGTTTTTATCTTCTTTGTGCATACAAATATATGTGAATACACATATTTTTCATTTTATATAAATGTTACCATTTTTAATCCATTGATTAGTGTCTTGAATTTCTCTCTTAATGACCCTTGGTGTGGATATTTCTATACTAATATATATAGAGCTGCCTATTTTTTTTTTATTGCATAGTATTTCATTATGTGAACAGGACTAATTTTTTTAAGTAGACCCTATCCCAAGGTCTACTTGGGATTATGTTTTGGGCATTGATTATGTTTTGGGCATTCTTCCATATTAGTACACACATAGCTACCCCTTTCTTGCATATGGCTTATTAAAAAGTTAGGTTAAATATAGTCTAAAGTTTTACATATGTCTCCTTTTCCTCCAATTGACCTCCATACCTCAGCCATTCCCACTTCGGGCAAGCCCCCACTGCTCCAGTGTCTGTGTCCATTGGTTATGCTAATATGCATGTAGACAAGTCCTTTGGTTGTTTTCTAACCCCCACTCCCTTACACCCTTTCTTTTTAATCACAGCCCTAATATTTTATAATATGGACTGATCACACCTATGGTTGTTGTTAATTATCACTTGAGGATATTTTCCCATTGATTATTAAATAGAATGAGCACTAAGAGCTTGAAGGCCAAGTGAATAGACAGAAACCACCCACCACAGCAGCTCACTGTGGACAGACATTTGCAGAAATGTTCTTAGAAATCAATTGACAAGGACTTTGTCTGGATTTGTTCAAAATTCAGATGAAAAAAAATAAAACAACCCAAAGCAGGAATTGATTGATTTTCTCTACAATGGCATTAGCCACTACAATTCAAGTAAGTAATTATTTCTGCAGAGAAGAAATTATCAGCAGAAACTATCCAGTAAAGAAGAGAAAAGAGAACTAGACCAAACACTAATCCCTATTCAATATCTGCCAGAAGATTTATTAAATCCTAGTGAGAAAAAAATTAGAAGTTAAGACTAGAATCCTAATATCTGTGTGTATGCATAAATATACAGGGTATTCCAATAATGTATTATACTTATTATACATTACTTATTATTAATTCCAATGGGTTAGAAACATTAATTTAGCTATCAGATGTTAAAGTGTGTATACATTTTTTGGAACACCACACACACACACACACACACACACACACACACACACACTGGTTTACCTACTCTGCCACCCTGACCAGAGCTAGAAAATGAATGTTTTAAAGCCACTGCAATTATTATTTCTTATGAAGGGCACTAGATAAAAGAATTAATATTCCGAACACTTAGTGGGTGCTTGCTAAGCCCTGAGCATACACTAAGTGCTTTACAAAGGTTTTCTTTATTGTTCTTCAAAGCAATCCTATGAAGTAGGTCTTATTATCATTCCCATTTTATCAAAAAAAGACATTGTGGCTGAGAGAGTTTAAATTACATGCCTTAAGTCACAAGTAAAAAGTAAAAACTGAAGTCTGAATCCCAGGTCTGTGTGACTCCAAACCCCATGCACTGAAGCGTTGTGCTGGCCACTAGGACAATTTGGCCACTTTTAAAGTTTTCCTTCACAGATCCAGCAACCATATCTGGAGGTTCCCTTGTTACTTATGCAAACAGCCAAGATGGTTACACAATAAAGGAGAGAAGGCCAATTCTGGCACTAATTTTAGGGCAAGCCACAGATGTCTTTGATGTTTTCATTGTACATGAGAACAGAGCCAGTGAACTGACAGCTGCTGGCAGCCCTGATCAAATATGCAGAATATTAAGGCAGCTTTATCTCAGCACCTAATTACAGCTGGCACAGAGGACATTTATTTTGCAAAGGAGAAGATGTCAAATGTTATAAATGCACTATATAACCAAATATGATCATCTCATTTTATTTCCTCAGGGCTGTCCAATAACGGAGCACTTTTTAAAAAAGCTTTTATTAAATTTTGTTCCTGTCAACCTATGTAACCTAAACTTCGTTTTAGATATTATTAGAACACCTTAATTGCCTTATTGTATTATACTTCATTTATTTTCTATACGTTTTCAGGTATAAAATATGTCTAGGACTTAATTCTAAAAGCAAATATGATTAGGATATTTTGTATACTAGCAATGCAGGTTTTTAGTCTTACCTAACCACTGTGTAGTTCCATAATTTAATCTTTTTACCTGAAAAATTATTTCATATTTGTATTGACAGAAAAATAGCTTTATAATACTGATATGGGGTAAAGAACCAATAGTTGGGTCCTTTAACTGCTAACTCTAACCAAAGACGCTGAAGCCACATGAGGTTCGAATGAATGTATGCTGCCCAGACCCTTTCAAGGAAGGACTTGTTGCCACGCTATGAGAGAGCACTTCAGCTGCTTGCTCCTTCAGAATCTGCCTCAGCTACAGAAACTACCTCCTGACGCAATGCCCTGCCGGGGATAGTCCCCATGAGTGACTGGGTGAGGTGGAGGTACAAAGGCCCAGGCATGTCAGCTGGTATGACACATTCTCAGGGGCAAGTCTTACTATAGGGCACAGTCTTCCTTCCTCTCCTTCCTTTCAGTGTTGATCTCTCTTAAACATCTTACACCTCAGATTCTATCTTGGCATTTCTCAGCACCTGCTGCTAGAGAACCCAACCTGTGATGCCATGTAAAATGAATTGTTTAAAGCAATCCTATTTTTGAGAGTTGAATATATATTGAATTAAAGTCCAGTGATGATTTTCACTACTAAATTGCCACATTAATATAATATATCTATTAATTGTATACCAGAAACTTAATTTATTTTTCAACACACTGGAATACATTGCTAAAACAATGCTTGCTTTTTCTTTTTTTGTCCTTCTTGATTTCAATGTAGCATATGCCACTCTAAGCCCCTCTCTCCTTGAGCCCTTTTCCATGCTTCATTTCAAAGAAAAACTACACTATGTTTTTCTTTCTGCATTTCTGGCTGCTACTTTATAATCTGTATTTGTTTCCTGCCTTATGATGGTGCACCCCAAGATTCTGTCCTATACTCACTTTTCTTAGATGACCTTATCATATTGGCTTTATAATCACTCAAATGTAGTTATGTCCAGTTTTGAATTTCCAGTTCAGACTTTGCTGCTGAGGTCTAGAGTCATAGTTTCTCAACATTGCTAGTGGAATGTTTTTATCTCCACAGCCTTCCTTCCAAAATACCCCAAAATGAAAATAATCAACAGTGACAACTTGTTCATCCTTCAATAGCCCTGTATGAATAGCACGACTACTAACCTTGTGATCTTAGCCTGAATTCTGAGAGCTGTTCTAGATTTCTTCTTCTCACTAGTTTGTCATATCCAAGCAGTCCTAAGACTTTAGATTATCCCTCTTAAAAAGCTTTAGTCACCTCACCTCTTTCTTTCCACTGTCTTTTCCCCCTTCTCTCATGGGTGCTATAAAGTCTCCAATATTGTCTTCTCCTTAAACTCATCATTTTCTTCCCCTACCATCTCTCATGACTACCCTGGCTGGCTCGCAAATAAATGAATAAATAAATAAAATAAAAATCTCCCTATGACTGCCAGCTTAGTGTGTAAGGTCTTTAATGATATGGACCTTGCCACTAGTCTCATTGGCAGTCGTTCTTCAATGTCTGTCCTGAGCCCTGGATATAAATGCATCAGGCAGAGTCATGCTCTAGTGGCTTAGCAATATACAGTTCCCTCTACCCTCTGCACAAATACCCTTTCAGCTTCCCCTCATCTTCTCATCAACTAGCTCTTTCTTATCCTTAAAAACTCAGCATCTGCTGAGACCACCTTTGGAAAAGTATTCCCAGACATCTCTCCCTTGGCATCTGGGTATATATCTACCAAGGCATTTATCATATTGTGAGAAAACTATTTGTCTCAAATTGAACTACTATGCAATAGTCACTGTGCTGTATATGTGCTTATTGCATAGTAGCCTCCATAGTTGTGTTTGTAAGATGAATACAATTCCTGTATAATAAAGAGGTAATATGCAAATTGACCATCACTCCAACACACAAGATAGCTGCTCCCATGTGGTCAAAGATGGCCACCCTCCTGTGGACATAAGATGGCCAGCTGGGGAGGGCAGTTGGAAAGGACCAGACCTGCAAGGGAGGGCAATTGGGGGCAGTCAGGCCTGCAGGGAGGGCAGTTAGGGGTGACCAGGCCAGCAGAGGAGGGAAGTTGGGGGCGACTGGGCCTGCATGGAAGGGCAGTTGGGGAGGACCAAGCCTGCAGGGGAGGGCAATTAGTGGTGACCAGGCCTGCAGGGGAGGGCAATTTGTGGTGACCAGGCCTGCAGGGTAGGACAGTTAGGGGTGACCAGGCCTGCATGTGAGGGCAGTTAGTAGAGACCAGGCATGCAGGGTAGGACAGTTAGGGATGATCAGGCCTTCAGGGGAGGGCAGTTAGGGGCAATTGGGTTGGCAGAAGAGCAGTTATGCATCAATCAGGGTGGCAGGGAAGTGGTTAGGGGATGATCAGACTGGCAGGCAGAAGCAGTTAGGGGCAATCAGGCAAGCAGGCAAGCAGGCAAGTGGATGGGAGCCAGCAGTCCTGGATTGTGAGAGGGAAGTCGAACATCCCTTGAGGGGTCCCAGATTGGAGAGGGTGCAGGCTGGACTGAGGGACACCCCCCTCCTCCCCATGCTTGAATTTCCTGCACTGTACCTCTAGTAAGTAATTAAAAAAAAAAAAAAGTGAGCCATAGTTGGTTGGAGCAACATTCTATACACCAAAGGTCACAGATTTAATTTCTGGGCAAGGTGTGTGCTGGAGGCAACTGATCAATGTTTCTGTCTCAAATGGATTTCTCTCTCTTCCTCTCTCTCTCTCACTTTCTCTAAAAGCAATGAAAAACATATCTTGAGGTGGGGCTTAACAATTTTCTTTAAAATAACTATTTTTCAATGAACTATTGAAATGGTAGGTTACTAAAATGCACATTCACACATATTAACAGCATCTATATTGGCTTTGCATAAAAATGTGTATAACACAAAATTATAAATACTATAAAGTTATTTTCATATAATGAAAATATATGACATTTGTTATATGCATATTTTATATATAATTTAAAATTATTTTATATAAATTATAGTATTTATAGGAATTATTTTATGTAATTTTATATTATACTGTAATATAAATTCTATAGCTATATAACATGTTATAAAAGTATTTATATATAGACAATGAATATGTAATATAAAATTGTTAATATAATTTTAAAAGGAAAAGCCAATGTAGATATTTCTAATGGGGCTTTTGAGTAGGTGTATGTTTATAATGGAGTAGCTGACACAGTTTCTGCCTCTTCAAACTGATTGTTAACATATGGGTAAATAAAATCTACTGACTTTGAAAAATTAGTTATAATCCATTTCACATAATGCTTGCTAAGCACAGCAGGCAATGGCCCATGATTGAAGGATTAATTTTGGGCCTTAGGGTGGTTTATAAAATTCACAGGCTGATAGAATGTTACACCCCATATGGACCCAGAAATTTGCATCAGGGATATTCCAGTACTCTCTTTCCTCCAACATAATACTACATGTACTGGATACCAGGGCAAAGAAAGCTTCTGCTTTCATCCTCACAGCAGCTGGAGATCTTCCTGGTGAAAAGGTAAGCAGGAGGCTGAGAATTTGAATAGGGCCTGAAATGGAAGAGATCTGTAAAACCACTTAAGTTAACTCTAACTTTTCTGCTCTTAAAGTCACACTGCAGCTTTTTCTTGTCTCATACCTGAGCCTTGCATCCTGCTAAAATTGCTCTATGTACACTGCTCCTTTCAAATCTGATGGCCTGCCAGTGTGGTATAAGAGGCTGCCAATGTGCCTGGTATCTCTTACATCTCTTGCTGACTTTATTTTTCTCTTTATGCCGATCTGTTTCGTTTCCTTTAAATTTTTGTGCCTGCTTTTTATCTCCAGTTACTGCTTTCCTCTCCTGTTTATTTTTGTCTTATAGGACCCTTTCAACCCAGCTTTCACTGATCTAACCCTAACTAGAACAGGCTGCTTGGAAAGTAGAAAAAAAGAAAGTCTTGCTAGTAATCAACATGGTCTCTGCTCTCCTGGGTAGGGTTGTGGGTGTTTTTATGAACTATTCTCATTAGTAGAAAATGCCTGAACAAAGCATTGTTTTGGCAAGCCCGAAGTCACACACTGGGCCTCATAGCAACTTGCTTCTATTAGCAACATGAGGATTAGAAATACTTCCTTGCCAAGTGGCTTTGAATCAACTAGAAGTAGGAGAGCAATGAGTCTAGATTTCCTTTGCTGAGGGTTTTCTAAGACAAAGTTTCAGAGTATTTGTTAATTTGTCCAGTCCTTTGTTTAGAGAAGCAAAATATACACACATACACACACAAAAAAGATTTCTTGGTTACTTTTTATACTTCATGCTGCTATTAGTAAAAATGTTTGAGTCTGTAAAGAATGTCTATAAATTATCTCTCAGATATCTTTGCAAATTGAAGCTCAAACATGGTCAAAAGAATAAAAAACACTAGACATTCACAGTGATTTACAGCTGAATTGGAAATGCTTTTGATGCTTTTTATAAAGACTAATTGGCTAAGATTTAAGTTAATCTGCTTTCCCTAAAAACCCAGAGCTAAGCTAACAAAATGGTGAGAGTTATGTTTGGCTGTGTGTGAGGGGTGGAGGTGGGGTCTAAACTAAGAATGGAATTTCTTGGAGAAAATGTACAAAGCAGGCCAAGCAAACATGGACTGTGTGACTTCATTTAGTTGGAGAAGGAGTGTTGAGCATCATGTTGATTGCAAATGTCTTCCCCAGGAGAAATGATGTGTCTTGGAATGGCTATCACGCTGAAAGTATCTTCTATTCTTTGGCACTTATCTTTTTCTCCTCTAATGTATCTTTTTTGTTGAAAGTATTACAGATGTCCCCTTTGTTTGTTTGGGCACTTATACTATCCAGTAATGCTATCTCTTTTAGAAATATTTTCTTTCTTTGTTAGAACAATGTTGTCTCTCTTCCCCCAGATCCATTCATTCCAGGCTTCCTGGGGCAGTTCTGAATTATGCCTGTGGACATGATACAATTATTATTATTTCTTTTCATGATACATTTATTAACAGTGCCTCCTTTCACTCTCAAATGTGTCCTGGTTTGAATGATGATTTAAAAGGTTACCCTAATTTTACCCCAGCTAAACTGAAAATTCTTGTATCAATCATGGTCCTAGCAAGAAATGGCACACTCTCTGGGATTTTGAAGAGATTTTAATGAAGGGACTATTTACGAAAGTGCAGGCAGGGTTAAGGGAGTCCACAAAGCATATTGAAGCACCAGGCCTGAAAAGGCAAAGGAAGGAAATGATATAATGGGAGCCCAGTTGAAAGGCAGAGCCTTCAGACAGACAGAGGCAACCCTAGAGAAGCTGTGCCCTTGGAAGGACTCCAACACTGTAGAACTGACAAAGCAAGGGAAGCAATTCCCTACTACTCTGTCCTCCTACCATTGGTCTCCTGTCTGTGCTTTCTATTGGCTGAACCCAGGTGGTAGCCAAATAGCAAAGGAGCCCTGATAAGAAAGTTAAAAGGTGTTTGCTTCCCTGGGAGAACAGGCAGAGAAATGAAGAGAATAGATGGAGAGGGTCAGAGAGTCAGGGTTGTTTGGAAATGGCAAACAAAGAACACAACTTCTTAAATGGAGTCTCTTTGTCTTCAAGTCAACCAGGAAACATCTGTGAGCACATGTATGCAAAACACTACATGAAAGGCCATGATGGGCAACACTTGGCAGCTACTTCAAGGAATATACTATTTTTTTTTGTTGTTGGAGAAATAGAAATAAGCATAATAAACTATAAAACTGAAAAGAAATAACAGTTGAATACAACAATATGAAAGAGATACTTAGCAGTATATACTGATTGTCGGATTAATGGTATAGAACCTAGACTTTTAAAGGAGTTCAAGGGATGAAAGATTGCAGTGGACTGGGAGAATTTGAAAAAGGCTTTACAAAAGAGGAGAGGTTTTCAGTGGCAAAAAGGAAATGCAGGCCTTCTTTGGATTAATGGCATGAACAAGAAAGAGCACAAGGGTCAACTTGAAACACACCATCCCTTGGTAGGAGAGCAGGGAACCCTTCTGAGATTTCTAAAAATTCCAAAATTGTCCTAGGCAATTACCTGCAGAAGTGCCTTAAGAGAGTTCATTGGGTTGTAAGATGCATGAGTTGTGAATGGCTATTTATTCATTCCTTCAACAAACATTTACTGAGGGCTGAGTATGTGTCAGGCACTGCTCTGGATCTGCTGGTGCCACCTAATGTGAGACATGAACCTTTCCGGCAAGGAAAGGGAATGAAAAAGGTAGCCAAAGAAGAAAGTCATTATTTTGCCCTACAGTCATAGAGATGTGCATAGATGATAGGTGAACACATAGGAGATTATCTAAATGAGACCCAGGCAGAGGGTAGGGGCCGTTAAGGAAGACTTCCTGGCAGAGATAACACCGTCTGAGGAATTTTACAACTTGGGATCCATTTATTTATGTTTGTTCTGCAGCATGCTAAAAAAGGAACTAAGATGGTTGGCTTAAGAAAAACAGATCAAGCCAAAACCGGTTTGGCTCAATGGATAGAGCGTTGGCTTGGGGACTGAAGGGTCCCGGGTTCGATTCCGGTCCAGGGCATGTACCGTGGTTGCGGGCACATCCCCAGTAAGGGGTGTGCAAGAGGCAGCTGATCGATGACTCTCTCTCATCGATGTTTCTAACTCGCTATCTCTCTCCCTTCCTCTCTGTAAAAAAATCAATAAAATATATTAAAAAAGAAAAGAAAAAGAAAAACAGATCAAAATATAAAGAAAATTAGATAAATCATGGGGTGAGCATATTTGCCTTTTATATACATAATCACATTTGATCTCAGAATAGCTTTATAAGGTTGTCATTTTATCTTCATTTATGGGTGAGAAGCTGAGCCTCATCCTTATTTATGGATGAGAAGTAAAGCATACAGTCTGGACATGCAGTGGCAGCAGACAGAAGTAGGCTGGTTTGACTCTAGAGTCTCTGATTTCTGATACAAGAGGGTTTGTTGCTTACCTCCCCTGCATAAGCTTATTGCCTGAAGGTTCTTTAAAAGGCAGTGAAGATAGTCGGACATTTTGAAGGACTAAAGAGTGAATCAATGAAGGAAACAAGGAAAAGTGGTCCAAGCGGAAGAATCCCTGTGTTCAAGGGAAGAGCGGTGTGAGAGAGCATTGCATTTTGAAAGGATAGTGATAACTCATTATGACAGAAAGCACTAAGAGAAGCAGTGAGAAATAAGGCTGGAGAGGTTAGTGAGGGCCAAATCTGAAGGGCTTTGTAAGTCTCTTCACCTGAAGGTGATGGGAGCTATGGAAGAATCTTACGTAGAGAGTGACGTGAAAAGGACAGCAATGTGGGTAACTCTGAGTCAGGACAAGACCGGAGGCAGAATGGCTAAGTATAGTGCTTGTTGCAGTCCTGGGGCAAGAAGATGGTAGAGAGGGTTAGGAATTGGGGGCTGTTATGGAGAAACCATTAGATAGATGTGGGCAATTAGATTTGGCTTAAAGGAGACAACTTTTTCTTGAGCAGCTAGCGGGGTAGTGCCACTTCATCATGAGTAGGGAATCCAGGGGAAGAGCCAGTTTGGAGTTTGGGGGGAGGTAATGAATTCAAATAATGATTGCCAAGGGTAACTTATCAAGAAAATGAGCTTTTTTTAATTTTTAATTTTTAATTTTTATTTTGTACAGAGAGGAAAGGAGAGAGATAGCGAGTTAGAAACATCGATGAGAGAGAATCATCGATCAGCTGCCTCTTGCACACCCGCTACTGGGGATATGCCTACCACCAAGCACATGCCCTTGACTGGAATCGAACCCGGGACCCTTCAGTCCCCAAGCCGACGCTCTATCCATTGAGCCAAACTGGTCCCGGCTGTCTAGTTGCTTTTTATAGCCTTAGAAAAAATATGGCAGCTCCAGAGAAAACAGTTGTCAAAAAAACTAAATTTATTTATTTTTATAAAACTCTTTTTATTGCAAAAGCAAAATAATATTTTGTTACCCAAATTCAATCTTACAAAGACTTATAACATTTTGGTGTATATACTTTCAGGGTTTTTTTTTTTTTTCTAAGCATATGTATATGAGTAATGTTCTCATGACCAAATATATCTTGCACATCTTTCCATAACATTAATAATTCTATAAGACCATTTTGGAGATAGCATGGTATTACATTTTTGTGCTGTATTTTATTAAACTGTGTTTTTGCAGTGGACATTTATGTTGTTTCCATTTTTCTTTTTACTTTTATACAGTAATTAGAATTTAAATTTACTAATTAACCTTTGGCTTTTTCATAGCATAATTTAAATTACAAAATCAAATTGGGGCATGCTTTCTTTTTATAAAATGGTTGTACAAAGAACAGTTGTTTCTAAAGTTCCCTGAAAGAAATATGTAGTGTTCTTTTCAATTCTCAGGTCAGAGAACAAACTGATATGAATGTATACTGGTTAATAAAATTATATAGGTTTCACATGTACAATTCTATAATACATCATCTATATATTGTATTGTGTTCTCACCACACAAAGTCAAGTCTCCTGTCTCCACTTATACCCCATTTACCCTCTTCTACCTCTCCCCACCTTCATTCTCTCTGCTAATCACCATACTGTTGTCTGTATCTATGAGGTTGTTGTTTTTTACATGAGCTTTTTTGTGTGTGTTTCATTTTTGTTTGTTTAATCCCTTCACCTATTTCACCCAAACCCCCAATACTCCTCCCCACTGACAGCTGTATCTATGAGTCTGTTTTTATTTTGATTGTTTGTTTGCACTCATTTTTAAATTTCAAGTCTAATGCCATTTCCAGACTGTGGAGTTGCCTCTTCTAACAACTACAGTTGATCTTTGAACAGCAGGAGTTTGAACTTTGAGGGTCCACTTACATGAAAGTTTTTTAACCAAAGTCACTCACATCAATTCAATAAAAATAAAAATAAAGATAAAAGATTACTTTGCCTGCATTTTATTTAAAAAATAATATTATTTAAAAAATATATGACTGCATACGTTTCTAAACTGACAAAAAAATTAGTAAAATTATTTCCATAAAATGGGCCTATTGTTTCTTTGACTACACTTGGGACATTAATGATATATACATCAATGTGGTGTAAATTTGCTCTAAAACTAATATACTAGTGATAATAAACATTAAGCATTTAACTAACAACAATTTTGTTTCATTCTCAGAATAGAAAAGCTTTCTGATAGCATTTTAGAAGGCTTGAATTTCTTTAAAACATCTGTCTTGGGAAATTTGAACTAATTTCTCTTTTATTTCCCTCTCATAAAAATTCTCCTTAGCAAGCAAATGCATTCAAAACCATTCCATTGATCTGAAAACTGTATTCTATAAAAATATCTTCAAGCTTTTCTTTTTTGTCCTAGAGCTTGAAAGTGCTGTGGTGGGGTGTCTGAGTGACAGACAGGAGCAAAGGATATTGGGAAATGAGGGACAGCCAAGCTTGGAGAGGGACCTCTTGTTTGTCTTTCCAAACACCTGGTGGAAAGAATTGGTGTCTTCCTTTCTGCTTTCTAACCCTGTTTTGAAGGACATATTATAAAAAGTGAAGACTTCTGAAACTTATTTTTAAAACTCTAACAGAAAATTTAAAATGATTAAAATGCTAGTTTCATGATAAATCACAGTTTGGCACTTTTATTCTCTAAAAACCAAACAATTCGTGGAAAGCAAAACCACCCACCCCAAATTCAGTCATACCCATCCTTACATTTCTCCAACACCTTCCGCTCATCTCAGTTCAATATCATGCTGAGGCCATAAACTCTGTCACAAATACAGCCAGGGGACCCACTCAGTTTATCTGATGCAACCCTGCTGAGATTGTCTTCTTCCATAGACATTTAATCAAGTCATAGGAGAATTTGTCTTTCTCTGCTTCCTCATTTCCTACCTGCTTATTAATTTTTGTATCACCTAACCTAATCCTAGAGAGAAATTTGACTCTTATAATAACTATACCATATTGAGCCCTTACTTTGTGGCTAGCACAAAGCTAAGTATGGTATGTCTATTATTAAGTTTTATTTATTGATTTGAGAGAGGGAAACATCTATTTGATGTTCCAGTTGTTTATGCATTCTTCATTGGTTGATTTTTGAATTTGCCCTGATCATGGTTGAACCTGTAACCTTGGTGTATCAGGACAATGCTCCCACCATCTGAGCTACCCAGCTAGGGCTGTATTACGTGTATTGTATTTAATCACCAAATGAGCTAGTTTCACTTCACAGTAAGGAAACTAAGGCTCAGCAAAGTTATTCACTTACCCAAGATCACACAGCTAGTAAGTGGTGAGGCTGATTTCAACTTGTCTATCTTGCTTGGAGCCCATGTTCATAACCACTGTGCAGGGTCATCTTCCTACAGGGCTACTGTTCTTCTCTGGGTATCTTCGTGTTCTCATGAATCACCTCTGGTTTCTGAGATATCTCTCTGTCCTGTGGCGACTCATGCTTGGGACCTAATGTTCTTCTATACATTCAAACTTAATACTCATTCATTCAACAAACTTTATTGAATGCCTCTTTGTGCAAGCAAGGCCACTTGGAAACCAAAGCTCTTCTAAGGAAAACCAAGGCCTTCTTAGTAATAGCATTCAAATCTGGATTGCTATGGAAGAAGCTTAAAAAGCCCCTGCCCCATCCACTACTATTCTTGGATGGCTTTGGTTCTCTAGTTGGTTCAGAAATTCTTCATCCTCATTTAGACTCTCTGAGGGAGTGGCTCATTCCAGTGCAGCCCAGCCTCATTCTGCCCATAGCAACCTACCCTCTTGGCCCCACACCCCACAAGGCTTGCACCAAGACTGGACAGCTGTGGGGCCCACTCTGCACAGGGGCATGCATGTATGTTTTTTCTCTGAAAAACCTAATGGTTGCTTTCTTGCTTTAGTCACATTTTTAGCTAAACTGTGTGACTGAAACAGTCTGTCTCTGAAATTGGGAGTAGTTTTGAAAAGTGACCTCAACTATTAGATTCCAAATATCTAAGCTTCCACACCCATTTATAGTTAGATATAGCAAAGAAGTCTTTCCCTTTGTCTGTTTGTCTTCCTTATTTGTGCTAATAGTATGTATCCTGTTTGTATTCAAAGTGGTTCAGATTTCAAGTATCATCCATTAGGGATGATCCATTCCTTTGTTGATCTCTAAATGTGTGCATAGATGCTTCTGTCTACATATTCAGATACTGAAGGGGAGGAAGACAAGAAATGTCAAATTCACAGCTTGTTTTCCTTTGTTACCTATCATCAGATTGTTCTATCCTCTCTTCAAACACCTTTGTTTTTCAGTTGACAACGGTTAAGTATTACCCCAGGATCTCGAGGTAACCTCTAAATGCTCCTTGGCTGAGAGTACTTAAAAAAAAAAAAAAAAAAATATATATATATATATATATATATATATATATATATATATACATACATACATATATATATATATATATGTGTGTGTGTGTGTGTGTGTGTGTGTGTGTGTGTGTGTGTGTGTATGTGTGTGTATATAAACTGATTTTTCACAGAGAGGGAGAGGGACAAAGAGTTAGAAACATTAATGAGAGAAAAACATCGATCAGCTGCCTCCTGCACACTCCCTACTCGGTATGTGCCCGCAACCAAGGTGCATGCCCTTGACCGGAATCAAACCTGGGACACTTTAGTCTGCAGGCTGACACCCTATCCACTGAGCCAAACTGGTTAGGGCCCGAGAGTGCTTTTAATACCTAATCAACAACAAGGGGAATCATGGTCTTAGGACGTGAGCAATATATTTATTTTTACCTTGTGGAGAGTACACCCTACTCATCTATTGATAGGTGGGAAAGCTACTGACATGATATTGTTTTCCCCAAATGGTTCTTTCATAATCATATCGGTGTGGCTATAACTTCCATCACTAATTACTTTAAAAAATATATATTTTATTGATTTTTTACAGAGAGGAAGGGAGAGGGATAAAGAGCTAGAAACATTGATGAGAGAGAGACATCGACCAGCTGCCTCCTGCAAACCCTCTACTGGGGATGTGCCCACAACCAATGTACATGCCCTTGACCCTTTAGTCCACAGACTGATGCTCTATCCACTGAGCCAAACTGGTTTCGGCTTAATTAATTTTTTTAAGCAAGTTTTTCCCATGCTGGAGGAAAGGAAATGTTAATAGCATATCAGGAGAAGTGCCCAGTGTTCATGTACATTTAGTAGATGTAGGGCTTAAACTAGGTTAAGGAGCTTTTTTAGCTGCAGGCTTCCCAGAGCCTTTACCATGTGAGTATATATCATAACTGTTCACAAAGGAGTTCCTTGTGTGTAGCATTTCCAAGTTATTTGACAATAGGACCTCTTCTTCCCCCCCCCCCCCCCCCCCAATAACAAACCTAATAGTAGCTCCTAGAAAAGAGTTCTAGCAATTATATGTAGTGAACACTGAAGGTCTTTGTCAAAAGCTTTGAAGGTTTTTGTCAAAGAACATGTATTATCTAGAAGAGGTAATGCAATTGGCCACCATTATCAAAAAGAGTAAGTTGGCTGAGATTAGCTAGCTAGTGACTTGGCAAGGCCAGATACTTCCTCTGTCCTGACTTGGAATCCCTGTTCTGTCACCTCACTGATGCTCTTTCCTCCTCTATAATTGATAGACCCACCTTTCAGTGTTATTTATGGTGGGCATCAGAGATAATGTTCGTAAAGCTCTAGCAATAGCCATCCTCTTCCCTCCTCCTTCCCCACAACACTGAAAGAAGCCTTGTCTATTTTAGACATTCTTTGGCTTAAAAGGAGGAAAGACTTTTCTTCCTAACCTAACTGAACTTAATCATGACCTAAATATTCTCATAGCTTTCACACCTCTGAAAAATGTGTCCTTAATGAAACGCTACTGCTAAATATCGGGCAGGGTGAGAATGGGATGGCAGAGAATTAAAAGAACAAATGCTGAGGAATATTCTGCAATAAAATTTCCTGGACAATTTAAAAGAGGTGTTTGATGCAGAATTCTCACAGGAATGGTCCTATGAAGGTGAAGTCACTGTATCATGACATTGGATTTTGTAGAATCTTTTTGGTTGGCAGTGAAGACAAACTGCCATGGATGTCTCACCCCCCCAACCCCCTTATGTTGACCAGCTTCCTAGGCATAAACAGGTAATGGAAAAAGTGATATGAAATAGATTCTCAGCGGACCTCTGAACAAACTTTTAAAAGTAAGTTCTTTAAGAGTATATTAATTTCAGAAGTATGACATAATGATTCCATATTTGCACATATTTCAAAATAATCACCACAAGTTTAGTTAATATTTGTCACCATACATAGTTACAATTTTTTTTCTTGTGATGAGAACTTTTAAGATTTACTCTCTTAGCAACTTTCAAATATGCAATACAGTATTATTAACTACTAGTGGCCCAGTGCACAAAATTCATGCACATTGGACAGTAATTAATTAGAGGAAATATTTTAATATTGCTATTTGCCCTTTCTCTATAATAGAAGTATCGAAGATGAAAGAAAATTAGTAAAATGCATATGAAAATTTCCCTTCTGTCAGAGTCTGGGGTTTGCTGCAGGACCTAGAGTCAAGTTCCCACCCATCACCCACATGCACTTCGAAAACGCTGGAGGACCAGACCTGGCCGGCCCCACGCCCATTGGGTGAGATGCAGACCTGCCTGATCCCATCCTCTTCAAGCCATTCTGGGTGGGGAGGTGCAGCCTCAGGTCCCCCGGCCTGGCACTGGGTGGGGACACAGTCTCATGTCTCCCATCAAGCCCCGTTGGGCGAGGGATGCAGCCTGAGGTCCCCTTTCAAGCTCCAATGAGTCTCAGTCTGAGGTCCCTCGCTCCAGCCAGGTGCCATGCAGCTCAGGTCCCTGCTGTTCAGTCTTGACATTACAGCATCCTGGCTAATTTGAATATTCTATATCTAGATAAATTAGAGGCCCAGTGCATGAAACTCATGCATGAGAGGGGATCCTCTTGGCCCAGCCTGCACCCTCTTCAATCTGGGACCCTTTGGATTGGACATCTCTCTTACAATCCTGGACTGCTGGCTCCTAATTGCTCACCTGCCTGCCTGCCTGGTCACCCATTACTGCCCCCTGTCAGTCTGGTCACTCCCAACTGCCCTCCCTGCTGGCCTAGCTGCCCCTCACTGCCTCCCCTGCCAGTGTAATCACCCCCAACTGCCCTTCTCTGTCAGCTTGTCGCCCCCAACTGCCCCCCGGCCGACCTGGTTAACCCACATAGCTTGTTCAGTTGTTTGGTCATCCCTCACTAACCCCCTTGCCAGCCTGGTTGTAGGCAGCCATCTTGTGAAGGGGTGAGGGTCAATTTGCATATTACCTCTTTATTATATAGGATAGTCACCACACTGTACATTGCATCCTCATTATTTACTTATTTTATAACTGTAAGTTTGTACTTGTTGATTCCCTTTATCCATTTTGCCCAACCACTGCCCTGCCTCCTGCCTCTGGCAATCATCAATTTGTTCTTTGTATTATGAGGTTTCTTTTCCCCCTAGATCTCATACAGTAAGACTTTATTCTTCTTTAAAAAATTAATTAACTTATTTTTGTTGTTAATCCTCACCCAAAGATGTTTTTCCATTGATTTTTAGAAAGAGTGGAAGAGAGAGGGAAAGACGGAAAGAAACATCTATGTGAGAGAAACACATCGATTGGTTGCCTCATGGGTGAGCACAGATCACGGCCTGTGCCGGGGAGGAGCCTGCCACCAAGGTACGTGCCCTTGATCAGAACCCAACTCTGGACCCTTTGATCCACAGGCCAACGCTTTATCCACTGAACCAAACCAGCCAGGACAAGACTTTATTCTTTAGGGGAATTTTAGATTTACATAAAAATTGTGGAGAAAGTACAATGGGTTTTCATATACCCTCCCTTCCCCCTGCACAGCTTCTCCTGTCATTAACAGCTTTCATTAGTGTTGTATATCTATTTAATTATTGAAAAATATTGGTACATTATTATTAAACAAAATTCATAGTTTATATTAGGGTTCACTCGGTGGTTGTAAAATTCTGACAGATTTATGATGTCATGTGTCCACCATTATAAAATACAGGATAGGTTCACTGCTCTAAAACGCTTTGTTCTTCACCTGTTCATCCCTGACCTCTGGGTGACCACTGATCATTGTCCTGTGTCTATAGTTTTGCTTTTCCACAATGTCATATAGTTGGCCAAACTGATTTAAATTTTCCTGACAGCCCTATAGCTAGAAGAGGGGATACATTTAGCAAGGTGAGATATTTGAGGTCCCACAAACTGAGAGTGCCAAAGCCAGGACTAGAACCAGCCAACAGCAGGGACATCTGCTGATCTCTGACTAGTTAATTGCTAAGGACTCTTCTAGGAGGCCTGTCAGCCCAAACACTTTAAATTCTAAGTGTGGGTACAAGGAGGAAGGTTGCACATCTTCAAAGGAAACTGCGTGTCTGATTGTTAGATGAAACTCGGTGACTTCAGAGACAATAGGTCTAGAGCCCCATAATTAAGAAGGAAGGCCAGTCCCTGTGTCTGACTCAGAGGCTTACTGAGTCATCCTGTTTGTCCTCTCTGCTGCTATTTCTGGGCTTCCCAGTTGCTGATATTTGTTGGTTAAATGCTCACACAACCAGTATTGCCTAAGGCAGTGTCGCGTAGGGGGTGTTGTGAATAAATAGGATGACAGGTGCTGTGGGAGAGTCATTTTAAAGACTCTCTAGTAGTTGATTCATTTTAAAAGCTCTCTATGCTTAAAATATAAGTATTCTGAAAGAAAATAAAAGCCAACACATTTTCTGTAGAGCTGCTGAATGCTAAGACTTTCTGAGGGTGTTGGCTTGGGCAGAGGCATAGGTCAGCATTATTGAAACTGTGGATGAGAATAGCTCAGGAAATTAGGGGAATGAGACAATCAGAGAAAAAGGCTAAAATGTAGTCACTTAGGCAGTGTATATGTGTTTAACTCTAGGAAGAGACAATAACAACAAAACTCTATTACTCTGAGTCCTGGTAGTAGAAAGATTGCTCATGCAAATAGTGTGTTAGAAGAAAGATTAATGAAGGTCCTTTTAACAAAGGTATAGGCAGGGTTAAGGGAAACACCTTGGAGCTAGCAACTGCAGGAATTCATTGCCACCCCCAGGCCTGAGAGGCAAGAGGAGGGGACAGTTCCTAGAACCCAGAGAGAACTGTAGGTTAGCAGAACTGCCTGTCTCCGCTCATTCCTTTGATCAAGGAAAGCAGGACCACAGGAGGAAGCTGGGGGATGAATAATCCACCTCTCTTTTCTTTCATCCTCTTATCTCTTGCTGATGATTCTTATTGGCCAAACTGGCAAATAAGATAGAGGCCAAGGGAACTCATATGATGCAGGCCATGAAGGTCAGTGTCCTGGACCCCTAAGCAAGGCAGATGAGGGTGGAGTGGGGATCTGGAGGGCTGTACAAACATCTTTAACTACATGAAAAGGCTCCTGTTAACATTGGAGGATTAGACTGCCAGATGATTATGTTGAAATCTTTTTTCTTTAGTTTATATTAATATTAAAGATATTAATTAAACATTAAAATATTAATGTGATTATATTGAATATGCAGTTTAAACTTCATAAGTACCTTGGTGTTTGAAAAGCCTTTATAGAAGGATGTGTCTCTTCCCAAACTCCTACTGAAATCACTCCTAGGAATCAAGACAAGGGCTGCTTGTGTTGAAGTTGAGTGTTATGGAAATCTTAGTTAAAAAGCCATTAAATAATTGAAATATTAGGGCCTCAATTTGCACCTAGATTTCATATTTTAATATTTTTCCGCTTTGGTACCTAAATTTAGGGTAAAGTTATCTATTAATTTTATCTCACAAACATATACTGTGTTCCCACTTTGTAACTATTAAAGGCCCTATAATAATCTCTCTCTTGCTGAAGCCTGGCTTCTCTGGCTTCACTAATTGGCAGAACTAATGAAAGGTGGTGGGAAATAGCCTCTCTGAGATGACATTTGATCAGCACCTGAAAGAAAAAGGGAAGCAGCCAGCCATAAGGATCTGGGGAGAAGCAGAGGTTCCGGAACAGCAGGCTCAAGAGTCAAGGTTTGTTGAAGAGCAGCAAGGGCGGAAGGCCACCGGAGCTGGGAGCAGAATGAAGGGGCAGTCAGGGGCCTGTTCACAGAGGGCCTTGTAGGCCACAGTAAGATTTTGGATTTAATTCTGAGGGTTATAGGTAGTAATTAGAAGCCCCTGGAGCAGGTGAGGGAGATGACAGAATTTTTTTTTTTTTTTTAAAGATCACTCTGGCTGCTACATGGAGACTTGATTCCAGTGAAATGGAAGCCTGGTTAGGAAGCTATTGTAATAACTTAGCCAAAGGATGGAAGTGATCAGTAGAGGTGTGAACAATGGTTGGCATAGATACACTTCATGTGGATGTTCACATTTTCTTTTGTAATCAGAATTATTTTGTTTGCTAAACAAGGATTTTCTTTTGTGGAAGGAGTTTAGGGAAATTATACCAGTTATAAAGAGTTTAATTATCAGCCAAAACCGTTTTGGCTCAATGGAGAGAGTGTTGGCCTGTGGACTGAAGGGTCCCTGGTTTGATTCTGGTCAAGGGCATATGCCTGGGTTGTGGGCTCAATCCCCAGTAGGGGGCATGTAGGAGGCAGCCAATCATGGTTCTCTCTCATCATTGATGTTTCTATCTCTCTCTCCCTCTCCTTTCCTCTCTGAAATTAATAAAAATATATTAAAAAAAAGACAACTTTCCAAATCTCATATCCTAAAGATTCTGATTCTATCCAGCCTATAAATCTGTGTTTTGTGACTCAGAATCTGAGAATTACCAGTGAAGTACTTAGTAGCATCCCCTAGAGGTGACTATTTGAAATTGAAGAAGTAACAAACAATATTTCGGTCAACAACAGACTGCGTACAGGAAGGTGGTCCCATAAGATTATAATGAAGATGAAAAATTTCTGTCACCTATTGACATTATAGCTGTCATAACATTGTAGCAAAATGCTACAATGTTATGTTTTTTCACCATAGTATTTGTGGTGAGAAAAAAAAAACCTTCTGTACTGCCAATGGTAAAAAAACATAACACATATAATTATGTACAATACATTTACTTGATCATGATAATAAATGACTATGTTACTGGTTTATGTATTCACTATACCATACTTTTGTATCATTAATGTAGAGTATACTTTTTATACTTATTAAGAAAAATGTTGATTGTACAGCAGTATGTTATGTTATGCTGACAGCAGCCTCATACATCTCATGTTTATCGTGCCTCTTGATTGGATCATTTTCTCTGTGCTTGATTTTATCTCCTGTTGTTTTGTTCATCATGGCCTCTAAGCATACCAAGTCCACTGCTAATGATGCTAGTAAGAGGCCACATTGAGTGACTTGTCTGGGACAAAATAAAAATGATTAAGGGCTCCGGAGGTGGAAAATCAGTGATGGTTATCAGTGATAGTCAGACATGTGCCATTCCACCATAGCTACAATCTGGAAGAACAAGAACAAAATGATGGAAGCAGTCAAAGGATCTGCCTAATTGAGGCAATGAGACTACAAAGATTTGAGAATGAGATTAATGGAGATTCTTCCAATGATCTGGATTAAAGACCAGACACAGAAGTGTAACCTTCTCAGCACCATGCAAAAAGTTTGTGATGTTGAGAGAAAAAGTTGAACTGGATTATGATGTTGATTTTCTGCTAGCTCTAGGTAGTTTACATGACTCAAGAATCATTATTCATTACATAATGTGAAAATGAGTGGTGAGTCTTCAAATGCTGATGTGAAGGCAGCTGAAGAATTTTTGGAAACTCTAGATAGACTGTGAAGGAAAATTACTTGCCAGAGCAAATATGTAACCTGGATGAAAGCTCCTTATTCTGGAAATGGACACCTGAAAGGTTTTTATCCGTAAGGAGGCCAAGTAAATGCCAGGTTTCAAGGCTTTTAAGAATGAGGTAACAGTCTTGCTTGGAGCAGTGCTGCAGATTAAAAATTGAAATCCTTTGTGATCTGACACAGTGAGAATTCCAGGGCCTTTAAGCATATTAATAAACATATTACCAGTGTATTACAGGAGCAATCAGAAATCATGGATGGCCCAGCTTCTTTTCCAAGATGCTCTCCTGAATTGCTATGCCAGTGAAATAGAGAAATACTGTTTAGAGAATAATATAATCTTTTAAGATTTTGCTTATTGTTGATAATGATCTCAAATATCCTACTTTTATTGGTGAACTTCAGTCCAATGTGAGTCCACAGGCCAACACTCTATCCACTGAGCCAAACTGGTTAGGGCTAAGGTTAATTTATTTTTTAAATTAAAATTAAAATTTAATTTTAAATTAGTAGATAACTTTACCCTAATTTAAATTTTTTTTAAAAAATATATTTTTTCTATTAAGTTTTCTTTTTTTACTGTCTAAAGTTTTACATATGTTTTCTTTTTCCCAATTGACCTCCCCCTCCCTCACAGCCATTTCCACCCTGGGCAAGCCCCCACCACCCCAGTGCCTGTGTCCATTGGTTATGCTAATATGCATGCATACAAGTTTTTTGGTTGCTCTCTAACCCCTCTCCTACCATTTGCCCTTGGATCTATTCTTGTTCATCAAATTATGTTGATCATTATATCCCACATATGAGTGAGATCATGTGATATTTATCTTTCTCCAGCTGGCTTATTTCGCTTAGTATAATGCTCTCTAGTTCCATCCATGCTATTGCAAATGGCAAAAGTTCCTTCTTTTTTATAGCATCATAGTATCCCATTGTGTAGATGTACTATAGTTTTTTAATCTACTCATTTGCTGTTTCCAAATGTTAGCTATTGTAAATTGTGCTGCTATGAACATAGGGGTGCATATATCCTAGGAAAGAAAAATATTTTTAGTAAATTTAATGTAGCCTAAGTGTACAGTGTTTACAACATTTATAGTGGTCACTGACTCATCAGAGAAACTTGTACTCCTACATGCTCGATTCCTGCTAAATGTCCTCTGCAGGTGTACCATTTTTCATATTTTATAAATTTTTTTACTGTACCTTTTCTGTTTAGATATATTTAGATATACAAATAATTATCATTGTGTTGCAATTGTCTATCGATATAATATTCAGTACAGTAACATGCTGTACAGACTAGTAGCCTATGGGGAAATAGGCTGGAGCACATAGCTTAGGTGTCTAGTAGTCTGTACCATCTATTGTAGCTTTGTGTAAGCGTGCTCTGTGATGCTCACACAATGATAGAATCGCCTAACGAGGCATTCCATAGAATGTATCCCTGTCGTTAAGTGACACAGGATGGTATATTTATTCTAGGCAAAATAGCAATCTTTTACATTTCAACTAGGGCTAGTTTTATGGGAATCACCAAATGGGGTGGAAACCCTTCTTCAGTGATTATCTGGCAAGAACTCTCAGAAGTATTAAGATAAAAAATAATTGAAGCTTTGTAAGTAGTAATTAATTGGCTATTACAATGTCAGAGAGCAGTAATTGCTCCGAACTCACAGCCCAACTGATTATTAGGATGCTACAAGATTAGAGTAATTGCAACTGTGGAGATAATACAGAAAGATAGTGGCCTTTTCCAAAAGTCATCAAAATCCAACAATTACTTAAGCAGCACAGCTTACACCAGCCATGTAAGAGGAGCAGTATATTTCTTTTAACCATTGCTCTAACTAGGCATGAGTCACTAGGCATTGAAAATGTTTGTGGTTTATCATTTGGGGCTGGAAATTTTCCCCCTATAGCTCCAACCAACACTAACTCACCACGCCACTGCTGTGCCTTTGCATGAGTGCTCAAATACCTATCATTCCTGGATGTTCAGACAGCAGGACAGAAGGCAGCTCAGTGTTTGAGGGCTTGGGCCATGTGAGAAAATATTGCAAAGAGAAGTCTGCATGAGGGACTGCTTTTTCACTTAGATTGGCTGGAAGAAGCTACCAACTTTATAGTTGATTTGTTGATTTGTTTGTTTGTTTTTGTTTAAGGGTTATTCGCAGAATTCTTCCTCCTGCTCCCATGTTTCCTCTCATTCTACATAGGCTTATCTTTGAAATAGAAGACCATCTAGTATACATTTCTTTCATTCCAGACAAGGCAACTGAGGTGTGAGCAGAGTTACTACTCCAACACTTCTTAAAGAGGTAGCTGCATAGCTGGAGCTAGTGTCAGCACCACTTGTGGAGTTCAGTAGGGCTCACGGGCCAGTGACCTTTCTGTGACCATTCAACCCTCAACATCTGCTTTTCGTGTCCTTCCTCCACCCCTACAAATACCCCCTCACATCTGTGCACACACATACAAACACACACACACAAAAACACACACACACACACACATTTAGTCTCTTAGTTTTTTGTTTTTTTTTCTTTCTGACTAACAAATCTCCTTTCCCCTTTCCCATGTTGCCAGTCTGGAAAATATGAAAAATTATGCAAATCAAAATTTAAAAAAATCTTTATTTAAAAATATAAAACCCAAATGAAGTCACAGCTTTCGAACCTTCATCAACTAAATTATGCGGTGCTTAGTTGTATTACCTCATCTTGATTTATTTTTGTGGGTTAAGCCTCTTTAAAAAAAGCTTTATTTGTTACAATCCAAAGGGAATAGAAAACAAAAGGAAAGGTGAGATGAAGGATCACATAACTAATTAAGAAAAGACAAAATACAATTCTGGACATGCCCAACATGTATTTTTCCATTTAGAAACATATCCAAGAAGCCAGTGGTTCCTCCTTTTACTTTTGATCAGCTTGCGGCAATGTGAGGCTTAGATGTGCATTTGGAATAAGTGTAAACCTGCCCTCTAGTGGTGATTGCAGACATGTGCAAGTACGTGTGCCTAATGTGGAGCTGTGGTTGTCCAGGGAAATGTGCTTGAAAAACTCACTATTGGAAAAATAATGTGATTTGGCTGCTCTCCAGAATAAACAGCAGGTGGAGACACACACTGGAAAACTGAAGGAAGTCAACTTTGCCTTCGTTTGGCTCTTAGAAGATTGCTAGGCATCCAAAGTTATCGAAACTAAGTTTGACCATATTTTGTGATGCTTTATATTTCCTGCTTATTTTTAATTCTTAAAAATAAAGTGTTACAATCTGGAGATTTTAAGCACATACAATTTCTAATCCATCGCTCCCCACACACCATTCATCCATTCATTCATTCATATTAAATACCTACAGGTGCAGAGATTTGGGTTGAGGTCAGTGAACTTCAGACTTTTATTTGAGAGCCCACCATGTGCCAGGTATTGTACTATGTGCTGGAGGTGCAAAGATGGAAGATTGCTGTCACTGGCCTTGGGATTACAGTTTTTTCAGGGGACTGGGTATGTGGGGAAATAATTTGACTATGTTATGACATAGGCAATAATGGAAATATGTACAAATTACCTCTGAGCAAAGTAGCAACGACTGTTCATTGCTCATAAGTTGTCATGCAACCCTGTTACTAAGGCATGATTGAATGAACCAGGAATTTGTAATTTAGCCAAAAGCCACAATCTTTAGGCTTGACAATGGCTCTGGGGAAGCCTAATATCGTAATACTCTCAACAGGGGCTACAACTTACTGACCCAACAGATAGTCTCTCTTAGGCAGCTTCCCACTGAGCCAAACCGGTTTGGCGGAAAATCTATTTTTACTGTCACTTTCTTAACATTATTCCAGGACTCCACAGAGCTGGACTGCTTAGACTGGCCTATGCTCCCTTACTGTCTTAGTGTCCTTACAATCACCCACATCACCTGAGATCAGCCAAGACTGTGATCCTGCAGCAGAATCTAAGCCCTGCAGTGCTGAAGCGGTCCAGAGGAGGCAGTGAGAATGTGGCTGGAAGGGTGGACTCAACAAAGGCTTCATCAGGAGGTGATGCCCAAGCAGAGTTTTGAGGTAAAATTAGGAGTTTGCCAGAAAGAAAGGGGTGAGGGGTGCTCCAGTAATTCAGTGCTCATTCCAGTGCTGCACATGATCAGTGGCATACTTTAATTTTCTGGTTTTCCTTTCAGTGTAATGACTCCAGAAGACCTCTCTTCAGGAGCCCAAGCTTGGAGAGAGGGGAGTAGGATAGGAGGATTTTCTCTTTTACGAGGGCTCTAAATCCTGAAGCCCGGAGTTGCCCATATGATGCATCTTCAAACATTTAGCAGATTATTTTCACCTGGGATATCTATACGTTTATGGGTATGTGGTATTGGGCCAGGGGACAATGTTCACATGTATCCAAGTGAAAGCAGGTTGAAAGAAGCATCCAGAGAAGACTTAAAGGGAAAGGTGTCGGCATACTTGCTTCTTGTGTGAGGAATGAGCCCAATGTCTATGACCTTTGTTAATTCCAGCTGATGTTATTGTTTAAGGCATCTCTTTTCCCGCCAACTGCTTTCTGAGCCATGGCCCTGGTCCTGCAGTGATTTGAGAAGGTTAATGAAAGCTTGAGCTAGACTGATTAGCCTCTACAGTTGGAACTTTGGGGATGGCAGAATGGAAGCCCTTGGATATCTGGGTGAGGTGGACTGAGTTCTAAGAATAGATGCAAGGGAAGAGAAGGGAGTGTTGAAAGGATGCCAACAGCATGCCTGGCCAAAGGGTAAACACTTACATAGAGGGTATTATCATGGGATCAAGATTTATAGAGCACTCCGATGTGCTTTCCATGAAATGAGGCCATTTCCATTGCCTGAGATGCGGGGTACAGGCTGAAATGCTGCTGGGAATGTGTTTTGTGTGTGTGTGTGTGTGGGGGGGGCAGTGGGCACACTATTACTTCAGAGTCCTGTAACACAGTTTTTCCACAGAACACCACACTTCTGCTGCAAACACCATTGCAAATGGTCAACTCTTACCTTAGCTCAGTTTGGAGAAAGAGAGAAAAAAGAGAGAAAAGGAGAGGAGAAAGAGAGATAATCTAATCCATTTGCCTATGGATGAATTGGTTCTGGTGCTCACCTGTGATTCAACCAACAGTTCTTATATGTAGGTGGGTGCCCAACAAGCAGCAGAAGCAGAGTAGGCTGTGGACTGAGCGAGAACTTAGAAGCATGTCTAGTACAATCATGCTTTGCTTCTTGTCAGTGACACAGTATGTACTTAACATATTCTCTTGGTTGGGGATATTAAAATTCAACACACTATAAGCCAGTAGCAAGAAACCCTTCTGGCAGTATATATACTCTGGGTAGTGCCTGAGAAGAAAGGAGGGGGTTGGTCAGGAGACGGAACAGAGGTCAGAGAGCCATGTGGAAATGACCTCACCTCACTAACTTACAAGATGTATCATCTGCATCATGGATGCATCATCTTGATTAGCATCATCGGTTCCAAGAATCTATCAGAAGGAAGAAAAGGGAGTGAAAGGAAAGGAGAAAGACTAGAAATACAACAGATAACAGTAAGCTCTTCTATAAAAATGTTATTGTCAGGTAATTCCCCAAGGGAACAAAGTCTGAGAAATCTGCAGTACACATTCCCCTTTACTTCTGTTTTTCCCCCCTCCTATTCCCCATGTACACACACAAGAAAATCTATTAATTTTGTATTAAAAATATATTTCTTTTTCTTGAGTACTCTATAATTGTATAGGAATGTGTGTATCATTTGCTCCCCATAATTTTGAGAATACTTTTGAAGCCAGTGACATATTCCGACTCTTTAAGAACAAAACAATTCAGCTTAAAAATCACTGAATGACAGCAATCAAAGTTCTGAAGTGAGGCAGTTCACTTCAGCACTTGTTTGAAATGTCATTAGAAAACCAACATATAGCAGGTTGTTATG
Source organism: Pipistrellus kuhlii (assembly GCF_014108245.1). Lineage (NCBI taxonomy): Eukaryota > Metazoa > Chordata > Mammalia > Chiroptera > Vespertilionidae > Pipistrellus > Pipistrellus kuhlii. Next base: position 28,668,940 of record NW_023425540.1, on the reverse strand, counting down.
GCAACTGGAATACTAGCGTTTATAACATCACTGTAATTAATGTTATCCAAAAGTTATTAATCATTCAACATCACTCACATTCTCTGAAGGAACAGCAGTTCTGGTTCTCCTAGGATTTTTCAGTAGTGCAATCTGTTGCAGCTTTCTTCACATTTACTTTTTTTCAAACAAATCTTATTTTGTGCTTTAGTGAAATTAGCTATTGTTTCTATTCCTTTACTCATTCCATTTTTGCTGCTACTTTTTTTTTTTTTAAATAGAACTTAAAAGGAAATGGACAAAAGGGACTACAGCTAATAAAACAGAAGAAAGTCTAGAGTTGAAAAGACTTATGTATTTAAATGTGGAGACCCTGAGAAAAGTATTAAAATATTTTGCATAGATATGTAGTATGCACTCATAGTTGCATAGCACTTTATTATTTTTAAAGCCATTTTACATATATTATTTAATGTAACCATCCTGAGAAGACAAGTAATATTTTCTGGGGTGCCTACTATGTGACAGTGAATCTGCACAGATGAATTTTTAGGTCTCACAAGAACCTGTAAGTTAGGTGTGGTTTAAAAATATATCTCCATGACTCAACAACAAGAACAAAAAGCCCATTTAAAAAATGGGCAAAGGATTGCTGAAACCGGTTTGGCTCAGTGATAGAGCGTCGATTTCGGTTAAGGGCATGTGAATTGGTTGCGGGCACATCCCCAGTAGGGGGTGTGCAAGAGGCAGCTGATCGATGATTTTCTCTCATCGATGTTTCTGACTCTCTATCCCTCTCCTTTCCGCTCTGTAAAAAATCAATAAAATATATTTTTAAAAAATAAAATAAATAAAAAATGGGCTAAGGACTTGAACTGACATGTCCTCATAGGTGCTATATATACATATCAACAAGCATATGAACAGTTGCTTAACATCACTAGATTGTTAAAGAAATGTAAATCAAAACTATAATAAGATATCACCTCGCACCCATTAGGGTATGTCCTCATAGGTGCTATATATTAATACACATATCAACAAGCATATGAAAAGTTGCTTAACATCACTAGATTGTTAAAGAAATGTAAATCAAAACTATAATAAGATATCACCTCGCACCCATTAGGGTATGTCCTCATAGGTGCTATATATTAATACACATATCAACAAGCATATGAAAAGTTGCTTAACATCACTAGATTGTTAAAGAAATGTAAATCAAAACTATAATAAGATATCACCTAGCACCCATTAGGGTATCTTGGCCCATCCTCCGTGCCCCTGCCTGGACCCTCCCACCGTGGCCCCTCCCCACCCCCACTCCCACTCTCGGTCCTCTGTATGCTGACAGCCCCACTCTTTTTTTTTTTTTGACTTAGAAATTTTACTTTATTTACAAATGTGCTATAAACAAAGATACAATTCTTCCCCTTTTAAATATTATAACCCATAATTTCTAGAAAAAAACATTTACATAGTTTTATTCTTTCTGCATAAAACTGTATTATGGGATGAGTTAAATACAGAATGGTTTAAGTCATCAAAACAAAACTTATCCAGCATGAATGCCCTAATGACAGATGGAAATAAGAATTAAGACTCACAAGCCTTCATGTATTACTCCAAGAAATGGAAACATGGATACTTTTGAGACAGGTAAATGCTTCTTACATACTAAGTCTTCTTTCATAGATAAGTCTTCTTACATATTATAGTTTATAATTGTGATTGTTCAGGATTGGCTCTTAGAGGCTAATGTTTATGCTGATTTCAAAATATAAGTCACCATTGTAAAAAGGGTCTATACTTTTCTAGCAATGAAAATATGTAGATACTAATCTGGTCTCATTACGCAGACCAGTTATTAAAATAAGAAATGCATGAAAATAATTTAAAACAAAAACACAATCGCCACTGACTGATTTACAAAATTATAATTCTCCCTAAAGTCAGACTGTATTGCTCCTTGATAGTTACTATGAATTTGAATTTTTCAAAGCCAAGACAATATAGACAAAATATTTAACAAGAGGTCAAAATAAAACCATCTCAATTACCTATTTATCACTTTATATGTAGTAATTAGTTTTTAAATCCTTTAAGTTTTATCTAGGAGGATAATCACTCTCTGAGCATAACTAAGTCACAATGAACTTCAAAAGTTAAAAAAAAGCATCCCTGAGAAGTGAGAGAAGAAGCTCTACAAACACAGAAGTGACAGTCCTGCATCCTTTGAACAATCTTAACCATAGCACAAACTTTTATTAACAGTCAGCAATCAAATGTATTCCAATCCTGGATAGTTAATACCTCTGATGATCTGATCTTTTTATAATGAAACTGTTAAGTGCAACATTTTTTTTTTTTAAATCAGATAGACTCTGGGTTTTTTGTTTGTTTTGTTTTTATCATGTTTACATTTTTGTCAAGTCCAGGGACAGCTAAGATATGTATATTCCAATAAAGACAAAAGTAATAACTTCCGCTGACATCTCTCCTGAGTCTCCATTTCCTCCTCTGATCTTCACCCAAATAGTAAAAGCAATACAATTACAATTGAGTTTACTATTATCAATGGCACTCTCATTACGGTTCTTACAGATCGAATAAGGTTCATTAGCTGAGATTTAATTCCTGGCTCCTCTCCGAATCCACCAATTCCCTGGTCTGTTCCCCAGCCGACTGTACAATTGTTCTTGAGAAATCGCTCCTCGTGCAGCACCGCGATGGCATTGACGCACAGCAGGGCCGCCTGCAGCAGCGAGTACAGGGTGAAGGCCATGGTGGACGGGAACCACCCCGAAGCACAGCAGATTCGTCTGCAGCCGCCGCAGGGAACGTGGCGCCGCCGCCGCCAGCCCCACTCTTGCCGCCACCAGTCCCACACACTGACGCTGATGGTGCCAGCCCCGCTAGCACCCACTGACAGCACCGAACAATTGGGACCAGCCATCGCCCCTCGAGAAACAGGGAAAGGTAGCGAAGCCCTCAGGGAGGATCGAGGCATCTGACTTCCTCTGCACACCTGCTCTGCAGCCAGAGCTTCTGGAAACCCGAGGATAGTTTCTGCTTGCCTAGCGATGCTGGACCATCTCAGCCTGGGTAAACCAATAGACTTTTCCACCATCCATGGCTTCCCTATTGAGATCTGAACCCTGCTGTATTTGAACTCCTTTTTCAGGTTGGTCCTTCCTTAGGTATTTTTTCTCAGCTTTAGTGTCCTCTTTTGAGTTCTATTTACATCTTTATAATTACTTTCCTATTGTGCCTCATAACTCTTTATATTCAACTTCCTCTTTTTATTGTAATAATCATGTAGCTTATGTCTCCTCATTGGGCCCTGAACAGATATAGTCTGATGCTGGTATTACAATCAGTTAGGAGAAGTTTCTTATTTTTATGAGATGTATGCTGAAGTATTCAGGAGTGAACACACCGTCTGAAAATTATTTCAAGTGGTCCGGCCATCTATATGTGTTCATATTGATCTTTCTGTATACATGCATGTTTATATGTGAATAAAGCAAATATAGAACAATTCAAAATGTTAGAAATTATTTAATCTAGAATGAGGGCATATGAAACTTTATAGTATCCATTTGTCCAATTTTTGTATATGATTAAAATTTTTCACAGTCAAAATTTGAAGTGAAATCCTCTACTTCCTTAAGTATACTTGCTTACTGTGAAGAGAGAAAACTTCTTTTATTATTTTATTGAAAAAATGCATTCCTGATAAGAGTGGTTGGAAGACAGTCCAGTTTCTTCACTCTACCTGAGTTCCAGAATAGCCTGGGCTCATGAAAGCAAGTGCGGGAGATCCAGGAATCCTCTAATGGCAGCCACTGTCTGCAGGACTCCCCCACTGCCTTGCTGACCCCATGTTAGTTGCCAGGATACTTGCACCATCCTTCCCTCCATTTATTGGAGATCAGACTGCATCATGGTCTGATGGCTCTCTCAGCCTTCCTTGCTCTCCATTTTCTCTCACATAGACATTTCTCTTAATAAAGTTTTCTATATAAACCATCCAACAGTTGGTTAATGCCCTTTGCAACTACAAACTCTGATAGATACACTTGTTTTTTGCTTTCTGATGTCACCTGAAAACATCATGTGAGGACATTCCTCTCATATTTTACCAGTTGTGGAAGAGGAGACATTTCTCTGCCACACTGAGAGCACCATTCCTGTCCCTTTACTACAATTCCGTAGCACCAGCATGCAGTTAAGCTCATCACTGCTGTTGGTGGACTTCCAACCCTTTGCTTTTTTTCTCTGAAATTTTTATATCGTCATTGATGACTCACTGTACTTTTCTCAACTTCAATGATGTTTGTTAGGAAACGGTTTTGAGTGAATCAAGAAGACACTGAAGTGGGAGGGACAGGTCTGAAGCTTTCTCTGAAATGTAATGCATCTATGTACAAGCCAATACTTTCCATTAGTGTTAATGTTAAAGCTCAAGCCAAGGGAGCTAAAGCTAGGGAAAAGACAGCAGGGAATGGAATTTAGAAACTTGACCAGCAATAAAAAGGTGGACAGGTCAGCATTTAGTGGCTGAGTTCATAATTGAAGTCTAAGAGAGATGTGATAATAATATGCAGCAACAACATCGTAAGGTGGAATAGGCTTATTCCATTGATTTAACAGTAAAGCTCAGTAGCATTTATTTTGTTATTCCCTGACATTTCTAGTGATAAAGTCCCATAGAAGTCCTCAAAATGAAACTGTATGCTTGTTTAGGAGCAGGGGCCAGAGAAAGAAATTTCAAGAACATACTGCATGGAGGAAATAAACTTAGGTGGAAAAGCTAATGGAAATGGGTTGGGCCCTAGTGGGGTAAACAGGGAACTTAAAAAACACAGTCTGTGGTCACATCTGAAAGAGGACTTGGACATCATAATTCTGTTTTCCCTCCAGCCAACCACAGGCATGTGCCCTCCTCAGACTTTTTCATTGTTCAGATCTGTTGCAGCTTCAGGGACTCAAACTCAGCTGCTTCTCTTCTCCCCATTGCCATGTCTTTGTCTTCATCTTCTATAGATACCTTCCTTATCTTCATAGATGCAAATCACATTTCCTGAACATTTTATTTACCTTATGACTTTGAGTGTCTTGATTCCTGTCTTCTCTCCCTCCTTATTATGGGCCTTTGGCATTCACTTGCTTCACATACCAATATTTGTCTGGAAGGATCAAGGGAGCTACCTTAAATTTGCAAACTTCTCTCTGCTGGTCACCCATGCTGAAACTCATCATAAGTTATTCTTCTTGTCTGCTTTCAACTCTTAGTTAAAGTGGCTGCACCAATAATAGTTATTGGAAAAGGCATGAAGACACACAAACTAGATCCCTTTTTGTTTTTCTCTTTCAGATTTTTTTTCTATGTATATACTTACATACACATGTAACATTTTCAACTTATGTAATTTATTATTATTTTTTTACAAAAAAAAATGGGATCATATTATACATATTGCTCTATTTTTTTTCCTCTGAAGAATATCTCCTGGGATTTTTTCCATAACATTACATGTTTACTACTTTATTCTTTCTTGAACAGCTACATCATATTTCATTGTGTGAATGTATGTACTTTATTTTCCCAATTTCTTATTTAGGTTGCTCCTAATTTTTTGCTATTTCAAACAATGCTGCAATAAATAATTTTATGCATATAACTTTTTGCACCTGTGTTTTTGTAGGATATTTTCCCAGTAATGGAATTGCTAGTTTAAAAGATTTGCATTTTAAATGCTGACAAATTAAAAAAAATTAACCCAATTTACAAATAAGTACAAGGATGTGGTTCTGCTCTAAATTAATGCTAGTCTTACCTGGGCTCTAGTGCATCTTGGGATTCCCTATTAGTCATTTTCACTGGTTCTTGATTTTACTGCCTAAGTAACACTTTCAGGTGCTTTATATTTCTAAGATCCCGATTTCAATTCTTCCCTTCTGATCTCAGGAACTGACCTAACCTTTTCCTCTGCCATCTTCAATATGATCACCATTCATCTGCTTGTTGCCTCATGATCTTGAGGTTGCTGTGGCAGCTCCACAATATTACATCTAGATTAGGAAAAGGGGGGAAGGATGGTACCAGCTGCATCAATCCCTTTTATCGGAAAGTAAAGTCTTCTTAGAAGGCCCTGGTATACTTCCCCTTCTATCCTGTTAGCCATAATTGGGTCCTTTGGCCATTCCTAGCTGAAAAATAAAATTGGGATACTTGTATCTGGCACAGTGGAACAAGGCTGTCATTAATATGTGTTCAGATACTGATTTATTGCTAGAGCCTAGGCATGCTGCCACCCAGAATAAATTTAAGGTACTTTTAGTATGGAAGAAGGGAAGAATGAATACTGAGTAGTAATCCACAATATTTTCCAACAACATATATTTTGCTCAATACATATTTGTTGAATACATGGCATAAGAATAGGTCAGCAGCCTGCCACCACACTGAAATGAATGCAATGCTCTGATTTATTGATTAGTTATTCTAAGTCACAGTTTGGATCTAAGTTAACAAATGCTCAATAGCTGTCTCCAGAATTGTATTTGTGTCCTGCTGGGGACCACAGAATACACACACCAGGGTTGAGTAAAAATTTGCTCTCATTTAAATTCAAATTGATTTTGTCATCTCTGAGGGGCAGATGTTATGCATCAAACAAGTGACAGATTGCAATTTCAATTTAAATAGTAAGTAAAATTTGGTTTATAATATACTTATATTTATTGGAGAAAAAATATCCAATGATGTCACCCAAGTACTTTCTGGATTAAAGTATTTTTTTTTAATTATAAAAAAAGTGAAGAACAGCTAAATATTAATAGGTAGGCCTCATCAAAGAATGGAGTACTCTGCAGTGATAGGCACTGCTTATTTACATTTGGAATAATAGCTTTAGTGACAGTGACAGGAGGGAGATAGTGGTGGCAGCAGAGGATAAGTTGAAAGAAGAAAATAATGGCAAGGGAGTGAGGACAAGGACAGAGGGAGAAGAGAGGTCAGATGGGTAGTGGTACAGGTAGAAATCAGCACTCCTGTTCACCACAATTAGAATCTGGCTGGTAAGTTTGTCCTTGTGACCTGGATGATTCCTGTCAGATGCACAAGCGGTCACATTTGCATTTGAGAGTTAAGTCATGAATTATAACATTGACAGTTGCAGCCATGTCCTTTGATTTCTTCTTTTCCTTCTTTATTGAGGTTAAAACACATCCACTAAAGTGCATAAAGTGATTTCATCCTAAATGCACAGTTTGCTGAATTTTCACATACTATACAACCTTGGGAACCCCTGCTAGGCAAACATACAGACTGTGCACCCAGCCAACAAAGGGGTGCACCGAGAGTGTCCATTTCAGGTGATTGGGGAGGCTGAGCCACTGGCCCCTATAGGTCACCTGCCACACAAAGTCACTCCATCAACACAGGGAAGCAGTCCTGGTATCTGTTTCCCTAAAGACTCAGGCAAACATAGTTATATTTGCCTTTGTTTATTTCCCCATGTAATCTATGAGAGTATTTTGCTTCATCTTTATTAGCATTTGCTAATTTCAAAATTTTGCTACTTTGAAACATGAAGGGAAGAGCCTTCCTTTATTTTGCGTTTTTTAATAGTGAAGTTTTACATTTTTGTCACATGCATGTTAGCCATTTAGATAATCTTATCTGTCATTGTCCTTGAGGAATTCATGGAAACACAGTGCTCACTCTGAAATAGGCAAGGAGGCGTGGTCTCCATGGGCTTTTCCCTATTGTGGTTGCCAGCTCTCCATCAGTAGGTTTTCAATGGGGAGGTGCAATCAGCTGCTACAGTCACAGAGTGACCGTGATTACAGTGTAAGCTCCAGGATGAATGACAAGAAAATAACCCAGCTGGTTTTTCTTTGTGAAAATATAAAGAGCTAATCAGGTGTTCCAGGACACGGTCCCACATGACCTAACGCTCTTCTGTGAGAAGGAAACTAGCATTTATGGAGCTCCTACTATGTGCTAGTATTTCCCTTCTCTCATTTAATCTTATGTAGTAGGTATTATTTTCAGTATTATACCGAAGAAGAAAATTACATTAGAGAGTTGCCTAAGTTACATTAAAGGGCAAAACTCAGACAGAGTTAAGTTTGAAGTTTCTGATATTCTGTCATTAAATCATACTTCTAAGACTCTCACCTCATGTTTTGTATCAATTTTATAGTCTTTTTATATTCTTCATTATGTTGTATAGCTAATTACTTACCTAGATTATAAGTTCATATTCTCAATAAATATTCAGTAATGAATGATGGCTAATAATGACTTAGCTTGATTTTCTCGAATTTGAGTCAACCTGAAGAACCATACCTCCCTCTTAAAAGTGGACATCAGTGGTTAAAAGTGAAGAAGTGTAGAATTCATTTATCAGCACCATCTTTTGAAATGAGATTTAAAAACAACCCTCTGTCAGCCCTGGCCACTGTGGCTCAGTTGGTTGAAATGTTATCCCATGCACTGAGGGGTCAAGGGTTCAATTCCCAGTCAGAGCACATACCCAGCTTGCAGGTTCAATCCCCAGTCATGTGGGAGGCAACCAATCAATGTTTCGCTTCCTCTCCCTTCCTCTTCCTCTCTTTCTAAAATCAATAAAAACATATCCTTGAGAGAGGATTAAAAAAGAATCAAGCCTGTTTCAACCTCCTCAACCAACCAGAAAGCAGGAAAGCAAAATCACACCCTGGAAAAAACTTCTATGACCTTTTTTTCTAAAGGAAAATATCACACTATTCAACTCCAATACCAAAGGATTTAAAGGATTTCTAGGATAGAGGAATCAAGTATTTTGTGGAACCTTAGTTATAATACTTGACCTTATTTCTTGCCAATGTGGATATCTGAGTGCTCCGAGTTCCCATCCCTCCCCCCATCGTATGATGAGTTAATAAGGAGAAAATATTTTTGCATTCTCAATTTTCACATCCCTAACAAAGTCCATATTTTAAAGCAGTAGGGAACTTTGCTCAGAAACCAAGTTTAAAGGTAAATTAAATACATAAAAAACTAAGCCTGACAGCAAAGTTTAGTTACCCGAGAAACAACTGTTAAATTTATCTCTTTAGTCAGGAACATAAGATAAATACTTCAAAAACTCACTATGCTTTTGCATTCAATTTTATTTTAGGCTTTATTAAATAACACCTTCGGTAAGAAATGTAAATGTGTAATGTAAAGGTATCCTCATCTGAATGAGCTGTATAATAACTTGACTGTGTAAAAAATTTGTCTTTTTGCTATCATAAATGAAGCTTATCTTTCTGTCAGTTTCAGTAGAGTGATTTAGGTTACAGGGCATTGCTATCTCATTTTCTCTTGAGTGCAGGTAATCAACGTCAGGGATGGTAGCAACTTCAAGACTTATGCAACCTATGTATGTCCCTTCTGTACTGGATAAGAATCTTCATCCAGTGACAGCTGCCTTCAGCTGGGTGACAGATGGCCTGTGGATCGCTTTGCTTCATCATCAGCCCTCCTTGAGATTTCTCTTACTTCTTCTTTTTCCCCTCCACTGATGTGATGTTGCTGAGGATAGCTATCATCTTTCTTCTGCATTCTCTCTGCTTTTCTCTTGACCTGTCCAATAGCCTACTAAACTATTACCGTGGGTCCAATCTCCTTACTGCTACCTTCAGTGTCTATTCATTTTCTTTGAGGGTTTCCTTCCATTTTGTAAGTTCTCATTGTCACAGCTTCTATAGTGAAATACTCAAGATGGGGATAAAAGATATCTAGTTTCCTTTTGAAACTGGGCAAATCTTACTTCTGTGTAAAAAAAAAAATTACATCATTTATTACCTTAGTGTTAATTTGTGAACATTTGTGTAGCAAAGAGAGATAGGTGATATAAACAGTTGTGAATCCTGGAATCTCCTGCTTCTGTTCCTGGACCAGGTCCTGTTCTGAGTATTGAATCAAGTTCCTTCTTTCCAAATCACATGGGTGGCATTTTTCTCACTTGGGGATTTTCCAAAAGCAAAAGCTATCATCTCAATCACTGTCATTCAAACAGAATGAGATTGGTTGTTATAAGAGCTATGCCAGCTGGCCAAGCAAATGTAGCTGGCATGTTATACAAGCGTGATGTGTGGCTTGTGATCATAACACAGCTTATTTTTTCCTCACCTACTGCTTCTTTAAACTTTGTTTAGTGGGGAATAATCTTCCCCTAATTATGGTTGAAAACTACCAAACCCATGGTTTTTCTGCTCACTCTTAAGTAACAGATACCCTAGAGTTACTTTAAGTTACCATCAGACATGCTTTACAATTAGAAAGTCCAGGTTGGAGTGAAACCTCCAAACCTGTGGGTGGTTTTTCCCAGATAGACCTGTTTCTTTTGGGAAGTCCTCATGGGTGTGATCCTTAGCTTTCCATCTTCTCCTGGTACCAGGCCTGACTTCTTTTCCCTGGGAGGGGCAGCTTCGGAAGGGAGGGGAAACACCAGCAGAACAAACTTCTAACTTGGCTGGGGCTTTGTGTCCGCTAGGCCCAGCAGGTACATGAAAATGGCATTTGTGTCAGCTTGGCAGGTGCTTCCTGCTGATCCTTTTTTCTCCTTTGTGGGCTTTACAGAAGTGGCCCTGCCTGGGGCCTCTCTCCTCTGGTTCTCTTTATTTAGAAGAAGCATCTTTCTTTTGAGTGATTTCTGGTGACTTTTTCCTCAATTTCTAAACATTATGGGATAATTCTCTGGTCTCTTCCTGAGGAATCTTAACTCCTCCAGGTGGCCTTACCAGACAAAAAAAAAACCTCCTTCATCCTAAGTCTTGACAAAATCCAGGAGATCAGGCTCATCCCATTGCCAAAAGTCTTTCCTGGGATTACCACTCAGGCCACTGGTTCGAAATTTCCCTGGGAGGAAGGTGCCAGGTGTCAGGTCCCGAGTCCACAGTCCACATTAACTCTATCAGACTCAGTCACCATCCTCGGTATCACCCAATTCAGAGAACATATTTCAAAACTCTCAGAGAAGTAGGGAAATAATAACTCATTATCATGAGAAACCAAAGGAAATAAATGAAGTATGATCATTAAGATAATTCTTAGCAGCAACTTATATACCAGTGAAGCTAAGAGGCATCTTGTTCAAGCAAAACCTTACATAGATCAAGTATATAAAACAGTTAAAAAGCAACCCTGCTCTGGCCATAGTGGACATGGAGTTTGGTCCACTCTATCTGAAAGATATCACCAGGTGAGCTATGTGAGACTTCTGGGTCTATGGTTTGAAATCACTGTTATACACCACTTTCTCTTTAGGCTGCTCAGTAAACTCAACAGTTATGCTCATATATATCCAGGTGCAAGAATACCTGGATGTTATGGGAATAGAAAGGGTAATATTTTAAATCAATTATAATTAATCTGTGAATTCTTGCTAAATCAAATGCCATACATGCTGGTCCTTGCTCTCTTTGCCTTCAGATTCATTGCTCTTTCCTGCTCTGTGTAGGTGAATCCCTGCAGGTTATGCTTTCCCAGGTTCCCAGGGCACCTGGTTTCTATTGGGTTTGTCCAAAAGAGGCGAAGGCAGGAGATTTCAGGCAGAGAATAAGGGAGAAGGCAGCATATTTCTCTCCCCCTCCTTCCACTTCCAGCCCTTCCAACTCTTCCCCTCACCAGCTAGGGTGACTGCTCATTCCCAAGGTATGCTATTGCATACCTAGAAACCAGAGAACACTATTGATTGACTCAAGACTCCTACTTTCCAATTTCAACACAGAACTCAAATTCTGTGGTTATCAGTTCTCTCTGAGACAATGTAATATGGACTGCTGGTCCCCTTTTGAATACACATCCTGTAATTTATTAGTTCCCTCTGAGCCCATCTCCATCATTGCCTCTCCCTTCCAGACTGAAATTAAGTTCCCAGCATAGGAACCCAGGTTAATGACACTCCATTCCTGACAACCGAGTCTTGATATCCAGGTAGAAAGACATGTAATACCCAGCTTGATTTGCATTGGTATTCATTTATATATGTTCAGATAGTCTATATGTGTATGTATATTTTAAAATGGAAATACCTTTATTTTTTGATAGAGTGAGATTATTGTAAAAAATTAAAACACAGAGAATGTACAAGTTTTCCTTACTACAAGTCACCCTTCTGATGAATAATGTTAAAAGTTTATATTGACATAATTCTCCCAAACCTTTATTATGGAAGTATAAATTTAAACATATACACTATATCTTAAAAACATATATATTTAAATTAACATATATATTTAAATTTGTAACATATATTTAAATGAACATATATATTTAAATATATAACACATATTTAAAAAACAGAAGTCACTTTGTATTTTTCTGTGATTTGCTTTTCATTTTAACTTTATCATTTATTGCTGAACATAATCCTGCCCCTGTTTTAAATCTGGACTTGCTTTGGTTCAACTTCAGAGTAATCTGTGATTTAAGTATGAAAGAATAATTCTTCCTCTTCTTTTATAGTCTTTTGAGGGGGCATGTTTGTTAAATTATTAATAGTGATCGTTTTCACAGAAGAGATGTTTTTAGTGAGACCATCAGAGCCTTCTGTGCCTTCATGATTCTGCTGATTAAGTGGAAAACACATGAGGGCATGTCAACCTGTCAAGCAAAAGAAAATGCTATCTCTCTGTAATGTAAATGGATTATATAAAGGCCTGATTGCCCACTGCATGGGTTACGGTGTTTCATGCTCTAAAGGCCAGCTAGGTATTACTTCGAGCAGTTGTTATAGAATGCTGAACTTTTAAGGCGAAGAACCAAATTGTAAAACTGTCATAAATCTGAGTCTGGCTTTCAGAAGGCAAGAATGCTATTTTTAGTGTGTCTGGATTGCAGTCTTTCCCTTTGGTAGTTGATGATGACTGCACAGTAAGAATGAAAAATGAAACTTCTGGAGATTGGATAGCTAAGGAGATTGAAAATAACACCCCCGACAGTGGAGCCGTTGGGTCACTAATTTGAATTCGGCTCAGATCAGTGATGACTACAAATTGTTCTGTCTGATGGTAGTGAGGCTTGCAGAAAATACATTCCTCATCCTTATCTATGTTAATTACACCTCTCTGCTTGTTGAGCCAGGTTTGCTGGTTTTAGACTGTAATCCCCTAGAGGACAGGGGCCATATCTGCATAGTTCACCTAGATGAGTGGTGATTAGAGGATTTTGATTAGGGAGATGAGGAAGCGCTCTTCTGAGATGAGATGGCTGGTGTGAAATTGCGACTATCATACATTCCTTTGAAATATGAGAATGACGTCTCTTCTAGTTTGTTCTGGATGGCCTTGGAAATAGTTTAGTCCCACACAATGACAAATAGTCTCCTTTGATAGTTCTGTCAGCAAACATTGCAGCTCATACCCTGAAATTTAAATATATATGTTTTTTCTTTTTCATTTTTGATTTGCACACATCTATTGGGGTCTAGCTCAGCACCCACCTTGTCCACTGTCTTTGTTGATCACTTCAGCACATTTAGATTGTAACGAATTATTATAATTTTATTTATTTTGCCTGTTAAATGTTATTCTCCACTGATATTGATCTTTCTCCAAATGAATGGGAAACATATTTGCAAACAACACTTCTGATAAGGGTTTAATATTCAAAATATATATACTTAACAATAAAAAATAAATCCCCAAACAATCCGATTAAAAAATGGGCAGAGGGCCTGAACAGACACTTGTCCTGAGAAGACATACAAATGGCCAATAGATATATGAAAAGATGCTCAACTTCACTGGCTATTATGGAAATACAAATTAAAACTACAATAAGATATCACCTCACACCTGTTAGAATGGCTATTATCAACAAGACAAGTGGTAACATGTGTTGGAGAGGTTGTAGTAAAAAGGAAACCCTTATTATTTGCTTGTGTGAATGTAAACTGGAATAGCCACTATGGAAAAGAGTAGGTGCTTCCACCCTAATGGGTTTGGCTCAGTGAATAGAGCATCAGCCTGCAGACTGAAAGGTCCCAGGTTCGATTCCGGTCAAGGGCATGTATGTTGGTTGCGGGCACATTCCCAGTAGGAGATGTGCAAGAGGCAGGTGATCAATGTTTCTCTCTCATCGATGTTTCTAACTCTATATCCCTCTCCCTTCCTCTCTGTAAAAAAATCAATAAAATATATTAAAAAAAAAAGAGTAGGTGCTCCCTCAAAAAAATTATAGAGTTATGATATGACCCAGCAACCCCTCTTCTGGATATCTACCTGAAAAATTTGAAAACATGTATTTGTAAAGAAATATGTACCTCTGTGTTCATTGAAGCATTATTCATGATATCCATCCATAGATGATTGGGTAAAGAAGATGTTGTACATGTATACAGTGGAATACTACTCAGCCATGAGAGAAGATGAAATACAACCATTTCTGACAACATGGATGGCTCTTGAGAATATCATGCTAAGGGAAATAAGATAGGAAAAGTCAAGAACCACATGATTTTACTCATAAGTCGGATATAAAACTGAAAGTAATGAATGAACAAACAAGACAAACAAAAACTCATAGACATAAACAACAGAATGATAGTTACTAGAGAGAAAGGTGGTGAGGGCAAGGGTAAAGGTCATATATGGTGACGAAAGGAGTTTTGACTTTGAGTGGTAAACACACAATGCAATATACAGATGCTATATTATAGAATTGTACACCTGAAACCTATATAATTTTTTTACATTTACTTTAAAAAACATAAAAAGACCCACATCTTACATTATTTTTTGTAACCTCTGCTACTAGTACAATGTTTGCAAAAGTATGTGCTTATAGATTTTATTAATCATATTGTTGAAAATTGAATAAAAGTCTTACTTAAAGGTTTGCATAGTATTTTATGTTAACTTATTATGTAAGTTATGCTTCTTTTTTGACTCTTTTAATGTCATGTTACCAGGGCTATGGAGGTGGTACCCTGCAGGTTGTACACTGCAAAACTCTACAAGGGCTATTCATGGTGATTGCCTCTGATGGTTTTGAAAAAGGAGGATCAATGAGAATGATAGCACTAGTGCTTCAAAAATGAAACATAAGTTCATAACTGAAGTAGGGTAGGCAGGCAAGAATGCCACTAAGGTGTGAATCCTTGTTTCTGGACTAAGAACAAACATGAGCGGGACATTTTCAAGTAGTGTTTTCACTACTTTCCACTCTGCTTTACTCATCCCAGAGGGATTTTTTTTTCTTTTTCTTGATGGCTCAGTTTATTCCCATTCCCAGCCTACTAAATAGAGTTTGAGTTTTGTCACCTGAACTCTTGGGCTTATGTGACACAGAATGAGGAGACCCTATTGAGATAGAAGGATTAGAAACCAGGGAGGACAAGGAAAGGTAGGGTCCTGATTGCTAGGCTTGAGAGAATAAGAGTATCTAGACCAGGGTAATCTGGGGGAGAGAGAGGAGTGGATAGGGCATTCCAAAGTGCTGCCGTGTGTATGACTGGATTCCCTTTAATGCTTGCAGGCTAAGAGAGGCTAGGTTCTGCTATAATTGCAAGTTGCAAAAACTGAATATCTTTGGCTTAACACAACCAAGTCTGTTTCTTGTGCAAAATCTGGTGCAGGTTTCGGGGACCCTCTGGGGCAGGTGTCCTCTATGTGGTTAGGATGCTGCTGTTGTAAGAACATCAGAGGAGAGAGCATAGAGCTCTACAACTACTCTTCCAAACTTTGGCCAGGAAGAAACTTGTATTCAAAGCCTTTGTCTGGCCCTCATCCTGTGACCTGCCTGGCTGCAGGACTGCTGAGAAGCAGACTTCCCTGAGCCTGGAAGGTGAGAAGTATAGATGAGCTCTGCTCTTGGCCAGAGGCTCTTCAGAGGCATGTAGAAGATCTGGGATTGCTTTTACTTGTGGCTGGACATATTTCTTATGGGTGATACCTCATGAGACTGGGCCTCAAAGGACCTTGAAATTTACTTGGCTTATATAGAAAAAGGCAACTATCTATCTATATAAAAGGCTAATATGCTAAGTGTCTGACCATTCGACCTGTTGCTATGACATGCACTGACCACCAGGGGGCACATGCTCAACGCAGGAACTGCCATGATGTGCACAGAGAAACAGCACTGTGGACTTGGTGCCCACAAAACAACACTCAGCTTCCCCCAAGTGGGACACAGGCCCCCATACCCTGGAGTGACAGCCCACCAAATCACAGCCAATGTTGCTGAGACCCCATGGTGCAAAATGTGGCCCACAGCCCAGCCCAGTCCAGCCTGGAAACGGTTGCTGTGGGCACTGGGTAATGATGTCATGTTGCAATGCCTGATTTCCTCTCTCTAGCAATGACTAGCCTTAAATTTTTTTCAGCCCAGGAATAGACTTGCTTCACAGCCAGGTGCAAACATTTCACACTTTAACCAAATGTCTCTGAAGCATTTTACCATGCCTCATCTCATTTGATCCTCATAGAAGTCCTGGAGTAGGTAGATAGGAGACTCGGTAGAATCCTATTTTCTTTTCATTAGCTGGGAAACAGAGATTTAGAAAGTTAAGAAACTTAACCCAATTGAAAAGAAGAAATGGTGGAACTTGAAAATGACTTCAGGTTTTATCATTGCACAGAATATATTAATAGTCAAACAATGCTGCAGTTAAATATTTTACCCTTTGTTCTCTCTGTGTGCTCTACAATAATAATCTGCTTCTTGTTGATATTTACTGCTGTGTTGCTGACATTTACCTAAAGAGAAGTTGGGGTGCTTCACTGGGCTGGAAAAAGTTTAGCTAAATCAGATAGCAGGTCTAATTAAGCAAGTATATTCTATATATATAAAAGGCTAAGTTGACTCTCACATGCACAATACATATAAAGCTCTTGCTGGTGCCAATTGCACACATGTATTTTGATCTGTCATTGTTGATCATGAATATGGTTGACGCTTCTATTGTAGAGAAAGGGCGAATAGCGATATTAAACTATTTCTTCTAATTATTATTTTTTCAATGTGCACGAATCTGTGCATTGGGCTACTAGTCTATATATATAAAAGTCTAAGTGACCATCTGATCGTTCGACCATCTGCTTGGTAGCTATGACATGCAATGACCACCAGGGGGCAGATGCTCTGAGTAGTAGCTATGATGCACACTGACCACTAAGGGACAGACTCTCAACACAGGAGCTGCTGAGAACCACCCTCTTGCAATCTGGGACCCCTCAGGGGATGTTGGAAAGCCGGTTTTGACCTGATCCCCACAAGACAGGCTGAGGGACCCCACAGGTGCATGAATCTGGGCACTGGGCCTCTAGTATGTAATAAACCTCCTTTAGGAGTTTCTGAAAACAGAGTAGTTGTTATCCTGTTAAGTACTATAAGATATTTGATTTTTTTTTTTTTTTTGTCTGCTTGTGCTCTCTTTTTTTTTCCCTTTAGTGAGAAAATACTCACAAATGTAATTACTCCCATGACTTATTCAAAGGAAGTTTTAAATTTGGTTTTATTTCCTTGGCTCTTTTGATATTCACTTTATTAGGCATTTTAAGATGGAGAAAAGGTTATAAATTCCCTTTTGCGTCATTAAAAAGAAGCCTGTCTAGAATGACATAAATGTGACGGTCATTCATGATTCCTTTGAGCTTTATGACTCTTTCAGAAAAATAAAAAGACTATATTGTAAATCCATAGGAGAAATGAAGCTGGCAGGATGTGTCTAATGTGATTTCTTAGCAAGTGTATTTTAGTAGAGGATAAGAGAATATAAAAGTACATACAACTTAAAAAAATGTCAAGATAAATTAGGAAATAATTTTAGGTCTTTCTATAATTTTCTCAACAGGAAAAACTATTTTTAGAGAGATCATCTGATTATTTGTGTCTTGACAACATTTCAATTATTTCAACAGGTGGCACATACCATTTACAACAACAAAAAAGCTCAGGTTGCTATAAGTGAGAGGAAGAAGGCATGACTGAATACTTTGGTATGCAATTACATTTTCTGCATAATTAGTTATAAATTAAGCATCTAAACATAGATGCATGTGTAATTAATTATGACTTATTTAAAAGCACTCAGGTTGTGACACTTTGTTCTTTGTTTCCAGCTAATCAAATTACTGAAGTTTTCATTTCATTTCAAAATAATTTTCCCTGAATTATTTTTTTAAATTTTCAACTGAGATAGAGGATTGATTACAACTTAAATAACAGATGCAGTAAGGTAAATGCCAGGGAGGGAAAGGTAGAGAGGAATGAAAGCTGAAAGCAGCAGCATTAGATCATCTGGATTCCTGACTGTGTCTCTTTTCTAACAATGTCCATTGGTTGTTTGAGGAAAGTTATGATATATTGTGTAGACATGTGTGCTGTCCACATTATTGCCTTTTTACAAGTATTATGTGATGACACCTTGGTAATTATGTCTAGAGCAGGGGCTTTTTTACCTGTTAGTCAGTGCCTTTTCAGCATGATCAGTCATGAAAGCTGAGTGTTTTATACCTACTAGGCTTCTTTGTATATGGACCAGGCCAGTGCTTTTAAACATTTTCCATTAAGTATCCCTTTTCATGTGGACATTGAATTGATATCTCGGGAACTCTGGGGCCATATTTCAACCTCACCCCCTCAGAAAATAGGAACGCTTCTTACTTTTTTTAATGTTAGAAATTCATACAAATTTTTATATTCTACAATATATCCATGTCTGTTTTAACATAAAAATAACATTTTAAATCATAAAGTTTTTCATAATAATGTTTCCCCCTAACTCAGTGGTTAATGGGAGGCAAAATTTCCCTTCTCATCCTCAACCACACCCTTGTTGTCCAAGTCTCCCACCTTCAATTCTGGAGGAATAAAAATGCCCAGGACTCTTGCATGATTACCCTCAATTACTGGGTCAGATGATCTTGAGGACTCTTCCACTCCTCTTTTCAGTTCTTAAGACAGTATGTCCCTGTCTCCCCACCCCCCACCCCTCCTTTTTTTTTTTTTTTTTTTTTTCTAATCTTTTCTACTTTGAGGACTCTGGGAGTTCTCCCTCTTTTACAATTTAAATTCACCCTTTTCCCACTGTTTTCCCTTTCTCTCCTTTTTCTTCATAATTTTTAAATGGAAAGGATTTATACATAGGCTACTTTCAGTCCCCTTCTCAGGCTAGTGTCTTCTTTGAGCATTGTTACTCCTGTTTTGGCTAGAAGGAGGGAAAATATGGCCTTGAGTACTGCCGAGAGAGCAGACAGTGATAGAACCTACCCACAGATTAAGATTTCAAGATACAATACTGCCACAGTACAGATTTTTCTCAAATTTCTCCTGTCAATTTTAAAGTGACTTTCACACTGACTTGGAAAGAAGCCTCCAGCAAATCTTTGTTTGAAAATGCTTTCTATGATCTCACCATTAGTTCAGCCTTTTATCTGTAGCCTCTCTCAATATCTTGGGAGTTAGCTGAATGATGTTTGAAAACATCTGGAGTAGGTCCTTAGGACCTTTGGAGCTCTGAAAAAAATAAGGGGCGGGGAGTGGTTCCTTGATTTTTCCTTTGGGATAAGGTGAACACTGCTCTCTCTTGCTCTCAGTAAGTTTCTGTGGCTGCTCCTTAGGCTACAGCATATCAGTTTTCTTGGACTTCTGGATAGAGGTCCTATATTAGCAAGAGGCTTTTAAAATTGCTAACAGGGAAGACATTCTTTTTTTTTTTTTTTTTTTTTTTTTTCTCCTGGAGAAGAATGATAGGGAAGAGGGATTCTGAATCAGAGTCAGCCAAATAATGTTTATCTGAGAACTGCTCTCTGGCCTGAGGGGACTCACATTCTGGGAGAGGCTGCATCCACCCTGAAGAAGGGGTGTTTTCTTATCTTTTCTTGAAATTCATCTGCCCAGAGGAGTGGTTTTTATTTTGAAATTTTCACAAAAGTGCTCTATGTACTATAATATAAGTGACCCTGAGCAGTACAGGACCTAAGTTAAGCTTTGCTAGACATTTTAAGGTCAGTGCTATCACTTGGGTCTCCCCTTATGTCCAGAATCAATTGATTTGACAAGTAATAAAATGCCATGGGTGCTACATACCAACTAGGGTGAATTTAACCAGTTCCCACTAAGACAATAAGAAGTGTGGGTTATTTTCAGGTAGCTCTGCTACTGTATACGGAAATGAAGGATGTCAGAAGATTGTAACCAGAGGTTGAAAGAGATGTCTCCAGGCCCTTAGCCTGGAATGATATGCTCACTTCTGATTGATGCCACTATCATCAAAGAATACTTACCATGCCAGTTGAGTCACTTGGTCTATGAATGAAAGGTTTAGTTGGCCCTGGGTCTGGTTGCTCAATTCAAGCTCCAAGATAAGGGTTGCTCTGATATGACACTTCTGTTACAACTCATCAGCTAAGACCTCATCCACCACAAAAGAAAAATTACTAAAAGATTTGAAGAAAGATTATTTCAAATTTTAGAAAGAGGGAAATCATTTAATATCTCACTGAGCTTAAATGGCCAGGTCTTTGAAATCAGCATATAACGCGATGATGATGATAAATCTTTTCTTCTAAAAATGCCTTTTCGGCACAAACTGAGCGGCCACTTCACGAACAATTGGGCAGCCAAATAATTGGAAATATTTCAGAAGAGCAAATGAAGCAAAAGAGATCATAGAAAGCTGGAAATATATGGATGCAATTTTGAGCCTAAATGAACATGCAGTGCCATATACAAAATAACCAGTGAGATGTGAAAACGGATGTGGATCCCTTTGATTTGAATCAACGGGGTGTGAAGGGCTCTTATTATTAAAGGAAAACCTTGATGCCACCTCATTCTTGTCTGGATCCAGACATCTAAGGTCCTCGCTTTGGAGATGCAAAAACCCGTCTCTGAGCTGCATCCACTCAGGAGCCTGGCAGCAGTGCTCTTTGGCTGACTCTGACTCAGAAACCCTCCTTCCTGTCATTCTTCTCCTGAAAAAGTTTCCTCCCCATTAGCAATTTTAAAAGCCCCCTGCCAAAACAGAGAAGAGAGGTGGCCAGTATGTTCACACTACTTCATCGTCGCACTACTTCCTAGATGCTCACAGGGAAGCAGAGATAGACAGCAGCAGAGAGTGTTCCCTGGCTTCCCATCTGCTCTTCTACCCTTGGGCATCATGAAACACCTCTGTAGCCTTTTGGAAAGCATTTTCCCTGACTGATCCATGAGCTTAACTTAGTAATGTTGGTTCAGATACTTGCACACAGAGAGTTCTTCTTAAATACGATATGACAAATAGAATTTAAAAAAATCATTATGGACATTGCTTTCAAAGATATTTAGTAAATGCATGCTCAGTGCAAAGCACTGTTGTACAAGATACTAGAAAAATGGTAGTGAGTAAGATTGGTAAAGTACCTGTCCTCATGTATCCTCCAGTCTAGCCCAGTTATTCTTAAATTCTGATGTAATTAAAATCTTAAGGTTTATTGAGCTATGTGACACTCTTATTTACCCCTATATTAAATAATTCTGTTCTTTTGTGCTTTTTAAAGATTTGGTCTCCATATTTTATGTTTTTTCTTTGTTTGCATCTGTTAGTTTTGTTTTGCTGTTATTTTTTTGTGGTGTTAGATATGAGACACTCAACATTGTTAGAACTGTGTGAACAGTAAGAGTAAATAGTTCATAGATGCGAATCTAAAATTTTCTTTTTGTTGGAGACATTCCAATGTATGTTGCCTTTAAAGAGATTACAAGAGATTATGCACTTAGTTCAACACACTCATTTCAAGACATTTAGAAGGTATATAATCACTGAGAAGTTTCAAGTTGGTTAGTCCACCCCTATTGAACAGGAAATTAAATTTCTGTTTAGCAAATATTCATTCCCTTCTCTCTCCCAGTTGGGTGAAGAATACTTCTCTGACTTTGGGTTTGGCTGTGTGATTTGCTTTGGTCAATGAAATCTGAGTGGATGTAATGCAAGCAGAGGCTTTACATGTGCCTGTAAGTCTTGTCTTCTTATGTTCTTGTGATTGTGTGAAGAGCATACCAGATATTCACTGCTCCTTTATCCTGGACCCCAGATTGAAACATGTGCAGCAGACAAAAACCCAACCTGAACCCTGTAACCAAGCCACCTAACTCTCAGTCTGAAGTACAAACACCCCAGGTCTGCAAGGGAGGGCAGTTGAGAGGAACCAGGCCTGCAAGGAAGGGCAGTTGGAGGCGACCAACCCTGCAGGGGAGGGCAGTTAGGGGTGACCAGGCCGGCAGAGGAGGGAAGTAGGGGGCAAACAGGCTGGCAGAGGAGCAGTTAGACATCAATCAGGCTGTCATGGGAGTGGTTAGGGTGTGATCAGGCTGGCAGGCAGAAGCGGTTAGGGGCAATCAGGCAGGCAGGCAGGTGAGCAGTTGGGAGCCAGCAGTCCTGAATAGTGAGAGGGATGTCTGACTGCTGGGTTAGGCCCAAACCCACGAGGATGGGGTCTAAATGAGCAGTTGGAGATCCCTCGAGGGGTCCCAGATTGGAGAGGGTGCAGGCTGGGCTGAGGGACACCCCTCCTCCCTCGTCCAATGAACAAATTTCATGCACCGAGCCTCTATTTATATATAATTTGAAAATATACATTAAAATATGAAAAAGTTTCTCACCTTTAGGAGATTTTGGCTATATTTACCTTATATGTTTTGAAAACTTCCATGAAAAAATTCAAACATGAAAATATAGTACAGTAGACCCCTTTTCACATTGGTGAGTTTTAGCAATCACCAACTCATGCCAAGCTTATTTCACCAATGTTATTTCCCACTCTCCCCAACCCCACTGACTTATTTAAAAGTAAACCCCAACCCTGTTTGATGTGGCTCACAGGGTTGAGTGTCAACCCATGACCAAAAGATCAACAGTTTCCAGTCTGGGCACATGCCTGAGTTTTGAGTTTGAACCTCAGTTGGTGTGAATACAGGAGGTATGGGAGGCAACTGATGGATGTTTCTCTCTTACTTCCACTTTTAAAAAGAAAGTAAACTCAGTGATCCCGCTTCTATGAATATATCTTAAGAAGCCTGAAACACCAACCAGAAAGAATATATGCACCCTTATGTTCATAGAAGCCTTATTTACATAGCTAAGATCCGAAACAGCCCAACTGCCCATCAGTAGATGAATGGATAAAAACACCGTGGTATATTTACACAGCAGAATACTATATAACTGTAAAAAGAAGGATCTCTTATCCTTTGAGACAGCATGGACGGACTTAGAGAGTATTATGCTAAGCAAAATAAGTCAGTCAGAAAAAGACAAATATTACATGATCTCACTTATATGTGAAATCTAATGAACAAAATAAACTGACATCAAAAATAGATCCAGAGACATGAAAGCATGCAACAGACTGAGGATCCTCAGAAAGAAAGGGACGGGGGAGGAGGGAAGAGATCAACCAAAGACACAGACAATACTGGGGAGGGGACGAGAGTGGGGAGGAGGAGAGTCAATGGAAAAAAGAGGACATCTGTAATACTTTCAACAATAAAAAATAAAATAAATAAATAAATAAGTACAGTAAAAAAACAAAAATAAATATAATACATCTTAGGTATATATTTTTTCTAAATAATTATTTTAGTCTGCATTGTAAAATGACAGAGGAGTATATATATATATCTACAATGATAGCATCATACCTAAAAAACTAACAATTGTTAATATGTTTACATAACCAGTTCAGATTATGTATAATCTCTAACAAATTCCACAGATTTCCTATTCTTACATGGTTAAGAGTCACTGCTATATCATAAAGCAAAATTATGGAGGTATAAAGGAAGTTTTAGGAGATTGAAGATGCTCAAACTTAGTTGAACATACTGAATACTTGTTGATATTTAGTTATTTAATCTATTAATTATTAAATACTTACCAGATCTTATGGGTGGGTAGAGAAAAGTGAGAGGCATGGTTTCTGATCTTCAGGTGATTACAAGCTAAAACAAAGCAAGAAGAGCTGAATAGGAAGAGAGCGTAGTTTGAGACTGGTAGTGACCATGGTTGCAATTTGGGTGACAGAACACATTTTGTTTTGTCAGAGGAGATGAAGTGTGGCGTGGCGTCCTGGGTTGGTAAATTCAGCCGGTAGGATTCAGAAACCAGTCAGAGGCAGTCAATGGGTTAGAAATCCCACTGTGAAAAGGCAATGAAGAGGCAGGGTGAAAAAGTCCAGTGGAGAGATCAGACTAGAGATAGAGTGTGTGTATGCACTACATATATTAGGTGGACATCTCTGGTCAAACCAGTGACCTCAGAGTGGGCCAGAAGTGGGATCCTTAGCTAGATCCCTGACCCGAGAGAATTGACTATAGTATAGCTTCTATTAATGAGCTATCTCCTCCTGTTAATGTCATATTTCTTACCTGCCATTTGGATGATACTGCTCTTTAGAGGGGACACAGAAGGCAGCCACAGTGAAGTTCACCAGCTTTGCCTGTTCTCCTTCAGGCTCCACCCCTCATCATGCCAGACTGCCGGTGTCAGAGAATAAACGGTGCCTACATGAGACGTGCACCCTGGAAAAAGAGGGGGGAGGGAAGGAGCACCGCTTCATTTACTGTGGCAGTTTCTGGACAAGCTCCTGGCTACCGAACCGAAGTCAGAGAGGGTCATAGAGAGACAGGATCAGAACCCAGAACCTCCGAATTCAAGACCTCCTGGGACCCCAGTTCATTCCTTTCTAAATATAAAAGTGAAGTAATTACCGATCAAACATGCCACCGAGATGAATAATGAAAAGCTAATAATTGTTTTCCTTCTCTTTTAAAGAAACACATCACACTCAGACTCCCATTTACAGATATTTTCAGTTAAAATGTCACATAATATTTGTTATATCAGCAGGAGAATGGAAATTGAGTTGGCAGTGAAGCATTGCAGGGACAACTGTTACCTTGGAAACTGTAGTAAGCAATCATAATTACAATTAGAAAGACTCACACAAAGTATACATAAATATTCGCGTGCCAGAGACGAGTGTCACATTCACCAGACAGTGGAGTAAATTGTGGGACTGTTGTTTCTTTCTCTTTGACATGCCCTTGTAGAGATTTAGGCTCTGTTAAAAGATATTGCAGCCCTAGCTAGTTTGGCTCAGTGGATAGAGTGTCAGCCTGCAACTGAAGGGTCCCAGGTTCGATTTCAGTCAAGGGCACATGCCCAGGTTGCAGGCTTGATCCCCAGTAGGGGCCTTGCAGAAGGCAGCTGATCAATGATTCTCTCTTATCATTGATGTTTCTATCTCGCTCTCCGAAACCAGTAAAAGTATATTTAAAAAAAAAGGATATTGTACCTTCTTTGAATTTAGGAGAAATACTTTCTCATGTGCTGGTTTGGGGACTTATAACATAATAACAGATGATATGGAAGCTTCAACTGACCCTTGCTTAATAGAAGGTTGACTAATCCTGAATGGACTTTTAAACAAAGGCTGATATCAGAAGAAAATAAGGCAGTTGTAAATAATAAATGGTGCTGTAGAACAATTACCGGGTGCTGTCGGGAAAACTGCTGCAACGCAGAAGGGAGGGATGGTTAAAATGTGTGATTTAATCATTCACTGTGACTTGACTCCAGGTTCTTTATTGCCATGGCAGCGTCGTTTTTGATTCAGACTTTCCTGTCAGAGGAAAAATGAGTGATAGGATTATTTTCACTTGGACACACTAGGAGTGTCCTGTCCTCTGTGAATTCTTTCATGAACCAGGGAGAAAATGCAGTTAAGTTAGGAGTGTGTGTGAATCTATATTTCTGTACATTTGTGGGATGAAGCTTTAAAAGTAACGACATCTTCATAGGAAAACCTTTGTTATATTTAGGGCCACAGGGCATGCCAAAAACTCTCTTCTCCTGTGCACAGTAGAGTTTTCTGTTCAGCTTGTCTGAGCATGTTGGCTGCTTGGGGATTTCTGGATAAACACATGTAGTGAGTGGTTGCCATGATGTGAAGGGCAACAAGGGGAAGAAATGTTGACATGCTTCCTTTGAGAACAGAGATCAGTTCCTGAGCTTGAAAGAAGTCTGCTAAAAGAATCAAAGCAAGTGACCACGACATAAACACGAAAATAATTGCAAGAACGTATATTTCAGGCTGTGTGGCATTTGTATGGAGAGGAGTAGGGTGGTGGAAGAGAGGACAGTGGAAACTTGGCAAACCACCCTCCCATCAAGTCCTGCATAGGTGCTTCCCACAGGACCTTCTTCTCTTAACAACAAAGATTAAATCATACATGGTGTCCCTAGTGGCCTATGAGCTATGAACTTGTGCCTGTTATCGGGATGATTCTGCTCCTTAGAAGGGGCGGTGTCTGCTAGAAAAAAAAAGCAGCCTTGGTCCTGTGCCTCTTCTTCCTCAAGCCCTCAACCCCCATTCACTCCAGCTGCCCATCTCAGAGAATAAAAGGTAACTGGCATTGTGCAGAGTCCTGGCAGTCACAACCATGTTACAAACCTGACAAGTGAGGGATGTTGTTTTCTGTATCACAAGTCAATGCAAAGTAGGAAAAGAAACTTGTTTCAGCCAAAATGGGAACTTTCCACTGCAAGTGGA
The DNA here is from genome assembly GCF_014108245.1 of Pipistrellus kuhlii. Classification (NCBI taxonomy): domain Eukaryota; kingdom Metazoa; phylum Chordata; class Mammalia; order Chiroptera; family Vespertilionidae; genus Pipistrellus; species Pipistrellus kuhlii. The sequence goes on along the minus strand of NW_023425540.1, from coordinate 28,642,378 downwards.
GTTGTAATTGCTTATTTGAAGCCCAACATGGTGCTAGGTTCTCCAAAGAAGGATGTCAGGGCTTCTTCCTTTCAAATAATTTATGAACAAGTTGGGAAGAAGGGGTTAGGACATTGAAACAATTAGTAAAGCAAAGGGTACCTACTGACTATTGTCAAGGGTGAATGTGTTGAACTCCATGGGCTTCAGCAAGAGGGAGATTGTTAAGGGCTAAGACTGCTGGGGAAGGTTTCAAGAAGGTGGCACTTGGAAAAGGCCTTACATTTTGCTATAACTTGTAGAGGCAACAGTGTTTGTGTGTGTGGAGGAAAGAGTTAAGGGGACTAAGGCAGAGCTCATCACTGCCATGACTTGAAGAATTTATTGGTCTAATGAGGCTCCAAATGGTATCTCTGGGCTTTGACTGATTTCTAACTCTCTACTTCCTGTTAGAAATCCCCACCCAGAGGATTTACCAGTTCAACTCTGAATCCAACTTTAGCAATGTGAGCTTTCTAAAACTGCTTCTAACTTGGTCTTTCTATTATTTTCTTTTCCTTTCTGCTTCCTCTTTCTTTCCTACAACCACTTTATTACCAAATGAATACAGTGATTAACCATAGAGTCTATGGTTATACTAAAGTATAACCATGATTATGCCTTAAATAATGACCACGAGGCAATATAAGATACTGAGTATTTGGCAAACAGTAAACTGCCAATAATTGAAGATCTACTATGTTCCTAGTACTTTATCATTTTAAAATTTATATTTATTATATAAATAGATGCATATGGCAAAAAGAAAAATAACACAGAACGGAAGAGTTCATGATGAAGAGCAACATCTTTTAGCCCTCCTTTCTCCATCCTAGTCTATTCTCCAAAAGTAAACTCTAATGTTCAGGTCTTTGAGTTCAAGTCTTCTAATGATTACCTCCCTACCTCTAAATAATGTACTTCCTTATATTGATTAAAAAAAATTTAGACACTGTATACTGACTTTCAGCTATGAAAGGCCAAGACTTAACTTCTTGTATTATGCCTCACCTTTCTATTTCTACCTCTGCAGTATCTCATCTTTATGTTGTTTACTTTTGAGTTATTTTATTAGGTAATGTTATGATATTAGTACTATATTTATATTTCTCATTTTATCTTTTTTATTACATATCTTTATTCTACTCCTTCCTTGCCAACACTCTCTTCATTTCATCTATCTCTTAACTTTCACATTATTAAGATGGTTAATACTTACTTCTCTCCTAAAACCATAATTAACTCTTATGAGATTTTGCTATAGATTGAAAACAAAAAAAATAGCATTGACATTATTATAACTATGTGAATATTGCCACTGCAAAACCAAGTTGTATGTTAGGCATGTGTTTTCTCCCTTATTTTTTAAATTCAATTCTTGCATTTCCTTCTTTATGAGGCCATTGAAATGTCCTCTGGAACACTTACCAATAAGATACAATGTTTGTAGCTTCAAGGTCAAAAGGTTTCTCTTCCTTTATATTACAGCAATTGATTACAGTAATAGAATGCTTCATAATTGAACCATGGATTTCTCAAACATCTTTTGATTGTCTTTTCTGTTGGGTTTTCAATGGATTAATATTTACCACTCATCCTATATAATAAAAGCCTAATATGCAGGTGGCCAGGGAAAGGGAGGCCCGGGCTGGCAGCCAGGAACCGCTAGGGACCCTACCCATGCCTGAATTTCATGCGCTGGGCCTCTAATGTTTAAAAGAAAAGGACTAAGTAGCTGATATTGATTTCCTCTGCCTTGATGTACAGGTCAGGGGTCCATCACTGACACACTTAGCTCTTGAGTGGGCAGGCCAGGAGCCCCTCCTCGAGGTCAGAATGAGAAAGACATATCTCTGGAAAAAAACATCCAACATAGAACCCTATTCTTCCAATCAATATTTATTAAGTTTCCTTAAAGAGGAGCCCTCCAGAATTTTTGTCGGGGATAAATGTTGAGCTGCCTGTAGCAAGAAGGGAAAAAGTAATTGAAGATGGTGCTCCCTCGTACAACTGTTTTGTGTATAGATATTTAAAGATCCTTCTCTTAGCCCAACATTCCATCATTCCCCTCTGTCTTAAATGCTGGCTTCTAAGCCTGGTGCTTGCAGAGGCTACTCCAGGCAAGTCAGTTTCTACCTCCTCTGCAGCTTCCTAAATCAGATGTTTTGGGCTATGGTTCCATGTCTCTGTTTTATCAATCAGCATGCTCTCATTCACTTTTCATCTTCCAGAACTTCGTTGAAATGTTTTATCCATCAATTACCTACCCACTTATCCATTCTTTTGTGGGGTTTGGAAAATGAACGGGTATAAAACTCACTAACCCTCCTAAACAGGAAATGTCATTCTTCTGTACATGGCACCACTTTTGTTTTCTTACCGATAAACCATTTAAGTCTTCCTATTAGTTTTCTAAGTCACTATGTTTAAATCATCCAAACATAGTGGCTTAAAACAATATAAATTTAATACTCTGATAATTCTGTAGGCCCAAAGTCTAAAAATGAGTCCTACAGGAATAAAAATAAGGGGCTATTTTTTTCCTGGAGGGTCCTGGAGAAAACCTGATCCTTGTCTCTTCCAGTTTCTGGTGGCTGCCAACACTCCTTGGCTCATGGCTGTATTATTCCAACTTCTTGTTCCTTTATCACATTTCCTACTCCCTCTTGCATAGTCAAATCTCCCTTTGCCTTCCCCTTATAAGGCACTTGTACTTCTATTTTGTGCCTGCCTAGATTACCCAGGGTATTCTCCCCCTCTCAAAGTCCTTTATCTAATCTTCGAAGTCCCTTTTGCCATGTAAGGTAACAGTCATAGTTTCCAGGGATAAGGACCTGGTTATCTTGGAGGCATTTTCTACCTAACAGGCTTCCTTGGTTTCTGCCCTTCTGTTACTACACACCTCCAGTCAGTAATGAAGTTGCATGGATTGATTAGTCTGTTGGCTCTTAACTCTGAACACATTAGAATTACCTGTGGAGCTTTAATGAACACCATGGACCTGGTTCCATTTTGATGCTAAGAGAATTAATTGCTCTGAGAAGTTAAACCTGATATGCTTTAAAAAACTTTTCATTTTGGTAAAATTTTTAAACTTACAAACAAGTTGCAAGAAAGGTACAAATAACTCACATATACCCTTGATTCACCAGTTATTTACATTTTGCATCATTTTCTTTATAATTTTTCTTTATTTTTTTTCTGAATTGTTTGAGAGTTAAGTCCTTAACCTGTAAAAGTCCTCCAGTATTGTACTTCCTAAGAATAAGAATATTCTCTTTCATAACCATAGTGCTATTACCAACACCAGGAATTTAACATAGATACAGTATAGCTTGCTTTTCCACCAGGTATATATTAGTGATATCAAGATTGCAAAATATACTTTATTGTTTCTATTTACCTGGAATATCTCTGCCCATCCCTTTATTTTTATCCTCTCTGAATAGAGTGCTTCTTGATTAAGCATATAGTTGGGTTTTGCTTTGTGAGCTAGAGAATCTTTTAGCAAGTGAGTTAAGCCTTATACATATTTATTGACAAAAGGGATGTGTTTGGTCTAAACTCTGCTATGTTATTTCATACTATTATTATTTTTTTGACTTTTATTTATTTATTTATTTTTATTTATTTTTAATAAATTTTTATTGTTCATATTATTACAAATGTTCCTTCCCCCCCCCCTCCATTGCTCTCCTCCACCATGTTCCCACCCCACCCTCTGCCCTTTCCCCACCCCCGATTGTCCTCATCCATAGGTGCAGTTTATGTTCAGTCTCTTCCCACATCCCCCTCTTCCCTTTTCCCCAAGAATCGTCACTTCACTCCCCTTCCATACCTCCGATTCTATTATATTCAACAGTTAATATTGTTCATCAGATTTTTTTTTTAAATTTCCTTGGTTTTTAGATTCACTTGTTGATAGTTACATATTTGTTGTTCATAATTTTTATCTTTATTTATTTTCTCTTCCGAAAGAACCCCCTTCAGCAATTCATATAATTCTGGTTTGGTGGTGATGAACTCCTTTCGCTTTTTTTTTTTTTTTTTTTTTTTTATTAGTGAAGCTCTTTGTCTGGCCTTTGATTCTGAGTGATAGCTTTGCTGGGTAGATTATCTTTGGCTGTAGGTTCTTACTATTGATCACCTTGAATATTTCTTGCCATTCCAGTCTGGCCTGCATGGTTTCTGTTGAGAAATCAGCTGACAATCGTATAGGTGCTCCTTTATAGGTAACTACCTGCTTTGCTCTTGCTTGCTGCTCTTAATATTCTCTCTTTGTCTTTTGCTCTTGGAATTTTAATTATGATTTGTCTTGGTTTGGTCCTCTTTGGATTTGTAAGTCTAATTCTTTCACCAGGTAGGGGAAGTTTTCTGTCACTATTTCTTTCAGTATGGTTTTTTAAAAAAAATATACTTTATTGATTTTTTACAGAGAGGAAGGGAGAGAGATAGAGAGCTAGAAATGTCGATGAGAGAGAAACATCAACCAGCTGCCTCTTGCACACCCCCTACTGGGGATGTGCCCAAAACCAATGTACATGTCCCTGACTGGAATCAAACCTGGGACCTTTCAGTCCGCAGACCGACGCTCTATCACTGAGCCAAACCGGTTTGGGCTCTTTCAGTATGTTTTCAATATCTTGCTCTCTCTCATCTTCTGGGACCCCCATAATTCTGATGTTGGTTCGCTTGAAGTTGTCCCAGAGGTTTCTTACATTATCTTGAATTTTCTGGATTCTCTTGCCTTCTTGCTTCTGTGGAGGAGTGTCTTCTGGCTCTTTATGTTCCAAATCTTTGCCTTGATTCTTGCGATCTTCCATTCTGTTTTTTAGGACTCTGTATAATATTTTTTATTTCAGACAATGTATTCTTTATTTCTTGTTGATCCCTTATCATTTCTTGTTGATTCCTTATTAATTCTAGTTGATCCCTTTTCATATTCTCATAGGTCTTATCGACCTTTTCTAGAAAATTCTTGAAAAACCTTATAAGCGTAGATTTGAACTCTATATCCAGTCTCTTTTTGTCCTCCATTTCTTTCGTTTGTGATCTATTTCGTTGTCTCATTTTCACAGCTTCCCTGATGGGGCGGGGTTTCAGGGTGGAGCCTACAGTCTTGGCTTCTGTGAGCCCCGCCTATGCGGTTCCTGAGTCTCATTAATCCCCAGGGTCCTTCAGTCTAGGCTCTCCCCCAATGAGCCCGGAACTGGGGTTCAGTTCAGTTGGAAGTGGAGCTGGAGGTGGCATTCAGAGCAGTCCTGAGTTTTTGTCTCCTTCCCTCCAGGGCAATCCCGCGGCACAGCCAACTGTCCCTTTTCTGCATGCAATGTGCACGCCTTGGGGGGCTCTGCTTTTCCCTTGGGGTTCCACCTTACAGCCCAGCTCCCTATGGATGAGCCTGGGTCCCCGGGGTCTGGCCTAGAACTGGGTTTCAGAGCAGTCGAAACTGGGGCCCAGCACAGCTGGAGCTTTTGTCTCCTTCCCTCTAGGCTAGGAGTGTCGAACTCAATCAGAGAAGGGGCCAAAATCTAAAATCCAGCCTAAATCGCGGGCCGAATGGTTTACTGAACAGTCATAAACTGTCATTGTGATGGAAACGCAGCGGAGTGCAGTGATGACAGCGCGGTGCGGGCCACATTGCAAGGCCTGGCGGGATGGATTTGGCCCGAGGGCCTTGTGTTTGACACATGTGCTCTAGGCACTCAGCTGCCCTGCCCTTCCTCTCTGTGCACGCCGTGTGTCTCTGTACCTTAGGCTTTTACAGCTCCTCCGCTCTTCCTTCTGGTTTTCTCTTTCCTTCTCGTTGTAGAATTTCCAGTCAGTCAACTTTCCTGTAGTTCTGGGTAATGTCCATTTTATATTTTAGTTGTATTTTATTGAAATTGTTGTGTGCGGCTGCGGCTAGGTGTTTACCTGTGCAGCCATCTTGGATTCTCCCGAACAATTCATCATGCTATTATTTCTACATTTATATTACATTTGCTGTTACTCTGCATACTTTTTTTTTCTCCCCCTTTAAAATTATTTTTGTACTTAGGTGATACATATTTTTAGAGATTCTCTTTGTATTTATACCTATTAAAAATGCCCTTAGCCACACCCATTGGGGTGGCTACTGAAAGGAATTTCAGGGACAAAATAGGCAGGTTTAAGGAATAAAGAGAGTCCATGGGAGGAATGCATAGGAGAGGGCTTGGAGCTGCCAGAAGGCATACATTCACAGAGGATAAAGAAAAGTCACAGAGCCAAAACCCATTTGGCTCAGTGGTAGAGTTTTGGTCTGAGGACTGAAAGGTCCCAGGTTTAATTCCGGTCAAGGGCATCTACCTGGGCTGCAGGCACATCCCCAGTAGGGGGTGTGCAAGAGGCAACTGGTCGATGTTTCTCTCTCATCAACATTTCTAGCTCTCTATATCTCTCCCTTCCTCTCTGTAAAAAATAAATAAAATATATTTTAAAAAAAAGAAAAGAAAAAGAAAAGTCACAGAGTACCAGGAAAAAGGAAACATACTTTCACAAAAGATAGAGAAAAGTCGATGGATGCCAGAAAGAGGGAAACGTATTTTTACAGGAGTTAGAGGCACATTGCCAGATAAGGAGAGAAAGAGGGGGGCACCACATGGGTTTTGGACTTTAAAACTGATATTCTGCAAAAGAGTGACCAATCAGAAAAGCCCAAAGTCATAAAATGGGGAAGGGGTCCAATTAGAAGGGAGCATGAGAGACAAAAAATGATAGCCTTTAAAACCTTAGAAAAAGGGGGCTCAGTTGGTTCCCCACTTGGAAACCCTTGCCTATGTGGGAGTTTGTACTTGCTTCCAATAAAGTTCATTCTTTTTACTAACAAGTCCTTTTAGTCCAAGAATTTTATTCTTCAAACTTTAGGAGGCAAGAACCTGCAAGGGGGAGATCTGCTTCCTGAACCCCACATTTCACTACTACTAAAAAAACAAAAACAAAAACAAAAACCCACCACAGAAAGTAATAAGTATTGGTAGGGATATGGAGAAATTATAACCTTTGTGCATTGTTGATAGGATTATAAAATGGTGCAAGTACTATGGTACTTCCCAAAAATATCAAAATATGAATTACCATATGATCCAGCAATCCTACTTCTGGGTATATGTCCAAAAGAATTTAAAGCAGGGCTTGAAGAGTTATTTGCATATGTATGTTCATGGCAGCACTATTCACAATAATCAAGAAGTGGAAGCAACCCAAGTGTGATACATTATATATTACAATACTATGCAGCCTTCAAAAGGAATGAAATTCTGACATATGCCACAACATGGAAGAATCTTGACAACATTACTAGTATGGTAAGTGAAACAAGCCAGTCACAAAAAGATAAATACTATATGATTCCACTTTTATGGGGTTTTCTAAAGTAGTTATATTCATAGATATAGCAATAGAACACTATTGAACTGTACACTTAAAAATGGTTAAAATGGCAAATTTTACATCTATTTTTTACTATCCTAATAAAGAGAGAATATGTTAATTAAGCATCACGCCCTCACAAAAATGGCAGCGTCCACAGCCAATAGGAGGGAATATTCAAATTGACTTTCACGCCCTCAAAGATGGCAGCACCCATAGTCACACCACTGGGATGGCAGGCACGCTGCACTTTGAGTGCCTGCCCTTGGAGTCCCTCCAGCCTCCCCAGGCCCCCAGCCAGCAAGGGACAGGCCAAGGTATAGGCAAGCCTCAGATGGCAGCTGCACATCCTTCCAGGGCCACCTGAGGCTCAGGTAACCAGGGCTGGCCAAAGCTTGAACTGCCTGCAGTGGCAGCAGCAGAGGTATAATGGGGGTGTTGCCTTCCCCTGATCACCAGGTCGCCTCCCACCCCTGAGGGCTCCTGGACTGTGAAATGGGGCAGGCCAGGCTGAGGAACCCCTGCTCTAGTGCATGAATTTTCATGCACCGGGCCTCTAGTAATAAAATAAGTGCCCTTAGCTCCTTGTTTTTAATTTAACTTCTATTTTTCAGCTTTAAATGGTATCCTTTGATTCCCACCTATTGTGTATATAATAGTCAATAAGTGTATGCATTATTTGTTCTGAAAACATCTCCAGGTGATATTATTATGTAGCTGCAGCTGAAAATCACTGGGCTGCTCTCTCATCCATCCCTTTCCCTCCAGTCTTGCATTATCATTTTAGCCCAGCTTTCATCAGTCCTCACAAACTGTAAACACCTCTATCTGGCTTTTCCCAAATTGTCTATTCAAGTCTCTCTAAATATTATTCCCAGAGCAATCTTGCAAAAACTCTGCTTTGTGTCACATTTTCTATTCTTAAAGTCAATGTTTGTTTGTTTTTCCCATTGCCTCAAACTTGAAAGGTGAATTGATTTGATTCCTAGCAGGGTCACTTATCTCTTATGTGACCTTTGTGAAGCAATCTAAGGGGCAAACACAGTTGCTGGATCATAACAAGTGCTCAATAAAGATCCTTCCATTCTCTCTTTGTTGAACTGGTTCCCCATTGTTTCTGTTGGCTCACCCACTCCCTCAATTCCCCTACCTGCCCTCCCCCACCATCTCTCACAGCCATCTTGGGGTTTTAAAATCAGACCAAATTCATGTACCACCTCTTGCCAGAACACTTCATCCAGAAATGATCCTGCTTTTCTCTAACCAGCCATAGGACACTCTCTGACATGTGGATCCCTTTAGTGACTATTTATTCACTTTTGCTCTGCATCCCCCCCCCCCAAAAAAAAAAAGTAAATAAAGTTAAATAGAAACAGAAACCCAAACACAGGTGAAGGCGAGCAGATTGAGCACTCCCTACCATAGAATTAAGAAATTACATAATTTGTTTTGAAAACTTGTAGCCTTGATTAGAACACTTGCTGTCCCGTACCCTTAACTGTTTGGCAAGTTACACATTATACAAACCTATATTACCGAAAGCTCATGAGTACAGGGTCTGGGTCTTAAGCATCTCTGTACTTAATACAACACCTTGGAAAGCAATAAATATTTCGTGTGTAATGGTGTCTGATAGCTGACACTTATTGAATGCTCATTATCTACTTGGCCCTGATCTAAGTGCTTTACAGTAAATCCTTACAGTAACTTATGAAGTAGATTCCATTATCAGCTTCCTTTTACTACTATTGGACTCTGAAACTGAGGTTCACACAAGTGAAGTAGTTTGTCCAAGTTTGTGTAGCAAGTATGTATGTGACAGAGGCTGAGCTGGGAGGAAAATTTGAACAGTATTATCTTAAACATTCATGATACCCTGCCTGCTCGTGCCTGACTGTCATTGATGGACTAACAAAATATGGTCATTTAATTATATGCTTGCAAATTATAATTGTTCATATTTTGTTCCCAGATGTAGCATATTGATATTTTCTGCTTCACTGAATTTCTAAGTAAGTAAAGGTCAATGATCCTCTCAGTGTTGACCAGGTGAACTGGAGTTCCCTTTGGGGTCAGCACCTTTGCATTTTAAAACTAACCTTGCCACCTACTTGACTCGTGGCCTGGAACAAGTCACTTGATCTTTCTTGTTTCTCATCTCAGAATTCTGTCATTGGGCATTTACGTAGGATTTGTTGCCGTAGTAATAGAAAATAATACTGACCTATCTTTCAGGAGTGATTGTCATGGGGATTAAGTAATTTACAGCTGTGAAGAGCTTTCAACGTATGAACTGCTAAACAACAGTGAGATCATAAAGAGAATTTAAAACACCATCAGTTTGTGGAGCGTGCCCATTTGATGCCCATCATTATATGTTTAACTATTAACATTACTACTCATAATAAACTTTTATGAGGTACTTTAGGTGGTTGAAGTGTTTTTATGAGAGCTAATTAGTTGTTCCAACCAGCTCTATGAGGTAGGCCAGTATTTTTATCATCCCTCTTCTGGAAATTACATTAAATTGGTGCATGCGTCATTAAAAAAGTCTTAAACTTTTAGGTATTTGGAAGCACTGCGATCGGAAACATTTCTCACACAGCACACACTCCTAACATAACACTCCAGAGGTGAGGCAATGGGAAAGTGGATTCTGCTTGTGTTTCCCAACATTGTAACATTGGCAGGTCTTTCTATTTTTAAAAATATATATTTTATTGATTTCTTACAGAGAGAAAGGGAGAGGGATAGAGAGTTAGAAACATCTATAAGAGAGAAACATCTATCAACTACCTCCTGCACATCCCTGACTGGGGATGCATCCAGAACCAAGGTACATGCCCTTGACTGGAATCGAACCTGGGACCCATCAGTCCGCAGGCCAATGCTCTATCCACTGAGCCAAACCTATTAGGGCAGGTCTTTCAATTTTTAATTGTTTTGAGGATTGTCCATTAAGGATGAGGCAGTTCTTGTGTAGGTACTTTTGTATATCACTCTGGGTTCATATAAGAAAATCAAGCCCATAGTGGATATTTCAAACACAAGAAATTGGTACGCATGTTTTGGATGGGAGCAGTAGGTGCTGGAAGAACGACAAAAAAGAAGAGGCCATACCCAAAAGCCAGTAACCTCCAGGACTGGGGAGCAAAAGGGACATAGAGTTAGCAGAGTCCTGGAGCACCACTTGCTGTTGTGCTGGAGCCACTTCAGGAGGCCCACTTCAGGAGCTAAAGTCAAAAGGCAGCTGCTACCAGAGATGCTGCCAAAGCAAGAAAGAAGCACAGCCTCTCCTGTGCTCCTAGCCTGAGCTTGCACAACGCTTCCCATTGTAGAAGCTAATGGGTAGAAGTACACAGTGTGGAAAATATAGGCTGTAGGTTTTTAGTTCTAGCTTTACACAGCTAAGTGGAGAAGGAGAGATGCAGGGCTAAGAAGTAACTGGCAGGTCTTGTAAGTTCACTAATTTTTTCCTGGAGCTCAAGGAGATTCAGAAGCTTGCTCCAAGGCTTTTACGGCAGCAAGTGGTGGACCTGCTATTCAAACTCGAATTTGCTAATCCAAGTGTAATGTGTGTTCTCAGCATCACACTTCATCTCTGTGAGTCTTAGTGGCTCACCTTCCTGGTGGAGCTTCAGTGGCAGATGGTAAGAATGTTCATCTCTACTTTTGTTCAAGGGTGGAATGAGGATTAAAATAAATCATGGGTAGTACATAAAAACACTTGGTTGTCATTAATGCAAACCATAAACACAATCTAATATTGTCATTTGTAAATACTTTTTCAAAAATGTTTGTAAACATTTCATAAATCCAAGATTAAGATGAGATTTCTCTTCCCTTAGAATGTATAGTAGTTGGAGTGCCTTATATTTAGGTTGCAGTTGAAATGGAGTATGTAGGGGGACCATCCTTCAGTTGGTGGTTGCTGCTGTTGGATTCAAATGGAGCTTACAGAACAGGTTAAAGAATTACTCACAGCTTCTAATTTATCTTTACAGGCTTTAAAAATGATGTCTGGTTTCAGTTATACTACCCTAATTTTTTAAATAGGAATTATTATTATTATTATTATTATTACTAACCCCATTGTATAGAAAGGAAACTTAGATATTATATGTGTTCATGAAATAGTTGTCTAGAAACAAATAATGGATGTCCAGGGTCCTGACTTCCATGCTGTCAATGGGCATGGTGGCGGCTGGGTAAACTGAGGCCAGTCATTTACCTCTCTGAAACTCAGTTTCTTTCCAGTAAAATAGGAGTGCTTATCCCATCTATCTATCATGTGAGCTTGAGGCTTCATTGTGATGGTGTATATAAAAATGTTTGGTAAAAGTTAAAGTGCTAAACCAATGTCACGGACTACTACCAAGTTGTCTTGCTGCCTCCTAGACTATAAAAATATGTCTTCTGCAAACATTGAGAATCCTTATGAAGAAACATGACTGTAGCATCCTATCATCCATCATTTCTCAATGTCATGAGCTGTACTTAATGTTTATGCCCACCCTTCCCCATCAGAGACAATGAAATCACTCTTATGGTTCTTATGGCCAGTTGTTTTCTTCCCAAGTAATAGCCTTATCATTTGTATTGCTCTGAAGAAGGTAATATTGGAATCACTCGTCTGAACCTCTGCTTTTCATCAATCTCTTTTTGGCTGCAGAACCCCATGGAGGGAGACGATATCCAAATTGCTTTCAATCCAGTAACTCACCCCAGACAATAAAAACAATGACAGCAAATCTAGACCCCCTTACCCTGGAAGTTAAGTGAGCAACCATTTGTACCACCTTTGATCTGTTTGTTTAAGATGCCAACCATGGTTGTCACTCTGAGAGCTCCCCCCCCCCCCCCTTTTTGGGAGTGATCTATCTATTTTCCTCTCTGTAGGCTCCAAACCTTTATTGTCCCTTTGACTGAGCAGGGCTGGCAGGGACTCAAGCTCTGCTATGTCTTCCTTCCCACATGCATGAGGCCACTCAGGGTCAGAAGCACATTTTTAAATGAGGACTCTCTTTCCTTTTGAACCAAACCCAGAGTTCAGAGTCCATTCTACTGCCCAAACTATTATTCTGGACAGCAGCTAATTGATACAATTCCATCTTCCTCATGGTTTAAAGTGACCAGAAGAGGGACTCATAGCACCACGTGATCCCCAGATTCCTGGGCATCCCCCTTCATGTCCATATTCCAGTATATTACATAGGCATGCATTTGTATCAGCCAGAGCAGGGTGATGAACATAATAGTACGGTTAAATCCCATCCCCAATAATTCATGGCCTGGGAAGGAGCTACTGGAGAGATCCATTTGACTTCAACTCCTCAATGCCACAAATGCTTTCAAAACAATTTGTGGGTAAATAATATAACTCTCCAAAATTAGTGTGCTTACTGAAAGGCAACTATACCCAAAGGAAACATTTCTGTTTGAATTTAATTGATTTAAAATTAGCGTTTCCTTTCTTTTGATGGCTTCATCCTTGTTTACTAGGAAAACATTTGTAGCAAAACACACACTGTGTGTGTACCTGGGCATTGATAGTCTCACTGGCAAATATTCTCTACCACAGTGCCTCGGTACATATTTGCTTTAGAGACCTGAACCCCTCTGAAGGAATCATTCGAGTCTCCCAAGGAAATGCTATTTTTTACTTGACAAGAGCAATGTTGATGTTTAAAATCACCTTTTCAGAACAGTCCTAAGGATATTCCTTGTCCTGTCAAGCTACTGAGCTTGTGAAAAACAGCAGAAAATATTCTGTTAAGCAACATCGGTTCTCTTTCTCTTTCCTTGATTTTTGGAAGGATGGGGAATAAGGGAAGATGGGTGATTGGTTATCTAACAGTTGTTTCTTTATCTGAAAGGAGAAGATTCTCCAGGGAATTCGTAGCATGCAGGGGATTCTAAGAAACGGATGATGAATGCACATGGTCATTTTAGATAAAGGTTCCAATTTACTTTATGGTCCCTATTCCTCTAACAGTTTAAACACCAACATGTCTGTGTATCTCTCTATGTAGACACACATATAAGTATATGTATCTACACACACACACACACACACACACACACACACATAAATGAAAACAATTATATATAAGGAAGAAATTTCCCAAGCTTTGAATTGAACAACTTACACTTAGGAACTGGCAAACATTGTTTCCCTCAAATGCACATTACCTACCATTTTACAGTCTTGATATCCTCTTTATTCATATCCATAACACATTATGCTTTCCTCTCTTTGACTCCATCATCATTGTTTTCCTTTGGTCCTACTGTATTATTTGTGGGCCCTGACCCTTTATTTTTCTGAAGGTTAAACATAGCCATGCTCAGTGACCTGTCAAGTAAACTGTGGCTATTCCAGAACCATTTTGGAAAACTCCCAGGATCCTCCTTGTTTTATCCCAAACTGGCTTCTTTTCTACTCTGGTATCTACCTGGCTCTACTCATGTTTGCCAGCAGCGTTTGATTTGGCTTTTGGCCCTGGCTCCCCTGGCTCTGACTCTCAGTACTTCTTTAGGTTTTGGCTGGGTCTCCCTTTTCTGATTCTTCATATTCCAGACGGATCAGATATAGAGACCTATACCCCGCTTCTGCCCCTGGAGCCCAAGCTCCAGCACCAGCTCAGTATCAGGCCTCCTGGATCCCTACAAGGGCTAGAAGGAAGGTGAATAGTGAGAATGTAAGCAGTGAGGATATGGTGTGTTTCTGATCATTTTCATGCTGGTAACAATAACATTATATTAACAATAAGAAACATAATAAAATAATAGCTGATGCTCTTTGAACCCACATTATGTGCCAGGCATAGAGTATGCTAAATACTTATATGGATAATCTCCTGTTGTGTTTTGCTTGTTTTCCCAACTCTACGCATATCACCCAGGGCTAGAGATCATGTCTTACATTGGTTGACACTATAGTCTAATAGAGCTAATGGTCTTGTGTATCTTTTAGTTAGCCCCATCTATAATAATAAAAGCATAATATGGTAATAACAGGGGTGAATCTGATAGTCATTTTTATAGTGCATGCCTCTCTTTCTTTCCATGGCTGCTTAGAAAACTGATAAACCCAAGCAGGATGGAGAAAACTGTGCCTCCTGAAAATTTGGAATTGGAATGAATGGATACCAGTTATTCAGTTTTATGGATCATTTGAACAGAGGACAATTAAACTCTGGGCCATGGCCTCCATGTTTGGACATAGAAACATGAAGCAGAAATTAGAGAAGAAAAATCTCAGATGAGAAACCACGAGGCCCTGGAGGAATGGAGTTAGACAGGCAGCATGAGCTACTGCTTGGCTTCTGAAGAGCTTTTTACTTCCCAGCTCCAGATACACAAGCAGCCCTGCCTCCATGATAGTTCATGCCCTTGGATCTTCTGAGACTCCAGAATTCTGCCCAATAAACTCCTGCTTTGGGTGAAGTTAAAGAGGGTTTCTAACACTTGTCATCCTAAGAGCTTTAACTTGGATGTTCTGAAAACTATTTGCTGGCATTATTTGCTCCAAGCATTTTTTGCCATTGGCTAGGCATAGGAAGTATCCTACTCCCACCAGTGCCACGGCTGTGCACACCCTCAGGTGCACACATCCCCAGGTGCATGCGTCCCCAGGTATGCATGTCCTCAGGTGGCCCCTGCCCAGCTGTGTGGCCAGGAAATAGCATTTTTCAGCTCGGGTGGCCTGACCTTTTTGTTCACCCTGAAGCTCCCAGGGAAGAATGCAGCTTCCAGCTGATACTTGCAAATTTGCTCTCATTGACACCTTTCTCATACTTTCCTGTGCTGCTGCCCATCCATTTCTCTTTGCTTTTGCAGTTGCACTGTCACTCATTGTTTGCTAATGACTAGTTGGCAGCCACAGAGAAGAGAAGTGCCAGCCCGCTTGGCCTTCAGACTGGAAAGAAGCATGTTTTCTAGAGAATGAAAACATTATTTGGTAGGAAGCATGTTCCAGCACTGAATATTTCTTTTTCGAAGTCCTGCTGGGCTCCTTCTGTCTCTTAGTATCTGCCTTCCTTTGTCATTTCCTCCCTCCCACTCCTTCCCAGATGGAGACTGGCAGGGCCATCTTATTTGGGGATGGGGCGCCTTGAAGGCGAGTGTGGTCGCTAGAGGAGACTCCACTGAAGAAAATAAGTCTCCTGAGCCTGTAGAATGAACTTACCCTTGCTTGTGATTTAATATTGTTCCCGAGAAGGACAGGACTCTTGACATAATTTCTCTCATTATCTTTCTGTTCACCTGGAGAATGCTCCACCCACCCAACTCCCTCAGAACCCCTAAAAGCCCTCCGAGGCCACACCTTACCCTGTGTCTAGCTGTGAATAATGTTTTGAACTTCGACAACAGCGTTGGTTATTTGTTTGTTATTTACTATACACCAAGCAGACTTTTAGGACTCAGTCAAAACGCCAGTCAGGTTTGCACAGTCCTCTAAGCACTTCTCGGCCAGTAGAGGGCGTTGAGTCCCTGTTTTATTTATTTTTTCCTATTAAGCTAAGCGGCAGCCTTAGGAGAGCAATTGACTCTTGGATCCACACGGTTCTCTATGCATAAATAATAACACAACAACCAAAAGTTCATCTGTTGAAGGCAGATAGGCAAAACAAATATTAGTACTGATAAATGCAAACCAGGTAGCCCGTATAGAACACTGCTCTGGGCACTGGGTCACAATGGTTTCTGGTGACCATACTTTTCATGCTGCTTGCTCAGGTTAGAAATGAAGCTACAAAAAACGCAGCAAGGGCCTCTTGCTAGTGAGGAGCAGCAGGTAATATATTTGTTTGTATTATGGGATTGCAGTTCTCCTAGAAGGAACACTTGACATTTTGATGAGTGCCTCCAGGGAGAAAAGGTACTAACTTCAGAACTTAGTTTTAATTATACTAAGGAGATTACATTATTCAAAAGCATCCCACTGGTAAGGTGCAACATTTCCTGAAACAGTTTAGTGGAAAATGCCACATTAATCAGTTCAATATTTCACTCAGAAGGTTTAATGATGGGAGAAGTTTAAAGGACCGTAGCAGGATAATGCAGAAGGGAATGGGAAAAAAAGAAGGTTCACTTAGAGAAAAAGGTTGAAACAGTTAGTCCTTGTACCTTTCCCCATTAAAAAAAGGTTGAATCAGTTGTTAGTCCTTGTGTCTTTCCGCATTAAAAGTGGGCTGGCTGTGTGAGAAACCCAGGAAAGGTCACAATGTGGGACCCCACCATTCCTGAAATGGGAGGACCAGGAAAAGGCAACCAACACATATGGGAGAGAAAGTGTGTTATGTTCAAGCATGTCCTCTGCCCAGCAGTTTACCTCTGCTCCTCTGTTAATTGGTCAGGCTGGTAGCCAATAGCTGAGACTCTCTTCCTTCCCACCCAGAGGGACAAAAGATTTCAGAAAGGTTTGTACTTCAAGGTCGCCAAAATACACCTGCATGCGTGCACACACATATGGGCCTATTGAGATGCTGAAATACTGAGTGGTGAACAGTGAAGATTGGAAATTCAATACAGATCTTAATGTTTATACACATCAAACCAGCCTGCGGTTAGTCAAACTAGAGGAACAATGAAAAAATAGATCAAGATCCTTTGTTCTCTTGGGGGAGAGGTCCAGCAAAAAAAATTTGGAAGCCTTCATGGCTTCTTGGCTAAACCAGTGAGGGGCACTATTAAGGGGCAGAAATAATTACTGTCTGTGGGTGTTTCTTAATGTTTTTTGAGTCCAAGTGTTAGTTTAATTTCTGTTTAGTGCTCACCACAAAGAAGCCAAAGTACCTTAGAATAGAAACTAAAATCAATACGGAAATAGCATAGAATGTATACCATGTGATACTTCCCTGTCCTATATTCTTTTCTCTCTCTCTTAGTAAATGCTGTAACAGACTTTTGTAATCACACTGTGGCTCCCTCTAGCTTTGTCTATCTTTGCTTTTACCTTCACATCTCTCTGCTTTTGTCCGATTCTTTTCTTCCTCCTACAAGTCACCTTATTTCTTTCCCATACTAGGAAGAAGCAAGTGTCCATGTAACTTTATGTATTTCCTTTCACATACTAGTGTACCTGCCATTGCAGGAGTCTAACTTTAGAGCTCTTTGAAATGCTAGCTAACTTTTCCTAATTTAGGAATTCCTAAGCTTTTTGGTGATAACATTATTCCATTCTTGTTCTATTTCTGCTTTGCTTACAAGATCCTATCAAAGTGATATAATGTATATTTATTAAAAAAGTTATAGTGAATCTGAATTTTGTTTTAAAATATGCATTATAGCCCATGATATTTTAAATAACCTTCCAGGGAAACAATGAATATAATTTCATGAATGAAATTAATATTGATGCCATGATACCAAGGTTAACATATAGCATCCATGCTTGAAGGAGACACAAGCAGAAGTATTTGGTCTCCTAGCAAAATGGCTTCTGTCATTGTCTCGATCGTGCTGGAAAGTCACTGTTGGATGTTTCTATTTTTGTCTTGCTTTGTTTATTTATCACTCAAAGTTCTTTGTTTGGTTTGGGGCTAATCCTTCTAATTACATTGAATGCAGAGTCTTTGATTAGCTTGTTTTGGGCTCCTCATTTGTTTGTTCTTATAACCCCTATGGCCTGGTCCTGACCAGGAGCAGAGATGCTGAAATCCATGGAGTTAACATGTATTTTCTTGTCCTGATAACTATTTGCCATTGCTATTTCACTTTTCAAAATGTGGTTGACTGTATCTGTGGAATTTTACCAAATGAATTTTCTAAGCCTCATAGTCTTACCATATTCTTTTAAAAAATATATATATTTTATAAGTGTTTATTGATTTCAGAGAGAGAAAGGGAAAGGGATAGAGAGATAGAAACACTGATGAGAGAAACATTGATTGGCTGCCTCCTGCATGCCCTCACCAGGGATTGAACTGGTGACCTCCTGGTTGATGGATGGACACTCAACCAGTAAGCCATATCACCTGGGCCTTACCATTATTCTTAACAAAAGGTTGGAAAAGTACGGTACACTTTTTATAACAAAACTGGAGGCCCGGTGCATGAAATTCATGCAAAGGCAGGGCCCCTAAACCTGGCCAGCAATCAGGGCCTATTAGTTCACAGTCTCCCTGCCTCCCTACCTTCTCATTCCTTCACTCCTTCAGTGCCTTGCTGCCACCACTGGTTGCCTGCCATGTTCCACGCTGCTCCTGGTGGTCAGTGCATGTTATAGTGATCGATTGAACTCCCGTTCTCCCAGTAGAACTCCTGAGGGGACACTTTGCATATTAGCCATGTATACTGTGTAGATAGATAGGTAGGTAGGTAGGTAGGTAGGTAGATAGATAGATAGATAGACAGATAGATAGATATTAGAAAACAATTCTAAATGCTAAGTCACCTAAGAATCGTTGGATATGCTGCATTAAGCTATTCACATACACTGACAGAAAATCTCCTTTATTGGTTTAACCTTCCTTGTTAAAATAGCTAAATTTTCATTTGACACAAAGATTTCAGTGGGAAAAAAAGTTAAAGGACACCTCACTCATTCTCTCTCTAGAGAGGGCCTGGGTTTTAATTCTGAACCGCCCCTCCCAGCCCCTGTTTCACAATCACCTTTTATGACTTTATGAATGGTTGATGGAGCTGCTGCTGGACTGACCTCCTCCTGTGCTGATAATCTCTTCCCTTATTATTTTTTCATCTCTTATGATGCGATTTCACTGTCGTTTGCAAAGGCTTGTTATCTGCCTTTTATTGGACAGTACCCATCTTTTAGCAATTGAGCTCAGAGAGCCATGGCCTTCCAAAGATTTTTTCTATGGTGTTGGGCTTCAAAATCTTCTATTTGACTCACTAAATGCATTAACCTTTTCTGGCTCCATTTTTTTCTTTATTTTCTTCAACATTCCAACTTATTCCAATGTTTAGTTTCTTTAGAATCATACAGCTGCCTATCACAATTACTCTTATACTTGTTGCAAACAGCTACATATTGTATTATGTTTAAATCAAGAAAATATTTGAAGTTGATTTTTTAAAAATAAATTCCATCTATTTAAAATTCAGAAAATTTAATGTTCTTTTGTTATTTAATGCTTTTATTACTGCAGTGCCACTGAATGTTTGTATTACTTTTTTGCTAACATTTTAGAAATTAAAAATTAGGATTATAGTTGTTCTCAATCTTACCATATTTCAAAATCATCTGCAAACATTTTAAAACTCAACTGCCCAAGTCAGACTTCCTGAGATTCTGATTCAAATTGGTATGGGGCTTAAACAACTGTTTAGAATGACAGTGAGAACACTGCAGGGAAATGTCAGGCAGTGAGGAGGTTCCAGCATATATTGTTATTAAACACAATACTTCAGAACTGGCTCCTTTTGTCTTTCTCTGATTTATCTTTTAAGCTTTAATTATAGAATGTGGTTTGCTTTCTGATATATCTTAATATTATATTCTACAAAGCAGAATTTTAAAAATTACTTGAAATAAGGAAAACATTAATTTAAAACAAAAATGTATTCATCAATGCCCTTTCTTTGAAATGTAAAATTCTCAACAACTTTTCCTTTTTGACAGCAACAGAAGTTTGCATTTGATTTAGGAAATGGTTTTTCTCCACTTGGAACATCTATTAAAAAAATTTAAAAATATACATGTTATGATCCAGCAGTTTCATTTTTAGGAATCTTTCTTGCAAAAGTACTTGTACACGTGTATGGGAATTTTCACAGGCACATTGAATGCCATGGCAAAAAACAACAACAACCAAACAACAAGAAAAACCAAAATGACTATCATTGAGGCAAAGGCTAACTAGAATTTGGAACTCTAAAATGGAGGAACATGCAGTAAAAATGAGCTCTGTGTTCTGTCTTGGAAAGGTGTATGTGATCTATTTTAAGTGAAAAAACAAAAACAAACACCCACAACAAACACGGTGAAGATAATTGTAAACAGTGTGACTCTCCTCATCCCCACCCTCCTTTCTTTTGGTAAAAGGGAGCACTTTGTGGTGTGTGTGTGTGTGTGTGTGTGTGTGTGTGTGTGAATTCTCCATATTGCTAACCAGAGGTTTTTTCCTGGGGAGTGTGTTCAAGCTGTGGATAAGGAAGGACTTTCACTGTATTACTGTATCATTTCACAGTTTTTCTTCAACAAGCATACATCCATTACCTGTGTAATTAAAAGCAAAAGGAAAGAATAAACAACCAAAAGTAGAAACAGCAATTCTAGGGCCTAAGTCTCAGGCTGGACTCTCCTGCCTCCTCCCCAAAAGGTCAGTGGGATATAGTGATCTGCCAGCTGACTATGATGTGCTACTCTTCCCGGATTCCAGGATCCCCCTGGCTGGTTCCTGCCCTGATCTCAGTCCCTCCTACATTTCCAGACCACTTACCTGCCTGGCAGCCACACAGCAGCTCTGCCTTTGGCGGGCAGTGTGACTGTGGCCCTGCACGAAGTGAACACGATGCACAGGGAAGGAGGCAGGGCCCTGGGTGAGTTCGGTCCTCAAAGATCAGGGTGGGCACTTCAGAAATTAAATTACAGGTTACATCTCAAAGCAGGGCAGGTCTTACTGTTGTCCTTGTGGATGTAGGCACTGTCTACATAAAGGAGAAACTGGCTCTGTCAGTTTTAAGTCTTCTAGTTAGTTCTCACGATCCACTGCTCAATATCCCAGTTTAATTGGCAGTTTTCATGGATTGCAAGTACTTTATGTATGTACTTTTAGTTAAGCCTCACAATAACCTATGAGGTAGTTAATATTATCATTCCATTTTTAAAGATCAAGAAACTGAGGCACAGAATGATTAAGTACTTTGCTCAAACTCATCCACATTAGTAAGTGACAAAGCCAGAATTTGAACCCAAGTGCTTGTCACTCCACTCTGTTCTCTTGTGTAGCCAAACTCTTTCAACCTCCACTCATCTTTCCCTCTTTCAAGTTATAATGCAATTTGTGAAGACAAAAATGAAGTACCACCTATGAATGCATGATTCCTTCCTGTAGAAGAAAAATGTCTCAGAATTTAAGGTTAATAAGATAATGATTTTAAAAATAAAATTTTGATAGAAGCAATTCATAAAAATATATTCACGAACATATATTTTGCTAAATTTTAAATTTTCATTTTTTCTTTGATAATATTTTCCTGGTGTTGTACTAAAAACTGCCTCTCAAAATATGTGAGTATAATTTAGCAAATGTAAGGAAAGCAGCATAGCATAATGCTGGTTAGCAACATGGACTTGAGCCAGACTCCTGAGTTTAAACCTTGGCTGCACCACTCATTAGCTGTGTGACCATAGGCAAGTTACTTGACCTCTCTGTGCCTCATTTTCCTCATCTATGAATTTCTTCTTCTGTAAAACAGTAGTATATGCTTCCTAAGGTAGTTATGACCATCAAATGAGTGATATTATTAAGCTCTTAGAACAGTGCCTTATACATGGTAAGTGTTATTAGATGTACTTGTTAATAAAAAACAATGAGGAATAAAGTACAGCACAACCAACTGTGTAGAATCTAACCCACTGTTGTTGTTTATTTTAAGAGAGGAGCAAAGAATAAAGAATATTTCTTGCCAAATATTTGGCTCAGTGGATAGAGCGTTGGCCTGCGGACTGAAAGGTCCCAGGTTCGATTCCCGTCAAGGGCATGTACCTTGGTTGCGGGCAAATCCCCTAGTAGGGGGTGTGCAAGAGGCAGCTGATCGATGTTTCTAACTGTCTATCTCTCTCTCTTCCTCTCTGTAAAAAATCAATAAAATATATTTTAAAAAAGAATATTTATTGAATTTCTCCCTCTGACAACTAGCTATAGCTAGAATCCAAATACAGCCTTTAGAATTTGTAGGTAAGTAAAAATTTCTTTCCAATTCAAGCAGATGATCATGATTCTCAAGAAATGGATTCTGGGTCCACAGAAAGCTGGTTTTTAATAACAACTGGGAAACAGGCCCCAAAGACAGCATGTTGGTAGTAAGGTACTTGGGCTTCTGGGGCTTGGAGCTTGGGGAGTTTGGAATTCGATACTCGCTCAGAGTTGTTAATGTGGCTATTAGCCTTGAGACTTTTCTGCTTTCACTCCGTACCTGTCCGTGTTTTTCTATTTCAACCTTCTACTCATTTCCTCTAAATCTCATACTCTAGGACCTTACCCTGTGTTTCTTTTGTGCTTCACATTTTTAGAGTTTGGCATTAAGGTTTTAGTGTCTTTAGGGCATTACAATCTATATTTCACTGTAACAAACAGGAGCAAATCTTAAGAGTTCTAGCTGGAATTCTTTGCAGCCTTTCCCCTATTGATGTTTGCAGTTTCATTTTGCTGTAATTGTCCCCGGTGGTACAAATGGGCAGGAACTCAGCCCTCACCAATGGATCCTGAGCCGCCTTTTTTCTGCCTGGAAAATGAAATGGATTACAGGGGCAAAGATGAGCCCCCCTTTAACACTGGGTAGAGTTGGGAGAAAAGCTAAAATGTTTAAATTTCGGTTTTATCTATTGTTCATTGCTACTGTCATCGCCTCCATTGATAGCAGAGGGAAGGAAAGAGCAATGGCTAACAAAAACAGGGAAGCCACACACAGAGTTTTCAAAGCCTTTGGGATCTTTCTAGCTGAAAAGGAGCTATAAAATGTAAAATAGACTCATTGATAAGAATACTTTTATGATCATAGACAGAAATAAGTAAAATCGAGCTTCTGGTTCTCTGAAGTTTTCACTGGACTTCCCTAAACAGGGAGGCTGTGGTGCTCTTCCTTTCCTTTCTCTTTATTGCTCATCTTGTATTCTATTGCACGTATTTCTGCAATTGCCGTAAGCAAATCATTTAACCCATAGGAATCATCCTGGGAAGGTGATGTCAGTGCTAACAGAGCTGTGGCTGTAAAGACCAACCATGCACAAACACCTGAAGGAGAGGTCTTAAGGAATCTAAGTGCTCCATCAATAGCAAATACTGCCACTAATTGATAATAACAATATACATGCAGAACCTAAAGCTTGAAGGGAGCTGTATTTCAGAGCAAGATGAACCAGGCCAGTGGAAACTAGAGAGCTGGAATTCTGAGCTTTGCACAGCAGGACCACACTCCTAAAGCACTAATTTCATTGCCCGGGTGGTATCTCATCAGCCTCTAGTGAGGGTGTTGACAGGCAGTTTATAGTCTTCGATTTGGTTAGGTGCTAAAAACAGGTTTACCGTGACTTGATAAGCCTATTGAGTACATTAATTAAATTATGACGGAAGATACAGAAAAAGCTGGTCCCTAGGATAATTGCTACAGTCTGCTCTTCCTCACCTTCAGGTCCATTCCAGGCTTCCTTGTGCTATGCCCACTAACACTCAGTGGAGCCAAATAGCAAATTTTGGGATATCAGGAGGTGGCAAGTATGGCCTAGTAGGTCAGAACACTGCTAGTTCTGAATTCTGGCTCCACCACTTACTTGTTGTGTGAACTGGAGAAAGCTATGTTACTTCCTTGTGCTTCAGTTCCCTCTGTAAAATACCAATTTCCTAATTATGTGAGAATTAAATTACTAATATATGTAAAAATCTAGAACACTGCCTAGCATATAGAAGCATTTACCCATCCTGATATATCAAAACCCTGGGTCCATCACATCCACAATGACCAGGAGGCTTGTCCTGCAGTCAGCGATGCGTTGCCATAGTGACCCAGCACTGACTGCTGAGGGGGCTTCGAATCAGGCCCAGAGAGAGACCTAAAGAGAGAAGCAGGGTCTGATCTGTAGCCTCTGTGGCAGCTGTTGATCAGCACTTGCGTCTTTCTCTCCAGGTCGGGCCAGCAGCTGCACCTCCATTTCTCTCCAGGCCTCCACCTGGGCTGCTGATTAGCCCCGCCTTTCTGATCTGGCCCTGTTGGTAGGCCCAGTGATGCTGACTGGCATAGAAACTGACCAATCAGAATCAAATTGGCTGGCAGAAGAGAGCAGTAGGAATGAGATAGGGCCTGTGGGGGGTGGGGGAGGGCAGTTGGGGGCGGGATCAGGCTGGCAGAGGAGGGAAATTGGGGGTGATCAGATAGGCAGGGAGGAGCAGTTGGGGGTGAGATCAGGCCAGCAGGGAAGGGCCGTTGGGGGTTATTGGGCTGGCAGGGGAGCAGTTAGTTGTTAATCAGGTTGGCAGAGGAGTGGTTACAGGGTGATTAGGCTGGCAGGCGGGAGAGCAGTTAGGAGCCAGCAGTCCTGGATTGTGAGAGGGATGTCCTACTGCCAGTTTAGGCCTGATGGGAAGGAGATGTCAGTGCTAACAGACCATGGCTGTAAAGAACAACCATGGGCCTAAACTGGCAGTCAGACATTCCCTGAGAAGTCCCATATTGGAGAGGGTGTAGGCTGGGCTGAGGGACACCTCCCCTTCCAGTGCATAAATTTTGTGCACTGGGTCTCTAGTCTTTAATAATCTGAGAGATATTTTGAAGTGCCCAAAATAGACATAATCCCAGAGGAATTTCACATAAAAATTAAGCAGGTGGTCCAACTTGAAAGGTTTTCATTTAGTCACCTACATAGCCTACACTGCAGGGATCAGACCTAAACCAGCAGTCATATATCCCCCAAGGGGTCTCAAATTAGAGAGGGTGCAGGCTGGGCTGAGGTACACCCCTCTAGTGCACCAGGCCTCTAGTTGTCTCATAACAGAAATCCTCACACTTCCCCAGTTCTGAATGTCAGCAGTTTCTTTATCAGGGAAAGTAAAGTTCTGCATTACCAGACACCCTGACTCACTCTTATTTCAGTCTGTGCTTTGCTTGACAATTGTTTTTATGAATTATCAGTAGGGAGGGAATGTTCTGAGAGCTGTCAACAAAGTGTCAAGTAGAATGACTGAACAGCACATATAATTTCCTTGTGACCTTTACTTGATTGTGCTTCTGAACAACTCTACTTTCTCAGGAGAAGGTAAAGAGGAAAAAATATTTTTCAGGAAGAGGAAACATCTTTATCTACTACAAATATTTATTGAACACTACTTTAGTATTTTGAGTCTATTTTAAGATGATTGAAATATTTTGAATTTTTCTTGGTATAGGAAAATTCACAGAGAGAAAAGTAGACATTATTCAATCTTCCTTAGACAGCCTGTTTTCTATAAAAGCCCAAAGCCATTAAAGTCACATCCTAGAGTTGCAGTTAGCTATTGCTGCATAATACCATCCCCAAACTTAAATTGTTTCATTACCTTTCATGACCCTATAGGGTTGACTGGTAGTTTTTCTGCTCCATAAGAGTCAGCTGGGGCTTCTGCCATCTGGGAGCTTGACTTGGCTGCAATGTTCAAGATGCTTACTCTCATGACTAGCAGATGGTGCTGGTCATTCAGCTGGGACAGTTTACCAGATCCTTGATTCTTCTTTATGTGGCCTCTACATGGGTCTTGGGCTCCTCACAGCATGGTACTTGAGTTCCAAGAGGGTGTGTTTTAATTGCTAATTTAATCTTTGCTTATATATATTTCACTTGCTAAAATCCCATTGGCCAAAGACATTCATATGGCCAAGTCCAGAATGTGCATGGAGATTGCATGAGGGCATGAATACTGGAAGTTCGTATTGAAGTTCACCAAAATAACAGTAGACCACTCCCCAAAACTCTTCTGAATTCTGAGAACAAAAGGGCAGCCCTAGAATTGTGGACCCAATAGGGACCTTAAAGAGCTGAAGTTTATCTTCTTTGTTTTACAGATGAGCTAATGAAAAGCCAAAGAAAGTGATTTACTTGCTCAATGTGACAACCCAAACCTGGATCAATCATTGTAAAACTGATTTTGAGTCAGGCTCTGGCTCAGGAAACTACCTACTTGGACAGCTCCAGCCTTTAGCCTCCTAGAGCTCACAGTCTAGAGAGCAAGGCTACTCTTCAGATCTCTGCACGCCCAGTTCCACGTTTTAACCATGGCACTTCATTGCCTTCCCGTTGTTAATTAAGTGTGTAATGACTATATTAAAGTTAGTTTCAGGTTCTAATTTATGACACAGTAGTTATATTTTAATGTACACTTTATGGTACATTGGAGTCCCTGAATAATCAATGTGCATTCCCTCTAATCCTGCCTGGTTTATAATACTTGGAGAAAATTTTATTATTTTAAACAATTATAAGGATTTATAGTTCTTGAATCTTTACTTTTGTGAAATATTTTTGTTCATGTCTACTATTTACATGAGGCCAAGTTCTTTGTCAGGAATACAGCCTCTAATTATAACATTGTTCCTGTGGGAAAATGTAATTTGCTTTTCAATGATCCACTTTATGACACAGTCTCCAGGAATGTGCTGTTCTGCAATAAAAAGCAAGTAGACACAGCACTCCTGTAACTTCTGGCCAATTGCCTGGCATGGTAGGACCAATGTTTATAAAGTAGTTCTAATTTTTTATTGACATGTGAAATCTGAGCTGGGAAATAATGACAGATTTCACTGAGATGGAACTGGGAATGGATAAGGAAGAAAAATAGGAAATAAGAAGGTTTTATGATTTTCTCCACAGTCATCAACCAAATTCTGTCTGTTGTTCATAGTGCCTCCCCCTGTGTTCTTCCTTCCAGGAATAAAATGGTGGTTACAATAATGAGTGCCCAATGCAGTGAGGGGACAACTGGGATGCTGTGGGATGACACGGCAGACTCTGGGTGGTCCCCAAGGTTTCTCGTTGGAAAGGGAATGCTCTTTCTCAAGGCCAGTCCTACTTCCCTTGAGAGAAATTTCCTTGTTGCTTTAATCAGGGATAATGTTCGGTGACTTCCATTTAACATGTGTTTATAGAGGACAGGTATTATCTGATGTAGAATATTTTTGATAGAAAGCTTTCTAATCATGGGTTATAGCACCTGGGGCCAGGCCAAGTCAGCTATTCTGTTTCTCATGGATGATCTAATCTTGACTTTGGCTTCCATAGGCTCCTGTTCTATTTCCTTTTCTGATATTCTTTACCAGTTGGCTCAAAGCATAGCCTAGGTCAGCAGTCACCAACCGGTGGTCTGAGGACCACTGGTGGTCCGTGAGGTCTGAAAGATTGGCGACCACTGGCCTAGGTCATGCTTCATGATTAAAACAAATACTAAACTAAAAAGTAAGGGATAATGGAAGAAATTATTATACAGATTCCTTCACCCTCTCATTTGAATAGTAGACATGAATCCTTCCTGAGTCCAGAGGCCAAGGCCTCCCACAGGATCCCCAATGGTCTCTCTCCTTTGCTACTGGTCTACAACCTTTTGCAGGAGCCTGATTACCTCTCCTCATTAAGACAGACTTTAGCTGTCTTTTCTATCTGGAGTTCAGGCCATAGCACATAAGTCCCCAAAAGAGAGGGTAGAAGAAGGCCTAATATTTCTCTTCATACCTGGTCTTCACCAGCCCATCTCCATAAACATGATCTGTTGGGGGTAAATTTTACCCACATACAGAAAAACAACCTTCTGTACAGTGGAGCTGGATCTTTGCTAAGGTTTAGGTTCTAAAGTGTGTGTATAAGGCAGCATCTGTACAAGAAATTAACATTGGAAACCAGTTGAAGGGGAACAAGCCACATCTTTCTTTGTGAGCCTTGCAGAGCCTGGCAGGCCCTTAAGTTTGGGATAGGTCACCATTTCCTCAGCAGAGCACCAGTGAAGTAGGTAGTTAGGGGTTAAGGTTTATTTTAATATCAGAATTCTATTTACTGCAGTGAGATACTCATACTGCTTAAGGCACAGGGACTGAAAACCATGAAGAGAAGAGCAGCATCTTATTCCTGGTAGAAGTGCTTTCACTTCTTAACTGGTTTCTTGCCCTCTCCTTGTGCCCCTTTCTTCCCCCTCCCCTCTCTAGATGTCTATAGGTAGAATTCTGTATTTTATGCAAACATGGTGGGATGGCTTCTACATCATGTGCACAGCAGCTGAGCATCTCATGTCAAGAACTGTATAGTTCCAGAAATAGTATTTTTAGACTTATCTTTGTAGGATCAAAAAAACCCCATTAAAGTGCTTGTAAAACATGTATTTATTAAATCGATTGGGGCGACATTGGTCAACATGAACATATAGGTTTCAGGTGTGGGTTTCTATATGACAAGATCTGTATATTGTACTTTGTACCCAGCACCCAAAGTCAAATCTCCTGTCGCCTTATATTAGGACACTCTTCTCTCCTCACCCCCTTCCCTCTGGCAATCACCACACTGTTGTTTGTGTTCACATTTCAGTTTTATATCCCATGTATGAGTGAAATCATATAGTTCTTAGCTTTTACTGACTGACTTATTTCACTTAGCATAATTTTCTCAAGGTCCATCCATGTTGCAAATGGAGCTATTTCATCCTTTCATATGGCTGAGTAGTAGTTCATTGTGTATATGTGCCACATCTTCTTGATCCAGTTCTCTATTGTGGGACATTTTGGTTATTTTGTTTTTACCACCAAAACACAAAAGCAATATACTTTTAAATGTAAATTTTAACAGTAGTCTGTAGAGAAAGAGGAAGTCTGCTGGCGTTTTGAAATAAGGTCCCTTTGCTCACTCCAGTTTTTGGTCATGGGGTATAAGCAGAGATTAGTCTCTAACTTATCTAGAGTACTTAGTTACAGCCCTCTTTATCCCAATGTCTCCACTTGGAAACTCTGAGCCTTATCTTTCTTTTTAAAAATATATTTTTATTAATTTCAGAGAGGAATGGAGAGAGAGAGAGAGAGAGGGGGAGAGAGAGAGAGAGACATCTATAATAGAGAATCATTGATCTGCTGCCTCCTGCATATTCCCTCCTGGGAATTGAGCCTGCAACCCAGGCATGTGCCCTTTACCAAAATTGAACCCAGGACCCTTCAAAGGCCAATGCTCTATTCATTGAGCCAAACTAGCTAGGACTGAGCCTTTTCTTCATTCTACCCCAATTGTGCCTCACACAAACCTGGCTCTAACCCCTTGTGCAGCCATTTGACTTGCCTGCAATGTCTGTGTAGTCCCTCCTTTCTCCTTTACTCTACCTCCACTGAGCCTTCCCAACTTTCAACCCCTAGATTGGGACCCCCTGAGGTACTCTTGACCATAATCTCAAGTGCTCTCTCCCTCTCTCAATTATTGTACTCTAAGATATCCTTATGTCTAGCTGACATTTAGTGTGTCCTGTGTATATGCTAGACACTATTCTAAGAATTATTACTATACTAGTGGTCCGGTCCATGAAATTTGTGCACATTAAAGAGAATTAATTAGAGGAAATATTTTAATATTGCTATTTGTCCTTTCTCCATAATAGAAGTGTTAGAGATAAAAGAAAATTAGTAAAATGTATATGAAAATCTTCCTCCTTTTAGAGTCCCCGCCCATGCCTCAAAATTGCGTGAGACCCAGCCCCAGCACCACAGGGTCGGAGTCATAGCCTTTAGGTCCCCCAGCCTGGTGCCAGGCAGGGAGGTGCAGCCCCTGGTCCCCATCAAGCTCTGCCAGGTGGCGGTGCACCCTCAAGTCCCCCAGCCCTGTTGCCAGGGCGGGGGTTGAGGACTCAGGTCCCCCAGCCCAGCCTCAGGCCCCCTAGCCCTGCCCAAGGGTGTGAGGGCCAGAGGGTGTGAGGGTGTGATGACCATTTACGTATGAGCTCTTTATTATATAGGATTAGCAGTTACTCCTCACAATAAGCTTATAAGGTAGGTATTGTTATTATGCCCATTTTAAAGATGAGGAAACTGAGTCACAGAGAACTTATATAACTTGCCCAAGGTCACATGGCTAGTTGATGCTAGAGGCAGGATTCAGACCCAGAAGGTATAATGCCAAAGCTTGTGCTTTTGATCAATGTGTTATATTGTCTCCCATTTTGTCTTCACGTTAGACTCTCTTTCTACTTGTCTTTTACGTGGTGTGCCTTTTCTTTCATTTTATTTATAAGTTTCTTTGGTACAGGTGCTATACATACCATGATGTACACATTTCCATGGCATGAAGGATTGTGCCTTACATCAACTAGCAACTCAATGAATATTTATTGGATGATAAAAATGACAAAAACCAGATTATAGATTCTTATAAATAAAATGAGTCCCTACATGTGTTTTGGGCTTATAAAAGACCTCTGTTGTTTCTCTTGAACATTGTATGAATATGATTTGATTCTCATGATACCTTGTAGGATGTGGATAGAGCAGATGTTGTGCCTATTTTAGAGCTGGGAAAACTGAGACAAGCACAAAGAAAGTGACTTGCTACCATCACATTGAGTTCTGAGCTGGACTCATATCCCATGCTCTTTATTTCTAGTCCTATAATATTTATATTTTGCTCAAGTCTGGTTCAGTCTAATGCAAGGCGTGATCTGACTATCAGTTTGTCCATTAGTGAAACCAGGGTGTTCTGTTGTAAATGGATATAAATGGTAGCATCGAAAGGACTGGGGTGGGAAAAGTGGGAAAAGGACATATCCCATTCAGACATTGGACTCAGTCTAAGAGAAGGACAATACTCTCATGATGATCATCATGGAAACAGGTTTAAATAAATACCATGTTATTAAGTGATACTTCCATCCATTGTTGAAAATCCCAGTGGTGAGAAACAGGTAAATACCAGAAAAACATAGGAAATGCTTTTAGAAAAAGTAAAAAATAAAATAAAATAAAATAAAAAAATAAAAAATAGGAGTCAGTTATAATGAATTTTCCAGAATGCAAATCAAAGAATTTTTTTATTTCAGAGGGATAAGGTAAAAAGAGGAAATATTTGTTCTAACAAGTGAAAATGCAAATCAAAGCCAGAATTTGAGCTGGCAGGCCTTGTTCGGAAACTCCTTTTGTTTATAATGTAGGTTGTTCCCCTTTATGAAGCAGATGCTTATACAAGCATTACCAGTGTTGTCAATAATACTGTAACATTTGCCTTCCATCCCTTTGTTGCTCAGGGAACATGTTGGGTTTCGGCACATTTAGCTTTGCCATTTACTTCACAAATCGCAGCTGTGTAGTGCTGCAACTAAGTCGATTTTACTGAGAATGAAAATTGAAGAAAAAAATTCTCCTAACAACCTTTCCAGTAATCATAGGCCTGAAATACTTTGGAGTGCTTTTTTTTCTTCTTTTTTTTTTTCTTTTCTTAAACAACTTGGTTACAGTACAATGATGCTTCAATAAGAATCTCCCTGCAAATTTAATTCAAAAGGGAAAGCTTTGTTGTTATTAAACACAATGGCAGTTTCTACATCTCCACATCATTATGTTGCTTCTCATTATGGTAATTCATTTGCTTCTGCTTTGTATGGATATCAAATAAAAATCACTCTTGCTCCTGGCAAGTGATTGCCGTTATGGAGACTCTCTGGGAGCACTGCGAAGCGATGCTTGGTGTCATAGCAAACACAATTAGCAAAACGGCATCCAGAGTGGCTTTATGAAGTTGCCCTGTGGTGAGCCTCTGCGTTTTCTATTTAGCAGAGCTGTAGGTTACGAGGCTTTGGCATGTGCTTTCTCTATCTTCGTCTTTGTACCGTGTTCCATTCAAGTGGAACAGTGTGAGGACTTTGTGTGAATTTTACTTTCCCTTTTTTTCTGACCGGCCATTTCTCAGCATCCGCTGGGCTCAGAGAGCTCTGGGTTACTCTGCCTTCCTAGGAGCCCACTTTTCTCTAAAGAAGGGTCAATGGCAGGGTTACCAAATGCTTGCTCTGATATCATTGTGGAGTTCTTTTTTAAAATTGCTCTTTACTGGCACTTGTCAACTATTTGAGAGGCACCAAGTTTTATATAAAGTTAAAAAAAAACAAAACACTTTTAAGGCCATTGTTAATTACCTCTTTATTTAAAAAAAATACATTAAAAATTACAAAATCAGTGAATGATTAACCTTGAATCTAGGCTAATGGATAGATAGCACCTGCTGCCTCATTGAGGTTAACACAGACATGGTTCTTGGCAGAGTCATGAAGAGAAAGAGGGTCTGGATGTAGTTTGAGGAGGCACAGGTTTGGGCCTGTGTTTGTGGTCACTCTTACTCAACCTTTAACCTTCAGTTTTCTTAGTCTGGGAAGCTTCTCCCGGTGCCTCCAGGCAGAAAAGATCACTCTGACCTCTAGGCCACCTGTGACATACCTGGTGGACTGACTCCTCAATAGCTATCTTCTTTCTTCCTCTTCTCCTTCTGTCTTCTTCCTTTTCCCAATTCCCCTCCTTCTATTTTTCTGCTTCCTTCCTGATAAGAAAATCTGTAGCCTGGGCCCTGAGAATGCTTCCATATCCAACATGTTGGTCGAAGTTAATTAGGGACTCAAATTTCTCCTCTAAATTATTAGGTTAGGTATGACCAATGAGATTTGAGCGGGGGGAGAAGGGGTGAGGGTGGGGGAGGAAGATCTGTAATACTTTCAACAATAAAGGTAAATTTAAAAAAATAAATAAAAAGGAGTTAATTTTAAAAACATGTTTAAGTACAGTGACTGTGTAAGGAGAAAGGTTGAGGTTTGCTGGTGTGATTAAGGAGGGAGATGGGGGAACTCAGTCATGCTAAGAAGGTGAGGACAAGGTGAAAGAAGTGTATGGGAGAGGTGATGAATCCTCAACTTCTTGGATTCATAGGGTTTGACATCTAAGTCTAACTCCTCTCATGAAGCCGAAAGAAACTTACTCTAAGAGCGATTTAGAGAAGCATAAGGGGCTAAGGAAGAGAGCTATAGTTGGTTGATTGGAAGAGATAAAGAGCTTTTGTTTAATAAAAAAGAAGAAGGAAGAGAGAAAGAGAATTGAAGGTATTTTATTGCTCCTTTATTTTAAAATCTACAATTTGTGATAGCCCCGCATGCGGTTCTTTCCACCATGTTGAGTTTTCAGGCTCTTCTCTATCAGAGGCAGGGATTATCCTGCACTGTGAAGAAGGAAGGATCTAGCAGATGATTCTGAACACTAGAGAGCAGTCCTTGTCAGAGGCCTCGGGCTGCAGAGAACACTATGGTGCCAATTCAGAGCTAAGGCTGTTTCTTTTTGTTTATTTCGAACCAGTATTTCTAAATTGTAAACATGAATACACATTCCTATCAAGCAGTCTTCTGCAAAAAAAAAAAAAAAAAAAAGTATTTAACAAGACTTTAAATTTGTATGTGTATGTGGATTGTACCTATCACATCCATCCATTCTCTCCATGCACACTGCATCTTTAATCCCCACTTATTTTTTGCTGTCACCACACTAGGCCATCATCAGCTCTGCCCTGGACCACGGCCTTTAGTATTTCCCCTAAAATATTTTTTCTCATATATTTCTTTACAGAGATCTGTCTAAGAAGAATATTGTATCATGGTATATCCTTGCTTAAACCTGTCAAGTGCTCATGGTTGCTCTGAAGATGAATTCCAAACTCCTTAGTGTAACCATATCTATCTTCTCACTATATGTCTTCAAATGCAGCACACTGACTATGAAACAGTAGGACTTAGTAAATTTTTATTTTTAGCCACCTCTCTAAGGTAACTTTAGCTTTCTAGGGCAGCTTCCTTAAAGGAAGTAACTGAAGCATCCAGGCCATTTATATCTGGAAAACTTACTTTCTGTGACCACAGTGGCAGAGGAAAAGAGAGATGAAACATTGCACAAGGACTTTTCTCTGTCTCAGCCAAGAAGACCACATATACAGCCCATGGGCCAGACTGATATATGGGTCCAATCTAAATGCTAGGGTGTCTGGGAAAAGTTATCTTCTTGCATGCTCAGGAAGAGGAAGCTGAAAGGGAACTGGGGATCCTGGAGCATTGTATCTGCCACAGAGTTAATGTATAATGAACAACCAGACTTTGGGAAATGCACTACTTGTATGTTATAGCCTTGTTTGAACCACAAAGGTTGGATTTCAACTTGTAAGTGGATGTGAATGATTCCCCTGAAGGTCTTGTCTGTTTCCACTCTCAGCCATGCTTGTGGAAGAAGAATGGGCTTTGAGTTCTGGGCAGGAAAGGACCATTTTCACTATTTGAGCTAGTGGATTAGGAGCCCTTGACCCTTGGGTGGTCTAGGTTCCATCAAAGGTGGTGGAAGGAAGAGTCCAAGAGGAATTGATCCCTCCATTATCATGGAATCACCTGAGGGCAAGGATGGGGCTCTGAAGTTGTCTTTAGGGTTTGTGAGTTCTAAGAGGGGCAACAGTCATGGAAGAGTAGATTATTCTTAGCATTCCCTTCCATACATCCAAACTTGCACTATATCTTTGTCCAGCAAAACTAACTAATCTTACTTAGCTGTACCTTTAAGACAATTGGAGACAACAGTGTTCATGCTTGGATTGAATCTGCACAGAATAAGCAGTTTGGGGAAGTATATTTGAGTTGACACAAGAAGACATGAAAGCTCTGGTATTGTAAGGTCTGAAGGGTAGACTGGGAAAAGTAATCGCTAGGGCTGGTTTGTAAAACCTGTGTGCACAAATGGTCTAAGAGTCCCAGAAGTTATTTGGATTGGGGAAAAACCTACAGAAAGTTTTGACCTTCTTTCATTGTGGGCATTTGAGAACCTAGAGTCACTATGGTTAGGACATGAAAAGATATGACCTTATTTTGTAACTTAATTGGTGAAGCGGGGCATTTAAGTTACAAATATAGTGAAAGTTAGAAGAGTATTTCACAGCCTGCACTGACATACATTAGCCTTGACTTTTCTCTTCTGATAATAGAAATTACACTTTGAAAAAAGCGATAGAAAAGCACTTTGCAAGGAAAGTTGAATAATGTTATTTATCATTGTTAATGATAAACAGTAACCACAGCAATAACAGCTACAGCAAACTTACAACGACGGTAACAAACACGGCAGATTTATTTGTTCTTGATATTTTTCTGGATGCCCACTTTTTTTATTTTAATATCTGTTTTGCTTTTAAAATTATCCAACTCATTTTAGTGTCAACTTTCGTGGCTACATTCATCAACTTGGAAAGCCTGTGGCATTGGACCAAAATGTCATCCAATATGTTTGATATATTCAGGTCTACATCAGTAATCTATTTGCAAAATTGTCCAATTTGAAAGTGACACATTTGATTCACCTGACTTTTCTTTTTCTAGCACAAAATTTGAAGGAATTCAAGATGTGCTGGGCGCTAGTCACCAAGGAGAAAGGGCAATAAAGGGATGTGTAAAGTTCTCCTGAGAAAATAGTTGTGCATCATTAGCAGTTAAACTTCTCCAAACAAAAGGAGTTGAACTTCTCCAAACAAAAGGTAATGGCATTTGGAGGGGA
Organism: Pipistrellus kuhlii; assembly: GCF_014108245.1. NCBI lineage: Eukaryota > Metazoa > Chordata > Mammalia > Chiroptera > Vespertilionidae > Pipistrellus > Pipistrellus kuhlii. The sequence goes on along the minus strand of NW_023425540.1, from coordinate 28,606,744 downwards.
ATGGAATCTTTTAACGTCTTTGATGTTAGCTGGTTGATTTCGATTTTTCAACTTTTTAACATAATTTATTCTAATTTTTTAAGTATGCCTATTCATGGTAGAAAATTAGAGTACTTTTAATACAAAAATGTTTTAAAAACAAAGGAAATAATTACCCATAAATTCTGCCACCAAAGAGAACTATTATTTTGATATAATTCCTCCCATTCTTTTTTTTTTTTTTTGCAGTCTGCATACAAATTGTTATTGTCATTGTTATCTTTACAAAAAGAAAATAATTTTTACAAAAAAATGGAAACCCTTATGTTAAGAAGCATAATTGCAGGTTGAACTCTCATTGTAAATTCATGACCTAACTTCTTCACATACTCATTGACTCACTTTAGTGTAAGGTATTACTAAACATAAAGGAGCACCAACCCTCGCTGCATAGAGCTTATTACGATCTGAGGAAAGAAGGCAGATGAATGGCCAGTTAAATCAATGAATACTTATTGAGAAATTGTGATGTGACCAGTATTACATTAGGTAACAAAGTTGTGAATATAAAGGAGTAAATACCTGGATCCTGTCTTCAAGGCCCTTACAATTTCATGGTAGATAAGGGACACTACTTACCCACAGTGCAATAAGGAAAGATCCTAACCATTGCTACAAACAGTAAGTATGTCAGGAATTCAGAGGAGGAAGCAATCATTACATGCTGAGGCATAGGAGTGTTTTATTGGAGAGGTGATTTTTGAGCTGGATTCTTTTAGGATGGAAGGGGTTTGGAAAGAAAACAGTGAGTGAGATGACAGAACACCTTAGCTAACCCCTGAGCCACCCATTCTTAGCAGCCTAACAGGAGCTATAGATCAGGAGAACTGAGGGAGAATAGGGGGCCAGCAAAGATGGCAGGAGCATAGGGAGAAGGTAGGTTCAGTTAGGTTAGTCTAAGGCCAATGCTGCTTCTGTATTGTCCAATCTCAAGTTCCAAAGGAAAAGGCTTCTCTTTTTGAACCTGGATCCCAGAAGTTGTAATGAGTGATCCTTTGTAATATGGTTTTATGTCCATAAGGAACAGAATTATTTTCTTTCATAATATTTCATAGACCTAGTTAATGAGACCCACAAGAAACTATAAGGATCATTGCAATCTTGTCTCAATTTAATTTTGAGCTTGCAATACTTTTCTCATTTCTTATAACAGTTAATTCCAGTAAAAGGAACAACTAATAATACTCAATGTCCAGAGTCTTTTTTTTTTGAGATGATCCCTGAGAGAGACATCAATAAAACGTGCGATTAGAACATTTTACTGCAAGTTTTACAGAATGAACAGTAACTGAGAGCTTAGAGGACAGATTCTGCCACTGTCCAGCTGTTTGAACTTGGGTAAGTTACTTAATGTCTTTAGGCTTCAATTTACTCACCTGCACCCAAGGTAAAATGATTTCCACTGCATGGGGTTATTATGAGCATTAAGTGCTATACACATAAGTAAATTTTCTGGAGTAAGAAATGCACTTAATCAATGGTAGCAAGTACTATTACACAGAGAGAATACATGAAGTTACTTCCTCACAGCTTTCTACTGGGTTATCTAAGGATTAGAAATGGTTGGAAAGTGTAGTAATTTGAATGTGCTACAAACTGTACTAGACCAGTGTTTTAAAATGGTGGTTGGACCAACATAAACACAAGAATGGTATAAACTCATAATGAGTAAGCGTTAAGCTGTTGAACATAAACACCCTGAATTCATAACCTGATAGATGGTCCAGGAAACTCAACTACTCTTAAAGCATTTTTTCATCTTTGAGCATGAAAAGAGTTTATTTCTCCCCCTCAGTGTTACAATAAGGACCCGTTTTGAGGTTATACTTGAATGAGAATGTAAAACATTTGTTTATGTTGCAGATGAAAGAAAGGCAACCCCCCCCCCCAAAAAAAAAAATCTATTAGATACTAGATGAGCAATTTGGAAATATGGAAGTTTAACCAGTGTTATTGTTAGGTGAAAGGCCAGTATAGAGATGGGCTGCAGAATTTGGAGCATCTTCTGGACTCTGTGCCTTTGTTTGTGCTCTATTTCTGTTCACCTGGATGCAATCTGTATCACTACCACTTTCTGCTAAAACGTCTGGCTGACTCCTGTTTATCTTTCATGTGGGCTTCTCTAATCACCCAAACTTTGGTTTTGGAGCCTCTTGTATTTGTCTTCACAGCATTTTATTCTTTAGTTAATGTCAACCTTCTCACATTTTTGGAGGCTAAATTGTGGGAATGTGCTTGAACAGTATAAACTGTTTATACATCTTTACTATAAATATTTAATAAAAAAGTTCTTTCAGGGGAAAAAAAAAAAGATTCTTCTTTCCCCAAAGCCCCAGGTGCCTCCAGCTTTTAGTAAAATGTGACTGTTGCAGCTCTAAAATAGGTAAGATCACATTGTTCCAAGCAGCTTCATCCGGCCTTTTTCCATTCCTTCCGAGGTTGGCTTTTGAGTATGATAGCAGTATAGGTTCCAGATGGTGTGTATAATTCAAGTAAATCATGCATATTATATAACAAAACTTAAAAAGTATATTTGAAAATGTGTTTTATGGACCTTACCTAGAAACCCTTTGGCCAGACCGAGTCTGATGCCGTGGATTTCTCTTACTCTGCAGTTGATTAAATGATGCTCACCACCTACTGCAATGGGAGAAGGAGCGGATTTCCATGATGCTCTGAGTGAAATTACCTGCTTTCCCCTTGAGTCAGTGAGTTCCATTAAAAACAAGGGCCACACCTTGTTCTCCTGTATTCTCTGAGCCAGTGCAATGCCTTTCACATTTTAAGTGTTCACACTATTTGTTGAGTTGGCTTCCTCTTTAAAGTTAAGGAAGGTTGCCAAAACCGGTTTGGCTCAGTCTGCAGAGCGTTGGCCTGTGGACTGAACGGTCCCAGGTCTGATTCCGGTCAAGGGCATGTACCTTGGTTGTGGGCACATCCCCAGTAGGGGCTGTGCAGGAGGCAGCTGATCGATGTTTCTAACTCTCTATCTCTCTCTCTTCCTCTCTGTAAAAAAATCAATAAAATATATTTAAAAAAAATAAAATAAAGTTAAGGAAGGCTCAGCCTCCAGGACATTATCATTGTTCAATTGCTTCTTCAGAGAGAGGAAGACATCTGTATGCCCCGCCCAGAAGAGTGGGCCAAAAAAACTCCTGAGAAAAAAAACAGAGCAAAACTGTTCCTTTTATACCAGAACTACACTTTGGGCTTAAGAATTTCTGAAATTGTATGTAAACTTCCCTTTTCTCCTAAAGAGTGCTTAAATTGATCAGATTCTCAAAGTTGTCTATGACTCCCAAAGAATAAGAATCATTGATCCAGAGCCTTCTTTAAAAGAACTCAGAGGGGTCCCTCTTGATATTGTCACCAGATAAAAAATATTGAATATGCCACTGTTGAAATATTTTATTTTCCTCTATGGATCAGTGCTATCTCTGTGTCTGGTGATGTTGTCATTGCCAAAGAGAGGCCTGGTGGATATAAGTCAGTTTTCTTCCTAACTTTACAATAGAGATCAATGGCCTTCTTACCTGACCTGCCCCACCTACCCCCTTCTGTGAACCTCACTACTCAAATTTGAGAGTTAAGATTGTGGTTTTTATCATATAAAAACTTTGTGCTTCAGCAACTTGCCTAGCCTTTCAAAGACTTGGTTTCTTCATGTTTAAATATAATGTTCATCTCCTTTGAAGTATAATGATTTTAGCTCACTATGTTGTTCATTTATTTATTCACTCAACACATATTTTTTAGAGGACCTACTATGTACCAGGGAACAGAAAAGACAAGGAACAAATATGCCAGGAGGAGGAATCAGACAGAATACAAATAGGAAAACAGGATAATATCAGGTGGTGGTGAGTGCTCTGCAAATATTTCAAAATAGAATGATGCAATAGGTAGAGGATGACTGGGTGGTTAGTTTCTATGGGGTCATCATGGAATGTCTTTCTGAGGGAGTGACTTTTAGGATCTGAAGCTCAAGACAGAGGAAATAGTGCCATAGCTCTGAGGCAGGCAGGAGCTTGATGTGTCTGAAGAATACCAGTGTGGCTGATGGCATCCAAGAGGTCAGCAAGTATGGTTTGAAAGGTCACCATAAGGAGCTTGGAATGGATTTTAAGTAGTCAGGGGCCTTGGGAAATGTTTCAAATAGAGGAGTGATGTACTCTAAATACATTGTAAAAGATCACTCCAGCTGCTGTTTAGAGAATGAATTGTAAAGAGCTGAGAATGAAAGCAAGGAAACTAATCAGGTTGCTACTCGAGAAGTTTAAGCTATAGGTGATGATGGCTTAGACCAAGGTGATGGTGTCCAGATGGGAAGAAGTGGTGAATTGTAGATGTGTATGCAAAACATTTGGGCGCACGCCTGATGTACAATGAGCACTCAATCAAATCTAACTCTAATTATCATCATCATTATTATTATTGGCTTGATAAAATAAAATTGAAGCAGTAATGGTTCAACAGAACAGTGGCTTTAAGAATATTACTGAATTTAGAGCAAATTAGGTAGGATAAGCCATATATTATATGTGAAGATTTAATTAATGTTACTTTTCTGACACTGTTTTGGATGCAGTAGTTTCAAGACATTTCTCTTTGTGTTTTGAGAACAAATCCATTATTTGCTTTTTTCAGGATGTACTGTTTAGTCATTTTGTAGTGGAAGAATCCTCATTATCTTCAAATGACAGATGTGAAACAGTGAATTCTAAGTTATGTGGAAGATGTAACATATTGCATTACTCTGGAATTTATTATGAGCAAGGAGTTGGAAAAAATTAGGGCGCTAATATCCAAGAAGAAAGCAAAACTAAAAAAAATGACACAGATAAATTAGTATATTTATGGATACATGTCATGCAGTTTGTTGCCAGAAAAACCAAATGAAGAAGTAATGTTCTGAAAAGAACTCACAATTACCAAGACCACTAAGCTCTGAGTCAGAGAAATATGAAGACTAGGGATATATATATATATATATATATATATATATTTGCTATGGGGTTATTGAAAGTTATGGGAGAGAGAGAATGAGAGAGAGCTGTTCTTCTTTCTTCTTCTTTTTTTTAATCCCCTTTTTAGAAGTGAGTCTTTCACTTTGCACTTTAACAAATGCACGTTTCTTTTCAGTATACCCTTATCAAGCAAGCTCATATTTACAAGCTAAATTATTCTGAGACAGGAAAGCCTTAAATGGAACACAGACATCATTACAATCCTTAAAATCATGCTGATCTCTTCAAATGTTAGAATTCACTAGAGTAAGGTTGCTTTTTCAACTAAGCGTCCTCGTAACTTTAGAGTAATCCTTGTAATGAGTATAAATCTAGGCCCGCATTCTGAGAAAACACTAGATTCTAAATGATAATATTCTACTAGGCCAGAGAGTGTTTGTTTTCAAAATGTGGGCACCAGAATTCTTGAAGCAGTGTGATTTCTAGGTATACTGGAGCTGTTATTTAGGTTTACTGAGGACCCACAGGGGGGCAACAATTTTGGCAGTAAATTTTTGCTACCTGCAAAATTCTTTTCTCTCTCTCTTCCTCCCTCCATCCTCTTTTCCGCCTCCCCCTCTTCCTTCTCTTCTTCTTACCTCTGATGGAAGGATAGCCCCACTGGAAAGCAGGACCTCTAATTCAGCAGAACCTAAGTTGTAGGAATGGTAGGCACAAAAATAGACTGAATTACTGAGAGTGATGGTAAGAGGGGCCAATTTTATTTCCATTCCTTCATCCCTAGACCCATGTGTTTTAATTTCTTTTATATATTTTATTGATTTTTTTACAGAGAGAGAGAGAGAGAGATAGAGAGTTAGAAACATCGATGAGAGAGAACCATCCACCAGCTGCCTCTTGTACATTCCCTACTGGGGATGTGCCCGCAACCAAGATACATGCCCTTGACTGGAATCAAACCTGGGACCCTTCAGTCTGCAGGCCAAAGCTCCATTCACTGAGCCAATCCGGTTTTGGCTAAACCCAGGTGTTTTAGCAATTGTGGTGTAGCATCATATATCAGATGTTGGTGAGTGCATCTGATGGAGCTTCCCAGCCTGGAGGGTTCTGTCTCTGGCCTGCTGTCTTATTTGAATCTCCAAAAGGCTATTGCAGCATTCTGTCAGATCTGCTGCTTCTGAACAAGCTGGCTTATGGTAGGACAAATGGACCCTGTGGTAATGAACCTTTACCATTGATAATCATCCTTTGCTGCAAAATGTGTCCCTCCTATGTAAGATCATATGGAAGTAAACATGAATTCTAAAAGTTCTGAGATAGTGGGCAGGGAAGGCAAAGATATAAAGCAGGTTTCATTTCTGATCTCTCCAGAGGGAAATGTCTCAAGACATGGAGAATGGCACTAACCTCTATAATTCTACCTAAGGTGTGGGATTGCTTCTAATTTAAATTTTCTGGCTAATTGGTTAACTTGATTATTATTTCATAACTGATGAATGCCCAAAATGTGTTAAGCTTTTAAATTTTCTGGAAAAATGTTTACATTGCACAATGAGTTTCTGTCCCTATCACTCAGGCTTCAATGGTAAGACAAGTGCATTCATGTAAATTTGAATTTTTGAGGATGCTGCTTTTATATAAAGTCATCCTCGGACATTGACAATCTGATAAGCATATAGCAAAGAATTTGTTTTGTTGTTGTCTGTGGAATTGATTAAATACATGGACAAACAAGACAAATCAATCTGCCCTTCTAATTCATTCAAGAGAATGAAATTTATTTCTATTGATGTTTTAATTGTCTAAAACACCCTGGTGCTCCCATATCTAGGTAAATAATAATCATAACATAAACTTTTTTTGGCATATTGTTCTTAGACTAGTGACCCAGAATTTTTTTGGGGGGCATTGGCGAACTAAATCGTATTCTATATGTAAAAGTACTGAAAGCTTACTGGTAGTATTAAGTATACCCATTCTACAGGCATAAAAATAAGAAAGAGATGCTGAAGGTAACATGGCATTTGAGGTTCATCTGGGCAAATCAAGATACTTGGCTGCATTGCCTCCCAGGAATGCACATTCCTTTTTAGATGGGAGGGGAGATGTACAAGTGGTTCTTTCCTGCATTCATTTTTTGAAGATTGAGTGGGTAAAATTGTTCTCTAAATCAGGAAGCTCCAGGCTTCTGTGCAGTGACATTCAGGCCATTAGAGTAGATAAGGGGGCTAGACTTATGGAGATGCTGCAGTGGCATTTCTGCTGGCTGCTCTGATCCAAATCAATTAAACTAAACTCTCTGTGCCTCCGTTTCTTTATTAGTAGAACAGAGACAGTAATAGCAACCTTTCTCCTGAGATGGTCAGAAGGACTAAATGAATTAATATGTGTAAAGTATTTAGAATACCACCTGGCTCATAATAAGTATTCAGTAAGTGTTAGCTGTCATCATCATCATTATCATTATTGTCATCATCATCATCATCATCATCATCATCTTTATTTCACATGTATCCTACTGGGTATGAAAGTAAATTGAATTTAATAATTATGATTCTATTAACTTGTACTCCCAGAACTGAAGGAGCTCAGATGGCCTATGGTGACGAAGATTTTTAATAACTGACTTATAATTATTGACTAATTTTTCTATATGCCTTTCTTGATACTATTTCTGAAAGAAGGTGTTAGGGGATAAATTGTGTTCTCAGAAAGGTATGCTGAAGTCCTTTGTTCCTCAGAATGTGTTCTCACTTAAAAATCGGGGTTTCATTACATACATCATTGCAGATGTAATTAAGATGAGGTCATACTGCAGTAGGGTGGGCTCCTAATCCGCTGTGACTGTGTCTTTATTAGTCAAAGGAAATTTGGTCATAGGGATGCACAAAGGGAAGACTACATGAAGACACACTAGAGAAGATAACCACATAATCATGGAGGCAGAGATTGGAGTGAAGTATCTCCAAGCCATGGAATGTCAAGAATCCAGGGCAGATATCTGAAACTAGAAGAGGAATGGAATGATTTTCTTTTGTAGGCTTCAGAGGGAGAGGGAGCATGACCATGTTGCTATCTTGAGTTTAGACTCCTAGTCTCCAGAATACCGAAACAATACATTTCTGTTGATATAAGCCACCTTTTTGTGGTACTTTGTTATGATAGTCATGGGAAACTAAATCAAGAGGATAAAAAAAAAAATACCACTGACCAGGTAATGAAGTGCTCAGACTTAACCAATCAGGTATTGGAAGTGTAATGTACAAATGCTAAAGGTGTCATTTTATGTTTTCTACAACTGTTTTGACAAAATCCTACAATCTGATTTTCCTCCTCCTCTCATTCTAGTTTATCTTCAAGATCTTCCTTTTTAGAGGAAGATTTTTCTCACTATTATTTAAATAGTAGGTTATGGACATACATTCCTTCCTATTAGACATTTGAAGAAATCTCTTCAAATTTTATGCCTCATTCTATTCCCCCCCCTCCCCCGCTTTCACCCCCATCAGAGCAGTGTGCCAAAGCAACAGTGAGCCTTGTTTAGATTATCCAGAGTTACAGCCACTCTTGCTCCTGTGGGTCTGATTTTTGTGCTGATTTCCCCAACTTCAATACCATTTGATTATTTTCACAGGTAAACAGCCCATTTTGTGCTACAGGCACCATATATTTATATCACTTAACTTCTCCTAGTTCTAAAAACAGTTATTGGACACACACAATTTGTTAGGGCCAGTTTAATTTTTCCACAGTTGTCATCTCAGATCCAGGATTGCCAGGCCAAGATTTATTTGTTTTCAAAACTTTCCCCTCTTAATAACCTAGAAAACCCTTCCAGAATTACCAATAAGTCCTATTTTCACTTTGTACAAATGACCATACAGTCAAATTCAAAATTTCATAGATGCCTAACATAAAAGTATTATAATAGATGAAAGTGGCAAAGTTTATAAGAATACATATCTTTATTGATTTAAGAGGGAAGGGAGAGGGAAAGAGATATAGAAACATCAATGATGAGAGAGAATCATTGATTGGTTGCCTCCTGCATGTCCCCTATTGGGGATCAAGCTTGCAACCCAGACATGTGCCCTTGTCAAGAATTGAACCTGGGACCCTTCAGTCTGCAGGGTCTGACATTCTATCCACTAAGTCTAACCAGCTAGGGTTATAAGAATATCTTTAACTCATTAGCTAATTTTCTGTTAACATATGTTTACTACCCCTCAAGTTCTACAGGATGATAAGGATTTATTCAAGTCAGCAAGCACATTTTTTCTTTCTTTTCATGACTATTGCCCAAAATAAATTTGTAATAAGCATTTACATTTTTTTCAAAAGGACAAATGAGTGACTACTTGAACTACTGATTCCACTTGCTATTTTGTATGTATATTAAATACAAAAGTAGCTTTAAAATACATAGCTTTCTCAGAGGTATCAGGCAAGGGCATAAGCAAGGGCAGGATCCTATGCATCAAGCAGGAGCCTGCTTTGTATAGTTTAAAAGAAAGCTGTTAAAGTAGCTTTAGTTCCTCCTGCTTCTTGATTAAATCTTGATTAAAATCAGTGCTGCAGGTAGAATGGGAAGCAGTCTTCTCCTTCCTTTCTCTACTGTAGGTAACATCACTTGATTGCTTGAGACAGTTAAAGGTGCTTTGGTAGTAAAAGGACAGCAAGATTAATGGGCAGGCATTTCCATAGTAACAGCAAAGCACTCTGGGAGACAGAGCCACTTGAGGGCGGAGCTACATATACCAAGATTTCAGCTCCATGGCAACAGCGTAGTGTGGGGTCTGGATGAAAACGCTGCAAACTTAGTAGAGGTCCGTTTAGTGGAGACAATGTATAATCAGAGTTGTCAATCTATTTTAAAATCCAAAGTTAAATAAATCAAATTTGAGACCACAAGCGGATGCAAGACATTTAAAATACACTGTACATCCACTCAAAATTTCTGAAGCATAAGCACAAATAGTTTAAGAACTATCCAATTGTGACAACTTGCTAGTTTAAAAAAATCCAATTACCAAGATTTTTGTCCCAGAGTATTTGCAGAAAATTACACAATTAGAGCATTTTTTTCCCTCAGCTGCTCCAATACTGAAAATGAAAGTAATTATAAAAAATAGTGTAAAATACTTTTTACAACTTGTGAGTTAGATTTTTGCTTTCTTTAGAAGAAATTCTGCTTTTCTGTGTAGATAACTATCTCAACCAAAAGCTGAAAAGAGACAGCGGTTAAAAAGAGAAAGCAATAGCTAGAAGAGGAATAAAGAACAGAACAAAAGGTCAGTGAAATACTGAATAACTTGGGAGAAGCTAAAAGGAATTCAGAAAGACCTAAGAAGCTAGCATTCCATTAAAATGAGTAAAAGGAGTTTGACACAAAATCATATTCCTCCCATTTTTATTAACATCAGAGTTTACAGCTTTGAAGGTCTCCTTTACTCTACACAAAAATTGTAATGTATTCAGGGAGCTCACCAGCCACTTAGAAAGAGGCATTATTTTCTATGCAGGCCTTTTGAGTTAGAGGTACACAGCCAGTGAAATAGAAGGTTGGCAGTTATCTGGTGAAACTGGGAGTAGTTAATTACTAATCAAGTTCATTAAGGTAAATCTTTATGTTTGTTCCTGTCCTTTATTAAAATATTTGTCATGTGGAAGTATTAGAAGTTACTGAGATTTTACTGAGTGTACTCTGAGTTTGGAAAACAGACGTTAGTGATTCAACCCACTTGCTGCTCTGGGTTGTCATTCTCTAACTGAAACTTTGTGCCCAGAAGGATCTGGAGGCCAATGTCATTTAAGAAGGTGAAGAATCTGTCCCCAGTGTCTTAGGGGAGAGTGATGCCTATTGTTAAGCATCTAACATCCATATCCTACACCTGGAAAGGAAAGTTTACTCTTAGGAACATCTATGAGACTGCCTGGTGAGCATCGGCGCCCATAATTTGGAGGTCTCCTTCTCCCCTACTCTACACAATTATCGGGCCTAGTAATAATTAATGTCGTTTTAAAACATTCGTTTAAAATCTTGCTTGGCATTGACTTGTATTGACATAACCTTCAAACACGTGGTATCTACAGAACGTGTGAAGTACAATTAACAAGTTTTGCTTGAAAAAGTTTGTGTTTGATTTGTTTTTTGTTGCAAAACTAGGGCTAAGAAGATGGCGGATGAAGAGCATATTCGGCACTGCATGCTTTACGAGTTCCAATTAGGAAGAAAAGCAAGTGAGGCTGCAAAAAACATCTGTAGTGCTCTTGGTCAAGATGCAGTTAGCGCCAGAAAATGCCAGCGTTGGTTTGAGAAATTTCACGAGGGAAATTTTTCGTTAGATGACAAGAAATTTTTCGTTAGATGGTCGAGGCCGTGTGTCCAATTTTGATCAAGAAGCTCTTCAAGCTCTTTTGGTGCAAAATCCTCAAATTACCCAACAAGAGCTTGCGACAACTTTAAATTGTTCACAAAAAACAATTTCCAATCAATTGCGTGCACTTGGCAAAGTCCAAAAATTTGGAAAATGGGTTCCTCATGAGTTGACCAACAACAACCGTAATCAAAGAGTCACAATTTGCAGTTCGCTCCTCTCTCATCAAAACCCTTTGCCGTTTTTAGAGCAAATTGTTACTGGAGATGAAGAATTGGTGCTGTATGTTAATTTGAAAAGGCGGCCTCAATGGTTGGACAAAAATGAGGCTCCGCAGCCCAGGCCAAAACCTGACTTGCATGCGAAAAAAGTGATGTTGTGTGTTTGGTGGAATTTTAAAGGAATTCTTCATTATGAACTTTTACCATCTAACCAAACCATTACAAGTGCAGTGTATAGTGCCCAATTGGAAAGGTTAGCCCAAGCTTTAAGAGAAAAAGAACCCGCGCTGATTAATCGGAAGGGCGTAATTCTTCACCACGATAACGCACGATTGCATACTGCAAGAATCACTGCTGAAAAACTGCGCCAGTTGGAATGGAAAGTTCTCCCTCAACCTGCATATTCTCCTGATATTGCCCCTTCTGATTACCATTTGTTTCGTTCTTTGCAAAACTTTCTTCTTGGAAAAAAATTTAATAATGAAGAATGCCTCAAAAATGCATTGACCGAATTTTTTGCGTCAAAATCACAAGAATTTTACAACAGAGGGATTAAAATGCTTCCTGAGCGTTGGGCACAAGTAGAAGAAAACAACGGCAACTATATTGTTGATTAAATTTTGTTGTATTGTTTAAATAAATTCGATTTAAAAAAGTATTAGCAAACGACATTAATTATTACTAGACCTAATAGCATTATTGTGTAGTGACTCTGATTTCCTGTCTTTAATTGAGTGATTTAAGAATGGTCACCTAAGTCTAACTTGGCTAGTCAACGTACTGCCCAGGATTTGTGGGGATTGGAATGTGGAGAGCTGAGTCAGACTCTCACCAGTGACTAATGCTGTGAAATGTAAGACCCTGGAGCTATTAGTGACCATGTTTTCTGTCATGTAGATAAAACCTCAAAAGAAAAGAATAAAAGCAACAGAGAAAAGCAAAAATAAAAAGTAATAAAAATCATAGTTTTTCTAATATCTCAACAGCAATATTGTTGGAGTAATGCCTTCAAAATTATTTCTAATCTAGCCAACTATCATATCCAGCCAACTACCAATCAAAAAAATATTAGAATGGATACATCTTAGATATGCAAAATCTCAAAACTGTGTTTCCCAGATATGCTTTCTAAGAAAACTGTTGACAAAGGTGTTCCACTAAAAGAGGGCGGAAGTAAGAAAGAGCAATCCATGGGAAAAGGAAATATAAAGGAGAGGGATCTGTAGGACTCTGGAGGATCCCCAGATGAACATTGTGCACCAGGTTTCGAGGGTCACTAGTCCACATCGAAGCAGGTTCATATATTACTCTGATTTTTGTATCTATAAGTACCCCCTATCCAGAGTGAAAAAATAAGTATAGTGATAGCAGAACTCTATTATTTCTCTATTGCTGTAACAAGTTGCCACGAATGTAGTGCCTGAATACAACAAACATTTATTACCATAGTTTCTGTGGGTCAGGAGTTCAGTTATAGTGATGCAGTACCTAATAAAATATATACATATTCAATGACCCAGAAACTTCAGGTAACATAATTGGAAGGGGGAAAGGTCAGCTAAGTCAGCCTACTTTTTAAAGAGCGTTTCCAGAAGTTCTACCTGATGACGCCTGGTTCAAAACTGTCCATGGCTGTAATATGACTGTCCATGGCTATAAAGGAGGCTGGTTGCTTCGTCTTTTATCCAGATACATCCCTATCCATAATAAAATTGGGTTTGTTAGTATGAAAGTAGGGGAGAATGGATAGTGAGTAGGCAATCAGCTGTCCCTACCACATGTATTCTTCTGTTTTGCATTCTAATTAGGGGATCAAGCTTAAGATCAAATAAATGAATCTTCAGCCATAGAGTTTCAGCTATTGGTCAGGGAGTAGGAGGAACTGTGCTGTCAGGGGAGCTTTTACTGGCATCTCTAAATTCTCATCATGTAAACCTTCTCTTACTCTATTTCTTCTTAAGGCTGGCCTCTGTGAAGGTATGATTGAGTGTTAATGTGTGACCTGAAATCTTTTATCATTGAGTGGATACTTATGCTGCTTCACTTCTGGAGTTGAGAGATGCCTAGAGGAGGTGGGGAAAAGAATGCTGGGGGAAGGGAGGTGGTGGCTCAGATTTTCTGCTTTGTAGACCATGTGAGTCAAACATGCATGGTGGCTCAAATGGATCACTTTTAACAAAGGTAGAATCAAAGACGTTATGGAGAAAAAGTTCAGCATTGAAATAATCATCAAACTGGTCTAAACAGATATCAATGAATTTTCTATAAACTATTACTTTCCAGAAGACTAAGGTGGTGCCACAGGAATGCTTCCAAGGAATATAGGGACAAATGCAGGAAGTACTGTCCTCTCCAGGTACTTCTGGGAGTTCCCCTGGAAGCGCTCATATCCCCAGTGAGGAGCTCTGGCTGTTGCATGACACAGCTTAGGTGGGCTGCAACCCTGTAACTTTTGGAGCAGCAGTTCCACAGAGAGCTTTTCACCGCTAAGTACACCTCTGCCTCATCACTTTGGATGTTGCCATTCTTGCCACCTGTACACCACTGGAGCTGGAAATTTTCTTGTCTACGGAAATGGATCTCACCTGCTACGTCTCAAGGCTGGTGATTTTTAATGCTTGATTTGCATTTGAAAACAAAAATGCTACCCATGTGCCATGCTTGGCTGTAGGAAGTCCCAAATGAAGTCTTCATGAGCCCCCTATATTATAGGGGTTACCATGATAGTTCTTAAGGTTTATACACATAGCCCCTTTCCACCAGTGTGCAACCATACCTCCCGGGGGCTATGTCAGTATCAGCCATAGTGCTTTCTTGGAAGCACCACTCACCATCAGCAAGCAGGATCTGTTGCTGGGTCTAATTTCTCTTTCTTTTTCATGGTAAAGCCTCTCAGACTGTCCCTTTCCCCCTGGTGGTTATTGGACCAACCCAAACACAGCTATATCAGTTTGATCTGTATGGTGGGCTGGAGTCAAGTCTTTCTCAGAGAGGCTCCTTAGCAACTCTATGCATCAGGAGAGGTCGGTACGCCTACAATTTTTAAAACGTTAAAACAATCACTCAAACGCTAAAAGCAGATATTGCTTTGGAACACACTATGGTTTCAATAGGATTTAACCTTTGCGTAATTGCCTTACGGTCACAAAACATACACACCTTTAGCACTTTAGTTATTCCAAGTGTGTTGGTAGTGGTGGATAAATCTACTTAGTCTAACACTTGTTGCCCACCAATGAGTCTCATTTGAGGAATAAAAAAGTAAGAGAGGCAGATTGAGAACCAGCATATTACCATGCTTATTGATAGAAGTCAGACGAGAGGGTGTGACTCTGTATCTATTAGACAAGATGAATAGGTAGATTGACCAAGCCAGTCACTTTAGCACTGGGCCGAGGTAGGCCCAGGGGAAGGAATGTCATTGCTAAACTAAGCATGCCTTGCTTTCCCTCCAAATGAATTCACCCTGTAAATCATTCGCTCTCAGTAGGGGTGGTGTGAGTAAATGGCTGTAAACAGCTAGGTATGTTTAGGGGAAACCTCTCCTGTGGGCAATGGCCTTTTCTGCTAAGGGTCACTCCCTGGTTTGCAGTGGCTGGGGTGGTTATCATACCATTCTGCTTCCAGTTGTACATTCACGTTTGCTTTTTCTACCTCAGGTGTAGTTTCCTAGTTTCAGTTCCCTCTTCAGGGCCTGAGCACTTCGTTCTCATGCTCATTTGCATTCTTCCTCATTCTCACGTTATGGTCAGGAAGCCCTCAGTAGCTAGCTGGAAGTGTGGCTTTGATGTTGGGAGACACCGTCCTCCCCTCAAAATATTTCCTTCCTCTGTGACTCTGAGGAGAAAACTTCCCATTCAGAACCTAGCTCCACAGAGCAGAGGGAGGGAGGATGTAGTACAGTGGATTAGCCAGAACCTGCGGGGCCTCAGTAACTGCACTCCACTTCAAAGACCACTTGCCCACGGAGCCCTCCTTTCACTCACGGCCTTACATCTGAAGACTGTGCTCCCCTAGAACCTTCTGCAGTGGCTACTGAAGACTCTTGTGAAGTCAAGGCACAAAGAGCCACTCTGTTCTCAGAAATGCCTACATTTATACTACTGAGAGTCTCACACTTATATATTAAATCTCCTGCTCTCTCTCCTGCAGATTTCAATCTGGCGCGACTGCCACATGTCTTTGTGCTCTGTACCGCACACGTGCATATGGTGCATGCTAAATATAAATGCTGTTTGGCAGGATCCTTTTTTTATCTTCTTTTGTTTCGGAAAATGTAGTGAAGAAAATGTGTAATGTGCACCCTCTCCAAAATGAGAGAGACTTTCAGGAAGTGGAAGTATCTTGACAACAAGCCACACATTTTACACATATTTTGGCATGTGGCAGCAATAATCATCCGCTGCTTTATCAGGTTAAATTGAGACTGCTGAGTTGATTTGCACCCTCTTTTCAACAGAGGTCAAGCAGCTTCCTGCATGGATGAGGCATTTGACTAAGTTTCTATGGGCTGGTTTTCACAAAGTGCCAGCCCCTCCCTCTACTTACGTACTAGTCAGGTTAGGTCAGTGTCCGATGTAATAATAACTCCACCCTCTCAGTGGCACAGTGCAGTATCTTTTTATTTCCTACTCATGCAATGTGCCCAACATCAGTGAATGCGCATCACAGTCATTTAGGCCCAGACGATGGAGGCTGTGGCTTGACATGTCCCTCCACCAACTCTGCAGCCGGGGGCCAGAACGTGGCAAATCACACTCTGGTGATGAGAGCTTGCTTGCCCTTGAAGTGACACAAGTCACGTCTGCTCTCACTCTACTTAGTAATTCTCATGCTATGCTTAACTTCAGAGAAGAGCAGGACAGTATATTTGATCAGGTACCTGAAGGGCTGGGAGCTGTAAGTGTTTTGCTACTGGCACCAATGGCTACTATGTGTCCTGCCAGAATTATGAAAAGAGTGGACAAGTGCTTGTGCTATTATTGAGGTGCCCAGGTACTTTTTAGGTGTACCAATGGTGCTGTTGAAGGAAGAGAGCAAGACACCACAGGCTTGGAGCTATTCCATGTAGGCATCTCATAGAATCACACCGTCTTAAAACATGCTTAGATTTTAAAAGCAGTGTCACTGCTTAAAGAAACCCGGATTGGGGATAGTAAGGTGAAAGGCACAAAGGCACATAGAGACACATGCTCCACTTTCAGCCTCCGGAGCCGGGCCGAGGTCCCACACACACAGTGTCACATGCAGGATCGAGCAAGTGTGAAAACTGGTAAAATGTTACCCGAGGAGCTGACCTGCGTCATGCTGTCTCTGCTAGGCTACCTGGCATCTCCGGGGGCACTGCGTTCGCCAGTTGAGCCTGTTCTGACTTCTTTCGCTGGTGGTGGGGATCTCAGCAAAGCTGTGATTGCAGAACATGTTTTGTTAGGTCTCAAGGACTGTGGCAAGTCCCAGAACCACTTAGCAGGTGAGGAATCATGACTGTCTGTGCCCACTTCGAGGGCCTGACATTTCTGGACTGATTGCAGTGAGCATAGGAAAAACCCAAGGTTCTCAGATTTGGAGAGCAGTTGAGAGGGCTTTGCCTAGTGACACTGATTATAGCTGGCAAGGGGCCTCTTGAGGGGGGCAGCGGCTTGTTGCTCCTCACAGCCAGCACCAGGCAGAGCCCACTGTGTAGCTGCGGAGGAGAGCTAAGAGAAGAGCAGTGGGCTCTCTGGAGACAAGAGCTAGCAAGACTGATTTGACTGTCCACGACTGCTCGGTGAGTCTCAGCAATTTTTAGCAGGATTCTGCTAATGAATGTGGAACCCAGGGACTGGCAGCTCCATTTCCTCTGGTATTAACATATTTTACTTTATTTTAATGAGGAAAATGAGATTCTTCTCAGTTTCCTATCACTGAACCCGGTTTGGGAGGGTATGACATTTAACAACAGGGCTTTGAAAAATATTAAGCATTATACAAATTATACAAGGAATTGTTGCCGTTGTAATTCTGATGAAGCACACGGGCAGCGTCGAATCAGCCTTAATATTAAAGGGATATTTCAGGATTAGGAGGGCCTCTGTAACTATAGGGTATCAAGTCGGATGGCCTTCGTGAAAAGGGCCAACTAATCTGGCCATATTAAATCCATTTTTAGAAGCTAAATATCCAAACTCTGAGTCAATAAATCGCAAACTCAGACATAGATCATGAGACTTGATCATCTCACATCAGATGCAACACACTCATCAATTATAAAGTATGTGAGGCGGTTAATTCTAATTTATGGCCCTAACTTGATTTCTTCTCGATGGAAGGATGAAATGGCTTTGGTCAGGAGAAATAGCCCCAAATTTCTCAATATGTAGATGCAGCCAAAGTGAAGTGGGAGGGGAGGACTGCCATTGTATGGTGGACTTGGGGACAAATTCAGATAATTCCGGAGAAAATTATCTATGTCCTTAAATCATCCCCAAAGGTTTTGAAAAACTACAGTTAAGCTTTATTAATTTGGATGAATTTGGGGTTAAGGTCTGTCTGAATTAATAGAAATTTGAATTACAAAGTGTTTTGAAAGACATCCTGTTGCATTCTTTTTCAAGCATAAAAAAATGCAAAACTAATGGATAGAGAAAGGGGCCAAATATAGGTCCATCAAGACTGCTTAATTATCCTAATTATTATTTGCATGTAAATGACAAACTCTAAAACACTTCAGTCTTGCAATGGGTCTACTGTTACCTTTAATATTTTTAAAATGAATGTACTTACAAAGTCCTTTTTACTCTTCAGAAAAAAATTTCAGCCATATTGAGAAGGATATCCCCAATTTTTGATGTGCTTCTATTTTTAGGAGCCATCAAAAGGCTAAAACATCTGTCCCCACAGTCCTACTTGTCTCAATGTTTCATGTACAGTGGTCAGAAGCTGCACAGATTTTTGAGGAATTCAAAATCACTCATTATTCTGGATAACAAAGCCAGATCTTGATTTTTTTTTTAAACTTCAAATATCTAAATATTTTACATACATGGTTTCTTCACCTGCTAAGTCAACCAGGGCAAGTAAAGCTCTCATTGATTTTCTTTATCCTTTCAGATTTAGTTGCCTTGCTATGAGACTTCAAGTCCACCGAGGACAAAGCTCATGGGCATGATGTTCTGTAGTATGTCTGGGACATAGTAATGCCTTACTGCATGCTTACTACAAGAGTGAGTCAATGCATCAGTTAGCTATTAGCAGTGAAAACTAATAGTAGATTAATGAGTTGGATTATAGAGGGAATAATCCTAAAACACAGAAGAATGAATTCTGTTCTTGCATTTTAGACACTGGACCAGGCAGGTAAATAACTTCAACCTGGGCAGGTGATTTTTGTCTCTATGCTCCTGGATACAAGCTTTAAAAAAAAATAATAATAGCAACAGCAACTACTACTGCCAATTGATAACTTACTGTGTATCAAATGTGTAAATGTACCAAAATTTTATTTTATGTGACCATCACAATGTCTACTTGCAGTAGTTAATATCTTTCTTTCAGAGGTAGGGAAATTGATGCTAAGAAAAGGCAAATACTTGCTCAAGGTCACACAGTAAGTGGGGGCTTGCCAAATGGAATTCTGACTGATTACAAATCATTGTTCTCTGCATGGCACTACTTCACCTATTCTTTCTATAACTGGAACTTAATTAAGTGTTTGTTTAGATGAGTACACCTTTAGTCTGTTGCATTTGAGATAGCAAATGGTATCCCAATCTAATTCCACGAGAATCATAAACTGCCATCCACTGAGCACCTTTATAAACAAGGCACTATGTTATAAAACAAACAAGTATTCATATTGACTTCCTAACCTACTGCTGTCCTAGAGATCTAAGAATAAGTTCAGAAATCAGAAACAAATTATTTTCAGATCATGTTCAGATATTGTGGTTATTGTAGCCATATATTGGAATAGTATGGTTCTTGCTACCAAAGAATTTGCAATTCACTTAGAAACACAGCATTTATGTTTATAAATAAACAACAATGTGAATGCCTTTATGACACATCCTAATTAAGGATGTAAAATATAAAAGCCATCAGAGTTCAGAAAAGAGAGAATTAATAGCAAAATTGGAAAGGGTTTTCATGATGGAAATGATGATGGGAATGCAAGCAATAATAGGAATGCAGGTATAACAAAAGACAACGAGTAGTCCCTGTTGCCAGCATCTGCATTCACTGGACAGTTTCTACTTAATTTTGGCTGTGAATCTGACCACAAAGGGTTCTTATATGGTAATTCTTTATGCATCAAATTCCTTTTGATGTTAAACATTTAAACAATTGTATATTTAGTTTATAAATAAGAAATACTGATTTCTCAGCCAGTGGAATTCATAATTACAGGGTTAGTTAGATTTTATAGCTAACTGGATCAGAGGCCTGGGTAGAATTTTTGCTACTAATAATTAGCAATAACACATCAATATAAAGATAACCAAAGGCCAATCTTTAAGTTGAAACTGTTATGAGAATGTACTTTATGATCAATTTACTTATTTATTTTAAATATATTACCTTCTATTGGGAAGGATAGTGAGGATATGATGTGTCTTGATATTGATACTAAAGAAGTTTTTCTTGGTGTTCCTGGACCTAAATATAATTTTATTGATTTCAGAGAGGGAGGGAGAGAGAGAGAGAGAGATGGAAACATCAATGATGAGAAATATTGATTGGCTGCCTCCTGGGGATCGAGCCTGCAACCTGGGCATGTGCCCCTGACTGGAATTAAACCTGGGATCCTTCAGGTCAATGCTCTATCTGGCTAGGGCATGATCAGTTTGTTTTTGTTTTTGTTTTTTGTTTTTTGTTTTTTAGAAGAATATGCTCTATTCTCCACTCTGCTCTGTCCGTGGGAGTTTGGTCTGAACTGAATGTATTGTAGCACATCCCCAGGCTTTTACTCTGTTTTAGTTAATTACCTTCTATTGGACAGGATAGTGAGGATATGATGTGTCTTGATATTGATACGAGAGAAGTTTTTCTTGGTGTTGTTCCTGGACCTGTTATGTGGGTTCAGCATTTTTGAATGGTTGCTCTATGGGACATTAATCTCATGACATACTTCATACTAAGTGGGTTCCATGCTCAATTAAGTTTGGGAAATATCTGTCACTTGGAAACTTGCAATGCACAGTAGCATTTGCACAAGATCTGGTAAGTCCTGTTGCAGAGAAATCTGTTAAACTTTGCTTAACTTGGTGTTTCTTAAAATTATTTTTCCATACACAACCGCTGTTCCTTCCTCCATGTACCTGTCCCACCCGAAGATACCTATTCACTATTATACTCAAGAATCCATCAGGACTTGGGAAGAGGGACAGTACACAAATTGGGTTTATTTTGTGTGTGTGTGTGTGTGTGTGTGTGTGTGTGTGTGTGTGTGTGTGTGTTATTGTTAATATTGACCCGAGGATATTTTTCCTTTGATTTTTAGGGAGAGTGGAAGAAAGAGGGAAAGACAGAGAGAAACATTAACATTGATGTCAGAGAAACATTAACTGGTTATCTCCTGCTCTCGAGCCCCAGCCAGAGCTGGGGCCAGGGAGGAGCCTGCAACCAAAGTCTGTGCCCTTAACTGGAATTAAACCTGGGATCCTTTGGTCCTCAGGCAGACACTCTATCTGCTGAGCCAAACTGTCTAGGGCCACACTAGATGTTGTAATGGAGAAAATATAATATAAGAAATTAGTAATAGGTATTGTAGTACTGAAAAAACATGAAAGAGAACACTCAGACCTCAGAGATAGTAAGTGCAAGAAGGGAAGAGGTTGGAATGATCAGAATCTAGAAACGTGGAGGAGAGGGTATCAATCAACTGCTTTAGTTCAGGAATTGAAGGCAGAGCTTCTGACATCCAGAAGCTCAGAGAAAGGGGACTCACGAAGTTGGGGTTCTGCTGCTGGTACCACTAAGCAGGTGTGATGAAGCTGGTTCTGAGGGTGTGGAAAAAACTGCACATGGAAAACAACTGCTGCTAGAGCTAACCTTGGCTGCCTAAGGTGAGGGGAGCAATGTGGACAGAAATGTGGACAGGAACAGCCATCAGGCAAATAAGAATGAGCTTTCCAATTTATCTCTAGCAGCCTCTGTAGGTAGGATCTAACCTGGATCCAGCAGACAGAGGAGAAATGTGGCTTGCAGAGACCCTCCCCATGCCCATATAAATGGGTGTGGAACTCAAAATAATCTCTCTGTATATAAACCTAAGCAACTGGATGACCAAACGACCAACCGGTCGACCAATCGCTATGATGTGCACTGACCAGCAGGGGGAAAAGACTCAATGCAGGTGGTCAGTGTGCTCCCACAGGGGGAGCCCTGTACAGCTGACCAACGAATGCCAGATGCAGGGCTCACGACTGATGAGTGCTGATGTGGCAGCACAAGCCTCTCTCATATTGGGACTGACTGTGTGCGAGCCTGCAGCAGGTGCAGCATGCACAGCAGGCTCAGCAGGGCTGGGATGAGCAGGAGCGGCAGGTGGGAGTGGCAGTCCAACATCCCCCAAAACAGGGGTCCTCAAACTTTTTAAAGTGGGGGCCAGATCACGGTCCCTCAGAGAGCTGGAGGGCCGGACTATATGAACTACTAATTCCTACTGTAACACCTCGGCTGCGCTCACTGCCCAAAAAACCTGGCGGGCCGGATCAGACTCCTCTGCGGGCCGCATGTGGCCCGTGGGCCGCAGTTTGAAGACACCTGCCCCAAAAGGTCCTGGATTGCGAGAGGGTGCAGGCCAGGCCGAGGGACCCCATTGGTGCATGAATACATGCACTGGGCCTCTAGTAATAACAATAATGCATGTAATAATGCACATTATATATAATAATATAATGGCTTAACAATTGTCACAACCTTTCTTTTAGCTATTCAGCATCCTCTGAACTCCTGTAGAGCAACAATAACAACTTATGCTTTTGCCTAACTAGATGGAAATACCCTTTCTCAGAATAGAGTTGCTCCCAGTCTTCCAAAAGGGGTGCCACAAAGTCCTGACAGTCATTGTCTTCACCTCTGGAAAATACAATTTCTTCTTCAGATCGAGTCATGGACCCATGAAAGTATTCTGTAACTAAAGATGAAGTTATAAAGTTATCCACCACCAATAATATTTATATAAAATCTTAAAGGGAAAGAAGTAGAAAGGGGAAAATAACCATGTTTAGATACATGAAAAATTTATTGGATTGTTAGGAAATATGTTTTTAATTATAACTGTTCGAATTTCTTCAAAAATATTAACTTAGACATCAAACTTCTAGATCTTATTTGAGTCTAGTTATTAATAGGATGGAGTAAAGTGGAAAGCTGCCAATTTATCAGTGAATTTAAGCTGTTTAGATAACCAGCACATAAAGTTTATTCAAGGCCACATTTTTTTTTTTTGCCTTGTCCTAATCAGAGTTGTTTCAGATGGACGTTACCTATAATTGGATAAGTGCATTTAAAATAAGTATCTGCCTGAATACCTCAGAGTTATACTCTTTCTCATTAATGATTAGTCCTGAATCCCAAGATAGAGATTTCTATTGGCACTATTAGTGACATGGAGAACCCTGGGTACAAACTTTGCAAAATGCAGGCTGTTACACTATCTGGGCATCATAATGTAGTTTCCAACACTGACAACAGCAGCAGCAGCAGCTTTGCAAAATGTGAAGGGTGACCTTTGCAAGCACACCTTGGGTTCCCAAGACATTCCAACTTTCTTTGGGGGAGTAACAGATGCCCCATCTTGTTTAGCTAGAGGGCTAGCAACCAAGGGAGCAAGAAGAAAAGGGTATAATGAGATCATCGAGTTTGGTTTCAGCTATAACTGGTAACACTCCACCCCTGCGGAGAGTAATTTGCATCTTAATGCACCTCACCTGTGAATATGGCTCTTCCTTTTAAAATCGATCTCAATAATTGGACTATACTGCCTTTCTCAATATACACAGGACAAAATAGCACTCCGCTCTCCATGCTGGTGGTTGCAAGTGTTACAGATCCATCTGTGGGACCTACATAGTTTCAGAGGCAGATAAAAAGTTTTAGTTATAGTCAGGTTATCTCATGGATCATATGAATTTTCTGTCAAGAGCTCTAAGTTCTAAAACAACAATGGCTTTTAGGTGTTTTGGATAAGAGTAAGTGTGGTGCAAAAAAATCAGGGTGGTAGAAAATGCATCTACAATAAGCACTTTATCTGAAAGGTTGTCTGAGTATTGTAGACCCATATAACATAAAATGAGGTTTGGGAAGGGAGGCAGGAGGACACAGATCAGGGAAAGGTTGGATTTGGCTTACTGTTTTGCCCACCAGTTGGTTCAGAATGTTTGGAGCTAGAATTTTAATTCCCTCCATTTGGATTGAGTTTAGAGGCCTAATCTGAGTTTAGCAGCCTCATGTCCTAGGGCAGTGGTCGGCAAACTCATTAGTCAACAGAGCCAAATATCAACAGTACAACGATTGAAATTCCTTTTGAGAGCCAAATTTTTTAAACTTAAACTATGTAGGTAGATTCATTGTTATTAACTTAATTAGGGTACTCCAAAGCTGGCCTTTGTTAAAAACTGAGGGGCCAAAGAACCACATGTGACTCTTGAGCCGCAGTTTGCCGACCACTGTCCTAGGGGAGTTTCTAGGTCTCTCCCTCCAGTGTATCCTCAGGGCAGCTGGTCTTCCCAGACTTAGATCAGCATCAGAACCACTGCTTGGAGCAGATCATTATCTTCTGGGGTAGTGTCCCACAGCCTGAAGTAATTAGTCTCATAACTAACACCCAGCTTGGGTCTTAACAGGGTCTGGGGGGATGCTTACTTGATAAATAACTATTGTAGCATGTGTTTTAGTCTTCAGTTCTAAGGTTGTATGTGTCAGATCCAACAATCTTTCTGCAAAATCTGGTCCAAATTCTTATAGGATTTCTAGGGAATTAATTACCTGGATTCTCATCAGTTCATGGTTGGTGGCTCCAAGGCCTTGCTTTGTTTCTTTGAGCATCTAGAGTTGGATAGGAGTTCTATCTATATCGCAGGCCCCTTTCAACTTTCTTACCACAGGTTGTTTATCATGAGTTCTTGTCATTACTGACACACTTTCTCAGACACCACAGTAAAGTGTTTCTGGTCCTTTCATAATTTTTTGTGTTCCTAGATATTTCAGGCTGTCTGAACAAATTAGACAGAAAGAGTAAGTTGCTTTTATGGAAACTATAATCTCTTATTCTGAGAATTATTTCAGACTTTGTCCTCCCATCATAAGTCCCTTTGGAGGTACCAATTACTTTGGCCATGTTCATGAAAGAAACTTATTGAAAGAAATGATCAACAACCTATTTATTCATTTAGCTCATGAGTCTCTATTCGTATCCCCTTTGTTCCCCCACAGCTGTTGAATTGACAGTGTATTGAGCACCCACTACATGCCAGGCCTTATGTTAGGCATTGGAAATACAGTGATGGACAGGACAAAATCCCTACCTAGTAGGGGGAGATGAGCAATAAATAGCCATGCATAGCAGTGAGCGATATGAATTTAATCAATGGGGTGAAAAAACAGAGAGTGGTTGTTGGGGATGGGCATAATTTCTGATTGGGTGACAGGAAAGTCTTTTGAGGAGATGAAATCTGAGGTGAGATCTGGAGCATGAGAAGGAACCCACCATATGAGTATCAGGGGATGAATGCTTCCACCAAAGGGACACACAAATGCAAAAGCTCAAGATAGAAATATGCTCCTCCCACATGACAGGCTTCACACTCCTAGATGACATGTATAAAAAGCTCTTCTATAAGCCCAAGTGAGAAGGATGAATGGGAGGAGACTGGGAAATATCTTTTGGTCACCTGCAATGTCTGTAGATATAATTGGTGCTTCTTTCTGATAGATGTGCTTTAAGTGCTCTATAGATAGGCTGGGGACTGGGTGATTTTCTTGAAATTTCCCCCATCGTCAAATTTTTCAAGAACTAAAAATAACAAATTGGCAATCTCCCACACATGTTCTTTTGTAGCATCCAAGGACACTACCATAGCTTGATGGATAATATTATGAGCTGTCTCGGTTATTTGATGAGTTGTATTATAAAAGTGAAGCAGGTTTCATCTTGGTGAAATGCTTAGTGGAGGAGAGCAATATTTCCAATCTGATTATCTAGTTACATTTTCTCCCCCTGTTTTTCAGTTTTGTTTTTTCCTTCACGCACAGGTAAGTACAAACAACATACCTTCTTAGAAAGAACAAGAACCTCTGTTTGCTTGTTACTGCTATATACTAGTAAGAGGGAGGGCAGGTGGGGAAGGGGTTGTGAAAGCCGTTTTTTCAATCTCAGCACACAGGCTAATATGAGTAATGGATATATATGGGACATTATGTGGCTAATGGAAGGAGATCCTACAATAGCTAACTTCCTCCTGGCCCTCACCCACCTCGCGAGATCTCAAAGACATAGACAAAAAGTATCAGGTAAATGAAAGATCTTTATTACTCTTAAGGTGTTCAACCAAAAACTGATATGTTCCCCTGGAGACCTAGACCCAACAACATAGTAGCCTCTTACTTGCTTCTCGCTGCATTTTATTTCTATTCAGCTGTTATAAGGCTATACTTCTAGTCCATTTGCTAAGGCTGGAGGCAGGCATTTGTGGCTTAGAACAAATGAGAAGTTGAGTGGTCTCTGTGCTTTCTTTCTTAGGTCCAAACCCAAATTTGTGTAGTTTTTTTTTTTCTTTCTTTTTTTTTTTTTTTTCTTCTTTTCTCTTTGGGTAAGAAAGATCCAAGCAATAGGGAAAGAGAAAGGACATTTCTCTCCCTAAGGGCTCAGTGTATAGTTTGTCTAATGTGCTCAGCCAAGTCTCTTGAGGGTGGACAGCATCCAAGAGGCAGAGCTGGTCCATCTCCCCATTCCAGTAGAGGCTGATTCACTCCCAGGCTAATGCAATTTGAGCTTCAGTGCCCTTCAGTGCCTTGAGTCTTTTCTAAATAAGTATTCACTTTAGTGGCTTGAGTCCTTTCTAAATAAGTATTCACTTTCATATCAAATTTCAAATTTTATTATTTTTCTTAAGGAATGTTCCCTAAATTGCATAAAATTTAGGTCCCACAAAGTTTGGGCCAACTCCTACATACCAGTTGGGCTACCTCAGGAAACTCCTGAAGGCCAATCCTTTGAAGGCATGCAGATACTGAGAGGAAAGAGTAGGCCATGGGTATAAAATTAAAATATCTGCAATGTCAGCTCAAAGGTCCAGGTACTTTTATTATAGGATCCTTTTAAAAGTATAACATAGGGAAGGATGAATTGTTGCAAATATAGTATAGAGAACTGTACATCTTTCATCTAGATTCCTCAATTGTTAACATTCTACTTATATTTCTGTCTTTTACACACACACTCACACACACAGACACACTTTTTTATCCTCATCTACTTGAGAGTGGATAGAAAAGAAATGACTAATTTTTCCTAACCTCTTCAGTGTGTATTTATTAAACAAACTCTAATAAAGCTACAATGTACATATCAAAATCAGGAAATTAACACTGAATTTATGCTAACCCAGAGATCCCATTACAATTTTACCCATCTATAATAATCTACATTAATAAAAGAGAAAAATGCTAATTGACCATACCTTCGCTACGCCCATAGCCAATCAGAACGAGTGTGCAAATTAACCCAACAAAGATGGTTTTTCTCTGAGGGAGGGATGAGTGAAGATTGAGGATAGCATAGAAGAAAGAGGAAGGGAAAGCGGAAAGCAAGGTAGCTATGGGAGGGAAAGCATGGGGTAGCGGTTAGGGGGCAGAGGTGGCAGGGAAAGCATGGGGGTGGTGGTGGGAGAGGTGGCGGTGGTGGGAGGGAAGCCCACTGGGAGCCCTTTCCTTGCAGGAATCTTCCAGCAACGGACCTCTAGTCTATAATAATAAAAGCATAATATGCTAATTAGACCAGATGTCCTTCTGGACATCCTTCCTTCCAGACAAAGCTGCGGAGGGCAGGGGCTAAGGCAGAGGGGGCCACCATGGTGGCAGGAATTTTGTGCATTGGGCTTTTAGTTTTCACAATAATGTTCTTTACAGGTTGAGAATCCAAACCAGAATCACTTATTTCATTTAATCATTTCTTTTTAGTTTATTTCAACTAAAACAGTTCTTTAGTCTTTTCTTGCCCTTCAAGGTCTCCATAATTTGGAAGTGTCCAAACCATTACTTTGTAGAATGTCCCTAAATTTGTATTTATATACTTCTTTTACATGATTATATTAACATAATGAAATTTTTTTTCAGGCATAATTGAGACGTGAGAGTATGCACATGATGTTGATTTGTTCTATTACTGGTGATGTAACTTTTTTCATGTGGTTAAGATTCTATCTGCCAGATTTTTCTGCTGTAAAATTAATGTGTTTTGTGGAGTGCTATATTGAGACTATGTAAATATCCTGTTCCTCATCAATTTTTTATCCTCTTATTTTATTTATTGATAACTCCTAACTAAATCAATTACTATCATGATGATCAACAAATAAGAATTTTATCTAATTCCATTGTTCCATCTACATTTATTAGTTGGCAATTTACTGTAAGGTAGACTTTTTAAAAAATCCCATTTACTTATGTATTTATTTATATTTGTGTGGATCCATGGATTCCTATTTTATTCAATGTGTTATGATCCAATACTATCGTTATTTATTTTAATGCTCAATTGTCCCAGATTTGGCTAGCGGGAACCCCTTCAGTTTGCCTCCTATATCCTTTTAACATGCTCCTCTCATTCTTTGAGAACTTCCTTATGTTCTGGCACAAGATGTTCTTGGCTTATCTGTCCTTTTCTTGTTCTAGCCCTGGAGTCAGCTCTTTCTCCAACATCACCTGGTTCCTTTCGGTGGAAAATGCTATTTAAAAACTAAGATCTGGGGGCTAGGTGTGCTCATTGCTCTGGGGGTATTGCTTCTAGGTCTTTCAACAGAACTAGAAAATAGATGTATACACACATACACACCTATAGTTATATATATATATATACCATTAGTTTATACAGACACTTCCAAAAGATAAAGTCATATCACATGGCTTATTCTGGCCTTCTCTTTTTTCATATTTGAAGACAGTGAGAATCCTGCCTCCCATTATCATCAGTCCCCATTTTCTCAGTTCCTTGTATATATTTTCCCTCGGTCCCTTGTATATAATTTGCTCAGTCACATGTACCATCTCCTTAGCCCTGTACTACTGATTCATACCAGAATTTCCATGCCCAGCACATACCTATTGAGAGTTCCCCTGATCCAGCCTCTAATGGTATTTGGACCAGGAGGTACCCCTGACTCATCATTAGTTTAGAGTTCTCCACTGGCCCAGCATGTGACTGACACCAGCCCCCACTAGCTGAAAGTTCTCCCCTAGTCCTTGTTGCATGCAGGTCAGGAGCTCCCTTTAGCTTCAACAATGTGTCCATCAATAATTGAAATTTTCCCTGAATATTTACTTCCCTGTGTGCTGGTTGAGAATTTACCATGGTCTTAGTTGCTTACTGGTCAAATGTAACCCCTTAAGCCCAGAAGTGTATCAACTCATGATGCTTGGGCACTGAACAGAAGTATAAAAACTGAAATTGATCAGTAAATTAGGGAAATATGCCCAAGATTTTATTTCAGTATCCTTTATTGATCAGGGAAGGGAGAGTAAACAAATTATGTTTGAAGGTAATTATGACAGAAATGAAATAATTGTATTATAAAACCTATGTTGGTCTTTTGCCACTCAGATATATTCCCCCACTCTTTCCCTGCTTTGAGTATATGTTATAGGCAACTACATACTCCATGCTGCCTTGCCAAGTGGCTTCCAGCTAGATTTGTTCACTAGGAGACATGGAAAAGAGATTGGAGAGCAGGTGGAAGATGCCAGGGTAATTTCCACTTTTCCTTCGACCTTGGGCAATATCTCCATAGTGGCTATTTCTCCTCTATGACTCTAGTTTTTGTTTGGCAGACTTGTCATGGTTATGGATTCCTTCATTTGATCTATGTTTCTGGGTTCCAATAATACCACCTTTTCCCTTTGTCCTACCAGCTCCAAGAATAGTAGTGACCTTCTGCTAGTTTTAATTTCTTAATTGCCTCCATTCTGGTTTTTAAATCTTCCGTTACCCATGTAACCAATTCCTTGAATTAAATTTCGTCTGCTTTAGCCTGGCTGACATGACTCAGTGGTTGAGTGTCAACCTATAAACCAGGAGGTCACAGTTCAATTCCCTGTCAGGAACCCTAGAAAATATTTTTTTAAAAAGGGCTGTATGCCTAGGTCATATTTCCTAATATGCCTGGGTTGTGGGCTCAATCTCTAGTTTGGGACATGCAGAAGACAGCTAATCAATGATTTTTTCCTCTTTATTAATGTTTCTATCTCTCCCTCTTTCTTCCTCTCTGAACTAAATAAAAATATACTTAAAATTTTTTCTTCTACTTAAAAAACCCAGCATGTTTATGTTTTTCCTACTCGATTCATTTTCAGGTCCAACAAGTTGACTTTCTTTAAACTTGTTACATAAGCCTGGAGCTGTTGTAGCCAAATGTCTCTCATTTGAAAAAAGAATGTCAGAGATTGAAAGGAAATAGAGCCTAAAGACAAGAAGTAGATCCTGGTGACATTGATTAAGTCCTTGATCAACCATTACCTGAAGCCAGAATGATCCCTGGACATTCCAGTTACTGGAACCAATCAAATTGCTCTTTATTTTAGTCACAATTGTTACATCTCTGTTTAAGCATCTTGATCATTAAATTAATTACAAATTATGGACCATTTACTCTTTGATTCATGCAGATATCTTCAGGTTCTATTAGAAAGTCCCATATCCTGACAGAACATCTCACAGAGTAATTTATTTATTTTGCATTCTTAAAAGCGGAGATTTTCTAACAACCTCTCCCTTTTACTGGTCTTTTTGTCTTTTAGTTGTGATTCCCCTTTTTCTTTCCTGAACTGCCACATTTTGACAGGGTTTCATATATCCACTACATCAGTGGAAGGGACAAAATAAAAAATTTATGTCATCTGCATGACAAACCTGAAAAACTAGCCTCTCATTTAAATATTGCAAAAAATTTGAGTTATATGTTACATAAATGACAGGAGAATGGGGCTCTTAATCTATATGAAAGGAAATTGGATTCAAGTTGTTTTATCTCTTGCAGATGTTCAACATTATTTTTGTCAGCTAGTAGTTAAGTTGAAGAGAGACATCTTTCTCAGAATAGAAACATGAAATAATAATGTCCTCTAGCATCGTATCATCATGTTAAGCCATGAGATGGATGATATACTGATGTGAAAAGATGCAAATGATACTGAATTTTGAAATATTTGTTGGGAGTGGAAGACTGGCAGAAGTTTTGTTCTAATAGTACACTGTTTCTTCATGAAAAAGATAAGGAACCCTAGAAAGTATTTTTTTAAAAAGGGGCTGTGTGTCTAGGCCATATTTCCTAATTGACTTATTTTGGACAAGACTTCAGTAATGATTTGGGTTTAAAATGTCCCTGCAGGAAGTTGGCACTGGCATGAATGAAGACCCTCTGATCTTATGACACAAAGGATACAAAGGCTTCAAAAGGTAAGTTGGTCAGAGTGTGGTATGTCTTCTGGCCTCCTTCATCCTCTGCAGTAAGTGCTCTGGCTTTGCTCTTCTGACATAGGTCTATTTATCATCTCTGTGGCTCTTAGTTCTCACATGTGAATCATTTTATGTCTTTGTCTGCAAGCTCAGCCCTATCCTTAGTTAATCCAACTAGTCGGAAAGATAGGTTAGCAGCCCAGACCAGTGAGATCTATGATTAGATGTGCTGCTTGAGGCGTGTTGGCTGGTGGGCTGGAGGTACACCGTAGAGCAGCCCTGAGCTCTGGAATGGTGGCTTCCCCTGAAGCATGGATTGCTATCTCAGTTTCCCTATCTGACGCTATATTGCATAAATGAGGACTGGGGTCCCAGTCAACTTTGGCTTGGTCCATGAATCCTCAGGTGAGAGTGATGGATTCTGCTTTCTCTAGCAGCTTCCACATCTGTTCCCACAGGACCAGGTATAGTTCTGGACTTACTTCTAGACCCCGGGCTGCTATGTGCAGCCTCCCCCTGCCACCCTGCTTGTCTTCAGCTTTCTGTGTTGCTAATGTGTCAGCATGCCACACATCAGATAACGACAGTACTGATGCATGTCTCCTTGGATCCTCCTTGGACCAGACAAAAGTATTAGGACATAATTAACCCATGAATAAATTATTCTCTACTCTCATCCTAACTCCTACTCTTCATTTTTAATGTTACCATGGCTTGATTTGGAATGTATAAGTTTTTATAATAATATTAATAACACTTTTTGTATAATAATTTAAGTTATATTATGTACAAATTCTGTGCTAAGGACTAGTCATTTATTTTGAGGTACAAACCCAGGGCAGCAAAAGTGAAGAAAAGGTAAAGAGAGGTACAAAGCAATGCAAAGTGACTTTATTGATTAGTGCTTTGTAGTGAGCATAGAAAGACAAGGCAGGTCAGTCAGCAGGTATGTTTGCAAAACTATGTGTGGCTTTTTCTAGAAAGATTCTATGGAGAAACCATGCCTCCGAGTCATTAATTGGAGAGCAGAAGGCAGGGGCAATTTATTTTCTTATATTTCTTTTATATCTATTTTTCCACATTAAAATTTGTCCAATTGAAAGTTAATTTTCTCACACTTTAGCTGCTGCTGGAATGTGAAATCCTAGGTCTTGGGATTCATTCAAATCTAAAAATGGCAGGAAGACAGAGCAACTCTGAGCGTGTGGCTGGTTGGCCCAGTTCTGTAGAGGTAGCCAAGGAGGCTCTACCCAGGCAAGGAACTGATCGGCTTCCAATGGGTGGCTAGCTGGCAGAGCCTGTCTAAGGAGGTGCATAACATTTATTTATGGTTGATGTTTCCACTTATAATTCATGACAACCCTGAAAGGTGACTATTATATTTCTCACTTTACAGCTGAGGAAATGAGCTAGTTTGTCCAAGATCTCATAACTGTGTAGTTGAGCCAGAGTCTGAAACCAAATCAGTTTGCTTTAAAATTTTATGCTCTGTCCAGTATGCTACCTAAATTTTCCTGCATGCTTTAATTTTAATTGAAAAGAAAATGGTTGAAGGTAATACAAAGTTCATGTGGAAAATACCGAAAATACAAAAACCAAGATGATCTATAATTTATAGACCCAGAAATAATCGTTTTAAAATATTCATAATTTTCTATATAATTATCTTTTAGTTTTTCTGTAATATTTTTACATATGTGGACTTAATAAAAGGGTTCTATAGAAAGTAACCTCCCAGGGAGATCTGACCATAAATTCCTAACTGGGCAAGTCATGTTGGGTAGTCATGCTCCAGGCCAATGCTTCTTTACTAAAAGGCTTGTCTTTGCTGTAAGCAAGCCCTGCCCACTGTTTCTGTGCATCTACTTTAACACACCATTGAAATGCCCTCTTTCACACCCCTCCTTCTAACACGTGATCTTAATAAGCCTGTAATCTGATCTCTACCTTGCTTTCTCCCATCTTTATGTAATTGTCCTTACATTTCCTTCTTAATCTCAAATGCATAAGAGTAACTGCAGAACTGTTATTTCCTGGAGCATTTTCGATCATGCTCCCCAGCATCTGTCATCAAGTTTGACTCAAGTAAACACTTAGAAAAAATCTCTACATGTTTGGATGTTTCTTACATTGACACATTGTTGAAATAATAATGTAACCCCTGTAGCATATGTGCTTGTCATTGATTAGTATAACAAAAGTAGTATCCTCTTTAATGTAAACTTTTATGATCTCATGAAAGTACTTGGAGGTAGCATAATATGCTTTGAAATATGCATTCTCTTCCTTCATTGGGATGAGGGGGTGTATTCCTAGGTAAGAAAGATGGCAAGACAAATACCCTGTTTCCCCGAAAATAAGACAGTGTCTTATATTAATTTTTTTCTCCCAAAGTTGCGCTAGGTCTTATTTTCAGGGGATGTCTTATCTTTCCATGCGCTAGGTCTTATTTTCAGAGGATGTCTTAATTTTGGGGAAACACGGGTAGTTAATCTTTAAACACACTAATGACAGATCTCCCAACAAATGAAATGATTGTTTGCTCCCAGAAGAGTCCTTGTCCATGGAATGCTTTTAGCAGAATGTCTTTCAGTGTCTAGAATTTCTTAGGTAAACAAACCTAGAATCTACGGATTTATAGGGCACGGCTTTCTGGAAAATGTCATGTAAATTATGTAAATATCTGAGTATAAAATGGAGATGTTTCTGATGTTTTCTTCATTGAATAATTCCTGGGTAAGTAAGGTGGCTGTATACCTTCCTTAGGTTCCTCATTTATTATTTAGGTATCTCCGATTAGGGTGAAAACACCCTAGAGAGTGTAGCTAGGGGTTTTGGATCCCTGCCCTGCTGTATCTGTGCCTCTTTATTATTTGCATCTTTGAAATTATTAGTAAAGCTTGTTACTGGGCAAGCTCTCTGAGGTGTGTGGGTCTTATTAGACAATCAGATCTTCGTTGTGTTCTGTGCTATCTTAATTCATAACCATTTCTTCATTGATGACATTTTAATTAAATGTCAACTTTGGTCAAATCATCATCTGTGTTTTTTCATATCTTTTGAATGTTTCCCAGAGGACTTTGCTGTTCCGTACTTTTCCATAGCTACAAGAGGGCGACTTCTGCAAGAAGGAGACCTCTGCCATACCTCCTGTTCTTGCTACTGCAAGGAGAAAGAGAGGGATCCAGGGGAATGAGAGGAATAAGTAGGAGTAGAAGGAATCCCCTGCAAGCCTGAGATCTTTCTTTACTCTCAGGCATCTTTCCTGCTGCAATCCTTTGCTTCCTAGTTCTTGCCTGAGAAACCCCACTCTTGCTCCAGACCCTGGCTTCCTGAGCTCTTCCAGTTTCTCCCTGTAGTGATCAATGCTTGCCTTGGCTCTTGGAGAAATCTCAGGCAACTTGGTGGTTCAACAAGGGAGAAACATTTCTGACATCCACGTTGGACCTGGTGATGTGTAGCAACTCTGAATTCTTTGTCCAGGGTTCATGGAGAGAATTTGAGGGAGAAAGAGTTAGTGATTTTTTTGGGGAGGTGGGGTGGGGAAGCATACACCTTTATATTCACCAATCTTTAGCCAAAATTTATCATTTATTTCCATTTTGAATGTTAGAACAACACCTGTAAAAGCAAGTTGCGGTGTGTGAGTTTCCCCTTATTCAGAACTGGGTGGGGGGCTTATATTGATTTGTTTTTCTTATCATTTCATAAGGATGGACCCTTGTTTCTTTTATCTATTCACATTTTTCTATGGGGAGGAACAGCTTGGGATATAGTGAATAAGTCAATCTGGGTTTTTACCTTTGCTCTGATTATTGGTAAATTGAAGTCTGCACTCATGGTCTTCCTCTCTATCCACTTTGCCTTCTAGGATTTTTTGAGTGTTGAATGGGAAATGTCACTCAATAAGTTGACTGTTTCACTGCTGGTGAGAGAGTTATGATCTCATCACCCCTCCCTGCAGTTCTAATGCATCGATGAAGTGGAAAATTGACCACAGGAAACAGCACATAACCCTTCTTCCTCTGTGGCCCTCCCCAGTCTTTCTAGAGTATAATTCTAGATAGTACAAGCTGGCCATGGGAAAATTCCACCTAGCCAATTCCTTACAAGTGAGGGAAAGTCGGAGATAAAGGTGGAGAGAAACCTGGGGAATGCTTGCACTGTGATAGCCAATGTTAAGCAATAAGATACCCCAGATAGTCTGCAGAGAGGTCTAGTGTGGCTGTTCTCTAAGCCTGGTACAAGGACACTGCGCTCACTCCTCTAATCTTAGACAGAGGGCAATTCCACACATTTTTATTCCTAAAAAAGAGAAGCTAAAACTTTGGATGAAGATTGCTTTATGTGTTGCTGAGATATATTAGGGAGGGAAGATTAAAACTCTTGGGCTAAAGTAATTGTTTTTACTGCCTTCATTTTTCTCTCATTTAAAAAAAAATATATTTTTTATTTCAGAGAGGAAGGGAGAGGGAGAAAAATATAGAAACATCAATGATGAGAGAGAATCATTGATCAGTTGCCTCCTGCACGCCCCCTACTGGGGATTGAGCCCGCAACTTGGGCATATGCCCTTGACTGGAATCAAACCCAGGACCCTTCGGTCCACAGGCTGACCTCTGTCCACTGAGCCAAACCAGCCAGGACTCTTCATTTTTCTCTTACGTTATATGCCTGAGTTGACTTTTAGGTTACTTACCCATAAATACAGTTTTCAGTATTTTCTTCAAAAATCTCAATGAATGCTCTAAACTCCAGGTTGGGAGAGGCTCCCAAAGGTGAGGTGAAGATGATAGTAATGCCCCACAGAAGTTCCTGTTGGCCTAGAGCTGAGAGAAGTGCCCCAGGGCATAGGAAATAAAGTTGGAGTGAGAGTATGAGAGTCATATCACATTTTCTAGCAAAATCACAGGTGATTTTATTTTTTGACACAGAACCAGCAAGCTATTCAATGATTCAAATATTACTAATAATCAGACTGAAGCCCTGTGGATAGATTTTGCAATAATAATAATAATAATAATAATAATGATGATGGAATGGGAAAGAGAGAAATAAAGTTGATGTAAAATATACACTAGAGAAAAATTGCCAATAAAAGTGGAAAAAGGGTACAAAGAAATTGTTCCTGGAGTCTCAAAGAAGTTACCCAAAACAAATATTATAGTCAGAAAAAGATTTCAAAAAACAATAGAAAATCTCAGAGAAAAATTAAAAGGCAATAGGAAAACATGGGAAATAAAAATAACAGAAATAGAATATAAAAACAACACAGAAATAATAAATGGGACTGAAAAGTAAAAATATATAATGGTGGGTTTGACAACCTACCTAAAATGAAATGGGAAGGAACAAAGACATAAAAAAGATTACAGAAAAAGTACTGGATATAGAAGAAAAACAAAGGTTCAATTTATGCTAATTGACATTTCTGGGGAGAACAGAACAGATGGAACAGAAATAATTTCAATAATATAAAACCGTTTTCTTTAATAAAAGCTTGAATAAGCACATTGAAGGGTAAGCATGATCCAGTAAAGATTGGTACAGCACAACCAACATCCAGTGATATCCTTAAAAAGTCACTGAACATGAGATGAAGATTTATGTGGGCATGAAGGAAAATAATTTAAGTCACAAAGAAGAAAGTCTAACTAACTTTAGACTTCTTCATAGCAATATTCAATGCCGAAAGATGGTGAAGCAATGCAAACCAAATGTAAATAATTTATTAGCCATACAAGTTCAAGTTTAAAAATACATATAATCTCAATAATGCCAGTATTTAGGCAATATGGTATCCAAGAATTCTTGGAAGATATAAATCTAATGAATCAGAAGATGATTAAAAGTAAATTTAACCACATTATTGAATGGGTTGAACTTAAAAAGTCCAAATATAAAATCTTTCTTTACATTCTTCAGTCTTCAAACCATCCTAGTAAAATCTTATTTTCTTGTTATTTTAACAATATTTTGGCCTGATCTCATCACTTCAAAATCCAGTAAAGCTTCTTCTATCTCACATTCAATTTGACTCTCATTTTCTTTCAATTCCAAGGTTGGGCACCAATGATACCAGAATGATGGGTTCCAGAGTATGCCCCTTTGGTATATGAATTACTTTGTGCTAAATACAATTGAGAACCAGCTTATCTCCTCTGGCCCTTGTCCATACTAAAAGAAAACAACACATATATCAGTAACCTAGTCTAATAAAAGCATGTGTCTCCATGGCTGAGAAATGTGTTGAATGAACTCAAAAAGAGTCTGGAGGCCTTGCCTAGAAATAAACGATGAAGATTTATTCAAGGATTTTAGGTTTTGCAATCAGAAACACTACCAGGCAAAACTCTGGAAGTGTTCCAAAGAAGAAAAAAAAGTTAAGAGTTCTTATGGTATAGTAGGCAGTTAGATAGACATGAGCAAAGTTGGAATGATAGGCCAAATACTAAAGGCCACCAGGTCAAAAGCCCGAATGCCTACCAATGGACAATTGTAAGATTGGCTCTCACTTCCAGGGTAAACTTTCCTCCTCTAGCATATCACTGGTCATGCGGTTTAGACACCTGACCTTTCTCATCTCTAGCCATACAGTTCAGACCATCCTCCGACTTTTCCTCCCCTAGCATATTGATAGTCAAGTGGTAGACCCCTTAGAGGAGGAACAAGTGGGCTAGAGAATAGCCTTATATGACTCTTGTGTGACCATTCCCATAAGCATTAAGCCTTAGAGATAACATCAAAGCTTCAGTTATTGTAGCTCCAGGCTCAGAAAACTAGCAAGGCTAGGCAGGACAACAGCATAGCTGACATCAGGACCAGTTGTGATGACTAATGACCCCTGGCCCTGGTAATGACCAATCAGTGGAGATTACAACCCTGAAAGGACACACCTGGAAAGCTGA
This sequence comes from Pipistrellus kuhlii, assembly GCF_014108245.1. NCBI lineage: Eukaryota > Metazoa > Chordata > Mammalia > Chiroptera > Vespertilionidae > Pipistrellus > Pipistrellus kuhlii. The sequence goes on along the minus strand of NW_023425540.1, from coordinate 28,568,581 downwards.
TGAATATTTTATTGAGGTCCTCCCCTGAGACCTCCAGATAAAAGGCTATAAGAGGAAGGACCCAGCCAGAATTGGTTTGGCTCAGTGGATAGAGCGTCGGCTTGTGGACTGGAAGGTCCCGGGTTTGATTCCAGTCAGGGCATGTACCTTGGTTGTGGGCACATTCCCAGTAGGGGGTGTGCAGGAGGCAGCTGATAGATGATTCTCTCTCAACGATGTTTCTAACTCTCTATCCCTCTCTCTTCCTCTCTGTAAAAAATCTATAAAGTATAAAAAAAAAAAAAAAAGAGGAAGGACCCAGTACTAGTATATGCTCTATCTCCCACTTGAGCACACAAGTGCCTTTTCCCATTCTTCTTCCCCTCAGGCATAGTCTTTTATCCTTCTTTTCTACTAAGCTCCAAGGGCCCTTCTTTCACCTCTGTAAATTGTTTCCTGAGTTCATGCAGCCCCACTGGCTCCCTTCTTCCATGGCTTATTTCTTTACATCTGTGGTCTTTATAAATAAACTTTCATTTGCATTTGAGTCTTAGCTCTGAATTCTTCCTTAGCCAGAACTCAAGGATGGAGGTCTAACATCTGGTACTGTTCACCGTTAATGCATAGTAAAAAGTGTATTTTTGAGAATAGTCAGTTCTACATTCTTAGCCCTAGAATTTGTCCAGGACATTTTTCAGTCAGATATCAGGTGGTCTAGATGGTGGATGCCAGGTGGCCTGGAGGATGGATGCCAGCCATAGGTCTGGTCATGTTCAGTGGTCTGGATAATAGATGTCAAGTGAATGTCAGGTGGTCTGGATCTTTGAGTCATTTAGGTTAATCAGAGGGTTATCTGGAGGTCTGATGTATATCTAGGTATTGATGCAGGACTGGAAAGTTACAAAGTTTACTCTCTCTGACTAGTTAAAAACAAGAATATAAGTATTTCCTCTTGCCTCAACCTACTTGATTTTAGTGATTTGGCAGATTGACTATAGTGATTCCATTTTATTTCTTCACTCTATATCTCAAACATCTTGGGACAACTTGAAATAACCTTTTTTTGCTGATAGGGCAGATCAGACCTATCTTAACCTCTTTATTCTTTCTCTACTTCATTTTCAAAAACAAGAACACACACTGAAAAATAATGCATCTGAATATTCTTTATTAAAACTTCTCTTCCCCCTTTACATGCCAATTAGGTGAGGATCTGTTTGTGTTCAGGGAATTGTCCCATTGCTTCATTTTGCCAGTTCTGATCTGTCCTTTGTACACACAGTGAAGACAGGCAGTGGAATGGAGGGAGGGGAGAGGCCTCTCTCACAGTTACTGCACTCTTTCATGGAGGAACAAAGCTCTTTCATTTCCACATCTCTTATTTTTTCACAAGAGTTACAAAAATTATTTTATGCCAAAAGAATTTCCTTAAGTAATTTCCACCTAGTGCATGAAACAATGGCCCCCTTTCACTTGTAAAGCACACAAAAAGAAGTAAATGTACTTTCTTTATGGACACAAAGCAAAGCAAAGCATATGTGCTCTATTTGGAGAATGCAAATGCCTCCAGCTGCAGCATTTCGTTCACTAGCACTCAGCAAGTGGCCATTTAGGCTTAATTGCTCCTCACAGCATAGTCCAATTAAGAACGGGCATCAGCAGGGTAAGGGCTATTTGTTAATAATAAGAGGTATGAGAGACAGTACTTGTTTTGCCTGCGGTTTTTATTCACATGTTTGGGTGAAAATCTAAACAGCTGGAACTCTCGCAAGTGATATGTGTGTATTTAATCTGTTGGTTATGGGCAAGACAGTGTATGAATGTATTTACAAAAGCAAACTTTTTCTTCTGATACAAAGGAAGGCTTGGTCAAGAGATTGCTGAAATCTACCAAAGCATGGTATTTGAAGTTGTTGTGGGGAGGAGGAGGGAAGCTTTAGAGGCAGAAATCACTGAACCAGGACGTTACTCTGCAACATGAAGATGGTTTTAGTCAGTTCTGCATTCTTAGCCCTAGGAGAGCAATTCCTCTATTAAAGCTCAAATTCCTATCAGAACATATTGTGTGTGGGTTTTTTTGTTGTTTGTTTATTTATTTATTTTTAGCATTATTTTTAAATAGAAGTTTGGATTTTGGAGAATCTGCTTTCTGTACATCATTTAGATGCAATATAGGGAGAACTTCCATTCTCTGCTGGAGACAGAATAAACAGACAAGAAACAGGAAATGGGAGTAACGCTGTGCCTCTTGTAATAGGATGAAAATGTTGCCATTGAAAATGGAATTCTTTCACGGAGTCACGGGAAATGCATTGTGGGGACTTATGCATAGGAGGACTTGAGGCACAGTGGTAGGATTTATTGGATTGAAAACAAAGGACTGATCCCAGGTGCCCAATGTCTCATCTACAACCAGGTGGCATGGCTCTGTCTTCTGTGGACGAAGTCCTAGGCCTGGTGTGGGCCAGGATCCAGAACCCAATGCCATCACTCTCAGCTCTGGTAGTCCAGCATAGTCTCTGCTCCCAGCTGCGCTCCAGCCGCCTTAGCTGCTACAAAGAGCGCATGCAAACCAACCAGCCTCGGGCCTTGGTGAAGCTTTGATTATTTTTCCTTGAGTATGGAAGGAGAAAGCTTCCTTTCAAACTAACCAATCTTCTTCCTAATTCTTAATGGATTTATACTGGGACTTCTCCTTAACCAATCCCTTTCTTGGATCTTCTGAGTTCCATGCCCTTATCCTATTTGATCCTTTCCCCAGATTTTCCCAGGTTAGACTCCTTCCCTTTCGGTCAGTCAGTGGTCGGCAAACTCATTAGTCCACAGAGCCAAATATCAACAGTACAATGATTGAAATTTCTTTTGAGAGCCAATTTTTTAAAACTTAAACTTCTAATGCCACTTCTTCAAAATAGACTCGTCCAGGCTGTCGTATTTTGTGGAAGAGCCATACTCAAGGGGTCAAAGAGCCTCATGTGGCTCACGAGCCGCAGTTTGCCAACCACAGCTTTAAGTCATCATTTTGGCTTTTACTGCTCATGCCTCATAGTTGAAGGCCTCTCCATGGACCATCCAGGCTTCCACTGTCAATGCTCTCAGCAAAGGAATTTCACCTACAGTTTTATTCTTCCCCCAAGTAATGCCGGCTCATAGGTTGAGTGTTTCCCCCAGGAAGACTAGAAAGCAGGTTCTTCCTGCCTGCTTGAGGGTTAAGGTCCATTTGGTAGAGGATGCAGCTGTCTCCTGGGGAGTCTTTGAATGGTATAACTTCCTAGTCACACTTAATGTCTCATTCCATTTGCTTCCTTCCTTTGTTAATAACTAGCTGGCCACCTACACTAACAAAAATAGGAAAACATAGGAAGAAACATATATATTATATAGGTGTTAAATATTTCCAGCGAGCTCAAAGGTTTCTACCCTTAATTCTTTGATATATTTATTTTTAAAATCCTCACCGAAGGATATTTTTCCATTGAATTTTAGAGAGAGAGTGGAAGAAGAGAAAAAGCAGAGAGAAATATCGATGTGAAAGAAACACATCGATTGGTTGCTTCCTGCACAAGTCCTGAACAGGGCCCAGGCGGGGAGAAGCCTGCAACCAAGGTACTTGCCCTTGGCTGGAATCGAACCCAGGACCCTTTGTTCTGCAGGCTGAAGCTCTGTCCACCAACCAGGCTGAGGGAATGTTTACTTGTTCTTACAAGTCTAGAGTTTCCTTCACGTCAGAGAAGATGAAGGTAGAAAACACACCTGATAACCTGTTCCTTCAGGCTGCTCATGCAACAAGATGTGTTGTCTAGAAAAGTCAGACTTAAGTGGCATTGGGAATTTGGGAAGGTAGGAAGAAAGGACATTTGATATCTTGCTTTCCCAGAGCACTGAATGGCAAGTATCTTCCATGATTTATATGTTGGTTGGGCTCTGAAGACAAGCAGAGCCATAAATTAATTTTCCTTTTCTTCTTTCTAAATTTCCCCCTTTCCTGACCCTCATGCCCGTGGGGATTTTGCTCCATTCATAACCTGTCTGGCCTCCTTGACCTTCCCTCTACAATCACAGAGAGGGAAGTGAGCCTGAGTGATTATTCATGTATCAGGGCTGTGCAGTGGTCAATCAAGCTGACATAGCTAGATTAGGGGTTAGAGATTTTCTTGTTCTTTAGCCAAATGAAAGCCTATTTTCCCCCTTTGGTTTTGTTTTTGCCTTATTGTCAATTTTTAACCAATATAATGCTGATGAGTGAAACCTTTGCTGATTTCAGGACTGTACCTACCATCAGATTAATGATTCTCCTCGGAAAAATGTCTGCACACTCCTGCCCCCAGTCTGCATCCTGGCTTCAGGTAATGATATTTACCTAGCTCATTGAAATGTCACACTTAGGACGGAGCCCTATAAATTATTATTGTGCTCGTAAAGATAAAGGTCAGATCAGAGCTCAGATTTATTCATACCCTTGATGCATTTCTGAGAGTTAGTAGAAAAAGAAGCTATTGGATCTTTCCGTTAAAAATACATACAAGGGAATATAAGCTCCCTCCCTTCCCCCAATAAAGGAAAAGAAAGAACCACAGAACTAGCTACTTTTTGGAATAAATAAAAGTAAGGAGAGATTAACTCATTTAAAGTCTATAAATACTACCTCTAATTTTCTGCACAGTTTCTGACAATCCTTTAAAATAACTGGACACGGTAAAAGGTCAGGGTAAGTTCAGGAAGACTAAAGGAACTACTGAGAACTGGTCATTGCATAGTGACTGAGTAGGTCACCCCCACCCAGGGTGGCTCACCAGTTCCCCATGCAGAGTTGTTTGATAGCTGGAAAGCCCATCATTGTAGTTGAGTACCTTTGTGCACTGTTAGTCACAAAGTATGTGGCTTTTTACCTTGAACTACAGATTTCAAAGAGCAGGATTGCTAACCAGTACTAGATCCTGCTGCCTCTGAACTCAAGGAGGCAGCTCAGTGAAGAGGGAATGATGAATGGTGATATTAAGCGCTGGAGGTGGCCCTCCAGTGTGGACTAAAGTCAGTGCTGGGCAGCATGAAGTGCAAGTTGCCAGTGTCTTTGCTGCATCAGATCTTTGAATAAATCACGGGCTGAGTGTTGTTAGCTGTCAGGTCAACAGCTCTTGCCAGCACTTAATAAAAAGTCCCAGACCATCTACATCAAATGATTTTCTTCCATAAAATTCGGCTTTTGAGCTTTGAAATAATTTACCAGGCTCACCCTCATTTTTCTCGCTCACTTATCCTTTAAAGGATTATCTCCACATAGAGAGTTATGTTTGAAGGGTTTAGTCATCCAAAGTATTTAAACAAGAACTGCTAATAATCTTTTACTTGCCTCACCCATTTCTGTGATTTCTCCTTCTTCCTGTATTCTCTTACAGTTTTTTTTTTTAAATTAACTTCATAATATTTACCACTTCAAATTCTAAGTGCTAACTGTGGTGGGCAGTTAGACAGACACGAGCAGAGCAAAGGTGATGGGTGAGGTACAGAAGGTCACCCCGATATGTCTTGCTTTTAGGCAAATCGGGGGAGGGCAGAGAGCTTTGCTTACATTGGTTTCTTCTCAGTTGCCTTTAGCTCAAAATAATCCTATGCCAAAGTGGCATATTTGGGATGGTATATTTTGCTACCCTTCACAGCTTATTAGGAGATAAGTTCTATGGAAAGAAAGAAATTAAAGAGCATAATAAGGGGATCAAAGTATGATGGTGTTGTGCTTTAAAAATAAGTGTTGCGATGTTGGCCTCATTGAGAAGATGACCCCTTTCTTACCTAGATACTACAAATGCTCACAAAGGTTTTAGGAGGGTGGGCCACAATCAAGTTTGCTATGAATTATCTCCACACTAGTGACCTGGTGCATGAAATTCATGCACATTAAAAGGATTAATTAATTAGAGAAAATAATTTAATAATGCTATTTGCCCTAACTCTATAATAGAAGTGTCAGAGATGAAAGAAAATTAGTAAAATGTATATGAAAACCTTCCTCTTGTCAGAGTCTGGGGCCCACCACCAGACCCAGAGTCAAGTCCCCGCCCACCAACATGCACCTCAAAATTGCATGAGACCCAGACCTGGCTGGCTTCCATCCCCACACTGGGCTAGATCCAGACCTAGCCAGTCCCACCCTTGTCAAGCCCTGCTGGGCAGGAGGCATAGCCTCAGGTCCCCTGGCCTGATTCCAGGACGGGGGGCATGACCTGAGGTCGCCCAGCCCAGACCTGGGTAGGGGGCATGCCTTGAGGCCCTCCATCAAGCCTCACCAAGTGGGGGACACGGGCTGAGATCCCCTGTCAAGCCCTGCTGGGTGGGGAAGGGCATAGCCTCATGTCCTTGCTGATTGCTCCTTCAGGCTCTTTATGGGAAGTTGGCCTCAGCTGTGGGTGCAGCCATCTTTGTGATGGAATGATAGTCAATTAGCATTTCCCTCTTTATTAGATAGAATTTTGTGGGAGCGGCTGTTGTTTTATAAAATGAGCTATTAAGAGGAAAGTGAAGTACGGCTACAGTTGTTACCCATTTCTTCCTTGTGTATGGAAGGTACCAGTGCAGAGAAGGGTTAGGCAGGTAAAGACAGATTAGAGACTTTAGAACATGCTGTGAATGAAATGTTCTCTATTGCTTGATAAAATTTAGATACAACTTTTTTGGGTTGATGACTCCTTTCTGGGCCAGAAGGTGGTATCCACATAGAACCACAGTTTTAATTTAGAGATGCCTTTGCAAAAATGTGCTGCATTTTCTACAAAGAGTTCAATCTACTTGAGATTTGTGAATGTCTGGGTGTGTGTGTGTGTGTGTGTGTAAAATTGGTCTTATTAGTAAAAGATGCTATCTGTGTGCAATGCATTACACAGCTTTTATTTTATATAGATAATAATTTATAATCATTGGCTTATTTATATGTTCAGTTATATTGATAATTAGACTTTGTAACATTTTAAAGCCCTGAAACAATGATTCTACAATACATATCTTTTGTGACATCTAGAGTAAGGCTCTTAAAATTGTTTGGTGGTTCATAGCATTTCTAATGGAGGCTGACTATTTAATTCCATTCTTAGAGGGAACTTGGAGTCTGATAAGTAATATGTCAGAAATGATTATGGAAAAGAAAACCAGGAATGTGTCCCAAAAGAATAAGCATATCTTTGGGAAATGAAAAGAATCTCCTGAATTTCCATCCTGTCACATGTTAAATTGAGAACCATTTAGATGAGATTACACATTAAGCAGTGCCCAAATTGGATGTTTTAAAACACATTCCCCCTACACCCATTTTTTTCTGAATGTGCAAGCAAGAGTGCCTACTGTCTTCCAATAAACTTTTTGTGTGATTTGGCTCAGAACGGGGTGGGGTTTTCATGGAATTAAAATAGGTTGGTGATAACTTTATTTATAATAATAATATATCTTCTAGAGATCAGGTTGAGGGGCAAATATTTCCAATGAAGGAACAAGTGGAGCCACACTTCTGCTGAGAGAGAGTGGAAGGGTGAGTAGACACTCTTCCTGCTTGGGGAAAAAAGGAAGGCCTGGTACTAGGAGGTATGAGCTGGTTTCAAGTCAGCTCATACCTCTTAATACCAGGCCTTCCTTTTTTCAAGTTTTCCAAGCATTGAATATGCAGGAGAGATGATCAGAAGCTGCAAATAGGAGAAGCAAGAAAATGTGGGCCCGATCCCTCCCCTCCCCAACACAGTTGTTGCTGTCAGATACAAACCCCACCTTTACTGAGGGTTTATCTGTGTTGTCCAGGTTAGCCCACCAGCCTCTCTGCCCAGGCCTTGCGTCCAGGATTCTGAATCAGAATTTCTGCCTTCTCCCTCCCTCACTGGGTGACACTAGGTCTCTCCTTTCATCTGAAAAGTGAAGATAATACTATTTGTCTTTAACAAGAAAGTGTGTGCAAGTTCTGTGCTTTTTAGGGGAAATGAATTAACTAACACTCTATTTCTGATCTTGTCATAACATATGTAGAGGAAAATAAGAAATCTTTAGAAAGTTACATCATTCACAAATAAAACTTAAAAATGATATGGATGGAAGTACAAATATAATAAATATATTCTTCTTTTTTCTGCCTCCACCTGAGGTATAGCTTTTGTGCTCTAAAGAAAACATTTGATTAAAATTGTTAAAGGGCTAGAAACTATTTCAATTCAATTTTTTTTTTTTTGGTTTTCTGATGGGTATATTTCTGGTGGGATGATAAAAGCTTAGAGAATGTTCTGGATTATGACATAGTTTGTGGCTAGAATAGTTTGATGTAAAGTTTTCATTCTGCTTTGTAGTCTGTGTCCTTTGTAGCCAGGCATGTAATAAATAGCTTAGCAAATTATTATCTATGTATTTTCTTACAATATTATTTCTCTGAGTAGGGTTGAGGTGTCTGCTTGGCTCCCATTTTTTAAAACAAGGAATTACAATTTAGTCAGTGTAGATTATCCAAGGGCTGATGATGAAATAAATAAATTACTTAGCTCCTTTGCTCCCTTATTTGCCTTGACTCCTAAATTTTAGATATATTTTGTTGCTTATTAGCACCTATACCAAAGAAAGAACAGAGATACTAGAAGAAAAGAAAACAACGTCTTTGCCATATTATTACCTGTTAGTCAATGAGGGAAGAGTGGGCATTGTGTCAAATAAAGTGAGGCCTGTGGATTTTCTCTAAGTCAGGTTTCTTCACAGCTAATTAGGAATTGCTCACACCTGGGATCTCTGCACCTCTAGCTTCATGGTGAGCAGGTGAGCAGGTGAGCAGATGAACAGGTGAGCAGGTGAGCAGATGAGCACTGTCCCTGTGTGGACCCTGGGAGGACCTGCAGGTATAAATGAGGAGGTCCCTGTTGACTCCCATGGCCTGATGTTCATGTCTGCGTAATTCCTGAAAAGTGATGGGTATCACTTTCATGATTAGGTTTCAAAGACGGTGACTTCCAGACAGGCAGCATCTTTCCACTGCCCATTCATCTTGCAGCTGTGATGAAGCAAGCCGCCATGCTGGAGTGGCCCACTGTAGTAAGAAACCAAATGTGGTCTCTGGCCAACAGCCAGAGAGAAACCGAGGCCCTGAGTCCCCCAATCCGTGAGGAACTGAATCTAGCCAACAGCCACATGAACTTGGAAGTGGATCTTTTCCTGCCTAAGTCTTGAGATAACCACATCCTAGTCAAGACCTTGACTTCAACCTATAAGAAAACCTAAAGCAGGGGACCCAGCTATGCCAAATTTTGAACCCACAGAAACTGGGAGATAAATGTGTGCTGTTTTAAGCTGCCAGGGTTTGAAGTAATTTATTATGCAGCAATAGATAAATAATAGATAACTAACACAGTCTTTTACCATACTTTGAAACTTTTCTGATCACTCTTGGCAAAAGAAGAAAGGATCTGATAATCTCACTCATACTATAATGTTTGGGAACTCAGTAGGTCACCCATTGGAATACAGTGTCCTCAGTGGGGAGGTAATGCCAACACAAGAGAGTGCAGGAATAATGGTAGAATTTTAGGATTTGGGGTGGGTGATAATGCGAAATGTTCTGTTGAGAATGGTTAAACTTCTTATTTTTTCTCTCAAAATTATAACATATGTAGTCACTTCTAGCACATACATATGTTAGACTTTGCTGTCTTAAGTCTATTTTAAAACTCAGTTATGTTTTTATTATTTTAAAAGTAGGATTCTGAACAAGAGATTTGATCCCAAGGCAACTTTCTGGAGGAAGGAAGGGAGCCCAACGATGAACTTAAAAGGCAATTATGAGATATCTTTCTTCTCGGGGGTGGGGAGGGGCTAGTCATGGAAGGACCCGCAGGTAAAGGAGGAGGCAGTCATTGTGGTTTCTCTTTCCCTGGCAGGTGCGGGAAGCATGCATTTTGGCAGCCAGAGCAAAGGCAACCTGAGCCATTTTCTAGGATTAGCAGGGAGCAAACCTAGACACGAGACATTTGGGGGCAATGAAGGGAGCTCTAGAAGGTTAAAATTCCGAGATAAAACCATCCAAGCTATGAATAACCTGGAAGATTTTAATATCAATGCTAAGAAAAGAAGAGTCAGGGAATGAGAAAAAATGGGTGGCAAATAGAAGAAATCATAGTGAGGTCTCCTTCACTGCATAGCAAAAAATTTGGTCTGCAAGCCACTTCAAAGTAAGCTCAGTAAAGGACTTGCATGCATGTATGCATATAAGCATAACCAATGGACACAGACACCAGGGAGCTAGGGCATGAGCGGGGCGGGGGAGGACTGTGGGGGGGATAAGGACACATGTAATACCTTAATCAAGAAAGAAAGAAAATGCAAGAGAGAAAGAAAGAAAGAAAGAAAGAAAGAAAGAAAGAAAGAAAGAAAGAAAGAAAGAAGAAAGAAAAGAAGGGAGATAAACCAGTAAAGGTTAGGATGAAATGCAAGAGTGTATTTTCTCATGCCCAGAGATAGAACCAGATGAGGCGAAGCCATAATTGGAAACTGGAAAATGCATGAGAAAGAGTCCTAATTCAATTTAATTTATATTTCTACATTGTATTTTAACTTGAAAAAATGAGAAATGTCAGTAGGTACACAGCTAAGGTAGAAAAATACCTTTTATATGTATAAACAATATCAATTAGAAGAAATAAAGGAAGACTTCATTAGCATAGCAACAAATAAGAAATGTATTAAGAATCTATATAAAAACTCGTTATGTGCTCTTAAAAGGCACAAAAGATAACTTGAAAAATAAAAAGACAAATTATATTCTTGAAAAGGAAGGTTTTAGCATCTATACTCATCAGGAATATTGGCCTATAATTTTTCTTTCTTTGTAGTGTTTTTATTTGGTTTTGGAATTAGAATAATGCTGGCCTCATAAAACAAGCTGGGAACCTTCCCTCTTGATTTTTTTTGGAATAGCTTGAGGAGGATAGGTATTACTTTGAATGGTTGGTAAAATTTACCTCTGAAGTCATCTGGTCCAGGACTTTTGTTTATTGGAGTTTTTTTTATTTTTTTTATTAGTGATTCAATTTCACCAGGTGTAATTTATCTTTCTAGATTCTCTGATTCTTCCTGATTCAGTAGTGGAAGATTGTATGTTTCTAGGAACTTATCAATTTTTTTCCATCTTGTCCAATTTATTGGCATATAGTTGTTTATAACATTTTCTTACAATCCTTTGCATTTCTTTGACATCAGTTGTTACTTCTCATTTTTTTATTTACTTGGGTCCTCTCTCTTTGTTTCTTGATGAATCTGGTTAAAGGTTTGTCAATCTTGTTTATCTTTTCAAAGAACCAGCTCTTGCTTTCATTCACCATTTGTATTTTTTTATATTCTATTTTATTTATTTCTACTCTAATCTTTATTATCTCCTTTCTTCTACTCACTTTGGACTTTGTTGTTCTTTTTCTAGTTCATTTAAGTGTAAAATAACATATTCTCTTTGTGAGAGCAAGTCATCAGCCAGCTCAGATTCAAGGGGTAAGAAAATAGACTTCACCTGTTGATGGGAGGCGTGAGGAATGATTGGAGATTATATAATATACCACATGGCCCATTTTGAAGCTTTTTGAGTTTTGAGGTATACCATTTAAATGGCTTAGGCTCTGGTGTCTTCCATAGTGTCCACACTACCCAGGGGAAAGTCGTGTATCTTCTCTGTGGCTAATTGTGGGAATGCTGACATTTAGCCCTCAATATTTTTTTTTGTAAATACTCCAGCTGCTTCAGGGGCTCTGCAGCCCAGTGGTTTCAGGTGGAGATGCTCAGTAGTCCCCAGTATAGTAGGAGGAGTTCCTGTATGGTCAAGCCCAGACATTGAGTGATTTGAGTCATCTGCTTAGAGTTTCTCTCCTTTTCTTGGTTTTCAGGAGGGAATCACCCACTTCTCTCCTCTTCTGCACTAAGAAGGGGTCAACCCAGTGATGATGTACAACTACCCTCTGTAGATCAACTGACTAACTAAAGGTTGGGGGAAGTGTGTGACACTATATAATTTTCCACTTATTTTCTATCCCTCTCTTATCTTCCCCAAGTCTCTTAACATAGTCAAGCAGAATTATAAAATGTGAGAGCTGAAATTCACCCTAGAGAGTGTCTAGTTCAATGGTTTCCAACTGTGCTTCTTAGACCATTTCAGATTTTTTTTGCTCTTCTCCTGCAATATAAGAGCAACAATAGGGAGGGATGAGGGAAGGGAACAAGTGGGCTTTTGGCAGTTCCCTATCTCCTCCAGGTTTTATGTGTGTGTGCTTGTCTTTTTTTTTGTTGTTGTTGTTTTTGTATTGAGCTTGTGTCTAGATTTTGTTTAAACAAGAGTTTCACTGCTAAAATTAGTCTAAAATTTCTGTGAACAAGGCCCAGTGATGTTAAATAACATGTTCAGGCACAGCTGGATTGGGAGGGAAGCAGTGCAGCCTGGGCACTTCCTGGGCATTTAGCAGTTTGTAGAGTGCTAAATACAGACCTGGAGGAGATACAGTGAATTACATTTACCAGACCTCTGCACAATAGATAGAGTTGAAAAGAAAATGGAGACAAGCCACAGGGTGTGGGATGTGACAACCTCAAGAGGTACTTGGGAGGTCAGGGCCACAAAACTGCCTTTGAGGAGGATGGAACCAATAAACTGCACATTCTTGTTTTGATAACGAGAATGTATGCATTTTTCCTCTCTCTCTTTTATACACCTAGTGTTCAGCCTTCCCCGTAAATCTTATACAAGTATTTGAAGGGTCTAGGTTTGAAGGGGCATCACATTTTTGGCCTGTCTGTAGCTTTCACATGAGTCTGTCTGGCTTGGTGCCCTCAGGAACTTGACCAGCTTGTGGCTGAGCCAGAGTGAGGAGCCAAGTTTCCAGAATGCTATTCCGGCATCCTTCTCTTACAACGAAACTCCTTCTACTTCATAAAGAACCAGCACAATGATATTTATCAATATGTAAAATGCATACACAAGGAACTTGTCTTCCCACTGCCTCATTTTCTTCATTCAAATAAATCAAGAATATAGTTTCTCTCTCTCCTAGCTGTTATGAGACTCACTAATATAGTGTGCTTGACCCTTTGGAGAAAAGCATAGTGGAAAACAAAGTTGTATTAATAAGATATTGCTAATATTAATCAATATGAAATGCAATAGTGTTCTGGGGTGAGGAAGTCAGGAAAGAACGCTCTCATCTCCTCTGGGATCTGCAAGACCAGACACTTCCCAATGCTTCTCGGTAAATACTCAGCCTAGAAACAATCCCCAAAAGTACAGTAAAACATGCAATTCTAATGTTTTTGAAATTATGGCTTGGAAAATTCTAGCAAATCTCTTCAATCATGGAAACAGTGAGAGATGTTAAATTTCATATAATTATCCAGTCAGAATGGAAGCTGCAACACCTTCTGTGCTCTGTGTGATAACTGCTTAAAAAGGTCAGCACCCTTACAGTCCTAGTCTGTAGGCCATACTCTAATTGAACTTCTTGGTGTGCCTGACAGGTGGGAAATGGTTCATTTTGAACCTCAATGTCTAGTCTTTTGTTCACATAACCTAATAACATGAGATTATTACTTTTGTATTTTATACAAGTCTAAAATAAAGACCCCAGTTCCAATGATAACAATAAAATTTTTGCTTTTTATATTTTCCCATTTTACCATAAGGAGCTCACAGTTATGAACATTCTCTTATGAAATCAAGAGACCATAGTTCTATTAGTATTATTTCACAAAGTGAGCTATTTAGTTACATGAGAGTTGAATAGCTTTTTTGAGTTTCATAAGCCATTGGTAGAACTGGAAATAGAACCTGTCCTCCTGATTTGCTGGGTTTTCCAATTTTTCAAAAAATATGAATACCTTGGGGAGGGGTCAGGAAGAGTTTAACCAAAGAATTTACATGCATAAATGCATAACTCATGACACAGACAGTAGTGGAGTGAAGGCCAGGGGTGGGGTGTTGTGAGGTAGGGGCAGGTGGAGAAGATCAATGGGGGGAAAAGGAGACATCTGTAATACTTTCAACAACACAGTTGACAAGATTAAAGAGTCAAAGTGAAATGGAATAACTTGCTAATAATTAAAATGTAGCCATTACTACTATATAATCATGTTTCTCAAGGTTTATAAAGTTCCCCAAGTTTGTACTTTTAATTTGAAAGGTTTCCCCTGAGCAGAATGTCACTAAATAGAAGTGCCCTGATGATTATATATCCCCCAAATAATGTGTATTCAGTTTAACAACTGATAACTCACTTAATTTTCATTCCTTTAACTCATTTGAAATAATGGGTAAAGCTTTGAACAAAGAAAATTTATCCACTAGACATTTTTATGGGGATACATAAATAATAAAGTTTACTGTACAAAACTGGTGACAATTTATGAATTGAGGGTGCACAAATACCGAACAAAATGATTCTTGATGTTTGGGATTCCATTGCTTTGTGTCATCAGCAGTGCCTGGACCAGAACAGTCATCAGTTTGAAAACAAACATTGACAAAAAATTATTTATTTCTGTAGATTCTTTTAAATTTTACAAATGAACTTTATGTTAATAAATGCTGACTTTATAATCATTCAAACTGTATAAGTTCTTTTGGGACTATATGTAGGAATATATACATATATATTCCTCCATCCATGGGATCATGCTTTTACATATTGCAGGGCATGATCTTCCCTTTGGTACTAACTTGCCCTTTTGCTTTCCTTCCTACCTAGTCTAATGCGCAGCAAAATTGTTCCCAGTTCCTCATTTTGCAACACAACCTACTCAGCAAAATGCTCCATCAGGTAGTTAACTGTCTGAATTGTCAGCTCAGATGGGAACTTGTAGCAAAAGGCAATTTTATACCTGGATTAAGATTTGGCAGAGCACTGGGGAGCTTTAAGGTTCATAGACATGACACAGCACACAGGAACCATCAGTTTCACCTCTCTGCAAAGGTCATCTCTGACCCCGGAATGAAGCACACGGAGGATGCTCTTCTGCTTCACTGTTCGCCCTCATCACTCTCTGTGTGAGACTCCTGTCTTACTGAAGAGGAAACCTGCTGCTTAGAGAGATAAGCCATTGCCTCCATTTGATGGGAGCAGATTTTTTTCTACTCTCACATTCCTGTTCTTGCCTGCTTCCCCGTATATGCTCATGTGATACTTCCATTGGTCATCTAGAAATGTCTGATGTAGGAACGTTTCACAGGAGGGAGAGAGCTGCCTTATCATTGCAGATATCTGAAACTACCTACCCCAAAAGCTGAGTAATGGGGAATAATTATTATTGGGAAACAGGATAACAAAAAAAAAAGTATTAGGGAGGGAGAAAATTTAAAATAGCTGACAGCAGTCATTCTAAATGAGTAAGCAATAAAAATGCATGTGCCAAGTTACAGTGGCATTCTAAAAGTTTGCTTTATTTTTCTTGTAGTTTTCTTTCTTGGGATTCTTGGAAGCCTTTGGAAATTAGAAGCTGTATTTTCTTTCTTGCCTAATGACACCATCGTCCACTCTGTGATCAGAATCATGAATCTGGGAGTCATTGCAGACTCTCCTTCTTCATCTATAATTACCTCTCCTTCTTCATCACCCTCCCTTGATCTATCACACAGTTCTACTAACCTTAATTCCAAAGTATCTCCCCAATCTTTCCATCCTAATCTAGTCATGAGTGTGGCTTTAGGGTTAGACTGCATGGGTTGAACCCAGCTCTCCTCTTGGTCTCTAGAAGCCGTCCCAGCAGTTGGAGTGCTCCTGTCACCCAGCCACTTCAGCATTGTGTATGGTCATGTTTCTACTGCTCCCAAAGAGATGTATTCTCTCCATACCCTGTAGACTTTCCTACTGAGCTTAAACATTTTCTTGTTGTTTAGTTACCTATTTACTGCTTCCTCTCTGTACTTTTTTTTGCCCATTTTAAAACCTTGGACTATTTGTTATGCTTTCTTTGATAATAGCCATATGCATATTTCAATTTTCTCTTTAGAAGCAATTTATTTAATATTCTTCGTATTTCAAGTTACTCTTAGAAGCAATAAAATGTGAGTGAAAATACTGAAATGACACTGCCAAAGCACTATTACCCAGAAGTAGAATTTCCCTATAAATTATCTGCATAAAGTGAGTAAACCTTGTATTTTAGAATGTTATTGCTGAATGACATTATCAATGTAAATTACTATTATTTATAAATAACTTTGAAAATGACTAAAGGATAGGAATTTAGAAAAGAAAGTAGAAAAAATGTTAGTTGGTTTTATTCCTCTCTTCCTTTTGTCTCCATTTGGATCCAGATATTAAACTTTCCCAGGGAATGCCAAGATCTATGTAACGTTTCTTTCATATTTCTTAACTATTGGTAGAATAAAACTGATGTTTATTCTCACTCATTATTGTCACTCAAAATGTATCACCTAGTATGTAAAAAGACAAATGGATATACTTTTATATTAGTGGGAAAGGGAAAGTCCTAGGGCCTGTATTTATATTTTAAAAAAATTATTAGAAAATGATTAAGGGACAGTAACTATCCTTTGATAATTGTGAATTTTTTTCATAACCTCTCCAATCTGTTTTATATATAAAGCTACAAAAATTGCAATGCCTCCAAGTCCATTTCTTTAGGATACTGAACAATCACAGTAAATTGAATATCATCTATCTGGAAATACTCCAGGTATTTGATACTCTGATTTTCCTTTCATTGCTTATCAATCGCTTGTCAGTATTGGAGACCAATTGCTCCTGGAATGTGGGACAGGGTGTTTTACTTGAGTTCCTGCCAGTCCTCCCATGTTAAAGCTAATCTGCATCATTTCCCAGTTTCAGCTGCAGTGACATTTTTACACAAAGAAAGATGCGCGCTGCCCATCTGTCATGTAAGGACATAAAGTAGCTGAACCATCTCCCCTGTTTCTTACTACACTGATGAGCCACAAGGGGCTGGGTTTGGTTTCTCCTGGGAGAACTGGTGGCAAGAGATACTCATTTGTATGTTATGCTGCCAAGAAAATGAACATTAAGTGAGCCATGATCAAGAGATTACAGAAGCACCTCTGCAAGAGGATGTGGATCTGGGCTCACAATGCCTTCAGCCTGTTTTGGAAAGTCTAAGCTATAAATGTGCCTCTGTTTATGTCTGACTCAGTGAGTCAGTAGACTTTCCCAGATCAGTGGGCATGAGGGAGGGGGGCTGGGAGGTCTGGGCAAGGGTACTGCCATCTCACTGACTGACTAGGGGGTCTTTGGGCAAATATCTTCACTTTATTAACGTTGGTTAGCTATTTTGTTTTCTACTGGTTTCTCTTGCCAATAATACCCTGGTTAGAGAAGTAGCCATACCCACAGTGTGATGTGTGCTACAGGATCATCATAATCATCACCATCATTATTATTATCATAATTGTTATTATATATATTTCTATATCCTGATTTTTACATTAAATAATTGCTGAAGCAGTTTGTGTCATGAATTTTTTTTATTGGTGAAAATGCCACATAATTCAAGTTAAGGCAATGTGAGCCAATATATTTCATTGCCCAGTACCATAATCTATTAAGCCTGAGATATTTTCAAGGAATTGCCTTAAATCCTTTGGTGGTTTAAAGTAGCTTCTGATGGATTAGTGGCTTAGAGGTAATTGTTATTGCTAATATTTTATTTGAAATGTCCTCTTCAGCAAAGGTAATGTGACATTTTGCTCACTGGAAATGTTATCTTTCTAGGGAAAGGGAAGAGTCAGAAGGTCAGTACTCAGGAGAGAGAGGAAAGGAAGCCCAGGAGACGAAGAACAAGGGCTTACACCACGGTAACCAGCATGAGCTAGCTGAGTTGGAGCTGACTTTCCTGTGGACCTTGGGAAGCTGGAGTTTTAATTTTCTGTGAATTGTGAGATTAATCTCGAAGGTTAATCAGCTCTAAACGGAAACCCAAGCTTTATTTTTTATTGTTTTTAATAAGTAAAGGAGAATGAAACACATGGAAGTACCTCTTTGCAGGCTCCCCCTCTTCTACAGAGACAGTAAATGGAGCTCCTCAGGGCAGCTCTGCCTCTAGGTCAATGGATTGCAAAAATAAATACTTGAGAAATCAGTTGGGGCACTTGTTCAAAAATAAAGGTTTGGATTCTACTCCCATCAATTCTGATTCCATAGTTTGGAGATGGCTCCTCAAATCTGCATTTTAATCAGAGAGTTTCAGGGAATTCTAATGTAGCTATTTCATATGCCTGAGCATAGCTTTTTGGCCCATTGAGTGTGGCTCTTCCACAAAATACCATCTGCAGGCGTGTACATACAGTGCGATTGAAACGTTGTGGCCTATGCGCAGAAGTCGGTTTTCAGCTCTCAAAATAAATTTCAATTGTTATACTGTTGATATTTGGCTCTGTTGACTAATGTGTTTGCCGACCACTGGCCTAGAGAAACATTGGATTAATTAGTCTCTTTTTTGACCATGATATTATGTTTCTCCAATTTCTATCCATGTCCCAAATGTATCCTGTGAGTTCTGGACCCATATATCAAAATGGCAATCAAAATCTCCACTGAATGCCTCAAAGATACTTCAAACTCAGCTTGCCCAAACCAGAATGCCCTCTTCTAGTATTTCCTACCTTAGTAAATGACACCAGTGTCTATCCAGTTCTACAATACAAAAATGAAGATGTCATCTCCCTTTCTCTCCTTATGTCCACTCCATCATGGCCATCACACTGGTCCCAGCTCCCATCATCATTTATTGCTATTGTCTAGACCAGTAGTTGGCAAACTCATTGGTCAACAGAGCCAAATATCAACAGTACAACGATTGAAATTTCTTTTGAGAGATAAATTTTTTAAACTTAAACTTCTTCTAATGCCACTTCTTCAATAAACTCACCCATTTATGCTATTTTGTGGGAGAGCCACACTCAACGGGCCAAAGAGCCGCATGTGGCTCAAAAGCCACAGTTTGTTGACTACCAGTCTAGACCACAGCAGTAGCTCACTAACCAGTCTCTGCATTCACTCTTCAATCTGCTCTCCTCAGTGAGCCAGAGGGACCTTTGCAAGATGTAATGTTTTAATGTTGCACCATTCCCTGTGAAAACAATTCAGTGACTTCCAATGGCCTCTTGGATTAGGACCAAAGTCCTTTTTTTTTGCCTTGCAAAGCCCTGCTTGGTGGTGACCATCTGATCACCACTGTAGTTGTGCCTCAACTTTTCCCCTGGCTCTGTGTTCTAGCCTTATTGTCCTTTCTTCTGTTCCTCAAAAGTGCATACTTACCCCAGCACAGACTGAACTTTGTACTGAGCCAGTTTGTTTGTTTTTTCTTTCAATCTGGTCTTCTCCCTTTCCCTTTGCCTAGTGACCACCTACATCTCCTTCAAATGACCTCCTAAATTTTGCCTTTATTATATTCTCCTAGCCTAGCACAGTTTCCTTAATGATGTGCCCTACAACAACTATACATATTTTTTATAATGATACATTTAGTTTTGTATTTGATTAATGCCCACATTTCCTCTAGACTATAAGGTCCATAAAGGTGGCACTTGGGTCCTTTTTTTGCTCACTCTTGTAGCCCTAGTGCCTCTCACAGTGCTAGAGGCATGGAAGTGCTCAATAAATATTTGTTGGGTGAATGTTTGTTGAATGACTGAATGTATCTTGTGTGACATATTGTGGAAAGAACAAGTTCATTTGAACTTTTTATGCTGAGAAATTAGACCAACCCTAGCAGAGACAGACATTAGGAACTTCCATAGAGTGCTAAGGTCATTAGCTAGACAGTGAGGGTAGGTAGGACAATGTAATTATGACATTTAAGTACAGTCATTAAGGGTACACAAACTTTGTACCCAGGCATATAATTTTAAGCTCCAGTTAGCTTCCTAGTGATAGAGGGATGGGACATTTAAAAAATAATAATGATTCTGATTAATAAATTTTTAGATTTCACTCAACATTAAGAGTATTTAGAATAATGAATGGCCTTTGGTTTATTATAGTCTAATTTTGGGTGTCATCTTGCTGGGCCATTTCCCTTAGAAAATATTAACCTAATTTAAGGTGAGGGCTGAAAGGGACTTGCTAGCTTAGTTAGAGAATCTTTAATCCCAATTTTCATACTGACTCTGAAAAGTAAGATCAGCTCCTGAAGTCTTGAGGCTATTGAAGTCTTCTGGGTGTGTAAAAGCTGTATGCATTTGTTAAATGGATCAGCATTTTTTTCAGCCACATTTTTTTTGTGTCACTGGTCATTGACTACTCACAACTCTTTTTCAATGGTGTTTTTCTTAAAGAAGGCCAGAGAGTTTTACAAATAGAAGCTACAAACCCATAGATGGAAGAAGGGGACAAATACAAAAAGATCTTCACAGTAAAACTAAAAGGGAAAGAGGTCACTAAAAAATAACAAGGGAATAGGAAGACATAGGATATAGATCACGTTTATAAAATAAATAACACATGTGACACCATAGAATATGTTCAAAATTTGAAACCACTTTGAATTTTTATTGCTGATATTGCAGAATTCAACTCCAAAGGTGAAACTTCTTTATTGAGAATTCCTGCTTCATAGGGAGGAAATCTCCCCACTTCTATGATGTCTGGAGAAGCTTCTAATTCTTGGGTTCTTCCTATCAGTACAAACTTCAAAATTGCACCAAGGCAACGTGAAAATATACTGGATCTAACAGTTGTGTGTCTGCTATATGCCTGACTTGGTGCTAGACACTTTTATATAGATCAGAGGTTGTAAACTGGGGAAAAAAGAAGAGAGAGAGAGAGAGAGAGAGAGAGAGAGAGAGAGAGAGAGAGAGAGAGAGAATTTAACTTTGGAAGATTGTTCTCTAGGGAGTCTGAGAAGCCCAGGAGAAAATCCCTAAAGAGACTGATATAAGGGGCTCACCAAAAAATGCACAGCCAGGTCAGCCTATGCAGAACAAAGCCTTCTGCTGACAGGGCTTATGTATGCCCTGTGCCTCCAAGCAGCTCTTTAGTGATCCACAGTACCTGTAAGAGGATAGACAAGGAGAACAAAACATTGGAAGACTCTATAAAGTGAAAGACAGAAGCCAAAAACAGTAGGAAAAAAGCAATGTGTAGGAAACAGAGACCATGTATAGATCTGCAAACCTGAAAAACATAATCTCTTTGGGGGGTGGGTTGGAGGGGAAGATACTGTATTTCTGAAACAAGAAAAAGATGGCATCATAAAAAAATGGAAAAAAATCAGAGAATAAAAAAGAGTTCCTGGAAATAAAATATATACAATATTAGAAGAAACAAAAACCCAGTAGAAAGTTTAAAGATAAAACTGAGTAAATATTTTTTAAAATACATTTTATTGATTTTTTTTTTTACAGAGAGGAAGGAAGAGGGAGAGAGAGCTAGAAACATCGATGAGAGAGAAACATCGACCAGCTGCCTCCTGCACACCCCCTACCAGGGATGTGCCCACAACCAACATGCCCTTGACCGGAATCGAACCTGGGACCCTTCAGTCTGCAGACCGACGCTCTACTGCTGAGCCAAACCAGTTTCGGCAAAACTGAGTAAATCTTTCAGAAGTATTATAAAAATGTAAGAAAGATTGGAGAGAAATTAAAGAGAATTAGAGGATCATTTCAGGATGCTCAACCCTAATATTATGTACTCAGGTAAACCATTGACAAAAGATATTAGGCTGACAGCATTTTGGAATGTGCAAGGCCTCAGGTTTCCTCTTATGCATTAATTTTTTAGGAAGTCACCCAAGATGGCATGACACTACAATGAGACAGTAAACCAAGACAAAAGAGATGGGACCTAGGAAACAAGTATCTAAGAGGCAAAGGAGATCTCTACCGTTGTCAGAGGAAAACTAAGCACTAGGGGGAGAGGCCAAAAATTGAGGTCTGGACTAGATCAGGTGGTGCTAAAAGAGATGTTTCCAAGAAGATGAAGTTGAAAGACTGACAATGTGCCATGTTTGAATGTTCTGGGAGTGATTTAGATTATTAGGGAGAGTTTGGGGTTGATTCAGTGCTAATTTTCTAAAAATCTGAGCAAACACACACACACATACACACACACTCACACATACAACTGTTAATTCCCTTGTGGTTAGAAAGTTATACTAGAAAAGAAATCAAGGCCCAGAAGTTTTATAGTTATAACGTCAACGTTCAAACTGTTCCAACCAAAATTATGCCGTAGCTCTGCAACTCTGATGGGAATGTTGGGAGATGGAGAAGGCTCACGGGTGAGTGGGAGGAGGGAGGCAGTGAGAGAGAGTGGGAAGTGAATAGATAATGTCTAAAATGGAAAGATCCAGAAGAAATATTGTAAACATGCTTTTGCATAATGAGGGTGTAAGTACTGGAACAGTGATCACAATGATTTTCTTATAGAACCATGTGTGTCTTTTAACTCTCTCTGTGTGTCATGAAACATAAGAACTAGGTTAAAAATGTAAGAAAAGCATTTTGGAAAGCAAATGGAGAAGAAAGTGAAACTTAATGAGAAAGTAATGCTTGCTCTCTGGAGGTCATGCTGGGTAAGTATGTGTGTGTGTGTGTGTGTGTGTGTGTGTGTGTGTGTGTGTATGTGTGTGTGTGTTTGTCTGGATAGCTCTTCCTCTGAGAATACCTGGCTGGACAACTCTCCATAGGCACATTTCTACATCATCTCTGTGACTCAAGGTGGTTTAATAATTCTACAGTCTTAATCATGGCAGAGGCACTGAATCACCAGAGAATGTTGCCTAGAACTTTAAAGATAAGAAAGTAATGGATATGCTCATTGTTCAGGACCTCATTCTCTCATCTACCAAGAAGTCCTACTGAAAGCCAGATACATGTTAAATTCTTTGCAGATAAAAAAAAAGTAATAATAAGCCTCTGTGTTGCACTGCAGAGTTACCTTTGGCTAAAATCGTCCGCTTGGCCATTTATCACTTTGCTCCCCAAGCCCTGGACTCAGGTGGGAAGCAGATTGAGTCATTTGTAAACCCCATTAATTACAGATACACAAGACATATCTTCCTTTATCCTCCTTTCTCCAAAGGCAAACCGTGATTTGTTCTCTTTTTTATGACCTCCACAAAGTAATCTTCCCAAGTAATATTAACATTTAGAATACACAGTCCCTCAAATGATCAGTGGGCCCATTGCTTGCTCGGCCCAAGCACCCAATATTAATAACATTTTAAAAACATCCATGCCTGACTTCCTGAGGTCTCTCTAGAGACTCAAGGAGAAAACATTGAATACATAGAAAACTTTCTTGGTTCTTCAGGAGAGCAATTTTTTTTCAAAGATTGGAGGATTCTTGACTTTTGCCATATAGATTTGTGGGTGTATTTGAACTATAGTCATTTTAATTAACCACTTTATTTGACCACATTCCTATAGAAGGCATTTTCCAAACACCCATGTACACGATAGAAAAATAAACTGTAGTGACTAACTGGCTGATGGAGGAGAAATTCTCAGCCTCTTATTCTACTTTTCCCTTAAGTCTGAGTTTCCATACTACTTATATTCCACATATTCCAGTCCATTGGATATCACTGTAAAGAAACAAAAGCAACGGTAAAGATTTTTTTTTTTTAAGTTGCAAAGGTAAAATGGTCTAGTGTGGCCCCTGGCCTTTGACATCCACTGTCTGCATCATTTAGGGTTCTTTAAAGGTCATTATGACTCTGCAGTGGCTAGTGCCATTTCAATTGGCAGAACCCACAGGGTTGATATCAGGAGATAAGTTTCCCAGACTTAAAGTAGGACCTCTGGGTTTGGCTAAAGATCTATAAAAATGACAGGGAGCAAAAAGACAGAAGCCTGCTAAGTTTTTAAGAGACTTGTATTACCAAAGAAATCCCTAACTTGACTAACAACAGCTGTGACTGCTTTTAGGTCTTCCACAGGCCCCAGAAATAGAACCAATGACAGCGACTGGTGCCCCACCTTGGTCTGGTGCCCCCGTTCACCTGCTCCACCTTCCTGCCACAGACAATGCCTGCCATATTTCGCACACACTCCCTGATAGTCAACACACATCATAGTGACTGGTTATTTGGTTGTTCAGTTGTTCCAGTTGTTCCACTGTTTGATCTATAATATTTGCATATTGTCTTTTATTATATAGGATAATTAACAGGTAGATTCTTCTATTTTAGTAGTTCTCTGCATTTTGTTTAATGGAATTTCTTTATGTAGCTAACGTAGCTAATATATTTGAAATACTCTATTTATTAGCAAATTATATATTCTCAAGAGCTATCATCCTGATTTTGGTGTGCTTCACTGATATAAAAGTACCATGATTTTTTAGCTAAGGACAAGCTGTTTAAAAACACGAGTGCAGATAAAATAGAGTGCCATGCACCAGAATGTTTGTGTCCCTCCCAAATTTATATGTTGGAATCCTAATCCCCAATGTGATGGCATTAGGAGCTGGAGTTTATTGAGATCATGAGAGGCTCTAATGGGATCGATGCCCCTATAAAGGGGCTCCAGACAGCTCTCCACCCTTTGCCATGTGAAAGCATATGATTAGAAGACAGCATCTGCAGTTTGGAAGAGCATGTCCAGTATTTTCATCTTTGTCATAGACATCTTTGCTATAAGCATTTTGCCACATAGCTAATTGGCCATAAAACTTTTCCCCCCATAAAAAAGATAAAATCACAACAAATAAAAGAGGAACATTAAAAATGAATAACAATTAAAAGTTGTTATTGTGCCCTGGTTGGAGTTGTCTGTACACCAAAAGTTTGGTAGGTTTCACCCCACGTCAGGGTACATGTTTCTCTTTCACATTAACATTTCTCTCTTTTTTTCTCTCCAAGATCAATAAAAATATATTGATGTTTTAATCCTCACCTGAGGAGGTAAGGATTAAAATAAACAAACAAAAGATGTTATTGTGAAATACAAAATGTTTTAATACATTTAAAATGTGTGTAGATTCATAGCATTAGTGTGTAAATGACTTGTTTTGTGTGTGTGGATTATACCTAAGCACTTGTCTTTGAAATTTAGGTGCAACTCTGTGCCCTCAAAGAAACCCTCAGCTTCTCTTTCTCTTCCCAAGGTGTGTTTCAAAGTAAGAAACCAACTCTTGGGGCAAAACATAGCCATCTGAAAAAAATGCTAACTCCTTTAAGACCCCTATGTCTACTAGTCACTGTATAGATCACTGTGAGGGCTAGCTAAGATTTACATAAAATATAAAAATGGGGATAACTATTAAGACTTTGTCAATGAAAAATGAAGCTAAACTGATAATCAACTTAACTACATTAAGTCTTCAGAAGGCAATTGATTTCTCAATGTAAAAATGAAACCAACCAAACAAAACCTGAACCTTGATTCTGGTGTGTTCATGCTGCTAAGCTGAGGGCTAGTGAACAGGGAGACTTGGGCTTCCCACTTACCCTTAGTGGGCTCCATTTCCTCATTGATAAAACCAAGAGGTTGAAGCAACTGATCTGTAAGTTTCCTTGTATCTTTAACACTTTGTGAGTGAGTCTGTGAGTACCACAGCTGTATTTTGCGGAGTTAGGTTTGAAGACTGCTCATTTTGTAAATGTCCCAGGCAGCATGGGAAAACTCATGAGCCCTCCTGCTCACTGGGCTGCAGAATACCTTTTCCGCTGCAAGATCCCTGAAGTGAACATTTTCCCATTGGGTCGTATTTGTTTCTGATGTAATTTTCTGGTTCTCGTGTCCTTTCTTGCAGCTTCTTTAGCTTTTATTTTTACGATGCTTTACCAGCAAAGGATAAACCAGCAATTCTCACCAGGCATGGTACTCCCCTAAGGAGCATTTTGGAAATGTATGGGCTTCTTGGTCTTTTAGTAGAGTCAAACACTTAAATGTTGAAACACATTTAAAACAAATAAATTACATTAAATTTTTCCAACCAAAAGGTAATGTCTACATTCCGATGCAACTGCTACTATTCACTAGCTCTGTGATTTTTTGCACTATTATTACTAGTATCGAATTGAAAGGTCATCACTTCTTCCAAGGTTATCTAAAACGATGCCAGAATGAGTAAAAACAAAACAAAGTAAAATAAGCAGAAAGACCTATTTAACTCAACTGTCACTGGCTAGTTTTTTTCTTTCTGCATTCCTGTCAGATGAAGTTTTTTTCTCTCTGTCTCTCTGCCCATGTAATACTGGTAACCACAAAACTTCCTGATTCTGTACTATGTAGCATTATAGGCTATAAAATTACTAATACTTATTAAAATACATTTCTAAGTAAATAACCTCAATTACTTTATTTCTTAAGAGTGACTTTTCAGAAACAGTCTCAGTTTTATTCCCCTCTGACAATATATCTGTAATACCCAACTTCTGATAAGTGCATCTGTTACTGGAGAGCTCCCTAAGTGGGAGGGGGGCTCCCCACTCCTTGGCTCTTGTCAATCTTCCAAGAAGGAATTAAGACAAGTGACAAAAAACACCATTGAAGGAAAGCAAGCAAATTTATTAAGAATACACTTGGCATAAAGCACAAGCAGGCAAGTCAGCTAGTTTGAGTGCCCCACCCAATGTGGTTCAAGGGTTTTATACTTTCCCTCCTATAGGTTTCAAAGCTCCCCTGCCTGATATTCTGTGTAAAAGACTAGGTTTCAAAGTACCCTTCTTCATTGTTGAGGCTTATCTCAGAATGTTGTACATATATCTGGTCATCTTGTTTGGCAAGTCCTAAGACAGCTAGTTTCTTTGATTAGTGGGTGAGATAAACTCTCCCTTCTTCCCACCTTCCCTCATTTCCTGCCCTAGTAGGTACTTTCCTGCCTAACATCCCCAAGTGATACCATCCAAATGCTTTTGGGGTTTTGTTTATGTCCCCCAGCCTTTATCTGTCCTTGGGTTTATATGGCACAAATGGTATTGATTAGGTCTTTGTTCTCTATTTCCCAAGGTC
Source organism: Pipistrellus kuhlii (assembly GCF_014108245.1). Classification (NCBI taxonomy): domain Eukaryota; kingdom Metazoa; phylum Chordata; class Mammalia; order Chiroptera; family Vespertilionidae; genus Pipistrellus; species Pipistrellus kuhlii. The sequence continues at coordinate 28,541,688 of NW_023425540.1, read as the reverse complement.
ATAGTGATTTAAGCTATGTATTCTCTGGTTAGGGAGGAGAGGTATAAACCATTTGCTTTCAAGTATCCTTGGTTGGAGAAGATAGGTCTTGTGATTCACAGACTGGCTGCAAGCTGCCCAAACTGTTTGGCCTTGCTTAATTTTTTGGTCTCCGTTTCTCTATTCCACTTGCCCAGGAATTTTCCCAGCTTCTTATTATCCTGCCACATATCCTCTCTATGAAGTGAGAAAAAATTGTGTGCTGAAAATGGATGTGAACACTCTTAAAAATGAAATAGCAGGGGCTTTGGACTAGAAATTTGGAAAGGTGATTCTAGTCGTTCTTCTCTACCAGATGGTAAGGAGGCAAGAAAAGTCTTTTGTTAAAGAAAGGAAAATAAAAACAACAACCAACAGTTAAAAAAACTGAAGGCCTGTGGTAGAGGGGTAGGGCTAGAAGGGGTCAATAGGGGTAAAAAAGTGAACATATGTAACACTTTTAACAATAAAATTTTTAAAAAGTAGAACAATACAAAAAATAATAAAAATAAGGTGACCTACAAGTCTAAAGTCTAGACTGAAAATGCCTGGGAATAATTTGGAAAGTTATATTCTACCCTTAAGAAAAAAAAAATCAGCTTTAGAAAATCTAGTGACTGCTACTCTTAAAGATTAGAAAGACACTCAGGTCTCTTTGTGTCTTTTGTTCAAGTTATGTATTTATTTAATAAACATAGCGATTAGTATATAAATCTTATGCTTGGCTGTTTTAATCATGATTTCAACTCTCTAGAAAAAAATAGAATGAAAAAGAAGGGAGAGCACTGCTCTATGGGTTATTTGTGCCAAGGAAGTCATCCTTCTCCTCATAGCACTGACTCTGCAGGACTTTTTGAGGCCATGACTATTTTCTTAGAAGAAAACAGCCTCCAAAAAGAAATAAAAAGATTCAGGAGGACAAACCTTGCAAACTCCAACTTAGATTGACATCCCATCTGGCTATCATGCAGAGCTCACGTAAACTCTTAAATTAACTGTCTTTATGAAAAACAAGTCAAATACAATACCTCGTCATCTTTTTCATTTATTCTTTAGCTTTTACATGATATTCTTCACAATCCCCAGAGAAAAATAATATTCTAACTCTGTATTTACTATTTCAATGGCTACAGCAAATAAAAGGTGGTTTGTATGTCATAGAAATTTTCCTATTCTTATGTCTCCTTTCCCCCTATTGACTTCCTCACATCCACCCTCACCCGCCAGCATATGCCCTCACCCCGCTGGTGTCTGTGTCTATTGGTTATGCTTATAAGCATGCATACAAGTCCTTTAGTTGATCTCTTACCCTTTTTCCCTTAGCCTTCCCACTGAAGTTTGACATTCTGTTTGATGCTGCTCTGTCTCTGGATGTTTTTGTTCATCAGTTTTATGTTGTTTATTATAGTTCACAAATGAGTGAGATCATGTGATATTTATCTTTCTTCGACTGGCTTATTTCGCTTAACATAATATTCTCCAGGTTCATCCATGCGGTTGCGGTTGCGAATGGTAAGAGTTCCCTTTTTTTTTTTTTTTTTTTTTTTTTTTTTTTTTTTTACCGCAGTATAGTAGTCCATTGTGTAGATGTACCACAGATTTTTAATCCACTCATCTGCTGATGGGCACTTAGGCTGTTTCCAAATCTTAGCTATTGTAAATTTGCTTCTATGAACATAGGGGTGCATATATCCTTTCTGATTGGTGTTTTTGCTTTCTTAGGATATATTTCTAGGAGTGGGATTACTGGGTCAAATGGGAGTTCCATTTTCATTTTTTGAGGAAATTTCATACTATTCTCCACAGTGGATGCACCAGTCTGTATTTCTACCAGCAGTGCACGAGGGTTCCTTTTTCTCCACATCCTCGTCAGCACTTGTCATTTGTTGATTTGTTGATGACAGCCATTTGGGCAGGTGTGAGATGATATTTCATTGTCATTTTGATTTGCATCTCTCTGATGATTAGTGACTTTGAGCATGTCTTCATATGTCTCTTGGCCTTCTAGGTGTCCACTTTTGAGACTTGTCCTTTGCCCATTTTTTTTATTAGACTGTTTATCTTCCTTTTGTTAAGTTGTATGAGTTTACTGTAAATTTTGGAGATTAGGCCCTTATGAGGTATAACATTGGCAAATATGTTCTATTCAGTGGGCTTTCTTATTTTGTTGATAGTTTTTCTTGCTGTGCTGAAGCTTTTTATTTTGATGTAGTCCCATTTGTTTATTTTCCATTGCCCTAGGAGCTGTGTTGATAAGGATATTGCTATGATATATGTCTAATATTTTTCTGCCTTTGGAATCTTCTAAGATTTTTATGGTTTCCTGATTTATGTTTAAGTCCTTTATCTATTTTGAGTTTCTTTTTGTTATGGTGTAAATTGACGGTCTAGTTTCATTTTTTTACATGTATCTAACCAATTTTTCCCAACACCATTTATTGGAGAGATTGTCTTGATTCCATTGTATGCACTTGCCTCCTTTGTCAAATATTAATTGAGCATAATGGCTTGGGTCGATTTCTGGGTTCTCTGTTCTGTTCCATTGGTCAATATTTCTGTTCTTAAGCCAAGCATTTCTGTTTTAAGTTTATTTGCTTTAAAGACACATTTCTCCCTAACATTAATTAGCGATCTTACTATGAATAGCACGGTTAATTTCTCAAGCTGCATAACTTGCATTGATTTCATAAATTTGAGGGTTAACTTGAAATTGTTTCTGTAATAAGTTTTTAGTATTCACCATCACTGGTCAGCTCAGACTCTGGGGAATTCAGTATCTATCTTGTATACTCAGTTCATCTTTTGCAACTCTATTGGCCAAATTGCAAATTTATCTACAGCATGCCTGGACAGTTATGCAGAGAAAGCAGCTACTCTCTGGGGGCGAATGTGTCTTCTCCACCAATCAGAGTGCAGTTTATGATTCATTAGGTTTGTTGGCTAGATTATTTAACTTAATTCAATATAAATTATTTAATTCCTAAAGCCTTCCTGGTATTCAATATGAATGAAACAATTATTCCTGGACACAATCATCCAAGTAACACTACACAGTTTTACCAGGCCCCAAGACAGTCGTTAAATCCCAGCTATCCACTGCTTTACATAAACTACTCATGCTGAGCTTTTGAGGGTTATAACATTACTGAAATTGTTTGGATTCAATGAGGGACTATATGTTATTCTATATTTAATGAGAGAACATCCCAATTACATTGCAATGGGGGAAATCATAAACTATTTCTAGATAGCAGCGTGCCCTTGTTTTGATAGCTTCTTTCCTTTTGCCATCTATTCTTGTCTATGGGGAAAGGACCAACTCCATTTTGTCCAAATCTGATGCTTAGAATCATCCCTTTAAGAATCATCTCTTGACATCATTACTGTCTGGTCAATGGCTGCTGGAAATGACATACATGGCCAGTGTATTTTCTCTCTTATAATTATATGATGTGCTTCCAAACATGTCTTAGATTGGGGTCTCTGGAAACCCAGTCTGAGACAGATTTGTCAGATGCATCCTGTAGGGAAGTGAGGAAGTCAAGATTGGTAGAAGATTGGCAACGCACCTGAGGCTTAGTTGATCCTATCAGGCACATTGGTAGGGTGGAAAGGCCTTTGTGTCCCTGCATCAACCAGTCACTGGCTGTGGTTGCTCCCTGAAAGGGGTCATGACTCCATGGTCAACGGCAATTGTTAGGGAGCTATCAGCAACCAATACTTGCAGCCATTGGAGAAATGAGGAGGAGATGTTAGAGTAGCACCCAAATAAAGAGCACTGGAGCACCACCTAAAATTCCAAGGAAAACCTGGATGAGGACTAGTGACAGTCACTGAGATATGGATGGATGGCTTTATTTCTTTTATATACAGTCTTGTTTCTTTTCTTAGTAAAGATCAACTCAAATCTATAACAAAATTATTACCCTTCTTTTTCCTTTGCCTTCTCTCTCTGCTTTTTCCTAAACAAGGCCAAGAATGAAATGAGATAGAGCCTGGAGAATTTCAACCCTGGAGAATAATAGTGTAGCAATATAATGAACTTCTGTGAGACTTAGCAGGAACTGTCCTTGGAAGTGGAGTTACAAAGACCTGCTTAGAGATGGTGCAGAAAAGGGCACTTAAAAAAAAGGAAAATAAGCTGTTTAAGTTTTATAAGCAATAATTTGTTTTGTTCTCTCATTATGCCTTACTGAAGCAAGCAAGATGCACCTGCATTGGCTTCTCCTTAGCCAGTCACACTAATTGCTCCCTCTAGTCTGAAAGGAGGCTCCTTACTGGGGCTCTCAGGAAGGGGCAAAAAGAGTCCTTGCTATCAAGGTTTTCCCTCCTGCATTCTTCCTCCTTCCTTCAGACATACACCTTGTACCTGTCCCACTGTTTGTTTTTCCAGGATCCTCTTTCAAAATTAATATTCTCAAAAATGGGGTTTTTATTAGAAAAGATAAGTTTGTACTAAGATTTTACAAACTTGTCAAGTTCTTCTACCTACTGCAAAAGAAACTTTAATATCCACTCAAATTAAAGTGAAACCACTCCCCTCCTTTCAGTTTTCTACCTACACATTATCTTCATAGCGTTAACAGCAGCCAGAGTTTATTTTATGTAGGGCGCTGAGAGCTCTTTAGACTCAGACTTCAAGTTTTTGATTTGCCAGGGGGAAAAGTTAACATACTGATTTTCCTGATAAGTGAGATGCAAAGTCCTTTATAAACAGCTGTGAAGGAACATAAGGTAGATAAAGGGATCCCATGTTATACTTTAATGGGCCATTGATTACTTTATCATTTTCCCTGAAAACTGGTCATGGCAGCTGACAAATGGAGTAGAGTTCCTGCTTCTTAAATGGAATTGTGGGATATATAGTAGTACTTAGGGCATATATGTCAAGATAAATGGCAGGACTAAAAGTTTACTTACTCTTGGGAAACGAGATAAAAATGACAACACTTGGGGTGGAAGTGTTTTTCAAATTCTATATAGGACTTTGAATAGAATTTTGACAAATTCTGAAATGACATACACCTATTCATTAAAGTCCACTGCTATAGGCAAAGTCCACTAGTATTACTGGGATCAGATGCTTTTAGGATATCTTGGAGAAATTTTATGGTTTTAACTGGAGTTAATTTTTAAAAAATATTTATTGTTGAGATTATTAAAGATATCCCTCTTTCCCCCTCACATTGCCTCCCTACACCTAGTTCCTGCCCCACCCCATGCCTTCACCACCCTATTGTCTGTGCCCATAGGTAATGCATATAAGATATTTGTTTAATCTCTTCCTACCTCCACACCCCTCCTCTCTGAGAATCATCAGTCTGTTCCATTTCCATGCCTCTGATTCTATTTTATTCACCAGTTTATTCTGTTCATTAGATTTCCTATTCATTTATTTTGAATTTTAGATTCAATTGTTGATAGGTATGTATTTATTTGTTCACTTACCTTTTTTTGTTTTCTTCTTCTTCCTTTTTTTAAAGAACACCCTTCATCATCTAAATATAATACTGGTTTGGTGGTAATGAACTTATTTAACTTTTTCTGAATGATGGTTGTTCTGTATTTTAGTTGTGGTTGTGGGAGGTGCGAGTATAGGCATTTGCCTACACCACCATATTAATTTCTCCTGAACTTAATTCTTAATGGCAATACAAAAGAAAGCTTTTTTTTATTTTATATTTTATTGATTTTGTACAGAGAGGAAGGGAGAGATAGAGAGTTAGAAACATCAATGAGAGAGAGTCATCGATCAGCTGCCTCTTGCACACCCCCTACCGGGGATATGCCCGCAACCAAGGTACATGCCCTTGACCGGAATCGAACCCGGGACCTTTCAGTCCCCAAGCCGACGCTCTATCCATTGAGCCAAACCAGTCCCGGCCAAAAGAAAGCTTTTTAATACTGTGTCTCTCCCAGGCATTTCCATGATCCTTTAATTTATTTACAGTCATTAATTTATTGACCTTCTATTATTGGCCAGTCTATTTTCAGATGCCTGGTTCTAGACCTGAACTTTTAATGCTCCTTTTGCTTCCCCTCTGGTTCTTGTCTATTGGCCTGATCTTTGCTCTCTCTATAGGTGTTATATTTGGTTGGTCCTCTTGTTTCTTGTTATCAGAAACTACTGTTACATGTTGATAATCCTGGCCTGATGTTATCATCTCCACATCAGACCAGTTAAGTTATTTCTGGGACCTCCTTTGTCCAAGTCAATACCCTGCTGGCACTTACAACCCAATGCTACCAAATCCACTGTGAGCAGAAAGTAAAAATACCCCTACATAAGAATGGCTATGGCAAAGGCTGAATGGAAAGGCCAGGTCAAAGGGCCTGAGGACAGCACTTAGGAACATGGAAAGTTGAACAACAAAATTGGACTCACAGTTTGTCCTTAACCATAAATTAATCATTTGACTTTGTACACATAATTATTTGCCTCTTTTCATCATTTCTCTCCCAGGGACTGAAACGAATTAAATAATTTTTCTACTTTTAGTGTGAAAACATTTTTATATTTCTGATTTTATTCTGGTCCAGTGGTTTTAGGTCAGCTTACATATTGCTTAAAGTGTTTTACTCAGTTATTTTTCTTTTAAGATCTTTTTTATTTCCTTGCTCAAAAATGTTGGATTTTTGTTTTATGACTTAGTTCAATACAAGTTTCTTATTTCAAATGAAATAAGTCAATAGATTGAGTGTACTTGTTCTGAAGTTTAATACAAATGTGGACTTTTCCCCATATCAATCTGCTGGGATGCCAACATGAAGGATGACAGTGTAACTACAATCCTCCTAAGTGTGTCCCATATACAACTCCTTTAACCCCATAACAGCTGTATGATGTAGGCACTGTTATTTCCAATTTACAGGTAAGGAAACAGAGGGATTGAGAGTACTTGTGCTTTGTCACCAGGAAATCTGATTCCAAAGCCCGTGCCCTTGTTCATGAGGTTATACCGCTGGGTTAGAAATGCATTCAAAGATCATTGCAAACTCCAATTATAGCACTGATTTTGTCTTGAATGCCTGCCTGTTACTCCCTCATGTGATAGTTAACTTCTTCCAAATATCTATTCTGTTTATTCAAGCCAGTAGGCCACACTGGTAAAAATTCACTTGCTCTGTTGCTTAAACAGGAGAACCTACTTTTCTGTCTCATGTCTTTATTGACTTTCCATATATCTCCTATTTTCTCTTAAACTTGAAGATATACTGAAGTCCCTTGGCTATCCCTATTAATCCCCTCCACTCCTTACCCTGTTTTGTTTTTCATTTAAATTTTGTTATTTGAGTTAGTAAAGATAGAACTTTTATGAAAGACTCAATATCAAAATTAAGTTGTGTTGCAAGGTATTATGGGTAAATTGGAAGGCAGGGCATTTAAAAATCTCCATTGAGGTTCTCTAACTGAGTCTATTGAAGGCTAATGCAATAACTTGGACTTGATTTATGATTATATATTCTGACGTATGAAATGCTGTTTGTAAATAGTTTAATAAAAGGCTATTGCTGCAGATTCCAAATTAGCAGTGAAGGTGATTTCTATTAGAGAAGACATTTGTGGAGGATTTTGCTCCTGATGCTTAATAAAGTGAGTTCCTTTTCTCAATACAATACACACTGTTGACTTGTAGCACGGCTCCAGGGACCTGATGTTGCATTCAAACTGTAAAAACACATCTCTGCTCATTGTTTATTTACTACATTTTGGGGTACATATGGCAAAATTATTTTCCTTAATGTTCCCAGTTCAGTTCTTTCTTTTGATTATATGTTAAAATATGTGCATAAAGTTCCTCAGCATTTCAGTTTAACAGTGTGAATCTCCAAGATGCTTTTATTAAATAACATTTCTAGTATTTTAATGAGGGTTTGACATTTTCACATGTTACAATTTTGTTTTATTTTTATATTCATTGAAGTGACTTTCATGCTGCCTTTGTGTGCTGTCGATTTACATTTTCTGAAGGTACTTGAAGTCACCTTTTCAGAAAGAAGTATATTAGGAAATAATTCAGGGTTTTTAGTGTTAATATTCACAGGAGGATATTTTTAAAAGATGACACGAAAGGCTTAAAGTGTAGAGTTTTTGTTCTAATAACATCCAATACTAGATTCTTTGAGAATGGCAAAGGCCAAGCATGGCTTAGATCAAAGCTTGCAAATTCTAATATCGATACTTCGACGGTCCAGTGGGTGACTTAAGTGAAAGAGGCCCGGTGAAGGGTGGAAACTGTAGTGGGCATGCCTCACCCAAAGAGGGTAGCTGAGAATTTACCCTTTCTGATGATAGCTTCGAGGAATGTACAGTGTCATCAGGTGTTTTAGCATGCCAGGGAAATTTGGGAATCTGGATGTTTAAATGAAACATTCTGACTTTTCACTTTGGCCATTTTTCATCAAGATTGTCTGGCTCACAATGGGATGCATGAAATATGATCTTCAGTGAGTGAATGATGCTTCCAAATAGTCAAGAAGGAAAGGTATGGTTGAAGATTGTTTTTAAATGACTCAGAAAAATATAAAATCATTCAAGGATCTTCCCTTATCAACTAAGGGCAGAGCATTGTGTGGTGTCATTCCGAAGTGGAAAAAGTGATAGAGCTGCACCTTCATGTCTTAAGGAACCCACAGTCTAGCAGGAAAACTAGGCCACAACAAACATAAGTCAATGGAAGGGAAAATGAGATAAATCCCAAAAGCGATGTTCAAATGAAATTCAAAGGAAGCAGAAATAAGATACATCTACTTGTGAGACTGGGGACAAGTTCATAGCTGTGGAGATGAGCCTTGATAGTGAATATAGGATTGTGGTGAATGCAGGCAGGAGGACATTCCAGGGGGAGGGAACAGAAAACAGTGGTATGGAGGTAAACAAACAGGAGTGTGGGATGCTCAGAAAGCAGGGTCTAGACTGGTCTAAAGACAGGTGCGCTGTCAGTGAGAAAGCAAGCAAAGAACACTGAGTGGTGTTATGGGGAACAAAGTGTTCAGGCAGTGATTTTGATAGACAAACACAAGCCATCAGTGCTTTTTGTCTAATATTTCCTATGAGTGAAAAGTTAAAAAAACAACAACACAGGACACAAGATAGGAGAGGGTTGGTGATTAGGACTTCAACACATAAAATGTTTTGTGGGGGGGACATAAACATTCAGTCCATAATAAATGAGTATGTGAAGAATGCAAGAGTTTGTTTCTTTCTCTAAAGCTATTGAAGTAATATTTCCAATGGTTCTAATGCACCTAATATTAAAGTGAATTTAATTGCATGATGAGAGCATCATGGTGAAATGCTAATGGAGACTGTAGTACCCATTAGATGAGGCAGAGAAAACAAAGTACTTTGTACTTCCTTCTGTAGTAACATGGAGTTGCTAAGTCACAATTCTACACTCATTTTCTAGCACAGAGTCTGACTCATAAGCAGCTGCTCTAAAAATGCTGGTAGAATGTATGAAGAATGTTACTAGATTAGTTAATATCCCACTAGATAGTTAATATCCATATGTCCTGAACCCTGGCTAGCCTTTTTATTAACCCCCTCTTTCCTACTACCATATATACCGCATGGCTTTGGACTTCCAGAACAAAAAGTGAGAGATTATGTGGAGAGATAGAAGAGGCAGAAGGGAGTTCTCCATAACAATTTGAACATAGAGTGGACTTATTTCTATCTTACTGGAGGTTAGGTTTTAAAGGCAGAATGCAAAGAAAATGTGTCATGCACTGCAAATTACCCTGGAAATTTCTTTAGGAAGGTACTGCATTAGTGATGTATAAAACATACTCGTTTCCTTACAGATTGGAGCAGCTCAGTGCTCTCTTGTATTTAGCATCAGAAGCATTGAAGTTTCCTTGAATTGAGAAATTATATAGGTTGGGCAAAAGTAGGTTTACATTGTGAGTACATGAGACAGTTTATTCTTATATTATTATTTATTAGCTAGAGGCCTGATGCTTGAAATTCATGCACGGGCAGGGTCCCTAGGCCTGGCCAATGATCAGGGCCAACTTGTGGGGCGACTGGTGGGATGATCAGGAGTTGGGAAGATATTAACCAAAGAACTTATATTTGTTTCCAGAACCATTTGTATATTAGCCTTTTATGCCTGTGGAATAGGGCAGAAATCAACTCTCCAACTTCTGAGGAGTCCTGGATTGCGAGAGGGTGTAGGCCAGGCCAAGGGACCCTCCAGTGATTATAGGGCCAGGGAGGGATGCAGGAAGTTAACTAGGGAGGGACTGCTGAAGGCCTCTAGGGCATGTCCAGCCCATCTTGCTCAGTCCTAATCTGCTGGTCCCTAGCAGCAACCTAACCTACAGGTTAGTGTCTGCCTCTTGGTGGTCAGTGCACGTCATATCAAGCACTTGAGTGGCTTTAGCATATCATTAGTGTATTACATTTTGATTGGTTGGATGGACAACCAGACACTTAGCATATTGGGCTTTCATTATTTAGGATATCTCATTATTCTGGCAGTTTACCATTAATGGGTGGGGGGCATGGAAGTATCATATCTGCAAGCAAGTGTGTGTACTTGGCTGGTAATTGAGGGAAAGATCCTTTAAATGATGCTTTTGCAGAGTTCTAAAAAAAGTGCTTTTATTCACGGTCGGGTTCTGGAAACAGTGAGGCGTAGATGACATTTCTTGTAAGCAATATGCAAAGTTTCTAAGCAATATGGAAAACGATTAGAAGACAACATTAATTATTCTCAAGACTGTGAGTTCTGATTTTTGCTAATTGCTTAAATTTGCCACCTGCCTTTTCTGCCTGGTGACATTCCACTGGTACAAATCCAGGCCTGCAGAGAGAAAAATCTTTCCTTTTGTAAAGGCCTACTGGACCCCTCCAGTCTGTCTCATGTGCAAGAAGGTGGAGCAAGAACTCAGGCTTCAGTGAGGAAGTCTTGGCCACCATTTCTCACAATTGAAAAATTCAGGAAATCTATCCTCCCATGCACTGTAGTGGCTAATAGCTCCTACCCTGGAGCCACACTTCCTGGGTTCAAATCCCAGCCCCTGCATCCCACCTGGTTAGCTTCATGACCTTGGGTAAGTCACCTAACCTTTCAGTGTCTGGGGCTTTGGCTAGATTTGGAGGCTGTTTGGTAAAGGCCCACTTCTGCTCCTCCTCCCTTCTCCTGAGCTCCCTGGGGATGCTGTTGGCAGATGCTAACACGGCCAGAGGTAGGCCAGCTCTAGAAATACCTGTTCCAGAGGCTTCCAAAGGCTCTCCCATTTTTTTCCCCTCAAGTTTTTCAACCCCTTCTCAGGTCCATTTCCTTGATGACCTCCAGAAATCCTCCCATTACGCCCTTTGTGGCCTCACTGTTGCTTTGTGTGAGGATGGATAAAATGAGTCAGATGATCAAATTGCTGGTGAAGTGTGAAACAGCTACAACACTTGGCCCCTTTTTTATAGCCTGATAGTGCATATTGTATTATCTGCATTGTCATTTATTCAGTATTCATTAAGCATTTATATGGCTATAATGGGCTAGTCAGATTAACAAATGTCTGCCGAAATCTGAGGCAGTGCAAATGAAACCTTTCCAAAACATACATAATACATAATTCCCTCAACTTATACTTATTAAGCATAAGAAAAACCTGGTTTTCACCTTTATCCAGTTTATGGTCTATTGGAGTGTTTATTACAATGTAATATGATGAGCGTTACAGTGGGGGAAATATGGAAAAAATTTAGAAGGGGCAACTAATTCACTTCTTGGGAGAAGTGAACTTTAAAGAAGAGTTAAAGACTTGAAAAATGACAGGAATTTACCATTCAAAGAGCAGGGGGTGAGGGAAGGTCAAGAATGCTTCAGACAGAAGGACAGTATTCAGAGGGCTGCATGGAAGAGAGTACAGCCCTGCCTGGGGACCTGAAATAATGACTTTCAGAGAGAGGAAGAGGAGTCGGCCTGGAAGGATTTGAACTTGAGGACAAAGGATGGCTGTTGGGGTTGTGAGTGAGAGAGTTACAAGATGATATTTGGGTTTCAGAAAGATTGCCCCCGTCATAGCAGAAGAGTACATGGGGGATCCCAGAGTGGAGACAGCTGTGCACGCTTGCACCCATAAAGGCCATATTGGGACAAAGGTGATGAGGTGAATAAAGAGGTAGCTCAGGATCACTGTCAGGATATGTGAGGTTGTTTTTTGTTTGTTTGTTTTTGTTTTTAATATATTTTATTGATTTTTTTACAGAGAGAAAGAGAGAAGGACAGAGAGTTAGAAACATTGATGAGAGAGAATCATCAATCAGCTGCCTCTTGCACACCTCCTACTGGGGATGTGACAAGGTACATGCCCTTGACAGGAATCAAACCTGGGACCTTTCAGTCCGCAGGCTGATCTATTGAGCCAAACTGGTCTCGGCAGGATATGTGAGTTTTAATGGTAGTGTAATGAGCACATTAATTTTGTAACTTAGCACATTAATTTTGCTTTCTCTGGCTTTCAGTTTTCTCTACTGTAAATGATGATTTCTAAGGTCATAAAAATCTACCATATTTCTATGTAATTTTTAAGCCCTACTACTTTTATGAGCTTCTTCTCTTTCTCTCTCTCTCTTTTTTTGTATTTAAATTTTTCTTTTATTCTCTCGCTTTCCTGTATTTGTTTGATGGGGTTGCCATAACAAATACAACTAATAAGGTGGCTTAAACAATGGGAATTTATTTCCTCATAGTTCTGGAGTCTGCAAGACTGAGATCAAAATGTCAGAAGGTCTGGTGAGGCCTCCCTCCTTGGTTTGCAGATGGCTACCTTCTCACTCTGTTCTCACATGGCCTTTTCTCTGTGCACACATATTCCTGGTGTTTCTGTGTATCCACATTTCCTCTTATATGTTACCAGTCAGATTGAAAAAAAGACCATCTTAATGCAAGCATGCCAAACTCAAAGGCTAACATGGGCCAAATAAACAAGGTTTAAGTTATCTGGGCCACAAAAGAAATAAAAGTTTCAATTTTCATAGAAACGTAGGTTTATTTCAATAGAGAGATGCTGAAATAAATGCGTAATCATTAACATAAAACAATAGAATATTTTAATAAAAATTAATATTTTTTTCTTAAACATTAACTTACCAGACACTGAATAACTGCACAAATTAATAAGTGTAATGCAAATAAACCCATTTTTCTTGTTCTCCAAAAACGAAATATTTGCTGTTGCACATTTGCTGATCGCCCCATCATTGGTCAATACAAGACCAATGATGGGGCAATCAGCTGCAAAAATATTCGCTGCTAGTATTAGTGGAGAGAAATGATGCGCCTGCGCATAAGGCATGTTAGGGAAACGAATGCAACACAACTATAGTAATCAGTCATTAGTGAACATTGTAGTTTGTTATTAATAATTACATATAACAGGATACTGTAAAAATTAAGTTATAGATTTTTATTAAAACATTTCTTACATACTGTTATGTTGGCTGGGCCGCAAAAATATTCATTGTGGGCTGCCTGTGCCCCATGGGCCACGAGTTTGACATGTTTGATCTAATGGACTCATTTAAAATTAATCACCTCTTTAGAGACCCTAACTCCAAATACAGTTGTATTCTGGGGCACTAGGGGTTAGACCTTCAATATATAAATTTTGGGGGAACCTAATTCAGCTAATAATTCTTTCTCTTTATAAATCTGTGTTGATCTTAAATGTGTTGAAACTAGAAACATCTGGGCTTATTTGGAGGCATGACCTTCCCTAAGTTTTGATTCTCTTTTTTATGCCTTTTACTTGTGTTTGATTCTCATATCACTTTTATATGATTATATAGGTCATCCATTTGTGGAAAAAGCTGGAGCTGCCTTTCCTCCCTTCATACACCAGCCATGGCTTTTCTCCTATAGAAAAAGGATTCTGAATTCTATCCTCTGCAATATTAAACCTTGTTCCTTCCTTTGTTTGGTTCTAGTTTATATGCCCCAATGAGATTCTTACTCTTTGGCTAGACCTTCTTTTCTTTCACATTGTCTTGGCCACTCAGAATAAATTCCAAATGAATCTATATCCTGTTCTTCCTTTTCTCTTTGAAAATTGCTACAAAACCCCACCAGGATCTGTAAAAGCTTACTGCATTAATGTTCTCCCAATTTTTCTTGTCATCAGCCAACTGGACTTGCTCACTCATTTCAATTGCAATCTCTTTAAGGCCTGGATTTCATTTCATTTTCTTGCTTTTGTCCACTGTGTTTTAGCAGCTCAAAAGGGCCACATATGCCTGGCACCCCATGAATAAATGAAATCGCATACTGTAATAATGACAATAGGGCATGCTCTCCTTTACCTGACTACAGAACCAACTGCTCTTTACTATTTTGCAAAATCATAACAACTCACTAGAGGTTTCTTCTCACCTACCTGATTCTGAGCCCAGTGAATTATAAACATATTTTATTTAACAAATTCACTTTTATTACTACAGTCAGTTCCTATCACAATAGTTAAGGCTCTGTTTCCAGATTCATAACTTAGCCATAAAATTTTGCTTCAGGCAGATATTTTGGTCTAATGACTCTTGGCACAAAATGTCATTATTAGAATTTTTTTCTTTTAACGCCTAAGAAAGTTTTATAAAAAAAAAATGCTTTGAGTTAAAAAAAAAAAAAAACTTTTTGAACTCTATTATTTTTTATTAAAGAAATGCTCCTCTCCTATCCCAACAACAACAAAAAAAGCACCAAACCTCAGCTAGCAAGATTTGTAAAGGTAAAATAGCACCAAACTTCTCAGTATTTCTCGTTGGGGTGCTACTGGCATGTTAGTTGGGACAATTATCTGGGTGCAAAGCAGGATATTCATTGGCATTCCTAGTGCCCATGCACCTGATGCCTTCCCTCCTCTCCTCCCATCACAAACCAGAGGAGACAGATTGGCCAACGAAGACTCCACACTTCATGCTTGTCTGTTTCACTCACACCCTCAGGAGGGCTTTGGTTTCCTGGCATGGTGCAACTGTAATTTACTCAAAATGAAGTGGTAGAGTAGACAAGAGAAAAGTTGACCCAGGTACCTGGTCAGTCATTGGCAAAATTATAAAATTGAAGAAGTCTAGTCTAAGGAGTCTCCAATATTCCTTCCCCTTTTCCTTTTTCTCTTCTGCAGGCTTTCTCTAAAATCAGAAACTAACTGGTTACCCTTTGGCTGTCTGAGTTACTGCTAGTAGCTTCCTGGCTGACCTTGTGTGTGTGTGTGTGGTTTTTTTTTTCCTCTAAGCATCCATCAAAGTGGATCTGGCTTTTCACCTATGCTCTCAGGATCCTACTTTCTGCCCAACAGGGCATTCACTACATCAACTAAACCTTAATAGTGGCTCAATTTGTCATACGTTTTATCAGGAGCAGTAACAGTTGACTTAACACAGGCACTGACAGATCAGAAAGACACAGGTGGAGGCTTCACAGCCTAGTGGCTCTTTCCAGCCAAGTGCTGCTCCTCTAGTTGCTGGCTCTTGGGGTAGTCAGAATGAATCTTGTGAGTGGGTGGGTGGGTGGTAAAGGGAAGGCAGGCATTGGATGGGTTTCAGGCAGTTGCTATTTATGAATGAGAAGTGCCATGTGGCGCATACTTGCTGAATATCACCTTTGACTCTTGCAGGTTTTGCATTCCTAGCCTCCTAGATTCTTCATGCAAATTTTGGGCACCATGGCACAGTAGTAAGGAGTGACTTTTGATTTGTAAAATTTTAAAATTTGTTCATAGCTAAATTACTGTTCTTATTGATTGGAGTGATGGTGGTGGCGATGGTATCATTTCTATCAATAAGGATAGCATTTGAAATTTTTTAAAATAGCCAGATCTTACATCATTTGTTAAAAAAAAAAAATCTACCTACATTGGCCTTAGTTTTAGGACTGTTTAATCAATTTCATTCTTCTGTCTTTTGTTTCTTACATCAAGACACCCACAGTTTTTATTTTTATGGCTTCATTAACAGCTTTGATATTATCACTCTCAAATTTTCTCAGCAATTTTTCTGAATAAACTTTTGTGTAGTTTTATCAACTTCCTCTAACCCACAAACCCCACTATGATGGCCAATTTTATGTGTCAACTTGAGTAAGCTATAGATGCCTAGATAGTTGGTAAAATGCTATTTCTGAGGGTGTTTTTAAAAGAGATTAGCATTTGAATTTGTAGACTGGGTGAAGAAGATTGACCTCATCAGTGTGGATGGGCATCATCCAATACATTGAGGGCCTCAGTAGAATCAAAAGCAGAGGAAGGGAGAATTAGTTCTTTTCTCTTGAGCTGAGACAATTATTTTCTATTGCTCTTGGACATCAGTGCCCCTGGTTTTCAGGCCTTCAAACTCAGTCTGAATTATACCACCACCTTTCTTGGGTCTTCAGCCTGTATGTAGGTGGCAGATTGCAAGACTTTTTAGCCTCCATAATCATGTGAGCCAATTCCTATAATAATCTTCTCATATGTCTCTCTCTATTTATTCTGTTTCTCTTGAGAACTCTGAATAATGCACCCACCAATCTCATTGCAATTTTTATTGGAATGACATTAAATGTGTACATTTGTTTTGGGAAAATATTTCTGTGTGTTTCTTCTCCAGGCTCAATACTTCTGTGCTCTGATTATCAAATGTGCAGGTGTTTGTTTTTTCCCATTCTACCAAACAATTCTGTAACACTAGATGTCCTACAATTGAACTCAATTCTGACACTATGTACCTGGAGATAGTGTCAGATCCCACAGATTAAAGGCTCAGTCCACAAGACCGCCTCCCTTTCCCACTTCAGATGCCAATCACAAGTCTAGATTGTCACCTGTGTTTCTGACCCAGTGGCTATAAATCAGAGACTCTCATAACTCTCTCCTCAGATTTGATTAATTTGGCAAAGTGGCTCACAGAACTCAGGAAAATAGTTTGCTTACTAGATCACCAGCATTTTTTTTTGTCACTTTTGCTAATGATACAATTTTCCCCTTGGTACCTACTGACTGGTTATGACAGAGGCAGGTATTGGGACCCTCACACATCATCACTCTGCTATGCACTGGAACTGGCAGATGCTGCCAGGTGTTCTCTCCAGGATACACATGGACCATCTTCCTTGGAACATGCATTCTAGCAACAACCTGAAACTGCCTATGATGCAATTTGGTATTATTTTGAGGTTGCTTCTGGTCAACAGACATTTAAAAGAAATAAAAATAATTTCCCCTTTTGACTAAATAGGACTTTTTCTTAAATACAGTGAGACTTAACTCTGGAAAGACAGGAGCCCTTGTCTCTTAGGGGAAGTTCTTGTTAACACTTATGGAAGGGCTCAGGAGGCATGTTCAATAATGGTTTCTTTTAAATGCCAGTTATTTAGTAAATGGGAGGATAGCTATAGAAGGATTAAAAGATTTATTTTCTTTTGAAATCTATGGCTTCTTTAAAGTTTAGGGATAAAGGTGCAATTGCCTGTGCTTTACCTGGATCCTTCTAAACAACCAACACACCTGTTCTGGAAGAAATTCAATTTCCCCCTGAAGGGCTGTAAGTGAAGAGAGGCGCACTCCAATTCAGAGGCGGATTGCCTCGACAAGCTATCCAACAGGGAATGGAGCCAGATGGGGATTGAAACAGCTCAGGGGCCTCCAATCAGCACACAGTTAATTGTGTTAGCTGTGCCTGGGATACAAGAAAGAAAGAAATCATGGCTAAGGGACAGGTGCCCTTAAAAGACTCAAGATCCTACATCATTGTAATGATGTCATCACATGAATAATCCCAGAACTCAAATGAAAGGATTTGCTATCTAGTGTTCTTTTTTTAGCTAATAAGGGGAGATCCGTTATTTTTTTGTTTTGTTTATAATGAAAATTGTATTTCTGTGCTTTGGGTTTTTTAAAAAAATATGGAATAGAAGAATGCTGGATTATTGGCAAAGACACCAAAGAGTAAACATACCAGTGGCTGTACTAATACATGTTTCTTTCAGTCCTCTTAGCTAGGGGATGGTCAAGGCCTGGGATGCTGGGGCACTAGGATGCTGGTTGACAGCTGACAGCAGGTGTTGCTTAAATGTAGTCAATAAAGTCATTCTAATGACTTCGAACCTTAACTCAGGTACATTGTGAGGGTAGTGTAAATGGCTGGGGACAAAGAATTGTAACACTTTAGATTTCTGCCCTTTAATATGTTCCCTTTCTTCCCCTGACAAGACTGTATCCTTCCATAACAAGCAGCCACATTTACTTTTTGGCTAAGGCAATTGGTCCCCGATCAATGGCATCAGAATCTCTAGAGAACTTGTTAGAAATACAAATGATCAGCTTTGCCTCAACTCTATCGAATCTGAAGTTCTGTGTTTGAACAAACCATCCAACTGATTCTGATGTCTTCAGGTTTGAAAGTCCCTGGCACAGGGATATGTCAGTACCCATCTCTCACCTGCTGCTTTGACACTCACTTCATTCTGGTTTCTTTTGCCTTTTCTTGGTGACCTGTTACCTGTACCTTGATGTCTAGCCCTTTTGGACAGATGCCACCTAAAAATGGTCAACCTGCGTTTCTCTTCAGACTTCCTCATAGGACCCTAAGATTAATCATTTCAGATCCATATGTGAAAACACATAGGGACATCTCTTGTTGATGCCTGGCCCAGGTGCCAGCCAGGCCATCAAAACCCTGGCCTCCTCCCATTTTAGCAAGATCCCCCAACCCCATTTTCAGAGCTGCTAGAGTCAGTATCAGCAGCTAGAGAAGCAGGTTGATTCATGATACAGAAAAGATAGCATGGGATCAAACAGATCAGATTCAAATCCTGGCTTTACCACTTACTAAGTATATGAACTTGTGAAACAACTGATAGATAATATTTATCTCCAAATATTATTATGCAAGTAAGTGAAACAATCTGTCAGGGTTAGGACTAACTTTTCTACTGTAAAAGGGATAAAGAGGAGTTGAGATACTGTCCCCTCAGTCCTCAGGGTTTCTTCCTAGAGTAGCTGGAGCTCTAAGCTAGTCACCTCCAGCCAAGGCAGCCTCACACATTTATACTAATGTGCTGTGAAGATATGATCAATTCCTGTATAGGCAATGATGTGAAAATGATGAGAACCACAATTTTACCTGTCCAACTTGTGGTGCTCAATAAGGCCTCCATAAATGGTGGTGGTTGTATCTCTGACTATGGATTAGGGCCACCGTGAGGAATAGTGACAAGCAGTACCATGGCTACTCTGAGTAGTCTCCAAGGAAAACCCTTCCAGAGGGAAAAAAGGAACCCAGAAAGGTTCATAACCTCAGCTATTCCACAGATTGGGGTTAGTGTCAAAGGCTATGTTTATCACCATGGTAATGCCACTTCCAACTTGTTTCCAAAGCAAATAAGTCTCTTCCTCCATTGTTCTGCCTAATGAGTATTCTCTCTTGCCCAGGTGTTGATAATATTGCTCACAGATGTTCAGACTCTTATGGTCTAGACTAGCTCTGTGTAGTAGAAGCATATATAATCCTTGTAAATTTTGCAACTTTTAATTCCTTACCCATCAATTTAGTTGGATTTCTGGAGTGAGTAAAGAGAAGGCACAAGGTCACCAGGTATACCAGTATTTGCTTTTGAGAACTGATTTTTTTTTTCTTAGCATGAAGTATACAGATCTCCTCTCAAGTAATATGATGACCAGGAGAGCACATATTTCATGATGTTTATTTTTTTATTTATATTGATGATTTAATGAGTAGGACTTTAATTTGATGCCAAGGGGGAAACATCAGAACACCTTTGTGCTATGCATGGAGCTTAGGAGTTGGGAAATAAATGATGCTAGGAATTGGGTAGTTGGTCTCATTGAATAGATGAAAATCTGATGCTCAGAGTTTTAATTAACTAGGTTAAGGTCATGCAACTAATAAAGAACAAACTGCGACTTAAACCTGTTTCTGTCTAAGATGGGTCTACCAGACTCTATGCATGTCTTCAACCTCTCTTCTGCATTGCCTTTCTAGAGGTGGAAGTGGGAAGGGGAGAGGACACAGAGGCCACACTGAAGAGACACCCTGGGAGCAGGTATTCATGTTAGAGGAAATGACTGAGTTAAAGACTCAGCAGGAAAAAAATGTGGGGACTAGAGCATAGTTGGATCTCTGAGGTGGAATATCTAGACCAGGGCATGTCAGAAATAGAGCTGATTAGAGATGGGTTCATGTCTCAGTTAAACTATTGAAGCCCATAATTAGGGGTTTTACTAAATTATAAAGGAGTTTTAAAATAATAATCTCCTATACATAATATGTTTTAGGGTCTGGTTTCCATCACTTTTTAAATTCTTGTTTGAGTATTAAATAAATGGAAGATATAAATACTGGCTCTATTTTATTTTGATTTGTCTCATGTATATAATGATATAAATTACATATCAAATGTCACTTACTGAGGCAAAGAAAGACAGACAGATGAGGAGGGAAATAACTTTAGGGACATATCTGCCAACCTTCCCCAATTTGTCTGAGCTAGATAAGTGGATTGTAAAAATATGCATAATAATGTGACTGAGTAACAATAACTAATACATATGGCACATTCAGAAAATATTCTGTAATAGTGTCCCCATTACATTCTGAACTGAAATGGCAGCTCAAGTAACTATCTTAGGAGCAGCAGGGCAAGGCCTGGTTGGGAAAGTGGAACTTATGAACTGGTGGGGCCCCTCAGGACAGGTAATGGGTTAACCATGAGCTCATGGATCTGCCATGACCCAATTATGACATCCTCATCACACTTTTGTTTTGAGATTCATAGAGCAGAGGCAGAATGCCACCAAAGGCAGTGAATGCAAAACCAGAACAAAACCTTTGCCACCACTCATTCACCAAAATGAGCACTGATTCTCCTGAAGGGTGATTTTTCTGCCGAGCAAGAGGCACAGCCTCACAAGGAGTTTCCCAGTGTTGTTTTCATGCTTCTAATTCAAGCTGGAACACTGTCCCCCCTCATCTACTCTGTACATTCCAGCAAAGAGGAGCATCCTAGCTATCGTGGGACAGTGGTGTTAAAATACCATTTAGAAAAGGAACACCAGCTTCAGGAGGGAAACAGACAAGTAGCCACAGAAAGGAAGCATCTGAGAGACCATGAAGTGGAGCAGGAACTCGGTAGGGAAGGCAGGCGCAGACTTAAGCTCTTTCTGAGCTCTGTAATATTGCTTGTGAACGTCTCACGGATGGTCCCGATTGGCTTTTCTGATGGAACATTATATGGCTCCAAGGTGAACATGCTGTGATGCCAATGGGGGGGACACTTGAACAGTAGCTGCTACTGATGCCCTGCTTATAGGGCTTTGGCATCCACTGCTCCCCTTACATGCCAATGGCTTTCTACTGCCAGCTCCTACAATTCTTGTCAGATTGGGAGCTCACTCAGCTCATTTGGAACAGGCCATAAGTTAATACCTAGGGAAGCAGCCTTTATTGGTGACCAAAGAAAACTGGAGGATAAATAGCTCAGCCTCCTTACTCCAAGGTGGGTTCTCTGCAGTCTCTCAAAGCTTCCCAATGGGGCTGAGCCCTGGATGATCACAATGACAACTTGTTCATGACACATTTGCCTTGACTTTCCTATAGGACTCTCTTTCACGACCAGCGTAGAAAGAGTTCCAATTCAGGGTTCAGCTTCTGGAGAAGGGCCGCACACAAATGAAGAGACTTGAAGAAATTCAATTTGGCGATTTGGGGGGCCAGGCGGTAGTCCAACTCTAGTGGGAGAACTACTACTGCTCTGGCCCTGCCATCCCCTTTTATTGAGGCTTTGGGGAAAACATCTTAAGCAACATAAACAGAAATTTACATGTAGCCCTTAGGCAGGAAATAACAGAAACTTTCATGGACAAGGTAGATTCTGCTTCAGCTAACATAATCTCAACTAAAGGTTAGAGCAATTAAGGTTGTTGACCAGCCTTCCTGGCTTCCTGTCAACATCTCTTTTTCAGTGAAACTGATTTGGTTTCCAGCACTTTCCCATCCCCCTTCTTCTTTTACCAGTACCTCCTGGATCACCTCTCAAATAAATCGCTTGCACTCAAATCCTTGTCTTAGAGTATGACTCTGGGAGAATCTAACCTAAAACATGAGGTTAACTGAGAGACAGGAAATATTAAAGAACAGAACTCCAGTTTATTAACTCTTAGCACTTTAGAGTTGGAAGTTTTAGAATTTTCAGGCTTAGGAACGAAAGTGATTCGTCCAAGACCTTGTATTTGTCTCAGTTCTCTGGCTTTGACTAATACCACCACCATTGTTTGTAACTCTACCTGGAAACCCGGAATTTGAATCAGGAGCACAGTGAAAAATTACTGAAACAGCAACCTGGAATCTCTCTGGTGACAGGGTCCTGAAGAAACTCACAATTTTTGCAATCTAGATCTTTGGGTCCCCATGGTTTTTCAGTTTTTTCTTAGGTACTGAGCTGCCCATAGCCTTTCATTATTGTGGTGGTATTTTGTTTTCTTTTGTTGGTTTTTGCTTTTTTGTCTTTTGACAGCCAAAGTCAGTTTC
This sequence comes from Pipistrellus kuhlii, assembly GCF_014108245.1. Classification (NCBI taxonomy): domain Eukaryota; kingdom Metazoa; phylum Chordata; class Mammalia; order Chiroptera; family Vespertilionidae; genus Pipistrellus; species Pipistrellus kuhlii. Next base: position 28,519,142 of record NW_023425540.1, on the reverse strand, counting down.
TGTGGTTTTCAAAGAACTGTAACAGATACATCTTCCTCATCACATCCTTTATCACAATTCTAGTTATCAAGTCCGTTTTGATTCTTTCTTCAAAATGCCTGGGATCCATTTGTTCCTCACCATATCCTGATGCAGATGCTTGCTTTTGTCTTAATGAGTGCTTTTCTTAGCTTCTCAGCATCTCTGCAGCCTCACCCTCTCATCCACTGGAGCCAACAGTCCTTGGACTAGATCTGGCACCCATGTGTATCCTTGTGTTTGTTCTTAATCACTTAAAGGTCTTGGGGGAAGCTAGATCTGGTCTTCACTTCTCTTATCTACAAAATAAGGAGTTTCATCTAAATCCTTGATTCCCAATCTGGGACCATTGATTGTATTTCAAAAACGTAAGCTGTACAATTCTTCAGTGAACATAGGCTCATTAAAGCATGCTGTCAATTTATTTTTGGCTGTAATTATATCGCTCGGTGCAAAAATCCAGGGTCAGCTCATGTTTATCAGGAGTCCTAGTAGACAACTCAGCTTTTTCTGATGAATGATAATAATGAATTGTTACAAAGTAAATATACATTGTTTCAAATCATTGGCTCTATGGGAGGTGGGATGGGGTGGGTGGGGAGGAGCTGGTAAGGAAAGAGTGGATGTGAAAGGCCAGGACTTACTTTATTTAATGGCCTATAAATTACCTGCTAGCTGTTTGTCTCCTCATTATGTAAATGCTTCGTGACCTCACGTGACCTCTAAGTTGATCACATAAACTCTTTTCTCTGGCTTTTAATGTCCTCCACAGTGGTTAGGGTTCCCTAAATCCTTAGCCCTCACATGGTCTGTCCTGAGTGCCTTAGTTGGAATGTTAACCCTACTGTTCTCTGGCATGTAGAGTCTGGTGTAACTTTTAAGACCTAAATCCAGCCCTTTCTCCTCTTGGGGACCTTCCCTGGCAGCTCCAGGGAAGATCTTTGAACTTCGCTGCTGGGACCTGGAGGCCTACGAATATCTATACGACACACTTTAACACTGGATTTTGCCCTATTTTGCACTATTCCCTTCATCACAAGCATATTGATCTTGCATCTTCAACCAGATGTTAAGCTTTCGAGGACAGGTATCTTGCCTTGTTCTACATCTCCTGTAGCACCAGGTATTGAAAGATGGTCTATACATAGGTGGAATGTTAGAATCAGGAATGTGTAATGATGTGGTGAAGTCACACAGAGACTGAAACAGGTTTTCTGACTTTAGTTTTCTCTCTGCTGCACTCTTTGTAACGGCTGGCTGATTGAACAGTTTCAGCTCACCTCTGGAAGTCAACAAATGACCACAATTTGGAAAGTAGCCACAGTCTAATAGTTTCAAGCAGGGTCTGCAGCAACACATACGCAAGTTATGTAAGTTCAAACAATAGGTAACAAGGATTCTGGAACTAAGTGGGAAAGCTGTAAGCAGTGTGGGAAAAGACGTGCCTTAATGATGCCTAGGGCCCGACCCCATGCTGAGCAGAATAGCTGTGGACTCCTGAGACAGCCAAGGAGCAGGCAGGCAGGCGTAGCAATCTGACTCAACTGCAGCATTTATAAACAATGGGCAGCTCCTCAGTGCAGGTAAGCCAGCTAGTGAGCAAAGAGAGATGGTACCTGATGTCATGTCATGACCGTCATGCTGTGAGGTAGTTGAGATGTCATAGCCTGGCTAATGAGTTATTGATCACATGTTGGCTTTCCAACTTCTCTCCAGTGTCCTCTTCAAAGACATTGATCTACACTTTTGCTGTGTATTGCTAAGTGCTGCTTCCCACTCTGCCCACTGTAGGTGAGGGTATTGCCAAAGCAAGCTCTCTATCTGTAACTTTAACTGGGGAGAACCAACTCTCTCCATTTGAGGAGGGGTATCCTGGAGACCTTCTTCTTTCCTTGCCATTGGGTGAGATCTTGTAAAACCTTTTAAAGTTTTGGGGAAAAAAGAACTGTGCTCTTTAGAGAAAAACCACTGTTAGGGCTGATTAATACATAGTCTTTATAGAATAAAATAATGCCCAAAGGTCCTTGGCAAGGACCTTTAGGATTTGAGAAGAGATTTGAACTTCCTGCTGAGATTCATGATAACCTCAAAGAGATAGTTAAACTTCAAGGACCAGGGCCACCTCTACAAATGATTCTGGATAATAATAAAAGTAGCTACTATTTAGTGAGTGCCTGCCATGTGCCAACTTGCTAGGCACACTTTATCTAACTTAACTCATTTATTTTTACAATAGCAGTGTGGACATCCATGCCTCCATTTCCCAGATGCAGACACTGAGAATCAGTAACTTTCTCAAGGGTATACATTAGTCAGTGGCTGGGACTTAAACACAGTTATCAAAATTAATAGTTCTACTAGAGCCTAAACTTTACTATAAAAGCTGCTCTCCTCCCCCACCCAGGACAATTTCAAGGTAATTTCTCTGTGTATAAATCTATTGAGTTAAATAGACAAACAAAATTCCGAAGCCAAAATATAGAATTAGTGAAAATAATAATAAAAAAGGGCCCAAGGTAACCTCCCTGAATCTAAGCTTTTCTCACTGACCAAAAAAGTTTCACAAGACCTGAGGGAGGCCATGCTGGAAGGTCATAAATATTACAGAAAATAATAAACAGAGCAGTGGTTGGAAAGTGTTTAGGATGGGGTAAGACAGAGGCAATTTTACATGGGTCTGAGAATGGGACACCTGTTAAGCCAAGTGACCACAGTTGGGAAAATCCACTCTCCAGGGTTACTGGCCTGAAACTGAATACAGACCAGATCTTGGCCCCTAAACAGACCAACTCTGTGGATAACTTGGAAGAGTTTTATATTTGTCCCCTGATCCCTGTGGTTCTCAAGCTGAGAGGCTTCTCTGAAGTAAACAGAAGCAGAGAGAGAGGGGCCGGGGTGGACAGGTCCCCCTGAGGGTAGTCTGAAGGACTTACCATGGTTATGTCTTCCCACTTCCTGCTTATTCCTAAAGCTGCCATTTTGAATATCTGAAATGATTGGAATTTATCTTTTTATCAGTCTTACAACTCATCACTCAATAATGTAACTTTTATAAATGAAATAAAAAGCCTGGTGCAGACATTATTAGAGTTTTGCAGAATATTACAGGGCTGTGAGGGAGGTCTTCTTAGTGACATTGAGCACACAGGTACTGGAGTCAGAGTCCCTAAATTTAAATTCCAGCTCAGCCATCTGCTAGCTGTGCAACACCGGCTTGTTACTTAACCACTCTGTTCCCTAAACCCCCATTTATAAAGCAAAGACAGTAACACTATCTCCCTTCTAGGGATTCTCTGGAAATTAGTGACATATACAGTCAAAGCCTAGCATGGTTTCTGGCATGTAGAGAGGGCTAATTGTATCTAATAAAGAGGGTATATGCTAATTGTATCTAATAAAGAGGGTATATGCTTTCAAAGATGGCTGCACCCACAGCCAATAAGGAGGGAATATGCTAATTGACTACAACATCCTCAAAGATGGAGACACCCACAGCCACAAGATGGCAGTGCCCAGTCCTCTCAGCTCCCCAGCTGCCCAGGGTCAGTCCTAGGTGCAGGCAAGCCTCAGACGGTGGCTGCCCAGCTAACCAGGGCCAGCCCGAGGCTCAGGTAACCAGGGCCAGCCAAGGCTTGCATTGCTGGCAGTGGCCTCAGCAAAGATGTGATGGAGGCATTGCCTTCCCCTGTTTGCTGGGTTGCCTCCTGCCCTTGAGGGCTCCCGGACTGTGAGAGGGGGAAGATTGGGCTGAAGGCAGGTCTCTAGTATAGAATATTAGTGATTGCTATTGTTTCCAAATTGAAATATGGGAAGTTTTGACAACTGTGGAATCATTGTGCAAATGATATTCATAGAGAAGCCCTTCACCAGCACTTCTTGACTTGCCCAAATGACATTTAAAGGCCTAAAGCACTGTATCCCTCCTTTTTGCTCCTCACAATTGTTGTTCATATATCTCACTGCTTACTACAAACTTCATGCAGTTTATCTGGTAAAGAAGTAGAAGTTGCACATTTTTAACACAAACATTTATCCTCAAATCACTTACAAATCTCGTAACATTCGCTATGCATAGATGTCTTGGTGACAAAGACAATGATAGAATGTGAAGGAGATTGAGACAAAGCATTCTGCATGAGGAATCATCATTTGTGAGTGTGTGTGTGAGACCAACAGCTATTGATCAGAACACTGAGGAAAACCAGCCTCCCCAAAGCAATATTCATCATTCATAGCAGAGTAAGCATATCCACCCCCAAAACAGAGATAAAAGTAGGTATGGGGCCTGTGGAAATTCTAAAGATTTTGCTTCTATTTTTAGGTACGCAGATCACCTGTTTGGAGCTCCAGGTGGCCTAGCTCTGCCGTGCAGTCCAAGTCTGGGCATCATAATGAAATGCACCCATCTACCACCAGCTGTCAGGTGTATGAGGTGATGTGCATGAAAGGCTCAGAGCAGGAGAGGCAGAGGAAATTACGGATAACTCCCAATAGCAACTAGACAAGTTCAAGCAAAACTTTGTCGACAATAGATTTAATGAAAAATACTTTACTTAAAATGGCATCTAACATTTAGAAACATATTTCCTGTTCTACAGATGCTACCACAGTATAAACATAATGCAAGAATAATACTTAAGGGGCTGTAAACATCACCCAAACTGCTTGATGAAAAGTGGCAAAATAGTCTGTTTATTGTCTGCTTCTTGGCGGATTTCTTCTTTTATTGAACATGAGAGTAAAATGACATCAGTTTGTCCCTTAGCAAATGGTCCTCTGCTTCCTAAGCTGTCCAGCAGATGGTCTAGGTAACAAAATGCAGCACTAGCTCGATCTTGTTTTTGCTAGCAGCCTCTACCCAACACGGCTGCAATCATTCAGTGCCTCTCTGCCAGGCGACCTCAGCATGTGTCATTGCTCAGTGTCTCACAGCTCAGATCCTATGCATCACAGTTGAGCCATACAACTCTGAAAGTAAATTACTCACCTTAACAGAAGCTCCTTCAATGTCTTTTCCTCCCCACTCACTTTGGGGAGGGGGAAGGGAGAAAGACATTGCAAGTTTGGTCCCTCAGTGTTCCCACACTGAATTTAAGCTGCAGGTCCTGTGTTTTTGCAACAAGATTCAAGTTTTGCTCAGCAAGAGCACAGCTTTCCTCTTTCTCTATAATCTCAGATTAAAAGAACATAGAGAGTGTGGAGCAGGGAGAGCTGAGAACTCCTTGGTTGACAAAAATGCAAAAGAAAGGAGCTATGTACTAATGAGTTTACAATTGGCAGGTACTGTTTGCACATCATCCTGAGAAGCAACTGCTTTAAGGGCCAGAGAGGGATGTGGGAGTTTGGCCAGCCAGAGAGGGACCATGGTAGGGCTCAAGGGAATGTCCAGCCTGTCTCGGTCAGTTCTGATTGGCTGAACCCCAGCAGCAAGCTAACCTACTAATCGGAGCATCTGCCTCCCTGGTGGTCAGTGCACATCATAGCGAGTGGTTGAGCAGCCTTACTATATCATTAGCATATTACCCTTTGGTTGAACATACAACCAGACACTTAACATATTAGGCTTTTATTAAATAGGATTTTACCTTTAGAGGACAGAATTTGGTGAGAATTATTAAGGGCAATAGAGTACTGTTTCTTTTTTGAAGGTCAATTTCTCTGTGCCTACTTGCCACTGCCACTCAGCATTATAACTAACAGAGAGATGGTGAGTGCAGTAGGAACGGGGAAGAAAGATCTTAGGGAAAGAATAGGAAAAGAAATTTATTCCAGAGTAAGAAGTTTCTAAGTAGTTCTAAGCCACAGGGTGAAGCACACGGTCCCGTTCCCTACTGTCACATGTGGTTCCGCTCACCTTCACACTGAATGGGGGGAGTGGCTGGGCTGGTCAGCAGTGTGCTCACAGCACCCAACTGGCCTGGGAGGTCTGGCCATCTTTGATTTTTTTTTTTCTAGGCTGAGTCTAGCCAGAGCTCCACTCCCCGGGGGCAGCAGCAAAACCCATAGGGATGGCATTCTCTTTGCTCAGCCCCCTTTCCTGTGGCTGCATGCCCTTGGCAGCTGTGCACTGGGAATATGAGGGGCAGAAAGCAGCTGGCTGTGCAGTTTGAATTCTGCCACTCTAGGAAATTGCAGACACAATTTAGGGATGGCTGCCCAGACCCCAGCGTATTGTATCATACCACATGTGTGTGGCATTGCTTAGGAGCTGAAGATCTAATTTCAAACTTGACAGCTATACCACAGCCTATAAAATATTTACATTGTTCTTCTAAATAGGTTATTTACTTTACAGTCTACATGATATTTACATGGAAACATTTTTCTAAAGATACTATATTCTGAATATTATTGCTATACCACTGTATACTGGACAGGGTTTCTGGAGGCCTAGTCCCAAGTTCTGATTCTGGCTTTTGACTACAAGGCTGTGTGATCTTGGACAAGTCAATTCATCTCTCTGATTTTCTCATTATAAAACAAAGGGAATATCCAAGATCCTTTCCAGTTACAACAGTGTCTGGTTCATTTCCTCAGGCAGGTACAAGACAGGCAGTGCTCTACCTGAAGGTGCTTCATCACAGCACAGACAGAACACCCTGCCAGTTGGAAGACCAACCCATGTGGACAGGAGCTGAATCTGATGTCTAAATGGCAACAAGAAAAGGAAGTCGTGAATAGATATGGTTTTAGAGGCAAACAATGGTGAAAAGAGGGGCTTCGAAGAAGCTGAGACCTGGACCTAATTAAATATTGGGTTGATTGTTATCGCTATAAAACGCTATTTGGGAAGGAGAAGTCAAATTAAACATATGTCATTTCAACTTCATTCATTTTCTGGAGTATCTAACTTTTGTGGTCTGTACGGGAGTGTGACCTAAATGCTACTAAAGACAGCATTTTGAAGTTTTCACAGGAGTAGATGTCTCAAGGGTGCCCAAAATCTTCAAATCAAACTGGAATTATAATTTGAGGAAAACGATTATTTAAAGCCTTGAAGTAGTATTGAGGTCCAGTTTTTCATTTATTTATTCATTCCCTTTGTGCTAAGCAGTGAGAATGCAATGGGAACAACCTAAAAGTTGTTCATTCTTGTCTTCATGCTTACATTTTACTGAAGGACGCAGATGAAATAGAAGTTTCATCAGAAATTTTTCAACAGAAAAAAAATTAAATATTATGGCAAGTTTAATATAGGAGAAAAAAAGAGCGTAGGTAGAAAGTAATGGAAATGGGTAGGGGGAAACTGTATTTAGGTAGGATTATTGGAGAACTCTTGATTATATCATTGAAACTTAAATGCTAAAGCAAGTGCTACAGTGTATGGGAAAAATCACCACATTCAGAGAACCTGAATCAGGAAAGACTTGGGTGTGCTTGGGAAACCAAGAAGATAAGTGTTGTTAGAATCACTGAGCAAGGGGAGAGCCTGGCCTGAGAGGAGGTGGGAGAGATGACAGAGACCAGACTATGCAGGGCTCAATAGTTCAGCGCACAGAAACTAGTTATCATTCTTGCTGCAATAGAAAGCCATGAGGAGTTTTATATGGGGGAATGGCATGATCATTCATTATGCTTAATCATTATGCTTAATGCTGATCTGATTTATATTATAACTTACTTTTCTACTGTGTGGAGAATGCATTGAATTGAGGGGGAACAAAAATGGAAGTGGAGAGGCCAGTTGGGAGGTAGTAAAGTGGACCAAGTGAGAAATGAAGGTAGTCTGGCCTGAAACAGTGGAGGTGGAGATGAAGGATTCATGATAGTTTTCAGGTTGACTTTGTAGGTCTTGCAAATAGGCTGGATGTTAGGCAATATAAAATCTGAAAGACACAATCTCATAAAAGCCCAACACAGGTGTCTCTCAAAAATGATACATGAAATGATTTAATCATCTCTGTTATACTATACAGTAAACAGGGATGTCACAGTGTTAATATCCCAGTATTAGAGGTCCAGAAATTCAGGTTGAAAGGCCAAGCAAATTGGACAAGACCACAAAGCCCATTCTGGAGGAGCCAGGAGCTGGCCAGTCAGCTTGAGTCCCAGGTGGGTGGAGGTCTGCCCACTCCTCTACAGGAAAGAAGGGCAGATCTCATGCATGTTAGCTCCCTGAGCACTGGCCCAGAGGAAGATCTTTTTAAATTTAATTTTAAAAATATGTTTATTGATTTTTAGACAGAGAGGAGGGAAAGAGAGAGAGAAACATCAATGATAAGAATCATTGATCAGTTGCCTCCTGCATGCTCCCTACTGGGAATTGAGCCTACAACCCAAGCATATGCATATTTACATACAGGGCTGATAAAAATCTTTCTCTTAATTCTTTTGGGTGATTAGAATCAGGTGGTCATTCATATACAGAGTAATCATTATTCCAGAAATGAAGCCTGAATAGGTGGCATTAAGGGCAGGGAGCATGGAGCCAAGCCAAGTTGGCAGGGGTTTCCAGCAATGAGGCATCTTATCTTGGGAGTCCTGATGAGCCAACCACTGGGAGAGCAGGACTTCAGAGTCTCTGAGGACAGACATCCTGAAGGATCTCTAGCCACTCTCCTAGATGGATCATTTAAAAATGTCCTTCCCAATGCAGGACATTCTTTTTTAAAAGAAATATTTTCATTGATTTCAGAGAGGAAGGGATAGGAAGAGAGGTAGAAACATCAATGATGAGAGAGAATCATTGATCAGCTTCCTCCTGCATTCTCCACATCGGACACTGAGCCTGCAACCTGGGCATGTGCCCCAACCAGAAATCGAACTGTGAACTCCTGGTTCATAGATCGATGCTCAGCCACTGAGCCATGCCAGCTGGGTCCAATGCAGGTCAACTGCTCTCATGTTTCCAAGCAGCTCAATAAGATCACAATAAGAAAGTATGGCTTTATTATAATTCCTCCTGCTGTACTTAATTAAAATAAAATCCTTCTATGTTCTGTAGCATTTAAAAGCTTCATTGTAATAAACGTTTGTGGAAATAAAGCTTTCTTTTGTGTTCCTTTGCAACACTGGGAAAGCTAGCCACATTTCTACAGCAGTATGGGATCCTGAACAGAGAGGGTCTCTTGCATCTGCTATGCAAATTTAGGAAAATGACATGCAAATAAGCATCATTCTAGTGATTTAAAAACAAACAAATGACAGGAAAGGGATTGATTAGTATGCCTCGTGGAGGATTCCTAACTCATAGAATTGTCCAGGTGTGTGTGTGTGTATGTGTGTGTATGTGTGTGTCTTAGTGCGTGTGTGTGTGTGTGTGTGTGTGTGTGTGTATGTTTGCAGTATGACAGAGGAAAAGCAATGACATAATAATGCACCAAGGAAATTAGCACTTCAACACTATTTGCTATTTCCTAAATCCAAAGAACTCCTTCCCTTGTTAGGAATAATAATTGTTGTCAGGGTAACATAAGGTTAAGGAAACATTAAATAGTGCAGAAATCAGTGTTGTAAAATGGAAAGAACATACAGGACTGGGAGACAGGCTTGGAGAAGAATTCCCCTTTAATGCCAGCAAGAGGTGCCCTGCCAGGGTAGTGTTTTAAAGGACCCATTTCTGGCATTCTTCTGGGTTGTGTCTCTGCCACTAGAGAGGCAGCTATGGGGACAAGGCATTTGCCTTTCCTGAGCTTACATCTCCCTTCTGAGTCATTCTGGGTACCCTGAGAAACCCTAGGATTCTAGTGTGGAGTCTGGCCTACTGGCTGTTAACAAGGTATGCCTGGCAAGAGAGTGAGATAGACTACTCACCACTTGCCAGTTTGTCCTGTGACATTTAGGTGCCCAGTCCTATAGTACATTCTCCAGTACTCAAGGCCAGGCACCACCACTGTGAGGAGCGGGCTTGGCCAGGGAACATTTTACAGTGCTGGGTCAGCCCTGTTTCCTCTCTGGATCTGAGATCTCTCATTGGTCAATAAAAGTCAGGGTAAGGTTGGACCAAGTGAGAACTAAATGTTTTGAAAGATAAACAAGATAAACACTTCTAAGAAAGATAGGACATTTAAAAACATCCTCTTGGCCCTGGCTGGGTAGCTCAGTTGATTAGAGCATTGTCCTCATAGACCAATACATACATAAGTATGTGGAGCAGCATTTCAGTCTCTCTCTCTCTCTCTCTCTCTCTCTCTCTCTCTTTCTCTCTCTTCCTTCCTCTCGCTCTAAAAATCAATAAAAACATATCCTGGGGCAAGGACATAAAAAAAGGAAGGTGTGTGTTACTGGTTCTATGCAGGCTATGGATTCATGGTTTCTGGGTTGGAATGGGATTCTATGATTGAAAAATCTGTTATATCATCACATGCATTAATCTTGGAATATTAGATTTGCACACAATTGTAAGGTGTTGCAGTAATCAATTTAATTCAGTTTAATTGTGCATACTTAGAATTACAGCCTTCTGAACTTAATATGCAAGTTTATGCAAATAACATGCAAATTAAGAAATTTGAGTGCTTCAAATAACCCACCAAAGACTATAGCACCTTAACCCAAAGCTCACAAATTATCAACATTTACCCAACAATTAAACACTGTACTAGATGACATAGCTTATGAATGAATTCTTACTAGTCCTCTTCATTCACAACAAATGGGTGCTCTGTAAACTCAGTGTGTGGTGAATTTTGAGGTAAGCTACTGCAGAAGATACACTGAACAAATCTTTTCCTTTTCACTCCCAGGTCAGTACCCCTCAGGTTTGCCCCCAGTCCCTTCTCCCACATGAAAAATTAGCTGATAGGTCTGGCTGTCAGACAGTTGCCTACCAAAATGGAGCAATGTGGTTTGCTTCCTCTTCATTTTGCAGGTAAATAGCCCCAATATCCCACCTGCCTCAGGCTCCTTTATTTTAATAAATGTTTGGTGCCCCAAAAGGTGAGCATCTCAGAGTAATGGGAGTTGCGTGTTGATTTGATTCACCACCATCCTTCTCAACATGGAGAAGCCACCTCATCTATCTCCCTTATATGTCACAGCCAGGAGACTGGCCCAGGGAACAGAGTGGCCCAGGAAGCCTAGTGGTACCCTCCTGTCTGTAGCTTCCTCTCAGCTCCTGCAAATGGGTGCAATAGTCAGTATTTCAAGCAATAAATGTGAACCACGGATATATTTTTAAATTTTCTAAGGGCCATGCTAAAAGAGTAATAAGAAAAAGGTAAAATCAATTGTAATAATATATTTTAATGCAAGTTATCTAAAATGTTATCATTTCCATTTGTAATCATTATAAAAAAAACTACTAATTTATTTTATTTTCTCCCCTCTCCCCCACACCAAAAAAAAAAAAAAAAAAAAAAAAAAAAAAAGAACTTTCAAAATCTGGTGTCTGTTTTTCAGCTGCAGCACATCTCATCTGGGGCTAGTGACATCAGGAGCCACTGATGGCGGTGGCGGCTGGTGGGACAGGAGAGGTGCAGTGTCCCCACCCTCTCTGACAAGGGCCAGCCATTGCAGGAGGCAGGAGATGGGAGGAGGGGAGAAGCCTGGTTCTCAAAGGAATGCTCTGCCTGTTTATCTTTGTCATTATATGAAAAACCATCCCCTCCTGTATGCCTACTTATGTAATTAATTAGCATTTATATAGCAGTTTATGTTTGTAGAGTGCTTTGTTTATATGGTTGCCAGTATATTTATCTTCTTGCATGTTGTACTTTCATGTGTGCCTACCTGTGCTAATTACTGCTATAGTTATTGAAGTTACTTAAGAACACAACTCATAGTTACCTTCAAGCACCCCAGCAACCATTTTAATAGCAACTATAAATTCCAGCTCCCATCTCCAAGTTCTGTCTATTTCACAAAGAAATTGTACAGCTTTACCCAATATTATCCGAGTTCTTGGTTCAGCCTCAGAGTGAAAATATGCATTCAGAAGCAATCTAGTAATTGTCTTTCCCCCTTTGTCAGCTTAAATTTCACACGAATGAGACAGAAGTGTAATAACATTTCTTCCAGTAACAACAGCCTCAATCCGCAGCATTCCAACATGAAAAGGATAATTACAAATAATGACCACTAGCATCAAATAATGCCGCTCTAATTCACATGTCGTATTCCACTCCGAATCCAAACTTCTTCTTGATAAGCTAGAGAGTTTGTGAGCAGGAAGGGACCAGCTCAGGCGAGGCAGAGCCCAGGCCCTGTGCCCAGGTCACCAGGCCACTCTGGCTTTTTCGAGAAGGAGGCATCCCGGGTTGGTGAAGCTACTGGCAGAGGGCAGGCGGATGGAACCATGAGGGAGCTCGAATAAGCAGTTCTGAGGGCAAGAACCAGAGAATTGTGCTGTGGTTGGGAGATTTGAAAGAGCATTCTACCTCACCCATTCCCCTCCCCAGCCTCTGGCTCCATCCCCCCAAATCAATGAGGGGGAAAATTACAGTGCTCCGATTCATCCTGTGCTTCTTCTGCTCCCAGTGATTGGAAATGCCAGCGAGGGGAATGATATACATCATGTGATGAAAGGAGAGTAGGATAATATTCACCAGCAGCTATGAATGCAGCTGCCTCCGAATAGAACCGGGCGGCTCTCGAATAGAACACAGCAACACCACCCCAGAGACTTAAGACCAACTCCACTCTGAAGCAATTTTGTGAGCCCAATATTGGGGATTAGAGACGAGCAGGAGGGATCGTATGCCACAAATCACTGCATACCCAATGCTTCTGCTACCTATTCTGGTCTCCCCTGGGAAGAATCATTAAGCCTCTTTCTGTCTCTCCTTAAAATGGGAGTTAAATTAGTTATTTACCACAGAGGGAGAGTTTTCTTAATTACTTGTGTACAAATGGCTTGATATTATTGAAGGATAGGAATCAAAGAGAAGGCAAGCCATTACCATGAATATTCTTGTTCTAATATAAAGCATCAGACCAAAACCTTTTCTATCTTTTGAATTATGTTTCAGTTCAACAATACTTCAGGGAATGGCCTCCTGGGGCTCTAACCACCTTCAGTACAAGCAGCATTTCAAAGGCAAATTGGGAGAGACAGGAGACCAGCTCTCCGGGCCGGCCTAACTGGTGTGGAAGTGTAGTTGGAAGGAAAGAGAATTAGGAGGGGAGTGAGGGCATGAGTGGTGGCCTCATCCTGGACAGCCACAAAGTGATAACACTCATCTTTTGTCACCCACTGCTTCCCTCCCTCCATGCGGTCCACCCCCCAGCCTTGGTGGTGAGGGCTAGCCTGGGGGAGGTGGGATGGGGACAAATCACGGTCAGAATCACATTGTCACACCTACTCCTTCTGAGGCATTGGTCCTGATGGCAGGCATAATAAATAAGCATGGGCTGATGCAGTAGTTCCCTGCTAGAGAAGACGAGAGGCAAGCTTTCCTCTGTGTTATCTTTGAGGGCATGTGGAAGGAGGGATGTGTGAAACGTGAGAACTGCAGTTTCCTGGAAATCTGACCAGAGTCAGAGGCTTGGCCCTTTACAGCCAGTCTTGCTCAGAGTGAGCACCAGTCAGTCATTCACAAGGGTGATGGTCCTGGATGGGAAGGACCTGTGAGTCCCACCCCTCGGCCTCGGGACTTTGTGCCAAGGTGACTGGCCATGATTTGTTAAGGCACTTTGGAATCGCACTGTGGCTGTGTCTTCAGTAAGAATGTGGGGTAAAGGAAAAGTGACCCGGATCATAATTATGCTAGAAAACCAGTGGCATTAGAAGAAGGCCTTGGAATATTTCCTTTATAACTCTTTTGATCAAAACATTTGCTCTGTTGGAGAGACTAGGATAATTAGACAAGTTCTGTAGTCCAGTGGGATGGAAGGCAGAGGAAGTCATCACCTGCTGGATCTCTCGGTTATTCATTTTGTTTAAAAAAACTCTTCCTTATGAATTTCAGTATATCATGTTTACTATTAATGTCTTAATGGTAGTGACAGGAGAATGTTTAAAGCCCATTTAGCTTCTGACTGTATAAAAAAATTATTTCTCCTCCCACATGCAATTTTCTGTCCGTTCATTAATTGTATCTCTGCTTTCCGAAGTTTATTTACTGCTTTCTAAATATGTATCTTAATTTACACGTGTAGTCCCATAGGGAGCCCATAAAATGTAAAATCCTATATAATAGCAGGAGCAGCCACAAATATTTTAATATCCAGAGCTGCTTCTGAATCCTAATTTTGCAGATGGCATGAAGTTCATTTTATAGCAGCAATTGAAAGAGAATAAATGCTGTCCACATCACTCAGCATTGTCAATAATCCACCAAATTGTGTGCCCGCGGATGTGGGGAGGCAGGAGCAGCTCCCAGCCCTTTCCTCGTCAGCCCCCAGCTGCAGATGCTGTAGCTGGTTGCCTTATCAGCTGCCACAATTCTGTTCAGGTCAGTGATGAGGTGCATCTTTTTGAATTTCTAATGTGCCAGGGGAGAGATACTCACAAGAGGGTAATTGCTGCACAGAACATGCAGGGGAGGGAGGTGAGCGAGTCCTTACCTGCTTATTTTATGCTCCTCAAATACTAGAGAGGAGCCCAGGAGGAGCAGCAAGGAGTGGCAGTGAAACCACCCCCACGTCTGGTCAGAAGCTAGTTGAGAAATTGTCATGGATAAATGTTTGTCTCCCCCAAACCATATGCTGAAACCCTAACCCCCAATGAGCTGGTATTAGCAGGTTGGGACTTTGCTGATAATTAGGTTTAGATGAGGTCATGAGAGCGGGGGCCCATGATGGAACCAGTGTCCTTATAAGAAGAGGAAGAGACACTTGAGATCTCTGCCATGGCTAAGGAAAGGCCACGTGAGCACATAGCAAGAAGGTGGCCCTCTCCGAGTCAGGAAAAGAGCTCTTCAGAATCCAACCATGCTGGCACCCTGATCTCAGACTTCCAGCACCCAGGCTGTGAGAAAATTAATATCTGAGATTAAGTCCTAACTGGTTTGGCTCATTGAATAGAGCATCTGCCTGAGGACTGAAGGGTCCCAGGTTTGATTCCCGTTAAGGGCATGTACCTTGGTTGCAAGCACATCCCCAGTAGGAAGTATGGAAGAGGCAGCTGATCAATGTTATTCTCTCATCCACATTTCAAACTCTCTCCCTCTCCCTTCCTCTCTGTAAAAATCAATAAAATATATTTTTGAAAAAAATATTTATGATTAAACCATGCACTCTATGATATAGCAGCTGAGCTGACTACGTCAGAAGTCATGTGTCCCTTATTTTAGAATTTCCTTTTTTGGTAAATTATTCCTTGAAGAAAAAACAAAAGCTCATAGAATGAGAGAAAAAGTAAGGTGGTTAGCCCTAGCTGGTTTTGTTTAGTGGCTAGAGAGTCAGCTCAGAACTACTAAAGGGTCCCAAGTTTGATTCCTGGTCAAAGGCACATACCTCGGTTGCAGGCTTGGTCCCTAGCCCAGTGGGGGTGCATGTGGGAGGCAACCAGTGGATGTTTCTCTCTCCTGTCCATACTCTCTTTAAAATTCAATGGAAAAAATATCCTCAGGTAAGGATCAACAACAACAACAAAAAGTAAGGGAGATAGAAACAGATTTAGTAAATTTTTCATTTATCCTTCCATTCTTTCTTTTGCCAAATAGTTATAAGTCCTTATTGCATTCCAGACATAGTACAATATGTATATTATACATTATATTCATATGTAGATGAATTTTTAAATTTGCATATTATGTTTATATTAACTTACAATTAGTTATAAGTCATATAAGGATTTCCAAGTAATCCTTGTTCTCAAGGAACTTACAGTCCAGAGGAGATATTATCTTATTAGCAAATCTACCAGTTGTCAGTGCCTTAAAAAAGTGAGAACTAACAGTCCCAGCCTCTAAGAGTGGGGGGAAGAAGGTAGGAATCCAGAGAGACCTTGTAGGGAAGGTGCCAAGGGACCAGAGGTTATGTGAAGAAAGTGGTCCCTTGGCCCTATAGTCCTGAGCAGCTGACTTAATGTCAACCAAAGCAGTGGCCAGCCCCCCTCCTTTTTCTCCTCTGCTCCTCATGCAGCTGGCTGGTTGCCCCCTTTGCTTCTCTCTTTAAAGGCTGATTTTTGAGGTTTTCTTGAACTGGATTTTATCTAGCATCAAAAAGGAGTATGAAGGTAATCTGCTTTTAGACAGTCCCAGGAGAGGATCAGCTAACCGCTGGGGAGAGCAGCATATTAGACCAGTTTGATGAGATGTGTTGGTTCAGAAAAGTGAACACCTGGCCCCAGGGCAGCTTGGATGCAGTGGAGCAAGTAAATGGTCCAGTAAAGTTTTGTCTTCAGATTCATCCAAGTTACCTGGGTGGCAGTTATGGGGAGAGGAAGCATAAATGTAGGAGTTCTCTGCTGTGGTGCCCCTGGTCCTAAATAGTCCGAGTCTTTCAGAGATGAAGCATTGTCCATGTCTATCACAGTTTTTTCATTGTGAAACTGTCTTATATCCAAAAGCAAATTTAAATTGGCCTTTGGTAAGATTTAATCTTTCTGTGTCCTCTCTCTCTGCCTGTCCCTCCCTTTCCCCCTCTCCCTTTATCTCTTTCAACTTTGTGCACAGTTGTGAAATAAATGAATCAAAATATACAAAGAAGCATGCTATTGCTTCTTGACAGGAGAGAAGTCATCCTCTCCAGTTATACCCAGCATGGTTTTCATGCCAGACGGAGTCTCCCCACAATGTGGGAGCCCCCTGACTTCACCAAGAGCATGTCAACTAAGTGCCAGAGTGTGGTGTGGAGGAACCACAAGGCTGGGCTGAGAGATGTCCCATCCTGTCATGTGTGAGAGCTCTCTAGGGAGTTGTGGGCCCTGTCTTAGGGCAACAACAGGAACCAGGTGTGTGGTGTGAAAAACCTTTGTTTGTTAAAGGAACTTCAATAGTCCCCCTTATCTAGTGCCAGTCATCCATGGTTATTCACTTTCCAAAAATATTATATGGAAAATTTCAGAAATAAACAATTTATAAGTTTAAAATTGACGCTGTTCTGAGTAGTGTGATGAAATCTTGTGCCGTCATTGCTAAGACACGAATCATCTCTTTGCCCAGAGTATATGCTACTCACCACTCACTCATTAGTCACTTAATAGCTGTGTCAAATATCAGATCGACTGTTGTAGATCACAGTACTTGTGTTCAAGTTACCCTTGTAGTAGTCTGATGCTACTTCACAATGCCTACATCATTGTATCATCTCACATCATTACAAGAAGAAGGGTAAGTACACTGCAATATTTTGAGAGAGAGAGAGAGAGAGAGAGAGAGAGAGAGAGAGAGAGAGAGAGAGGGAGAGGAGACCACATCCACATAAATCTTATTACAGTAAAGTATAGGACTCTCTTTCACGACCCGCGTAGAAAGAGTTCCAATTCAGGGTTCAGCTTCTGAGAAGGGCCGCACACAAATGAAGAGACTTGAAGAAATGCAATTTGGCGATATGGGGGGGCAGGCGGTAGTCCAACTCTAGTGGGAGAACTACTCTTGCTCTGGCCCTGCCATCCCCTTTTATTGAGGCTTTGGGGAAAACATCTTAAGCAACATAAACAGAAATTTACATGTAGCCCCTGGGCAGGAAATAACAGAAACTTACACAGGACAAATAAGGTAGATTCTGCTTCAGCTAACATAATCTCAACTAAAGGTTAGAGCAATTAAGGTTGTTGACCAGCCTTCCTGGCTTCCTGTCAACATCTCTTTAGCAGTGAAACTGATTTGGTTTCCAGCAGTAAAGTTATAATTGTTCTATCTTACTATTAGCTACTATTGTTAATCTCTTACTGCGCCTAATATTATCATACATGTATATGCACAGGAAAAAACCACAGTGCATATAGGGTTTGGTACTATCGTACTGTCAGGATTCCACTAGGGGTCTTGAAACATCTCTGCTATGGATAAGGGGGGATGTCTTACAAAATGTTAGAACTGGAAGGGATATTAAAGAACATCTAGATTAACCACCTCATTATGCAGATGAGGAAACTGAGGCCCATAGGGTAAGATGATTTGCTCAAACTCATGGCAATTAGTCACAGGAGATACCAGAAAAGGAGTGGGAAATGATGGTCATTAATATTCTTGACCTTCCAAGTAAAGCATTCAAATGGTGCCTCTTTATGGTTAGCTGTAAGATGCTGACCATGACCCTCTTCCTGGGGCTGGGAGGAAGTAGTGTCCAGGATAACTAATGTAAATGTGCCTCACTGCTTCACTTACCATAGCAAATAAGATGATGCTCTTGCTGGTAGACTGGCATCTGGCAACTCATGCATTATGCATCCTTGATATTATGGATTTGGCAGGAAGATAGTGGAACTTGGGGACATTTGCCTGGTGTCCCAGGTTAAGTAGGATGGGGTTCTGGCATGGCCGAGCAGACAGTCCAGAGGGGCTACCTGGTAGGTTCAGTGCTATTTATCAGTGATTGGCCCTGGGCCTAGGAAGTTTTTTTTATTATATCATAATATATGTTTATAAATGTAGAATATGCAGAGTAAATAAAAATATGTAAATATATACAGTATATAAGGATAATGTATGAGAATTTTCATTTTGCATATATTCATTTTTGAGAGAGGTTGTATATTTGTATTAGCCTAAATTAAATGCATATATGATACCACTTGAGTGAAATAGTTCATATTCTTAAGGGAGTTGGAGCAAAGATAAGAGCAAGTATGTGTGGGACCCTCTGCCACTAAATAAACAAATCCTAGCACAGGGCCTAGCATGTGCATTCAGTAAATAGGCACTATTTTTCCTCTTATTATGGAAATTCAGGTTCAGTAGCCAAGAGTGTGGGGAATCTTGTTTGCCGAGGAATCTATATTTAAGTGGTAGGACTCCATCCGTGGGCACCTGGTAGGAGGAAGCATCTGGTATTTTGCCAAGGGCAGGTTCAGTAAGGGTTCTATCTTATAGGGGACAAGGGACTAAATTGAAGAACTGTCAGAACTAAGGGAAGGCCTGAAGCTGGAAGCCTGTTCCTGGGGCTGGGTCACTATGGTGTGTGGTGCTAGAAGATGAGGAAGTAGAAGTCCAGAGAAAAACCAGATGCCCAAAGATCCTTGGGAGCACAATATCCCCTTGTGTTGTTCTGTAAGAGAAGACCTCATTGGAGGCAATAGTAGAGACTAGCACCATGTTGGGCTTGGGTCCCAGGCCTGGAGGAAGAGGCCTTAATTCCTAGCCCACCTGGAAGGAGCTGGGGTGCAGGGGATTGGTGTGGAGGGACAGAGGCATCAGGAGTCCCAATGTGATCTGGAATCATGTACTTCCCACAGCTCTGTATAGATTCCTCTTGTTAGCATTGTTATTTCAGTGCACTTGGAACTCAGGAGAGAGAATATTCCAAAGGATTCCAATGCTAAAACGTTGAGCTGGGATGGTGGTTCATATGAGAACACACTAGAAACATATGATATCTGTGCTCTAGAATGAGAAAGATGAGGCTGGTGAAAAGCACTATTTCTGCCTGGAGCTTGAGTTGCACAGTCAGACATAACCTGATTCAGACCAAACAGAATCCATTGGAAGAACAATCCACCTTTATTTTAAGGTAGCAAAAGTTAGTGTATTTAAAATAATCATCCTTGCCGAAACCGGTTTGGCTCAGTGGATAGAGCTTCGGTCTGCGGCATGAAAGGTCCCAGGTTCGATTCTGGTCAAGGGCATGTACATTGGTTGCAGGCACATCCCCAGTAGGAGGTGTGCAGGAGGCAGCTGGTCAATGTTTCTCTCTCATCGATGTTTCTAGCTTTCTGTCCCTTTCCCTTCCTCTCTGTAAAAAAATCATCCTAGGTATGTGAAGAGTTGATAAATGAGATCAATCTGCATACCGCCTTGTAAGAGCAGAGTTGTGTATAATTATAAGATTGCCCTGGGGCTGTCTTTGGTCAGCTGAGTGGAAAAGGCATTGCTTTTTGGTGGTTAAACCAAAGGAGGAATTTCATCACACCCATTACTCCTTTGCTTTGTCATTGGGGCCTGAAAAACTCTCAAGAGAGACAGTCTTCTCAACTCTCATTGAATGAATTTACTCATTACTTTTTGAGATGCTATAAGAATTTTACACATGTACACACACGAAGTTGCTATGCAGGGACCTCCTATATAGAGAGACATAAAAGATGCAAGATAAGCCCTAGCTGGTTTTGCTCAATGGATAGAGCATCAGCCTGTGGACTGAAGGGTCCAGTCAAGGGCACATGGTTTGATTCCAGTCAAGGGCACATGCTCAGATTGAGGGCTCAGTCCCCACGTCTCTCCCATCATTGATCTATCTATCTATCTATCTATCTATCTATCTATCTATCTATCTATCTATCTATCTCCTTCTCCCTTCCTCTCTGAAATCAATAAAAATATATTAAAAAAAAGAAAAGATGCAAGATAAGATTTGTCAAAATCTACCAAAATAGAAATCATAATGTAAGGGAGAGTGGATTAAATGGAACTGAGAGGAATGGAAATACCAAAGAAAGATGAAAGCAGCCAGAAGGAGAAATGTTCTCTGGCATCCACCATCTTTAGCTATGTACTTCCCCTTACTGTACTCAGTTCTTGCATGAAATTTATTCTGTCCTCAGCCGCTGCTTCCCTTTGCCCTTCATTATTCATTGGGCTTCCTCTTTGGCCTATTGTGTGTGTGTGTGTGTGTGTGTGTGTGTGATTGTGTGTGTGTGTGTGTGTGTGTATGTGTGTGTGTTTAAAACTGCTCTACCAATGGAAGGAAGTTGAAATCCTTGTTCTATATCCTTATTTCACACTGAAAGCCAAGACTGAGGGCTTCAAATGCAAATATTCTGGGGAAGCATAATATTCAAGGTATGAAGAAAACACTGGAGAGCTAAGGCTTTTAAATTATTTTATTCTGGAATGGGTTCCATCACAACATCCACTCACTCTTCTGGCTTCCTCCCCTCCCATTTCAATGTGAGCCTGTTGATTTTATATTAAAATTGTATTGGCCACTTTGCTTCTGTTTATGAAGTGTTGGTGATATAATTTTGTAAATTCCAAAGTACTGTATAACCATGGTTGAATCTCCTGTACTAAAATTGTTTGCGAAGTGGTTGGTTCAGGAAAGCATTTACTTGGTGACATTCTGGGAGTCATTTGGAAGGAAGCCCCATATCAAATCTAGAAAACTTGACTTTTACATCACATCAAATAAGACTCACCATGCTTCCATTTCTCTTTGGATACTATGTAATGGACACTTAATTATCTCCCCATATAGATTCTTTCCTTCTTCTTTTAGTAACAGACTTCTCTTGAATTTTAGCAAGGCAAAAGGTTGTCCATTAAAAAAAAGACCACATTTTATAGGTTACCTAAGTTTTATATGTGGCTATCTGGCTAAAAATTTTTTTAATCCTTATTCAAGGATATTTTCCCATTGATATTTAGAGAGACTGGAAGAGAGGGAAAGACAGAGAGAAACGTCGATGTGAGAGAAACATCAATTGGTTGCCTAGTGCACGAACTGGAACCACGGCCTGGGCCAGGGAGGCATCTGCAACTGAAGTATGTGCCCTTGACCAGAATCAAACCCTGGAGCCTTCGGTCAGCAGACTGATGCTCTATCCACTGAGACAAACTAGCTAGGGCTGATAAAGGTACCTTTTAAAAGACGCTTCTCATATCACAGTCTTCTAGAGGCTTGTCTGTTCAAGAATAGTATCAGCTAGAGGAATCATCTGTTTCCAAAGCCCTAAGCTTGTCCAAAGTTTATTGGTCATCCAGTGACCCTATATTTTTCCCTGAAGATGAAAGTTCTGCTGCTATCATAACAATGGATTTCCAGTGTTGACAGATTTGATGAAGAAAATTATTCTGCCAGGAATCAGATAGCTGTATAACAGCTGTACCAGATGTGACAAAGTGATTGTCATGGTGGGTGTATGGGCAGCTCTATTTTTAAAGTTGAAATTGGAGAACCTAATATTGTGCAGCTTGATGTCAGTTGTCTGTAATTCTGCTCACTGAATCTGGTCTAGTTTAATTTCAGATGATCTAGTTCATCCTTCTGATTTCCAGCAAGATGCTTACAGAGGTTTCTCCTAAGCATGGCATCCTAAGTCTGAATACATTACCTGATTTTTTTGTATAGTTCTAAATGCAAAATTGTGCATCACCCAATTTGACCCATTTTTAAAATCCATATCATGTAAGTGTCACAAGATAGATTTTGAACTATTCTTTAAGACTCCATGTAAAACCTCTGGAGCATGAAGGCATTGGGAAAGATTTAACATCACACATAACAAGCCCAGGGGAAAAACCCTTAAAATGGGCAATACATTGACAAATAAAAAATCATCAATAAGGTCTTGTTATATCATATTTGTTTCCTATCTGTTACTAAAGGATTAAATGTATCAACTGACATTTATATAGGCTGATCCACCAAGCAACCCTATTGGGCATTGTAGGAAGATGTGTAAGCCTAAGGATGAGACCTGGCAGAGAACATTTGCCAGCAGACAAGAGGAAGGAGAAATCAAAGTAATATGATTGTCATCCACCACTGCCATAGCCTTAAAATTGGATGTAGATGTGTAGACTCTTAGACTACAATATGGATACTATTTCCCAGAAATTTGGTACAGAAACAAGATTGCTGAAATACCTCATTATGCTAGTTGGACATATGCTGGAGGTGTCATTTGGCTAAAAACAGGGCATCCGCTAAATTGTAGACTCGTCTTGTTGAGTTTCATAAAGTAGAAGTTGGAGGAAGCACAAGGAGAATTTCTATTTCATTCCCAATTCTGGCCAAAAAGAAGAGCTAGCCAGTGATGCTAAAATAATAAAAATTTTGGCAAAAATTGACCCCATCACCTTAAAATTGATGATAGCAAAGGAAGATTTAGTAGTCATAGACATGTCCTAAAATTTATCAGAGCAAGTCTGTATAAATTCATAGAAATAAAGCACATAATATAGTAGTAGATATATTTTGGGGTGTTCACCCTAACTACGGTCCACTTTCTCAGGAACTTTGTCCATCAATGATCCCATCAATGACTTCATCCATCAATTACTTGAGACCAAGAGATCAGTTTGGGAAACCAAGCCTGTACCCCACAACTTGGTTCAGAGATGAGTTCTGACCCAAAGCTAGCTAATCTATGGACTGGCTAACTGTACAGTATATTTTTAGTTGGTACACCCTAGAGAATCAAAAGTGGATTATGTAATACAGTGCACCCAAGTCAATCCCTGCTAAAGTTTAGAGGAGCTGAGACTAAGAATAAGCCAGAGAAGTTCATTTGTAAAGAGAAGAATGGTACAGAGGGCAGATGGCAAGTGAGGTGTAGAAATGTAGAAGAGAAAGAAAAGAAAGCTGGAATGCAAGATTCTACAAGGATGGAATCTTTGGTTTACCAATGTAGATTTCAATAGATGTAGTGATTAAGAAGTGGGGTGGGGGGTGGGGGGTGGAGGGAGGCGGGGTCAGATATTAGGTCATCAGTTACTGACTCTTAAGTTCTAAGTTTCAGGCCCTATAAGGCCCAGCTGGCTTTACTTTATGTTCATGGGTGTCTGTGATGGCTAGATGAGGTCTATCAATAATGACCTACTGTTTTGTCTTTTGTTTGTTTTAGGTTTTTAATTTGAGCTGGTTAGAGTAGGTATTC
Organism: Pipistrellus kuhlii; assembly: GCF_014108245.1. Classification (NCBI taxonomy): domain Eukaryota; kingdom Metazoa; phylum Chordata; class Mammalia; order Chiroptera; family Vespertilionidae; genus Pipistrellus; species Pipistrellus kuhlii. The sequence goes on along the minus strand of NW_023425540.1, from coordinate 28,495,540 downwards.
ATGCTCTGTAACTAAAGAATTTTTGTTTTGTCTAGATGTGTCCCAAGACTAAAAGAGAATACACACTCTAAACTGTCACTTTAAGAGCCCTCTCCTGAATCTCAGCTAACCCAAATTATTCTGTTCTGTGGCTAATGCTTCAGGAAACCCTACGATATGGAGTCACTTGCAATCTGCTAAGCAGGATATTCTTGGCAGTTGGTAGCCTAATCATGATTCCTTTAAGTAAGTTTTCCCATGTCTCTTTCCAATTGACCTTCTGCTTCTCAGAAAGCATTCATATAATACAATTTTCCCAAGTCTTTGATTGGAAACTGTGTTTACTAAACTTGTCTTTTAAGCCTTTCTCCATCTCAGATGGAACAATCCAGAAAACCACAATATTCCCACTACAAGGCTTCAAAGTCCAAATGAGTCAGCCTTGCTATGTTAATGACACCAGAGTTCCAGGTTCCAAAACACACATGGAAATGTCATTCCATGTATCACTGAAGATTTCATATTCTGTCCTAAAATGTAGCAGGAGGGGAACCGAATATAATTTCACGATTTTTCTAATCTTTTCACTACACTCTTCAATTATGTTATTTGGTGATATCAAGTTTGAGAATATTTCTTTATTGTGAAAAATGCAAACTGACCTTTTTCTATTATATCTTCTTCTTATAGTCGAAAAACATGTACTCACTTAGAAAATGCAAACTGGGAAATGGCCTCAATTATTATGCCTGTAAAATGGGAATACTGGACTATGTTTTGGCCACTTGATGATCTCTAAGTTTCCTTTATTTCTGATTATTTTATAAAATGGATTGATACCAAATAAGATGGAATAGCAAATGGAAAATGGAGGATATAGCCCCAATGAGTATGATGTACCCAGGTCTATCATGATTGGAACTCAATGGACTTAATTTATTTGGGAAGGAAATAGCCTGTTGAGTGAAGGAGGTGATGATTTCTTCATGGGATCTTTTAAAAAAAGCTGAAGAAATTACAAACTGAAATTTCTAAATCTGGTCTGACAGGTTCAGAAATTTTTGAAGCTGAACCACATTACAGGCTTCTGTCAAGCCACACTGGGAAAGCCAATGGGAAGAGAATAAACTATTTGTGGTGATTTGTGATTTCCATCCAGATTCTTGTTTCCCAGTGAGAGCTCTCACCTTTCAGAGCCAACCTGATGGTGGTATGTAAAGGATTTCTCAGCTCTTTTGATTGGCCCAGTTCCATGCTTTGTCATTGCACATCTACTATCAAAAAAAGAATCTCTCTTTATAGTAATACTAGAGGCTTGGTGCATGAAATTCATGCACAGGGTTAGGAGGGGTGTCCTTCAACCCAGCCTGCACCCTCTCCAATCTGGGATCCCTCTCACAATCCAAGACTGCTGGCTCCCAACTGCTTGCCTGCCTGCCAGCCTGATCACCCCATAACCACTCCCCTGCCAGTCTGATCAATGCCTAACTGCTCCCTTGCCTGCCTGATTGCCCCCAACTGCCCTCCCCTGCTGGCCTGGTCACCCCTACCTCCCCTCCCCTGCTAGCCTGGGTCCCCCCACAACTGTCCTCCCTTACAGACCTGCCCTCCCCTGCTAGCCTGGGTCCCTCCCAACTGTCCTCCCCTGTTAGTCTGATCACCCACAGCTGCCCTTCTCTGCAGGCCATCTTGTGTCCACATGGGGGCAGCCATCTTTGACCATATGGGAGTGGCCATCTTGTGTGTTGGAGTGATGGTAAATTTGCACATTACCTCTTTATTATGTAGCACTAGAGACCCAGTGCACTGGATTTCTGCACTGGTGAGGGGCGGGGTCTACAGGGATTGGCCTGGTATGGGAGCGCCACTCATCCTGGTCAGCCAAGTGGCTGTGGACCTGCCCTCTGAGCAGCTGCTCCCTAGTTTGGCATCTTCTGAGGAGCCAGAGCACTCACCTCTCCAGGGCACCTAGTAAGAGCTGGGCCCAGAGACAATAGCACTGAGAGGCAGCTGAGTAGGCCTCAGTCCCATGGTGGCCACGAACCTGCCTCCAAGTCTCCAGGGTCAGCTCTGCAAGCCTGTCTTTTAAGCCTTTGGCTCTGCATGGCCTATGGGCATCTGAAGGAGGTGGTAGAGAGTAAGGAGGAAGAGCCTGGCACAAGGAGGCAACAATTACAGTCTGGGTTCCTGCCTGTGGGCCCGGGGTTCACAATGGGAGCAGCCACTCCTCCTGGTCAGCTGAGTGGTGTTCCCTCTATGGTAGTGCACTGACCACCAGGGGGCAGCTCCTGCATTGAACGTCTGCCCTCTGGTGGTCAGTGCACATCATAGCGACTGGCCTACCAGTTGTTCTGTTATTTGGTCATTGGGCTTTTATTATATAGGATGTTGCTATCTAGTTGCCTTTCAGAATCCCTGTTGCTCTACAGTTTGTAGACTAACATTAGAAAAAGTAGTGTGAGCTTGACCATTCAGTTGTCTGAATAGAAGAGAATCAAGTCCATCTTCTCCTTCACTTTCTTTTTGTGTGTTTTTTTTCCCTCCAAATTTTCCCCCCTCTTTATTGATTGAGGTATTACATATGTGTCTTATTCCCGCACTGTCCCCTACCTCCCACTCACGCCCTCACCCCCTTGGTGTCTGTGTCCATTGGTTAGGCTTATATGCATGCATACAAGTTCTTTGGTTGATCTCTCCCCTTTACTCCCACTGTCCCCTACCTTCCCTCTGAGGTTTGATGGTCTGATAGATGTTTCTCTGTCTCTGGATCTATCTTTCTTTCTTTTTACTGCCTTGTCATCAGCTTATATGGACCAGGACTCCTTTTAAAAGAGAAATTCTAATATATATATATATATATATATATATATAAAATAGACATTTTAAGGGAAAAATTAGACAAGCAAGGAATGAAAAGATTAAGATTGTTCACATTCACTCTGGACACCATAGATGTGACATCCAAACCTTGACACCAACTCTCTTTCAACCAGCTCATTTTAAATGCATGCCTTGCCCCTTCCCAATTCCCAAAGGCCCTGGGAACCACAAGAGTCACTGACAAGACAAGGGTGGTCAGCTTGGATCCATACCTTGGGGGACAATTGGAGCTTGGCACACTTGTGACCAACATAATGGGCCACTGGATGGCACTGTGGGTCCATGCAAATGTGTCTGGAAGGACATTTATCTTTCTTTTAAAAAGGCTCTTTAGCCTAGATAGGTAATATGGCCCATTTTGAGATGAAATGGGCCAAATGATTTGGCAAATATTTCACTTATCTCTGAAAATAGGCATAACTGCTAGTCTGGTCTTCAGGGAATGGAGGAAGTTAGCTTTCCTCCCAACCCCCTTGTTGCTAATTTCAGAACCTAAAACAAAATTTTGGTTAAGGAAACGTGGGAAAACCCCATTTTAAGTATGGTACCATGTTTTAAAAGAGTAGAAAACGTTCAGGGTTCCTAATAAAACCAATCTCTTTAGTCTAAAGGGAGCATCTTTTCATCTCTCCAGTGGTGTCCATCCTGCCAGTAGTTGGTTCATCTGGCTCATGACCAGATAGAATGAGGTTTGGTTAAAGAGCTATGTCACTTACTGGTCCTCTAACCAAAGGTTTGTTTCCAAACTTTCCTGTTCTAAAGAAACTTATGCCTCATATTTAGTGTATTTAATAGCAAGAAAGCAAAGCAGGGTGAGAATGTCTCAGAAGGAACATTTGAGCTGCCTCTTGGCCATCATGAAGCCACTGCTTTGCAGAAACATTATGGTAATATTCACAAGTGGACATTCCAATCCCCACTGACGAACACAGACGAAAAATGCAGCATTGCTAAGACAAGTTGCATATTAGGTCGATTTCCAGGTGCGCTAGCTTTAACTCCACCTGCTATTTATCTGCTTACTAATCAAGAGGGTATATCGGGATGCAACTGAGCAATGTTATTAATGGTATAACCTTGAGTTGAACTAATTTTGAAAATAGTAAAACATTTGCAAACCCAATACTATAAGTAACATATTTAACAACTTACTTGGACCTCTTCCCAAGTATCAAAACATATACTAGGTTGGGAATAGGTGGGTTAGAGAGATTCACATTCTTTTTTAGTATTGTCTTATTATCACTGACTAATAAAAGGCACATTTCCTCATGCCAAATCCACTCCTGTTTTGAAATACATCAAAGAGCCACGGTATTACACAAGGACTCCAGTTTGAGTTCAGAAACTTGGCTTCTAGTCCCAGGTCTACTGATACCAGCTGCGTAATCTTCAGTGAATCATTAACCCTCTAACCTGTTTTCCTATCTGAGCATGAGTAGGCAAAGCAATTTAGATAAGCTCCTGTGACATTTAGGTAGCCTCAGCAAATTTCCTATAATCTCAGTATATGTGAGAGTGATCATGGCAATAGTGAGATTGGAGGGTACATTTGTTTAAATATGGTTTAAACCACTTACCAACTTTCTTGAACATAATAAATACTAGTGGAATAAGACAAAGAAACTCTTGTGGTTATAAGATGACTTACAGAATAAATGTATATCTGTTTAATGATGTATTGCCTTCTATAATCAGCTTAAGAATTTTAAGAAGATATTTCATAAATTGTTGTTTTAATCTGTAGATTCCTATTTTCCACATATTCTTCTCTATCATGGTGAACATTATGGAGTTTGTGGGAGATCTGGACAAGAGAGGTTTCTGTGGTTTGATTGGGCAAAAGCCCAATTGGAGTAGGTTGAAGAAGAATGGAAGATGAGAATGGGGTGGCAGCAAGAGAAGGCCACTCATATGAAGAGTTTGCTATAAGAAGGGGCAAGAAAATACTTGTAGGGGATACAGAATCTAGGGAGGGGTTCTTTTTTTGAGATATGAGAATAGGCATTCTAAGAATCACTGTATACAGGAAGAATTCATGGATCTGCTTATTCATAAACATACAGATCTCTAACCAAAAGATTGAGATCTGGGTATAGAGCTTTAACTTTTACAAATGGAGGTCAGAACTGTCTGCTGCTGTTCCAGCCCTTGCAGTAGAGTTGCCAGGGATTTAGTGAGCCGATGGAGAAGGTTCAGGAGCTCTCCTTCCCTGCTGAGAGAGCAGGGCTTTATTTAGCAGATCAGAACTGGGTGATAGTATCCTCCAGGCTCCTCCTTAAACTGAAGGAGCAATCTGAGGCCTTGCATTTGCTCTCAGAGCAGTATGGGGTAAGAATTAAAAAACTAGTTTTGTGGCCAGAAATTTTAGGTTTGAGTCCTAACTCCGTCTCCTCTTATTGGCTATGTGACCTCAAGCAAGTCATCATCAGTTTTCTCATCGGTGAAATGAGAGGACTGCACGGTATTTCATAAATAAGCATCCCAAGAGGACCTTTTCTCATGGAGTTGTTGTGAAAATAAACTGAGATAAGACAAATAACATGTTTGGTACGATACCAAGTATGCGGTCACAGTGACCATTCATATTATCTTGCCAGTATGTGAGCAGTTGCACTCATGGAAATGACACAATGTAAACTGGCATGCATATGAAGGTTTTTTAATATGTTATGGAGATTTTTATAAAAGGAATGTAATAAACAAACACGAAAGAGGACACAAAGTCCCCATTGTTTAGTCTAAGCCTTGTTAAAGTACAGGCCCGGCAGTAATCACCCTGTTCAAAGATTATTAGTCATGATTGACTCAAGCCTAGGTCCCCTCTGAAGTGCCTGTTTGCCTTGTTTGATGTAGAATCAATACCTCCTATATAGAAACTTTCAAGTTGATTTCCTACCATCTGCATGCTGTCTACCTCTTTTTCTTTCTCTCTTTCCCTTTTTCCCTACCTTCTCCTTCTGAAGCCACAGGTTTAAGTAAAGCTGGTTGTGGTTGTGGCTGGCATGTGACTGGTGGGAGCAATAGTCAATCCTCTTTCAATAGCTTTAGAGTTGCCTCCATAGGACTGAAATCAAAGAGACACGAATATAAGGCAGAAAAGAATGAAGGGAGCAGGAAAGGAAACCAGGCCTTTCAGTCTCTCCCCAGTCCCTCGGTGTGTTGTAAAGACCTGTTTGCTCTTTGTGGGCCTGCCAGACACAATCCATGATTCTGTTCAAGCCATTGGGTTGTGTGTCTACCTTTGTTGTCACCCCTTAGTCCAGGCACTGTGAGGTTATCAGAGATTCTGTTTGTAATAGTCCAAGTAGCTTAGAGTGTTTGTTCTCCCTCTTGGGGACCAAATTTTCTTTTCTTTTTAACAAATTCCCAGCCACCACTTTGCTTAACTTTATTTCCTATGTTGATGTTCTTCTCACTGGAGATGAGCAGCAATTCAGGCCTGAATTAAAACCAATATAACAACACACAGTCGGAGTCTGAAAGGATTTGGACACTTGGAACTTGGCTGGGTGAAACTCTGTAGGGTTTGGAAATGAGTCTGATGGGAACCGATATAGATAGATAGATAGATAGATAGATAGATAGATAGATAGATAATAGATAGATAAATAGATAGATAGAGATATATAGCTTCCATTGGCCCAAGGATCCATTTAACAACTCTCTATAGTAATTCTTGGACTATATCTGAATGGTTAGGTTTAAATAGATAATCTATTTACACCTCTGTTTTTCATAATACTGTCGTAAGCTTGGATAAATGATGAAATACAAAAGAAATATGTTATTGTCTTTCTAGCTACTCACATAAGCTGTAATATACAGTAGGAAAACATAAGAAGGTTGTCTTGTTTTTTCTTCCTGGAGCTGTTATATATTTATGTTTTTCTTTTTCTCATTTATATATATATGATTTATATATATCAAAATGTGTTATACTTTCTTTTAGCCTTGTCTAATACACCCTCCCCATTTTTTTTCACCCTTTTTAAAACTTATTTTGCTGGGGGGGGGGGGAGTTGTTTACCACTAAAGAGAAAGTGCTCGAACCTTCAAACAGTAAGAAATCTGACAAAAAAACTTAATGGAGGCCATCGCAGCATGGATAGGAACTACCAGCCTGGGCTGCTGGGTAATGGAAAACAGTAAGTGTTAACCTTTAGTCTATCAGCTGAATTTTGGCTCTGGATATAATGACACAAAGTCATTACCCCCTGAAGGTCCCCAGTCTTTGGGGAAATGAATGTATAGTGGTTTCAACTCCGTCCCTAACAGCCCAGAGTCTCCATCACGCTGGCTGCCATTACAATTAGAGTTAATTGTCACGCACGCAGCCGAGAACAGGGATTGAATGAGATGGGAGAGTGAACTGCTTCGCCTGTGCTGATGAAGGTGGTCCCTGAGCAGCTAAGGACTGTTCTTCTCCCAGGCTGTTGAAAACCTGCTTGGGAAATTTAAAGGAAACGAATGGAAGGCTTGGAAATGTCTAGTCCTATGTTCAGTCACAAAGTCTTGCTTTCACACAGAATAACGTTTTAATAGCAGGTGCCATTTCAAATTACGTTTGATTAAAGTCCCATCTGTGTTTAGTCCACAGAAGAGGGAATGGCAAATCAGCTACTCCACTTCCAATGAGAATCAAGGCTCTGCTTTGAAGGGCATCATTGAGACTGAGTTCTTTCAGATGCTAGGTTTATTTTAAAACTCCCTCATCCCAACCACAAGAAGTCAAAGCTGTCTCTTCATGAGAGGCCCGCTTGGAGCATGTTTAAAATTGACTTTGGTTGAACATTTTAGACACAATGTTTGTTCATTTTCCTCTTTATTGTAGGTTGCATTTAAGCTTCGAATAGCAACAATGGTGTAGCTTTAGAATAAGAGGGGCAACTAAATATAAACTAGCCTCTTTCTTCACATATTTATAAAAGATGTTTCCTTCTCTTTAACCTTATGCTAAATACCATGAGGAATCTTGGATAACTTCTCTTCCGATTGATGCTTCTAAATTGGTGACATGCAATTACCTTCTCCCTGTTCACACTGCTGAATAAGCTGAATTTTTAAATTATACACTTGTAGCTGGTTGAAATCTTCCCTAAGTATAAAATGGATGTTAAGTGTCTAGAGAGTTGATTGTAAGATGTTTAATTCTTTGCTCTCCTGACAGGCAAAACGAGTCTTACTAGAAAAATCTTAAGAAAGATCACTGATATGCTAATCATTTTCTCATCTTCAGAACTATCCCCTGATTCTATCTCACCTTCTTGTTCCAGTGCCACCCAGTGGACTCTGAACCATGGGAAATTCTAGCAGTGTTCACAATCCCAGAACCAGAGACTTAGTGTTTGAGTGGGTGGGGTAGATCCTATGATGTGGTAACATGGTTGGTGATCTCATGAATTTTTAGGTTATTTGTAAGACAGCCTGACATAATTGGGTAATTTCCAATATGTTCTAATATAAGTGCTTGAGAAATAGCAGAAATTGAGTCATTCAGATTTGTTTTTATTTTAGCTGCCCAGTCGTGAAAAGTGAAATCATCACTTGGAGAGCTGTCCACTAAGTGACATGAGGACCCATATCTTACCCTCCACACATTAGCCAGGGTGGATCTGGCTGGGACTTCAGGAACAGGTGGTGATGTCAGTGACAGTAGCCACAGTGATCCCAAGATACACAAAGAGTTACGCAGAAGGGGGTGAGTCAGGGATTGGCAGGCAAGGCTGGAGGAAAGCTTTGGATTTGGATACAAGAAATAGAGAGGCCATAGATTTGAGGCAAGTTCATCCATAAAGCACATAAAAGTGAAGACGTTCAGATGACAATGGAACCCTGGGACAGGGCAGTATTTTAGGGGCGAGCAAAAAAACCAACAAAAGAGATATTATAGAAGGAACAACCATATGAGAGCCAAAAATTTAGAGAGTCCAGTGTCTCTGAAGCAAAAGAAACAATTTCAAGCTGGAATATGTAGTCTACAGTGTCCGTGCTTCAGAGGAGTAAGAGAAGGACGAAGCATGTCCATTAGATATGTCAACACTGAGGCCATTAGGACTCTAGGGTCAGAAAATCAGTGTCCGTGGCCTAACAAGAAGAAGCCTCGTGGTGAAGTGTTAGAAATTAGTGGGAGGAGAGGAAGTTTGGCTGTGAAGGGAAATAAGAAATAGGGAGGTAACTTGAGTGGTACTGGGGTTTTAAATGTTGAGACATGTTTTAATTTTTATAGTTTAAGGAACTGAGAGGCTTGTGTATCCTTCAGGGTCCAGCCTATGTAGCTGAAGGGAGGTTGGATGTACAGAGAGGAGAGTCGGGGACTGGCAGAGTGAGGTCCTGGAGGTGGTTGAGTGGTTGAGACTGTGACCAAGTAGACTGGGGTGCCCCAGAGGTGAGAAGGAGCCCCTCCCCATCTCTTGGGTTGGTGGGAGGGAAGCAAAGAAAGGAGTAGATGTAGATGCATTTATGGGAGAGAGTAGGACAGGGGAGTCCTAGGATTACTTTTTTTTTTTTCCTGCAAAGAGAAGTTATGGGGCTTTTTAAAAAGAGAATATGGAGAAAGTAGAAAGAAAGGAGGTTTTAAAATCTGCAATAGCCATGAAGGACAATGGGGAAGGTAATGGACTACATAGGAAGAGATAAGGGCTTTTACTTGAGTACTTTGTGGCCAAATCAGCTAATTTGATTTGAAATAAAGTCAAAAAACTTTATTTTGTTTCTCAGACATAGAATGCACCCAACTCATGTCACAAATGTGTGTTGTTGAAAAAAGGATCAAAACCCTATGGAAGGATCTAGAGCATTTGGGAGGGGGAGTGACAGCAGGTGAAAATAGCTTCAGATGGTATTTTTCATTCTAATGGTATTCAGCTTGCATATCTTCCCCTTGCAAATCATTAATTTCGTCTTATGTTTGAAGCACAGTTTATGGTCATTATTATGGTTGGACTTTCTGTTAAAAGTAATAACTAGTCCCTTAATTTAACAAAGAAAAACTGTCATATTAGCTAAATCTGTGTGGTTTTCTATTATTTTGAGCACCACCTCAGCCCAGCCCCACACCCCCATACCCCTACACATTTACCAGTTTGATTTTGGTGAGTAAGTGAATTTGATTCTTCAGGAAGGCTTAGCCATTTGGTAACTGCAGTATTGAGAGAGTGTTTTTACACTTTTCTTAAATTTGAATCTTTGTTAAACTTTCTTTTTATTTTCAACTGTTGGGCTTTAAAAAAAAATGTAATTGTAATGGAAGGATAACTATTTGCTTCACTTAGAAGGAAGCGTGTGACTCATGATGAGAAATTTTTATTTCTGGAGGCATTTGTCACGTAACTAATAACACTCACTTATTTTAAAAATTATTGTTCTCTTTACAGTTTCTGGGAGGGCAAAGTATCTTTAAAAACAAGAGCCAACTCAGAGACAAATAAAACTATATCTTGCTTTCTCCCCTTTAACCAATTTTGGTACTAGTCATGCTTTCTTTCCCACTAATGCTGGAGCTAAGTTTCCTAACTGTTTTAAGTTCTTCTTCTCCAGGTAAAGTAGAGGAAGCAGCATTAAACTGATCCATTCGTGAAAACATCTTAACATTATAAGTGAACAAAGTGGTACAAAATGTATTCAGCCTCACGGATTTCTCTCGATTGTCACCAGAATAGGAAATGGCAGAATGTATTAATTCCTGAGATAAAATGATAATGAGAACAGAAAATGGTGAGAGATGAATTAATGTGGTGGCAGAGCACGTGCTCTCTGAGCACCACGTCGCTGCACTCCGTCGCCAGCCACTCTCTTGTCATCTATATTTTAAAGATGCTCTGAAGATAAAGGGAGGCCATCTCCCGCTTCTCCGGGAGCACTGCCACAGCGCCTGGACACTGATGGCCCCAGGGAAGCCCCGAATGAACTCACCTCACCGGAACAAAGGGGATGCGAGTCAGACGCAGGGAGATTTTTATTGCTGCAAACAGATGCTGACAGGCCTCCGTCAGCCGCAGACCATCCTTAAGTCTGGCTCCAAGGAAAACTTGGTTGAAAAGGATGTCGTTATTTAAGAAAAATTTGCTCTTTGTCCAACTCCCCCCCCCCCAAAAAAAAAAAAAAAAAAACAAAAAACAAAAACACCCTGCAATGCTTCCTATTTTACAACATATAAAGAATTATTTAGTGTTTTCTGTAATTGCTGTTTGGTGAAGGGTGTCCAGATTTTAAACAGGAATGAGCACCTTTTGTCTATTCTGATTTTCAAAAGGATACAGCCAAAAGCATGTGTCTAAAACTAGGATGTCTTTTACAGTATCTTTTATCCATGATATAGGTATATTTATTCATCGGGGAGAGTTAGTAATGCTGATGAATATTATGGTAATATACCTGCCGTGTCATTCAGATGTGTATTTTTCGAAGCTTTGTAATGTTCAGGGAAGGCAAATGAGTCCCGATAACAGGCAGCTGAGACACATCGCTTCGTACCCTTCAGGGGTGACTGTAGCTCCAGAAGCCACCATGGACAACCTCGAGCGGCTGTACTAGAACTTGGAAGCGTTTAACAAACGCTTGTTCCACGTAGCTCTGCATCCTCCAAAACCAGACTGCAATTCTTAAACCAGGAAATCTGGTCTTTGAATCGGAATGGCTTTGACGATTTGATTGGCAGCAATATTGCTTTTGTTTTGAATTTCCATGATGTAGGAAATTTGAGAGCACATTTCCCCTCTCTGCATTAACACTGCTGCACAGAGTATGGTAAGTTATCCAAACAATGAATTAGGGTTTTTAATAACATCAGCATAAGGAATTAGCAGTACTGTCTTATGGCTGGTTGTGATTTCAGAAGAAATCTGCTAACTCTAGGGATAATAGGCAAGAAGAGTGAATTGTGCATTTTCAGGACAGAATGTGCTAGTTCCAAATGATATTGTGACCCAGCTTAAGCACTTTTAATTTTTTTTTTTTTTTTTTTTTTTTTTTTTTTTTTTTTTTTTTTTTTTTACATATTAGCACCCAAGTCAGTTCTGTGACATAATCTGGTAACTCTGACTACCTCTCTGGGACAAATTCTTGCCCCGCTCCCACCTCCCTTCAGCCCTGCCCCTACACAGTCAAGCACCCTCACTTTGGAAGTACCTTGGAAAGAAAGCTGCTTATTTCTTCTTAGCCCTCTGATCTGTCTCTACAAACTCAACTAATGGTACTATAGTCCCTTTAATATTGTACTAAAAAAAAGAGACTCAGAGAATAAAAACTCAAGATTGCCTTAAAGCTTTAAATTTTGAGAAGTCAAAACCTTTAAGCAAATAATGCTGTTGAGTTTGTGCTTTGAAACCTGAATGAATCAAAGCATCCTCTCTTTCTGGAGAAATTTAACTTAAAATATATTCTCCTCACTGTTTACATGGCCAGTACATCTAACATTTGCATTTTCTTTTAAAACCATAATAAGAACAATTAAACCCCCATGATTAAGCATTTAACATAAAATTAAAGGGCCTTGGTTATTCATTAGGAAAGTACTATACCTAGAATTCAACCAGATTTCAATAGACTCCTTTCTTTCTATTCAAATTGCATTTCATAGATTTGACATTTCTTCCTATCCTCTTTGTCTTTAAGGCTCAATTTACCATGTTTTATTTCTACTGCAGCATTTTATGGGTTGGATGATAAAACCTGGTAAGTTCAGCATGAACTGGGCTTTCAGTTCTCTGCAAGAATTCCAATTCTCCTTTGTTCCCCCAAGTTTCTTTAGGCAAATCAGAGAACTGTATATAATGGGCATGAGGTGACTGCAATATATCTGCTTGCCAGCATGAAGCTTGTAGTCTAGGATGGAGAGACAATTCAGAACAGACCTTTGTAAATGTAAAAACTTTACATATGCTAAAAGAACTAAAATAATTTGACAGGAAACGTTGAATATTTGGAAACAGAATTTCATGTAGATCCTAATCTTCTACTATATTCCATGATATGTCCAAGGTAGATGAAAATAAAAACCAAAAAGAGAAAACCAAAGGTGAATATTTACTTTGTCCTCTGTATGGGAATGGATTGTCTACATTTGAAATCAGAAGAAAAGTAACACAGGGAAAGAAAAGAAGTTTAAGTAGTATTTAAAAATCCAATTTAAAATAAATAACATTAAGGTGCTGAAAATAAATAAGAAAAAACCTTTGCCACTATGAAAAACTAGCCCAAAACTACTTATTATATCAAAGCTCATACAAACTAATTTGCAAAGAAGACTGCAGCAAGTACATGGGCAAAGAAAACAGACAAATTAGGAAAGAGGGAATTTGGTCCAAAATGGAAAAAGCATTTAACTTCACAAATGTGCAAATAAATATAAAGTAAAGTTATAGTAAGTTACCATAAATAGCAAAGATTATAATGGAAGCAGTATTTGGTGATGGCGCTAATTGAATGAGATGGGTACTTAATGTTCTGTTGATGAGGCTGGGCATGGATGGGGCCTTTCTGGACATCAGTTTGACATATAACAAAAGCCTTAAAAAAGTTATGGGTGTTTTTGTCTGTTTGTTTGTTTTTGTGTGTGTGTCTACTGTATATTTCAAGTTGAGAAAAAAGCAAATTACAAAAACATTTTTAAATAGTATGATTTCATTCTTCTCCTTACAAAGAAGGGAAGGAAGAAAGGAATGATGGAAAGGAGAAAGAAAGAAAGAAAAAAAAAAAAGAATTGTGTGTGCAGGCAAAGACAAATAGTGGTAATTTTGTTTTCTTCTTTAAATGTCAGAGGTTTTTGTTTGTTTCTTTGTTTTTGCAATGTGTTGTATTGAAATCAGAAAAGAGAATAAAAGTATCATTAAAAAAAAAGAAAGAAATGTGCCCCCCCCAAAAATACTCATGGCCTTTGAAACCACTGGCTCCCCATTTAGAGAATCATCCAAAGGAAAAAGAAGAATCTAGACAAAGATTTATGTACAAATATGTGGTTAAAAAATGAAAACAACATCGGGAGCCTGTTTTAAGTAAATTCTGGCACATCTAAAAGATAGCCTGATGTAGCTGTTATAAACTGTGCGTCAGAAAATTTTTCAATAATATAGTAAAATACATTTGACAAATTTTAAGCAAACAGAATAAAACAAAACAGGATATAAAATTGTATAGTAAGAATAATCCCAACTTCAAAAAATGTGAAAAAGACCATAAAAAATACACCGATACGTTAATGGTGGTTGCCTGTGGGTAGATTAATTATGGAGGACTTTTGTTTTCTTCTTCATCTTCTGCTATGCTTAAACAAATTATTATGGGCTATTTTTGTAAATGGGGGTGGGTGGGTGGGGAGGTATCTTTCTGACTCCCCAAATTAAGTCTCTCCACAGTGCATATAAACAGTTTTCTTCAATGAAGTGCTTTGCCTTAGACCAGAAGCAATCACATATCAGAAAGGGTCATAAAGTCTGCATGACATTTGGGAAAATAAAACTTCTCTCAATAAGCAGCAGGCATCAATGTCCTCCACCTGGTTTGCCCAATGACACCCCAGCCAGCTAATGTCCATTATTCAGAATGACATACTACACCACTAAACACAAACAGCCAATAATCCATACTCAGGGGGACATCATTTCTGGAAACACAGCCTCCAGAAGGTCTGCTTTACATAAATGATGTGCTAACTCTCCGAAGCGAGGATCAGTGGGCATTGCCATGTGCAGTACCTTAGATGGCTGCATCGCTGGGTGCATTGAGTAATCGCTAGATAAACATCTGAGCGCCAAATGCAAAAAGATACTCCTGTGGGTAGTAAAAAATGTTCTCTGTTTGCAAGTCGAGGCTTACCCTTGTGTTTTGGAGATACCTGAATTGGTTTGGCACTTTTCCAATTACAATCTGTTCATAATCACCCAGGGTCTGTACCATCAAGCAGTGTTATGAGGGAATTAATTCTTTCTATGTGACAGTTGTTACTGTAATTCATGTCCTTGTTTTTAATTGCTGGATCAAATTACTTTGTAGATTATTTCATATTTCATCCCAAGAGAAAGAAACAGAAAAAAATGCACAGTGCCTGTGGTAACTTATTTGTTTAGTCTACCCAGAAAAAAAAAAAAAAGGCAAAATTAAAAAGATTGACTTTCTAAACAGAATGACTCTTCTCTATTCTTAGAGTATGTTTTAGATGATTTTAGATGAAAAGTTAGCCTGAGCACACTCTTCCTGTTTAAACACTCCAAGAATTGAGTTTATTTTCATATGGTTCTGCCAAAATAATGGCCATAAAGGTCATAAAGCAAAATTTCCTAATAAGTACCTTGGAAGGATTTATAATTCAATGCTCTTTCATTAAAGGAAACACCTTGAAGATAAGAAATTAATGAGATTTAGAATAATTTATTAAGGAACACCTAATAGACTCTCATGGGATTCAAATGTCAGGATGTTAAATACACACACACACACACACACACACACACACACACAGGAAACTTAGCAAATGCAAATTATATTTGGAAATAAAAGGTGAAGAGTATTTGAAAAATCTTACAAATGTTTGTTTTTACAGCGCTGAAATTTAATTCTTGAATCTGAATACATACTCAACAGACATTTCATCCATTTTTGAGTCAGAGCCACTCAATGTTTTTTGCCCTAATGTTTGGAATTTTAGAAAGAACCAGTAGCTATTTCTTAGGTGTCTTATGAGTTGAGAGTTTACATGTAAGCTGATAGGGAGATGAAAACCTAGACAAGACAAGCTCACATAACCAAAAAGCTATGGGGGAAAATTCATTGTTCTGTTTATTTTCACTTTGTGATGAGCTGAGTGGAGAGTAAAATGTATTTATAACAATGGGACACTTGAAATGAACTGTTGCCATAACTGTCCAAGGCCAGCCAACATTCATATTGCCTCATAAATAGTCATCTTATAAAATAGACCTGAGTGATAAACTGAAGAGGAATTATAGATCAGTGATCACTTAAAAGCAAGCAGCAGGGAAATTGACAAATATTGCCCGGCTGCCTGGCAAATAAAAAATCCAGTCATCATTAAAGAGGGAGTTGAGACTTGCTGATTGCTGGGAAATTACAGCAATAGACAAATGAATAGACCTGCTCCCTCAGGGCAAAGGTACCTTGTAGTTCAGGTAACAAGGTACTATCAACATGGAAAGGCTCTTGAAATAGGAGCTGAACCTGCTACACAAAACCCGAAGACATATAGACACACTTCGTGTTGAAAAACTGGCAGCCCTGAATCAATTTTCTCAGCCAGAGTGCTGAATGTATTATTGTCGCTGTCACTTTTGAAAAGGGAAAAGAGATATACATAAAATAAATGTCTTTTCCACCACTGCTGCTATCAAATGATTACAAAGAATTCCTGTGGTCACTTGCATCTCTCATTATCCACCCAGTTCATTCTAGTACATTATAAGAAATGAAAATGGTTATTACATTGGCTTAAACATTGGTTCTATGGTTCTCTATTTAAAATATGTTGGCTTGTTTGGTCAAAAGAAGCAAGCTACATGTTATAGGCTAAATCGATGGCTATGGGTTTTCTAACTATACTAGGGATGCTACAAAGCAAGTCTCCATTGTTGAATTGGCTCAAATGCAACTAAAGAAGTCTGTCTAGGAAGACAAGGAGAAAGCGTGGAGTTGCAAAGACAATATATGGAGGATACCACTTCACTTTTGTGCTTCATGCCAATTTAATTTTAATTGCAGCACAAAACCATCTGAGTACTCCAAGGCTGCTCATTTGTAATAATAACCTAGCTGTATGAAATATATTAACATTTACAAAGCTAACTGACATACTCAGAACAGCCCCATACGAAAAGTGATTGAGGCTCAAAGAGATTTGGGACTTGTCCAAAGTACCAGAGATGGAGTCTCAGTTCCACCAATTACCAACTCATATTTTCTGATTCTACCTTCCAATGCCTTTCCCCCAATTTTAACTGTAGTTAAAACATTATTGTCCTACCCCACCCTGCTCAAATAAAGACCTGTAGAAGAAAATCAAGAGCAGCCATGCTTTTCTTTTGAAGGCTGTCTTTATCACAGACATTCATGGTTCAAATAAACAAGAGAATTAATTAAGAATGACCAAATGACAACTTTAGATAGAGAATATCTGCATACTTTTAAGTAGCTAAACTAGCATACCTGATGAAGCATTTGTGAAGCCAGAACTACTAGGATTGCAAGCATCGAAGATAATGAAAAGTTAATACACTCTAGAATATCATCACCACATTATAAAATATAAAATTATTAATAAAAAGAGAGTCAATGTAAGAGGTGTTCAATATACAAAAATTTCAGTTTGCTTTTGTATACTTATTTCAAAAGAAGAGTTTTTATTTCAGAGAATAGTTATAATACTGAGTTATTTTGAGATCTATACGTACTATGAAATTTCACATAAAGATTGATTATTGTACTGATTATTTTTGCTGTATTACCAACCATCCAAAACTTGAAAATTTATAACATTCATTTAATTTATTTCATAATTTTATGGTTGGCTGAAATAATTGGGATATCTGAAGTGGCTCTTTTGATTGGGGTCAGGTTAGCTGGAACTGAATGGTCTAGGATGGCTTTATGTCTCGTTTTTGGCAGATTGGTCTATGAGCCTCAGTTGGATGGCTTGTCTTGGTTCCACGTGGTCTCTCATCCTTTAGTAGGCCAGCATAGGTTTCTTCTCATGTTAGACTCAAAGTTCCAAAACACAAGTAAGAGAGAGGGCAAACCCTAATATAGTAGTGTTTTCCAAGGTTCCACTTGTATTGTGTTTGCTAGGGGACTGGGATTTATTTGTTTTGGAATAGACATCATGCTTAAACCTGAAGTATGAGTAAGAGTTAGACACACTGACGAAGAGTTGAGGTACAGGCAGCCATCTTGTGTCGACATGGGGGCAGGATCTTTGACCACATAGGGGCAGTCATCTTGTATGTTGGAGTGACAGTCAATTTGCATATTACTCTTTTATTAGATAAGATAGAGGTGCATGGGTGGGGGATAGCTGGTTTTCCATGAAGGGTGTCCCAGATCAGGGTGGGGGTTCCCTTGGGGTGTGGGGTGGCCTGGGCGAGGGGCCTGTGGTGGTTTGCAGGCCAACCCAAGTGGAGGCCCTGGTATCTGAGATTTATTTACAATATCTTCTATAATTGAAACTTTGTAGCCTTGAGTGGAGGCCAAGGCAGGCCAGGGCTGCTGAAGCTTGGATTCCTCCATCGTTGGGGACAACTCAAGCCTCCTGCTCTCTCCAACTCTGTGGCTGCTGCCATTTTTGTTGGGATTTATTTATCTTCTATAATTGAAACTTTGTAGTCTTGAGTGAAGGCTTGGGCCTGCCAGGGTGTGTGGAAAGCTTGGCTTCTTCCATTGCTGGGGAAACCCAAGCCTCTTGCTCTCTCTGTGGTCATAGCCATCTTGGTTGGGTTAATTTGCATACTTGCTCCTTATTGGCAGTTGGACATGGCTTGTGGGTGTAGTGGAGTGGTAGTTAATTTGCATACTACTCTTTTATTAGATAGGATGGGAAACACTGAAGGGATGTAATAGGGATATAATAAAATCAAGCTATTGCTCTAGATAAACAACTTCAGCTACAGTTGAAGATTTGATTAGAGGTATCAAAACTTTAATAGAAGAGACTAGTTAGAAGACTATTATAGCAACATCTTGACCTGAATATCTGATAAAAACTATCTGTTTTTATCAGATATTAGTTCAGCTATTCTTTTTTTCCCTTTTTGTTTTTGTTTTCACAGTCTCTCTTTGTTATCCTTTTCCCCCAACTATCTATAGCTTTATATTTATGATGTATTTCAGATAAGCAAAATATAATTGTTTTGTTTTTATTAAGTCTAATAATATTTTTAATTGAATATTTAATCCATTCACATTTAATTTAATTAATGATATATTGCATTCAAATATAACATCTTACTTTTTTGTTTGTCTTTTTTTTCTTTTTTATTCTCTATTCTTAATACTTTTGAGGTTAATCAAATAGCTCTTATTCTATTTCCTTTTCTAATATCTTGGTAATTATATTTATTTTATTATTCTTTTAATGTTACCTAGAGATTACAGCATGCATCTTTGACTTATTAGAGTTCTTTTTAAATAAGTATCTACTTAAATTCTTTAAAAAATTTTCTTCTATATTGTATGTATTTGGGGGTGCCTTATTTTTAGATGATTACATTGTTAGAAACTATTTTTTGAATATAATTTGTGTAAAAAATGCTTTCAAAGTATTAAGAAAATAAATGAGTACATTTTCAATAAATCACAATTTAAGGACTTTACAAAAACTTTATCATGTACACATATTTTTAATCACATATGATTTTATTATTATTGTTTATTCAGTGTTCACCTAGATTTACCATTTTTACCTTTTCTATTGCTCTTTATTTCTGCCTGTATTATTGTGCTTTCATTTAAATATATTTTATTGATTTTTAACAGAGAGAAAGGGAGAGAGATAGAGAGCTAGAAACGTCGATGAGAGAGAAACATCAACCAGCTGCCTCTTGCACACCCCTTACTGGGGATGTGCCCGCAACCAAGGTACATGCCCTTGACAGGAATCGAACCCGGGACCTTTCAGTCCACAGACCGACGCTCTACCACTGAGCCAAACTGGCTTCGACTTATTGTGCTTTCATTTAGAATCATAAAGAATCCCTTTAGTATTTCTTTTATGTAGGTCTGATGGTGATAAATTCTGCCAGATTTTTAAAAAGTACGTCTTTAGCCTTCATTTTTCAAGGGTACTGTTGCTGAGTATAGCATTTTAGATTAATTTTTTTCCACTTTAAAGATGCATTTTTCTGCTAGAGATGGCATCCGAGGCAGAAAGGGGGAAAAACATCCTGACTTCTCACTTCTTGTTTGCCTAACTCCTGAATGCCTCCCATTGCCTGACCCAAACCAGAAAAGAGTAGGCACCAGAGCCCTGGAAATATAGCCTGATGCCTTCAGTCCTCTTGTGAGGGACCTCGGAACATAGGGAAGGCAAGGAATGGGCCTGAAGGCAAGCAGGACATGGTTTTCATAATTGCTAACATTTATGAAGTGTTTACTTTGCATCATGTACTATGCTAATCTTAGTACATAATGTGTTTATGAGGCTAGACTAGGTCAGTGGTCGGCAAACTCATTAGTCAATAGAGCAGCATACCGTGGCTCGCAAGCAATGATTTGCTGACCACTGGACTAGGTTATGCTGGAGTTTTTTAAAAACACAAACATCTCATGGTCTAATGAACACAAAAGTTTATTTCTCACTTATATACTTCAAAGAGGCTGGTGGCAGGCTCTGCTCCACATGCAGGGACCCACATTGATGTCAGCTCTTTAATCTTGCAGCTACATTATCTGGAATATGTCATCTGTTTAGCTGCCACAGAAGGTGAAAAGATCCTGGAAAATTATGCCTGGGTCTTCACTTCTCACAGCTCACTCAACAGAACTGGCCACATGGCTGCACCTAACCAGGGAGGTCTCAGAAGTGTTGAGCAGCACAGGGACTATTTGGTGAGCATGACTGTCTTTGCTGCTTATGGATTATCTCATTTAATACCCAACTGACAAGGTCTGAGGCCTTAACCCACAGGCCATTGGAGTCTTATTTATCTACTGGATTCTCACTGCCAAGTAATTTCTTGGAATTCCTCATTTTCTCTTGGAGGTCACTTGTCACCTCCACTAGCCATCTTTTCTCCAGATGCTACCTCAGACCCTGCAGGTAAGTCAGCTCTTGCAACTTACATTTGAATGATCTAAACTACATCAGCTCT
The DNA here is from genome assembly GCF_014108245.1 of Pipistrellus kuhlii. NCBI lineage: Eukaryota > Metazoa > Chordata > Mammalia > Chiroptera > Vespertilionidae > Pipistrellus > Pipistrellus kuhlii. The sequence continues at coordinate 28,474,871 of NW_023425540.1, read as the reverse complement.
CTTCACTTCATTTCTATAGACACATACAGTTCTCTTAACCTGACAGAGTGCACATTGACTAGCCAGTAGTATCCAACAAGATTCTACAGACAGCTTGGGGATACTAGAAGGGAATTACAACACAGAAGAGGAAAACTTAGATGTTAGCTATACTCCTGCTTCTAGATTTTGTCCTTTGATCAAATGATTTTCCTCTAGCTATGACCCTTTCTTGGATTCCTCAGCCCACAGACACTTACAGTGGCCAGCCCACAACAGCAGTGCCTTTACATGGTCCTTTCACTCAAAAGGATGGATTTGTTCCTGGCATTCAAGAGACAAGAATTACTTCTTTCTCTTGGCTTTACTACTTATATTTTCCAGGGGAAAATTCAACGCTCACCCACTGTGTGTGGTCTGGTCCTCAGAGCTCAGACAGGGCAATCACAAAATTTGACATTTGATTGCCCCAAATCTGTGTTATACCACCTGAAAAAACATCACATGCGGGTTTTTAGGGCAGAGTAGACTTTGGCATTTCCCATCTGGTTCCTTGTAGGTCCCTGCCCCCAGCTCAAGGTACAGCTATGCCTCCCCATCTATCCTGTCATTATCTGGTTTCTGCTTTTGATCTTCAATGAGTAATTTTAAGATGGAACCCATGGGTGTGTGTGCATACACATATTCATACACAAGTACATCCCCAAAACAAAGAACAATGTACAGATATCATTAAGTTAAAAAAAATCACATTTAGGGGGAAAAATGGGTACAATCCTGCTACAAAATACACTGATCTGCTTTACTAAAGAAGATATGAAATGTCGATTCAAGGCATTTACATTATTAATGGGTGACGGCCTTCTTTAAAAATGATGTACGCACATTTGCTACACCTTTGGTTAAAAAGGGATCCTTTTCATTTTTTTTTAAACAAAGTATGTCTTTTGCAAAGATAAATTGATGTCTTTACTGATAGAGATAGAAAATTGCCACACTCAAGGGGCCAAAGAGCCACATGTGACCGACCACTGATGTGCCCTTACAGATGAACAGGGCTTTGCTACCTGGGTCTTCACTGCCCTTGAATTCTAATTCTGCCTAGCTCTAGTGTGGATCCATGCTGGTCCCCACCTAAAAGGCTACTTTTTTTGTACTAAAATGGATGTGCTTTCTCAGACAGGTAGCAAGTCTTCTTGTCTGTAAGTCCAGAAATTCATTCTTCACAATTCAGGGACCTTTCCTTTTGAACTATTCAGACTTCTTGGTTTGCATTTCTCTTTCTAGCATTTTATGTTCCTGTTGGTGACAGACAGCACAGTTCTGTGCAACACTGAGAAGCTGGAGGTACCATTCTCCATGTGTTGCCTTCAGATGACAAATGCATTCTGCTGATGCCTCGGGCAAAGTGCCTTCTCCAAAATGCCTCTGTCTGTGAATTCTTCCTCCTACAGAACTCTAGCTGTGGTTCAGGTGAGGGGTTTTATGGAGAGAAAGCAGAGTTGCATTTCTCTCTTCCAGATTACTCACTTCTCTCTGGTTGCTTTTTGTAAGATCTTCTGTAATGCCTCTCCTAGTTCTTTCTACACCTTCCACATTTGCTTGATTTCTGCAGTGGAATCTGCTTACTGCCTTCTCAGCACCTTTTGTTACTTAACTTTTTCGTGCCTCTTTATATATGATGTGAGTGACTCACCTGTGACACGAAAGAGGTGTGATGGGCTCAAGAAAACTCTAGATTTGTATTATGTACTAGAGGCCTGGTGCACAAAATTCATGCCCTGGTGGGGGGCTGTCCCTCAGCCTAGCCTGTGCCCTCTTAAAGTCCAGGAGCCCTCAGGGGATGTCCGATGGCCAGCTTTGGACACACCTTTAATGCTGCTGCTGCTGTGGAGGTGAGAGGGGTCCCGGATTTCGAGAAAGTGCAGGCCAGGTGCACAATTGGGACCAGGAAGGAACATGGGAGGTTGGCCAGCTGGAGTGGGACTGTGGAAGGGCTCCAAGGCATGTCAGGCCTGTCTCACTCAGTCTTGATAGGCCAGACTCCTGCAGCAAACTAACCTACAGGTCAGAGCATCTGCCCCCTGGTGGTCAGTGTACATCATAGTGAGCAGTTGAGCAGCCTTAGCATATCATTAGCATATTATGATTTGGTTGGTTGAACGGATGACAGGACAACCAGACACTTAGCATTCTTAAAATATTAGGCTTTTGTTATATAGGATAATGTCTTTGTGGCCTCCTGGGGACAGGAGCACAGGAAAACATCATTGTTAATTTTGACCCAAGTGGGAGGAATGTATGGAGAAAGTCAGAGTATATAAATTCACCAGGTCTTTATTCTTCTACTGTAAATTAATTAAAATGCAGAATGTATTTAACAGAAGCTGGAGTGCAGCTGTGCAGATGGAGGAGAGGGTTAAAACCTGGGGATGAACCATTCTCACCTTTCCAATGATGTTACCATTGTAGATGTTGCCATCAAGTTAGTTCAAAGTATTGCTATTATTTCAAAGTACTGCTATTGAGATAGCATTGCTTTGAAACTGTTAGAGAGGTGGATTCATAGATAGAAAGATAGATGATAGATAGATGATAGATAGATAGATAGATAGATAGATAGAAAGAAAAATTTTGGACACAGCAAATTGGCTGTATTTCTGAGACTAAATATTTTGCAATTTAGATGTGTTATTTCCTGAGGGGATTTCTTTCTATTTGGGAAACCCCAAAAGATTCAAAAGCATCCTTGCTGCTGCTGAGGCAGAGACCAGAATGCTTAGCCCATAGTGGAGGCACAATAAATGCTTACCAGGGGGCCCAATGCTCCATTTGGCCTCCTCAGGTTCATGTACTCCTCTGCTTTATCCTGTGAACAGACTCTACTAGCCACGCAGGTAAACCAGAGCTGATGGATGGATTTCACACAAAGCCGTTAATCCATTAACAATTGGCTGTACAAGTGTGCTTACGGGAACAAAACAGAAAAATTGAAAAACCAGATTTGCAGTGGCAGTATAAAAATAAATTGCCATGCATTTGCAGCAAGAAGGGCCCCTCACAGATTGCACGTTATTTAAATGCATAAGGAAAATGGACTGAATTTAACGAATTTGCTTTGACCACCATCACAATGGAATTTCAGAATGGGAGTACCAACTTGACTTTTTGTTCCTGCTGCCATTCATTTTCTTCATTGTGATCGCTTGAAATAAAAAAAGAGGCTCCTGACAAATTGATCCCACAGTTCTCTCACTTACTAGGTAGACTTTGGGTGCCTCGTTTAACTCCCTGAGTCCTGATGTCCTCATTTGTAAAATGGGTGTAAAAATCTATATTTGTTGGATGATTGGATGAGATGATCTGTATAAAACTTCTAGCAGAGTGCCTGGCATGCAGAACAGGAAGTCAAAAATAGCAGAATTTGCTGCCATGGCTGTTGCTATCCTGCTCAATATTGGATGTGCCTCCTGTATAAGTCCTGACTCCAAAGAAACAGAACCCTAAAAAGTATGTATAAATATTGAGTAGAGACAATTTTATTTTAAAGAACTGACACATAATTATGAAGGCTGGCAAGTCCAAAATCCTCAGGGTGAGCTGGCATGCTGGAGACCCAGGAGAGAGACCAATGTTGCTATTCAAGTCCAAAGGCATCTGCTGCAGAATTCACTCTTACTCAATAAAGGTCAGGTGTTCAGCTGATTGGATGAGGCCCACCCACATTATGGAGGGCAATCTGCTTGACTGAAAGTCCACCGGTCTAAATGTTCATCTCATCCAAAAACAGATGAACGTTTAGACCGGTGGACTTTGAGCCTCCTGTGAACATCAGGAATAATATTTGAGCACATATCCAGGCACTGTGGCCCAGTTGAAACATAAAATTAACCATCAGGCCCACTTTTCTTTATTACCTAACATTGCATCAGATGACAACAGCCTCCTGGGTCTCTTTCTCCTTCCAGTGCATTTGTAAATAGTAGCAAGAAACAAAACTTGGATTCTTTCCCTCTCATGCTTAAATCCCATGGCCTGCCATTGCACTTAGAATAAAAGTGAGTTTCTTATCAGTGTTTATAAGGCACTGCATGGCCTGGCTAGCTCTGAGCTCACTTCACTAGAACCATCAGCTGTTGCTTTCCCTTGTTACGGAAGGTAATGCCAGCTGCTGTAACTGACTCCCAGTGGCTTAGCACAGCACAGGTTTACGTCTGACAGTGGTTAGGCAGCTTCTGACACGGCTTCCCTGACTCCTGGGGTTTATACCCGGGTGTAATTCCTTTCCCCTGAGTGTGGGCCTGATCTAGTGACATGCCTCTGACATGGTAAAGTGATGGGGCGCCCTTTCCATGAGTAGACTGCCCCAGACTGTGACTTCTGTCTTGCTAGCACTTCCTCTCTCTGGCACTTTGTGTCTCCTGCTCTAATGAGCAAGCTGGAAGGGCCCCTGTGGCAAGGAACAGAGGGCAGCCTCTGGCCAACTACCAACAAGGAAACAAGGCTCAAAGTCCAGCATTTCCCGAGGAGCTAAATCCTGTCAATCTCTATGGAAGTGAGCTTAGAAGCAGAGTCTTCCCCAGTTGAGATGTTAACTGAGACCACAGACTCAGACAAATCTTTGATTGATGCCCAGATTCATGATTCACGGAATGAATAATAAAGGTATGTTGTTTTAAGACACTAAGTTGTGTGGTAATTTGTTACACAGCAATACATAACTGAAACATTCGCCTGATATACTCAGTTGGTAGCTGGGAGCAAGGGCTGTCCAGAGACTCCAGGAACCTAAACTGATGGAAACGCTATTGTCTTCAAATGACTTCAAGGTCTCCTTGGATGTCATCAATATGCAGCCAGCAGATGAAGGAATAGAAATACCGCATTTTCCGGCATATAAGACGACCCCCTAATTTTACAGTTAAAACATAGGTTTAGCCGTATATTCACTGTATAAGACTACTCCCCACTTCCGAGGCAACACCAGTTCTTTTTTTTAATAGGCCGCCTCTCTGACTCTGGCCAATCTGAGCAGGCTTTTTACTAGAACACAGTGTACATGTTCTGTACCCGAAGCTACACTGTGTTCTAGTAAAAAGCCTATGTTTTAACTGTAAAATTAGGGGGTTGTCTTATACACTGGAAAATACGATAGGGTAAGATTGAGGGGGGTGATGAGTGTGGCCTATACTATCATTTGAACACAGAGTCACATGGCGTTACCTGTCTAGGTGAGCTGGGATGCCATCTCTGATTGGGCAGCCACTTCCCAGCTGCAAATCAGCACTGTGGAAGAAGGGGTTTGTTGAAGAGATAATGGGTCTCAGCCATGTTCTTAAACCTACTTTCTCTCAGTTATGTAACACAATAAACTCTGTTCTCCCCTTAGGGTCTCTGCTCTTCCTTTTGCATAAAATGCTGTCCCCACATGGTTAGCTCCCTCTCATGAATCTTGGTTTAAATGACACTTCTTTCCTTTGGGAAGGATTTTCTGAGTATCCTATATAGAACAGGCTCCATGCTCCAATATTTTTAATCGCATCCTTTTATTTGTTTCCATTATAACACTTGTCACAAATTGTGATTATCTTGGAAGTCACTGTTTTTCAATATCTCCCCTGCTCTAGTGTAAGCTTCATGGAGGCAAGAAATGTGTTGATCCTGGTCATCACTACATTCTTGTACCAAGCCCAGTGTTGTTGAGTAAGTGAATAGGCAGTAATAACAGTGCTTTAGTGACATATTTCCTGAAAATATTATCTTCCCAGTACCTCCCAGGAAAATACCTTGATGAACTGCCAGGGGGTGGAGATAGGGCGCAAGCAAACCAAGAGAACCAAATGTGCTTTGTATGAGGCAAGCGAAGGATTTGGAAATTTTACTCCTTGGATAGAGAGAGAAGAGGAGTAGAGCAGGTGACAAGAAGTCCAGTAAGCCAAGAAGTTATGTGTTTCTCTCTCAGTGGCAGAACTAACATGGATAGGAAGCTATTTACTTTGTGAACTTAATTGTGATCCAGAAATTGCCTATAACCTATAAAGTTTTAGCAGGATATGTCTTATTCACATGCACTTTAAGTAGTGAGTGGGAAATTTCTCTCTCTCTCTCTCTCTCTCTCTCTCTCTCTCTCTCTCTCTCTCTCTCTCTCTCCCTCTCTCTCTCTCTCTCTCTGTCTGTGTGTGTGTGTGTGTGTGTGTGTGTGTGTGTGTGCAGAGATATTCAAAATTAGAAAGGGGCTGCCTTTTGCATTTCCACTAACTCACTACAGAATGGAGCTAGCAGGTACAGAAGCAAAAGACCAAGGGCAAAGGTCAATCTTGAACATTTAAATCCCGGAGAATTCATCAAGATCTTTGTAAAACTCTCAGACTTCCCATGGAGTGGGAAGTTTAAGTTTTCCACACTGGGTTTTAAGGATTTCAGGGATGCCAGATGATGTGTTTCTTTCTGTGGTTTTAGTCTTTACCACCATCATGCTCATGCCCAGTGGCAAGAACTGTGTTGATCCTGGTCATCACCATATTCTTGTACCTGGCAGTGTTACTGAGTAAGTGAACAAGCAGTTCTAATAGTGCTTTGACAGCAGTTAAGTGACGCACTGCCAGCCCCACTTGAATATAAGTAAGATTGTGTTCTGGCCAGTGGAACATGCATAAAAATGACACATACCACAACAGGCTTGACATATGAAAAACCTTCCTGTGTTCTTCTACTTTTGTTTTCTCCATTTATCAGCAAGGTGTTAATGCCCAGGGTAATCTCAGAAGCTGTGCATTAAAGATGGCAGAGTATCTGTGAGCTCAGACTCCTGGATGTCTGCATGTTCCAAAGGTTTCAGGTTGTAGGTGAGAAAATCTTTCCACAAAGAATGATCCTTGCCAATAGGTGCCTTATGTACTAGCAGGAGATAGACAAAGGGCATGGTCATATAAAAACATAAGGCAAGTCAAGGTCTTGGGAAATAGTGCCCCAAAAGCCTTTAGAACCAGAGGGCTCACTCACTCACTGTCTCTTCCCCAAAAGGATCAGCTCATGGTAAGCGACCCATTTCTAGTGGTCTGTTCAAAACTCCTCAGTAGTTGGGAACTCCTCTTTGCATGGGATGTTTGAGTCTCCCCAGTGCCCTTTACAGAGAGCAGTGACATAAGGAAATAAAGTGGTTCTATGTGCCAGCACAGTAACCTTCTTGCATAACTTGGGGGTGGGTGACTCTGCAGAGGGCAGTGGAATCAGCAATACCTGCTCGGCCTTGAGACATCTAAAGCTGGACAGAGAAATGCCACACTATTCCAGGATGGATGAGAGTAGAGGCCGAGGGAGCTACCTCAGTCCAGAAGTCATGGCTTCTGAAAAGTCGATGGCCTCAAACAAGCCTCAAGGTAAACAGCACAAGAGTGACTTCCTAAGAGTCCAGGGACCCAATAGACTTTGTCTTTTCCATAGAAAATCTTTACACTTCTGGAGAAGGGATCCCATTTAATTTTTTTTCTTTTGAAATGTACACCTTGTGGAGAGATCTATGCCATATCCTCTCCTCGTTAAGTAAAACACCTTGGAGGAAAACTTGGCAGGATCCTGGTTTGAGGACATCTTTTTGGAAACTGGAATTGTGATTTAAAATGAAAGGAAAAGAAACAGCATTTCTCCAACTTCAGTTCCAGGAAAGCATTTGTCTGCATCAGCCTCGTCCAGATGCACAGCGTGCGATCAGGAAAGACAGATGTGTCCTGCAGGTCTTCTCCAGCCTCGTGTGGTGCAGGTGCCGTGCATCATGCCTGGCTTGTGAACAAACAGAGAATCTCGGCTTCCACTTCACAAATACATCCATTCACTGGGAGGACTTCCTTCCTCTGGCTGAGGGAGCAAAATGCCCATTACAGTGTATTCTCCGTGTCCCCAGGCTTTAATATATCTCGGAGCAGCTCTCCTCAGCATTCCACATTATAAAATCAATCTCTATTTAAGTAAGAGGGGGATATTTATTTCTTAATTTTTTAATAATGTATTTTGTGATTTGTTATAGCTTCGGTGTTGTATTATTTATTTATTGTGCCTATAGGGTGCACTGCCACTTGGTAATAGAAGAGCTATGAAAACTTGAGACCTAAGCAGAAATGAGTTCAATAATATTGCTACACTCTAGGACTTTATCCAAAATTAACAAAAGAGCAAAAGTGCAAGGCAATGATAACCTATTGGGCAGCATTTGGGGAATGTGTGTGGTGATGCAGCTTTTAAAAGAATGGCAGGCCAAAAGGAAGTGATGATGGATGGGCTATTTTAAAATTTAGAACCATTTTATAAACCTCATAAAACAGGATTTACTATGATCTCTGTGTGTGTGTGTGTATGTGGTGTGTGTGTTTTCATAAGAGAAAACTGTCCAAGGACCTGATTGAACTTACATGTTTCCTCCCACCCTCTTGCAAACCATATAGGCAAGAATGACAACCAATGTAGCTTGGGACAGAGAGGGCTTCACTTTTGATTCCAAAGCCAGCTGACCATTTGTTAAAGAACAGGGAGGTCTTCAAATGGAAAAGGGGATGGTTTGATTTGTTTGCTTTTATCATTTGTTAAACAGCATAAAATATGCTTCTTAGATTTAATTTTTGTCTCCCAAAGTTGAAGTCATAGGAAGGAACCACAGTTCAAAATCCTCTAATATGCATACAAGTGATGTCATAAAAATTGAGGACATTTACATAAAAATCAGGGTTAAATTGACATGTTTAACTCAAAAGATTTCTAAACCTGTAAGACACTCAAGCCCTGTTGCTAATGTTATGATGCTAATTAGGACCAATACCCTCTAACATTTTGGATCTCTTTAGCTGTCTTAATAATCCTGATATGCATGTCAGGAAAATGACATCATGCTGGTGATACCATTTGACATTAAGCACTAAGTAAAGGCAGCAAAGAACACTTGCCCTTGGTGGAAAGATGCCATCTCTAGTCAGTCAGGCAGTCAGCCAGTCTGTCAGCAACATTTATTGAGAGAAGAGCCACGAGACAAAGAGGAGACATGGGCTCTGGCCTTGAGGGGCAGCCAGGACAATGATGGAGTCAGAGAAAAGACAGGACACAGGACCACAGAATGCTGCAAAAGCAGCATCTCAGCAAGGTCAGTCCCAGGAGGAGGCACCTCACATTTGTTGTGCGCCTATGGAAAGGCAGCTCAAGCTAAGGACCTTTTCATCAGGGAGTTCAATGGATACTCAAGCAACCCGTTGATGGAAGCGGCCTTAACTTCTCTGAGTCTCAGCTTCCTCAACTGTCAAATGAATTCAATCGAGTTCAAAGGAGCAGCAAAACCAGTGTCTGTGCAGCCTGACCCCCACACGGGGGTCAGAGGTCACTGAACACTGGCAGGGGAGGACAGGGGAGATGAATGCTTCAACTACAGCTGTTCCAGATCCCTTCCCCTTTCAGGACCATTAAGAAAATGTAAATTTTCAAAGAAAGAGAAGGGTTATAAAATTACTGTTTCAAGATTTGGTTGAGGAGATGACAAAAGATTCGCAATATGCACATTTGGCTTTAGCACATGTTCAGTTCTGTCATATTTGTGTGATTTATGCCAATGGAAGCAAATTTATGGCTGGATGCCTGTGTAATCTAGTAACTTCTCAGTAGAATAGCAGGGCAGAGCCTGCAGACTCTCCCTTCTGCTTTCCTTTATGGTACAGCTTAGGGTGCTTCTCTTTAATGGGCTGCAAATCTTCACCTGCTTCCTGTGTATCCTGGAGATGGAACCAACAAAGGCAGAGGGTGCAGCAAACTCACACCTCACACCCCATTACCTTTTTGTGTATCTGGTTCCTCCCATATACTCTTTTTTAAATTATTTCTTTATTGATTAAGGTACCACATATTTGTCCTCATCCCCCCATTCCCATCCCAAACCCCTCCCCATGTATACCCCCACCTGTCTGTGACCTCTGGTTAGGCTTATATGCATGCAATACACATCCTTTGGTTGATCTCTCCCTCTTTCCCTGACCCTTCCCTATCTTCCTTCTGAGGTTTAACAGTCTTACTGATGCTTCCCTGTCTCCGGGTCTGTTTTTGTCCATATACTCTTAATAGCCCCACCTTTGGTCCCTTGGAGAACACAGCACAGAAGGTATAGTTATTGACCTTTGGGAACAGGCAAGAGCCATGAAGACTTTAATTGTAGCCATAGGACGCTATAGACACTGACTGAAATAATAGTAATCCTTAATCAATAAGCTGGTTGTTCAATCTTGACAAAGCACATAAAATGTTTTCTCTTCCTTCCTTTTTCAAATGACTGATTTGGAAGAAGTGGAGCTGGGGCAGAATGGCTGTGTTCTGGTCAGCCAGACTCAGCCTTAGGAAGCCAAGCCATAGCTCACATTAGTGGGAAGTGAATCCATCAAAAGCTGGGTATAACAGAGCCATATTTGCCTGCTGGAAGACTTAAATATAGGATGTACTTATTCTTTATTTCCAAATACAGTATTTCCAAATAATTCCTTCCAAGTTACTATTAAATAGGCTTAAATTTTAGTATGAATGAATTAGGCCATTCATTCACATAACAAGCACATGTGGATCACCTACCATGGGTCTCATAGAAGGCCAGGGATGGAGAGTTTAGAAAAGGCGGTCCTGCTCTTGTTCTTGGAGCTCCATCTATGGGGAGGAGCAGGTGTGAACAAGAGCACAGGGCACAGTGTGCTACCTATGTGTGGTGGATGCGTGTTCACGGTGCCATGGCTTGTGGTGGAGGGGGTTGTCTCATGGTAAATATGCAGACTGACTCTAGGAGGGTGTGAAAGAAAGAGAATGACTTCATGGCATGGGGGCCTGGGTAAAGCCTCTCTGGAGTTTACCAGTATAAGGTCTCATGCCCTGGAAGGCTGAGACTTATTTGCTGTGTGGTTGCTGCAGGCCAACTCATGAAGATGGGAGGATGGCACAGGCTTGGAGATGTGGGAGTTGAAGTTGCTCAAAAGTTGAATGTCCATTTCCTCCCATTCCCATTGCAGGCTTTGCAACTGTAAGTGAAGAAACATTTCCTATTTCACAGGGAATACAAATCAGGGTGCTGGCCTCACAATCTCTGAATGGAGAGAGTTGCCATGGCCACAGTGGGAAGGGAAGGAAGGTCATCTACCAGAATCATGAGGAGCCAAATTTGAAGTGAATGGATGGATATATTATACAATACACTTTGAAACGTTTGGGGCAAGGCATAAAGTCAATTTTGATATTCTGAATTATGATTTTAACAGATTAGAAACTTTGGCTCATTAAAATGCCCTCTGAATAAAATAAAGGCATACTATTTTGAAGTAAAAAATAGAACCTGAATCAAATAAAACTAGATTTAAGGAAAAAGAAAAACAAAAGCAGAGTATCATAGAAGTATTGATAAGCAAAATAAAAAAGACAAGAATGTAGTCACTGGTAAATAAAATTTCTAATGAATGCATCAAAATTAAGCTTAAAATGAACTATGTCAATGCACACCCAAGAGTAGGGGGATGAACCGGGTCTCTGTTGAACTAGACAAAAGGTGATTCTGCTTTAAAAATAAATGTCACCTCCAAATTAGGGTTCACTGTGTGAGCTGAGTTGCAGTCCTCACTGGCTCCTGAGTCAAGGGTTCTTATGCAGTGAACAACCTATACCATGTATAGCAGACCTGGAAGGATCTTTATACCAATGGTTCTCAAATCCGTCCACTTGTTAGGAAAACATGGGTTGCTCTTGGAAAATATCCCCTTCCAAACCCCATTCCCAGAGATTTAGATGTAATGGATCCTGGGGTGTTGGTTTATTTTTAAACCCACTCTCCCCCGACCCAGGTATTACAACCCGGCTGTGAACTGCAGCTTTAAACTCACCATCATGAACACTTCCAATGAGGCTCTATTGCAGGTGTGTGTTTGCATCATAAGGCTTGCATCACCACACTCATGGGGTCCACGTTCCTCCTGAGATGCTCATGCCAATGTCTGTGCCAACCACCAGCACTTCTACATTTACGGCCAGGAGGAGCCTTTGCCTTTGTCACTCACCCCAGATGTCCAGGTATACTCCCAACCTGTCCCTCATCAAGGAGGGAGCTAAGTGATAGCTGAACCATTTCCCCAGAACTGCAACTCAAGACTGTGGAAGAGGGAGTTCCTCAGTAAGGCCCTTAGCCAGCCCGCCCTTGGCTGTGTGACCTTGAGAATGTTCCTTTACAATTCCCTGCTGCAGTTACCTGGGCTATAAAATTAAAATAATGGTATGGACCTACTTGCCAGAAATGTCATCAGATTTAATGAGCAAGTAATTATTAATATAAAATACTCCATAAACATACATAGTTGTAAAATTGCTTTTAAAAAAAACTTCATTATATAAAATTCCATAGAAATCTATGCTATTCCTTTGTGTATGTGTGTGTTTTATCACTATTTATTTGATTTATGCATACAAGACAGCATTTGCCTAAAAACTCTTTCTTATATGGGCATTCTTTTTTCTCTATTTTCTTTCACTCTGCCAGCACACAGCCTGACACACGTATAAAAGATTTGCAAGAAAAATTGCTTAATGCATAGCGTTTCCTTTGTTGTGACTGTCTTATCATGAACTGTTATAGTTGTCACTTTATTCTCAGAACTGTTTGTCTAGTTTTCGCTCAGGCTTATAAATACTCATCTTGGACATGGTTTATAGACAGCGTAGAGAAAACAAATACATATGCTGGAATAGTCAACTTAGATTTATTCTTACCTAAGGAAAAAAAAGGCTTAAAGGTTTAATGTGAGCTTGATAAGCTATAATTCAGCCGGAAAGATGCAAGTGCTTTATATTTACTCTCCTGGGTAGGCTCGACATTTATGGTTCCAACTCCTCTCAGTAACTCTTCAGTAGGTTATGTCTTTCCCAGAAGAACTGATCTCAAAGCACCATTTCAAAGAATGTCATTACCAGAGGAAGGGGGACTTTTACCAACTTCACACTGGAGGAGTGAAGCATGAGGGACTCAAGAATTGGAGTGTTTGTGAAGTGCCATGAGTAGGCTTAGCTCCTGATGGACCCGAGGCCGTTCAGTGTACCAGCCCTTTGAAAATTTGTAAAGTAGAAAGTTCACCTTTGGGATCCCCAGATTTCTTGAAAGCAACCTCTACTCTCAGAACACCATCATCTTTTCTATTCCAGAAGAAAGCCCCTGAGTCTTGCTGGGCAGAAGTCTGGTCTGCTCCGTGGAGAAGAGCCTGATGTAAAAGCAGAAGGCACCTGTCATCGCCCTTCACCAGAGATACCATGTTGTGGCTGGGTGGCATTTTCTCACACTTGGAGACTTTGGGTAAGTCACTTCCTTTTTCCAAGCTTTGATTTTCTAACCTGTAAGATGAAGATATTAATACCCAATAGGATTATTGTCAGGGACAACACGAGATGTCTAGCATACAAAAGGGATTCTTCAAAGTTTTGCTGAATCAGAGTTCTAAGAGACCCAGGATCTTAATCCACAGAGAAGAGCTTCATTTAAAATGAGAGGAGGGTAGCTATGTTGTAGAGGAAAAGCAAAAGGCTTTGGTTTCAGGAGAGCTGTGTGCCTCTCTGCTATCAAAGAGCTGTGTGACTTTGTGTAAGTCACTTTGCCTCTCCACCTCCCATTCCCTGAGTGGGAAAATGGAGATAATGCTGTCCACTTCATAGGGTTACTAAAGTTATTAGTAAATAGAAACACACAGAGACTCCTGGAGAAATGGAAGAGTTAGATAGACTCGGTGACAATGCTTTGCCTGACTTTTTAGGAAATAACTCTTTCAATCAGTAGTGAATTAGAGATTAAAAAACAAAGTTATCTGTATAGGCCCCAGAAACTCATTATTGACTATACATTGAACAGTCTCTGACTAGTTATGTCGTGCAGTCATAGGTATACAGGTCAAGCACTTGGGTCAGTCCAGTGTTGCTCTCGGCGAAAACATACCCAACAGCACTGGGTAAGGCCCTGTGAGCCTCTTGCAAGCCTTTCCTCTCGTAGCATGTCAGTAGGTTAAATTTCCTTCGTGATTACTAATTTCATATGACTTCGCGGGATGATTGCATATTTATGTATTATTTATTATGCAAATCTAGCATTATATATTATTTAAAGCCATATTAACAGTATGTATTATTTATGATGGAACTGTATTAATATATGTTATTTCAAGTAACTTTGGTGAGGGTGTTTTTTTCCTATGGAAGTTAGTATTCTACTCAAGAATCAACGCAGCTCTCCTCTCAGGGACATTGCCATTTAGTTCCCTGTCAGCACAACCTTTGCATAGCCATTGTCTGCTAGAAGGTTCTAGCATCAGGTGCAAAGCCTTGAGAGTTTGTGGAAGCGGAAGCCTGCGGTCATGGCTAGGTAGTGCCACCCTTTGAAAAATCATGTGCCATATGGATTCCACCTCCTCTTATAGCAATTTTTATTCCCACATCTTCTTTTCCTATTCTGGAAGGAAGTGACCAGGTGAATGTGAGAGACTGAGCCATGGTAAAAGTAGACATGAATAAAGATGTATTTGGCTGCCAGACACAGAAAGTCTGAATAAAAGTGGCTATTAGGGATGTATACTACCTCACTGAACAGGAAGTTCAAAGGTAGGTGAGCCTAGGGACGGCTCTGTGGCTCAATGTGGGGCCAGCCTCTCTATGATTCTCCTGTCCTTTCCTTCTTGTGTTTGACAATATTACTCCAAATTGTTGCCATGTAGATACAAGCTGGTTGATACTGATTCAAGCATCAATTCCTCTCTCAAAATCTTCTAAGAAAGAATGAAGGGTGACAGAGCAAGGGCTTTGTTCTACCCCCAGCTCCATGTTTTGTCTGGGAGAAAATGCATTTTAAATAATGAAGGCGCCCTGGCCACTATTTCTCAATGGTTAGGGCATCAGCCTACACACATAGAAGGGTCATGGGTTAGATTCCCAGTCAAGGGCCAATACCTGTGTTGCAAGTTCCCCCAGCCCCAGTTGGGGTGCATGCAGGAGGTAACCAATCAATGTGTCTCTCTCACATCCATATTTCTCTCTCTCTCTTCCCTTCCCTTTCTCCTTTCTACCCTTCCCCAAAAGCAATGGAAAAAAAATATCCTCTGGTGAGGATTAACCAAAAAAATTTTTTTAAATAAAGAAGAAATGCAAGACAGAAGAACTGACCTCAAATCTCTTTCCCAGGCCTCTGATGGTTCACTCCCCCAACCTGCAGAGTTGAAAGTACCTCTGCAATGGACAAGGTGTGGAGGAAGACCTGCTTAATGTTGACTTCTGAAGCAGAAAGGAACTAATGACAGAATTTGCTTGACTGCGGATTTCCCATGGCTATTTGCAGAAAGGTGGGACCAAGGCAAAGCATTTGCCAAAATATTCTCCTTCTACTGTCCACCCAACTGGTTTTAAAGTCCCTGGCTTTAGCTTCCCTGTTGAACATTTTGGCCCCATGTTGAAGCTCACTGATTAAAGAGCTGGAAGCACAACTACAGGCCTGAGATCCAGGCCTCGATCAAAGCAGGAGCTGGCCTAAAGGGGTTGGTGCAAAGGGTCAGCTTCAGAGTTCCAACTTCTCTTTTGATGTTCTGGCCTTTATGAAAAGGATCTGTGTGGGCTTGTCTCATGGGTGGGAGAAGAGGAAGAACAGGTAGTTGGTTACTCTTCCAAAAGAAAAGAAGCAATAACACAACCCTTTCAGCTACTCTTCTCTCCACTGCTAAAACCAAAGACCTTTAAAAGACCATCTCCTCCTGCTTCCCTCATCTCCTGCTTCCCCACTCATTTAAAGCAGATGAATGTGTCACCAGCTGTGCCCCATTCCCTGTCATTTGGGAATCCCTGTCAGGGATGCTGGACCACAGGATATGTTTGAGAGAGATTGTCCACTCATTGTCCAGTGCACAGCTGATCTTCACCTTATAATGTCCCTGCAAGTTTTATGGTGAAGGGTTAGGGTAGCCACAAATAGCTTCTACCCAATAGGACAGGACAAGTGGATGAGGGCCACTGCTTGGAGCCAGGATTTACTCTGCCTCACTGCAGTCAATGGATGCCACTGAGAAAGCTCTTGCTCTGGAGGAGGGAACAGAGGCCCGGGGTGGGAAAGATGGCCCTGTTCCAGACAGTTCTTCATTTTTTTTCTCCATGAGGATTATTTCTTCAGGACAACCTGTCCACTGTCTTGGATAAAATTGCCTCACACTGCCAAGACTTCTCTACTTTCCCTCCCATGAAGGAAAGCAAATTGTTGTCTAAAACAATAGAGGCTACATTGCTTTAGGTTCAACTTTGAATCCACTTATATGTATTAAAATTCAATTACTTTCCTCCTTTGGCACTTATTTGCTACAAATATTTTGCAAACAACTTCTGAAAGTGGGTTATGAGAGTGTGGTTAGGAATACTATCCTAGAGTGAGGTGGGTGGTAGGTGAAAGGGAGAGTCATGTGTGCTTAAAGTCTGTAAAAAAGAATGTTTCTACTTCTCCAGAAATTTAGTAAGGCTAGGAAAAGAACCCAGATAAATCTTTGCTTCAGGAAAATACAAGCATAGGATGCTTTAAAAAGCTAGAAATTGGTGTTGAAGAAAACCATGATTACTAAATGTTTCACTTAACTGAATATTATGTCACATATTTGAAAAGAATGAAGGAAAAGCTATTGGCATCCTTTAAAAAAAGTTCCACAAGGAATTATCTGGTATCTCTCTATATTCATCATGGCAGCAGTTTCACTAGGTTCTACCTGGAGAAGATGTTTCCCTAAACCAGGCAGCATCCCTTGGAGAGACATTAATGTATATGAGATGAATTTTGAAACTTCAAACATCATATAAATAATGCAAATTATTTAAATGGTCTCATTATTTGATATCCAATGACTCAAATCAGAAAATAGTCAAGTAAAAAAAATCCAGATGGGCCTGAAAGTAGAGGTAGAAGAAATCTGGCTGCTAATCATCCCTAATTTACCTCCTACTCCTTCTGGAGTGAAAAAGAGTCTGAAGCTCCTAATAGTCACTGTGAACGAGGAAAAAAACAAACAAAACAAAACACTGGAAACAAAATTAGCATGACTCAGAGCAGAGCAGTCTGGAGACTGGGCTGGCCTGGCACACACCCCAGGCTGACCCTCTTACCAGCATGAGAGAGAAGAAGCTGCCCACGTGGGTCCCAGAGTGGGTGGAGCAAGATCAACCGACTGGAAGCCCACAGACAAGCAAAAACAGGACAGACACAGGAGATGACAGACCTGGGCATAGACCTGGATGCTGAGGTTTGGAAGCAGGGGATCGTCTCAAGTCAAGCGGGCAGCCCAGTGTTGTGGCACAGGTACCAGAGGTTGGAAGATAGTCCTAGAGTAAGAAGAGTTAGAGACTGTGCTGTATTTTTACATGTATGCATGTGCACATGCATGCACCCACAAACACATTGTGAGACCCTTGAGAACAGGACAGCCTCCTACTCCCTCTATATTCCAGCACCTATAACAGTGCCAGGCAATAGCAAGTGCTCACTAAGTGCTTTTGAAGTGGAAAATGTGGAATAGAGTTAGGTCAGATGGGCAGATCTGCAGAGGCACAGATGCAGGTGCTAGTCAAACAGGATGACTTGGCTTTGGAGGATGAGCTAGGAATCAGAGAGAATAGAAGCAGTGCAGGCAGCAGCAGGATAGAAATCCTGGCAGCTGATTAGGCAGCTACAATTGGATCTGGCAACAAGGAACTCTCAATTTTGAAACCATCTTTTCGCAAGAGGCTCTACAGAAAAATGTTGAACAGTACAGAACTGGAGTCAGGGTCCCTGGGCTCATGTCCCTACCTGCTACTCACTAATTATGAGACTGCAGGCCACATTTATTGATTCTCTCAATGTCCAATAATAATACTTAGTATAAAGAATTGTGAGGACTAAATGAGTTATTAATCATTAAGTGTTTATAGTAAGTAACCAATAAATCTTAGTGATTAGTGTTATCTTTCATCTCCATCCAGAAAGTTTCTGTGTGCTTTGTGCCAGCATAGAATGAGTCTCAGGATTTAGAGTACCTGCGGCTTGCTTAGGAATGTAAGTTGACCTATCTCTTAAATGTCTATCCACTGACACTTGTAATTCAAGTCATCACCTTTTTTTGCAGGTAGTCTTTTTTTTTTTTCAGTCGTCGTTCTGTCTGCCTGTATTCTCAGCCTTATCCAGCCAGAAGTCATCTTTCTAAAATGCAGATCTAATCTCACTTGCCTGCCTAATTAATATTCTTCATGAGTTCTGTTTGTCATCAAGATCCTTTGGTTGTCCACTCCTAAAGAGGATATGAGAGCTCCTTGGGGAAATAAGTGACTCTAGGGTTTGGACAGGAAATATATAAAAAACACCTGGGACATCTTGTGGTGCTAAAAAAGTAAGGAAGTACTCAAACAAAAAGACCTACAGTGATGGGGGCATGTCAAAGGGACACAGGAACCAACGTAAAGAGCTCCAAATGGCCAAAGTTGAAACAATTTGGACTAAATAAATAAATAAATAAATAAAAGAGTATTAGATTATAACTCAAAATATAAAATAATCCATGAGTTCGTATTAATGTAAGCAAATAGTTGAATAAATAAATAAATGGTATAAAAGAGACAAATTTCCCCTGAAGAATTCCAAATAAAGTATGTAGCTACTCTCCCTTTGAAGTGGGAGTATAGCTCTTCACTCCTTGAGTGCAGAATATGCATATGACTTTCTTCCAAAGCTCAGAGTATTGTAAGGGGGGGAAAGAGTGACCTATCAAATGATAAAGTGATAATACCTATCACATCATAGAATGTTGGGATCATATATAAAAATGCTTAACACAGTGCCCTGCAAATAATGATTATGGAGTGCTACCTCATTCTTCCCAGACCTACATACTAGAGCCCAGTGTGTAGACATCATACAGGAAAAAAATGGTGCCTGCTCCCTAGAAGTTTCCTGTTAAACCAGAGTGGTTAGAGGATACATCACACGGTGATTTCTCTAAGTGACTTGGCCAGAACTAGTTGAGGAGTCTGAGCTGCAGTTGGTTTGGAACTACTTTCAGAGGCTGAGCATTTGGAAGGGAGGCCACATTGAAGCCTAACGTGTACCCTGAAGCAACTCACTTGGCCATTCGCTGGCTGGAGTGATTTCCACGGGATTAAAACATCCCATGTTTTAATATGTTCCAACCAGTTTTCAACCTACACAATGATTACAATCAGGTCCAAACCAGTCTGAGCAGAATTTGCCAGTAAAATGTCATGAGACTGCAGAGCCAATTCTTTATTACTTCAATAAATCTAAGCACACAACTACTACAGTTTTACCAACAACCAGTCGTGTTTTTGTAATTTTAACACAAATAGCAATTGAGTGTGTCTGGTATGATGTGTTCTTGCCATTTTGAGATCACCCTGCTGCTTGAGCTAATTCCACCCTCCCCACTGATGTTGACCAAGGCTCTCTTTTATGTGGCTCTTTGAGAAGGTAGATGCCAGGGGAAGAGGCAGTAGTAACTGCCATCACTGTTCTTTCTTCCTGAGGACCAGGGGGCAGTTCCCTGTCTCCATCCAGCTGGGCAATTTCCCAGCAAAGCCGAGGAGCTCTTGGAATGCCAGATCTTGAGGCCAAGTTTCCAGCCTATGCAGGCCCCTGCTTATGCTCCTGCTCCCTTAAGCCAGACTCTCAGAAAGGTGCACAGTGGAAGATTCCCCATGCATCAGAAGGCAAAGGCCATGCCTCCTTGTAGAATGCTGTACAGTCCTGCCTTCTTATAGAATTTTGGCAGATTTTTATTTCTTTCTAAAAAAATGACATGTTCAGTAGCATGCAAGGCAGTTTTTTTAAATACAGTATTAATTAATCCACTCTAGCATCCTGATAGAAGCTTTAGATTATGCTCAGAAGCAGGTCATTTATAACACACTATAAGCCGGGCACACAAAATTCGTGTACTGGGCCGGGGGTAGGGTGTGGGGAGGGGTGGTGGTGTCCCTCTGCCTGGTTTGCGCTCTCTTGCAGTCCAGGAGCCCTCAGAGGATGTCAGTTGGACATTCCTATCATTTTGTCTCGGAGGTGGGAGAGGCTCCTGCCACAGTTGCTGTGCTTGCCAGATGTGAGCCCAGTTTTTGGCTGAGCCATGCTCCTGCTGTGGGAGCACACTGACCACCAGGGGGCAGTTCTAGCAGTGAGCCCCTTGGTGGTCAGTGCACATCATACAACCCATCATTCCTCCTTTAGGTCAATTTGCATATTACCTTTTTATTATATAGGATGTTTTGTTATTTCTTTTAGCATTATCTTTCCTGTTTTAGGTGCCTCGTGATTTTCACAATAGTTTTAACATTTCCTATTTAAAGCTTTTTCTTTTATTCTCTTTAATTTTCTTTCACATTATAAGTTAGTTCTGGATTTATACTGGGGAAATAAAATTATGAGTTAAACTGTTACCTGATAAATTCAATGTAAGTACAATAATAATCTGGGTTCTTCTGGTTAAATGTTTCTAGTAAGAGTTTCCCATTCACTTTATTTCATTATAGTTGGTTAATTTTATTCTCAACCATACGGGGAAAGGTAACTAATATATGTTTTTAAATTTTATTTTATTGTTTAAAGTATTACAAATAGTAGTACACATGTCTCCTTTTCCCCCCATTGATCTTCCCCTGACCTTTCTTCCCACCCCCCCTCGACACATGCCCTCATGCCCCCGTCCCAAGTGTCTTGCTTTCATTGCTTATGCTTATATGCATGCATACAAATCCTTTGGTTGACCTCTTACCTCCCTCCCCCCAACCCTCCACATCCTTCCTGCTGTAATTTGACAGTCTGTTTGTTGCTTCTTTGCCCCTGTATCTAACTTTTTGTTCATAAGGCCATAATATTCTGATATTCTTTCACTGACTGGCTTATTTTCTTAGCATAATGCTCTGTAGTTCTATCTATGCTGCTGCAAATGGTAAGAATTCCTTCTTTTTATAGCAGCATAGTATTCCGTTGTATAGATGTGGCATAGTTTTCTAATCCACTTATCTGCTGATGGGCACTTAGGCTGTTTCCAAATCTTGGCTGTTGTAAATTGTGCTGCTATGAACACAGGGGTGCATATATCCTTTTGTTTGGTGTTTCTGTTTTCTTGGGATATATTCCTAGAAGTGGGATTACTGGGTCAAATGGGAGTTCCATTTTTAAAATTTTGATTAAACGCCATACTGTTCTCCACAGTGGCTGCACCAGTCTGCATTCCCACCAGCAGTGCACAAGGGTTACTTTTTCTCCGCATCCTCATCAGCACTTATCGTTAGTTGATTTGTTGATGATAGCCATTCTGACAGATGTGAGGTGGCACCTCATTGTTGTTTTGATTTGCATCTCTCCCATGATTAGTGACTTTGAGCATGTTTTCATATGTCTCTTGGATTTCTGAATGTCCTCTTTCAAAAAGTGTCTATTTAGGACCTTTGCCCATTTTTTTTATTGAATTGATTATTTTCCTTTTGTTAAGTTGTATGAATCCCCTGTAAATGTTGAATATTAAATCCTTATTGGAAATAACACTGGTAAATATGTTCTCATGCAGTGGGCTTTCTTGTTGTTTTGTTGGTGGTTTCTTTTGCTGTGCAGAGGTTTTTATTTTGATGTAGTTCCATTTGTTTATTTTTTCCATTTGTTTATGTTTTTAAATTTTATTTTATTGTTTAAAGTAGTCTCGCTTGCCCTAGGATCTATATCTGTAAAGATATTGCTACAACACATGTCTGTAATTTTGCTGCCTAAGGAGTCTTATATGATTTTTATGATTTCCCATTTATATTCAGGTTCTTTAGCCATTTTGAATTTGTTTTTGTGTATGGTGTAAATTGGTGATCTAGTTTCATTTTTTTCCATGTATCTGACCAAATTTTCCAGCACCTTTTATTAAAGAGACTGTTTTGATTTCATTGTATGCTCTTGACTCCTTTGTCAAATATTAATTGAGCATAATGGCTTATCAATTTCTAGGTTCTCTATTCTGTTCAATTGGTCTATATATCTGTTCTTGTGCCAGTACCAGGCAGTTTTGAGAACCGTGGCTTGGTAATTTAGCTTGATATATGGTATTGTGATCCTGCCAACTTTGTTCTTCTTTCTCAGGATTGCTGCAGCTATTTGGGGTCTTTTTTTTTTTTTATTTCATATGAATTTTGGGAGAGTTTGTTCTAGGTCTGTGCAATATGCCATTGATATTTTAATTAAATCCAAATTTCAGGCTGAGAATGAGGTAATTCCTTTAAAAGCATTGGTGTCTGAGGGCCAGATAAAGAAATGAGTTCTTTAAAATTTCTGTTAAGATTAGAAAGTTACAGCAATTTCATGAAAGGAGATTTTCCTTTAAGCTGGAGAAGGCAGCAGTGGTGAAGATTTGGAAATGAGCTGAGCCAGATAGAAAGACAAGAATGTTATTGTTTATAATGTTATTGTTCTATTATTGTTGAGTTTATTGAAGCAATTATTTAGATATTAGGACTACACAATGCCAAACACAGTAATATTTTATAACGATCCAATACATTACAAGGATTTTGTTTGCTTGTTTGCTTTGTTTTTAATCCAGGGGGTTGAGTTCATGTAGTAACAGCTTCAGCATTTGGCTCCTTTTTCATATTAAAGGTTTCAGTCTTTTAGAAGATCCATTCAAGCAAGAGAGAGTATTAAATGCCATCAATTTAGCCAGGATCTCATATAGAGACAATGAATTACACAAGGATATGTATTTTGGAAAATGTTATCTTCTGAGTGAATTTTTTTCTTTAGTGTATCAGGAAAATTAAAATCTCCACAAAACAAAAGAAGAAAAAAACCATGTTGTTCATTTTGACTTAACCAAAATCCTAAATTATTTATAGTTAGGAGAGGCACCTTTATAAAGCAAGAGAAAGGAATGAACGAATAATATACATAATCCTCTGCTTCATTCTGACACTGATAAGCAGTCAATTCTGGGGGGAAATTAAAACTCTTTTGTATCAACAAGTTCAACTTTGGCAACATATCATCATTGATGTTAGTAGTAACATGTCATGGCTGATTTTTAAGTTGCATTTTTGTTTAATGTTTTGGTCACAGATCACTTTAAGTATCTGTTGAAAATTTTATGCACTGCCCTCAGAAGAATGTATAAACTTCACATAAACAAAGAATGTTGCACAAATGGACTCCAAGTTAACATCCTCTGCTACCCACTCCACTCCTGAAAGTCGCAAATCAAACAGTTTTATTTGCAGTTACTAGATGAATGTAAAGATGGCTCTTAAGGATTTATCATGCCAATGTTATTTGGGCCGTGGCTAAATTTGACATAGCAATAATTCTCCTAATCCTACATATTCTTTAAAGACATTTGTGTGCTTTATAGAAGCCCTTTATGGCCTGAGATATGAGGTACATCTCTATCGAATGATCCATAGTCACAAAACAGAACCTAATCCAGTCTGCCAGGGTTCCATGTGCACAGACGCTGTGCCTGCCAGGGAGCTGCTGTGCCCGACCTCTTTTGAGATGCACTGAGGTGGTGAAGTTAACTCCAGATAAGCAACATATCTTGTATTTTTGAGAAAAATACAATAATGTGCACCAGGCAACATGAGAACTACTAGTCCACAGTAGTTCAATGTTAGATTGTGCTACGTCCTTTTCACTGAAGCTAGGTTTGGGTAGTTGCTATGATAAAAAGCAAGTCTTGCGTGAAAATCAATGTAGATCAAGAAATGACAGGGTGACTTTTAACCTCTAAGATTTAAGATGTGTGTAATGCCCAATAAGCACACAGTACATTATAAGCAACAAGAGGCCTGGCACAAAATTCGTGCATTGGAGGAGGGGTCTCTCAGCCTGGCTTGCGCCCTCTCACAGTCTGCGACCCCTAACCTCGCAGTTCGACACCCCTCTCACAATCCAGGGTCCCTCGCTCCTTACCACCTGCCTGCTTGCTCCTTACTACTCAGCTCGCTGCTCTTAGAGCTGCCACAGAGGCTGGAGAGGCTCCCACTATTGCCACTGCGCTTGCCAGCCGTGAACCCAATTTCTGGATGAGTGGCCACTCCCCCTGTTGGAGCACACTGACCACCAGGGGACAGCTCCTGCATTGAGCATCTGCCCCTGGTGGTCAATGAGCATCATAGCGACTGTTCGTTCCATGATAATGGTCACCTAGGCTTTTATTATATAGTTATGGTTTATTTAAGAATGAAATAAAAATATTACTTTCCTTTTAATGTATATATTGTTGTTTTTTTCAAAAGGCTACTGAGTTGTGAGGACATAAATACTTATGTTTGGGAGGGGGAACTATTTAATAAATGGAACAAATTATATTTCTTTTGGCCCATTGGCAATGTGAAAAATTGCCAACACATTAAGAGCACTGTGAACCATACATATTGGGAACAACTGTCCTAGAGGAGAACTAACTTGAATAAGATTCAGTCCCTGTCGTGTAGTTGCTCAGAGAGACATAGGCACTGCTAATCACCATTCAGAGTAAATTAGAATAGTTGCCATAAAAAGGAATATAAAGAAAACTCAAAGAGCAAGGAAATCTCAGGTGTCATTCTGTTAGATATAGAAAAGAGAGAGTGGAGCTGACATAGAAGTTTAACTTTAAAAAAAGTAAGATTTTAATAGGTGGAGAAGAGAAGAAGAGCATTCCTCTATGAGGGAGTAGCACAAACAATGAGTCAAAGGTATAAAAATAAGAGTCTCATTTAACTGGAAAGATGAAGGGCAAGGAGTGACTATAGATAACCATGTTGGAAGAATCCACATTTTTACCATGAACAATGGGAAGTCATTAGAAGCTTCTGGCTAAGAATATCATCAGAACATGTATCAGAAAGCAGAGTATTACAGTGATATGAAAAATGGGTTAGAGACTGGGCATTAGGGAGAGATGATGCTAAAGATTACCTAGTTTCCAGCTTGGATAAAATCTCTGGAAGCAGCAACATTGCAATAGCAATGAACACATCTAGCACAAACTTGGCTTTTCAGTAGCATCCTTTACTGAAAGAGATCAGGAAAAATGGCTGATCGCAGGGCTGGTGGGCCGGAAAGTACATGATGAGAGCAAGGGAGTGCGCATAGGGGGCATGTCAGAGGACACGAAGCCAGCCTGAAGCGCCTTCCCCTGGCCAAAAAAATGTGACAAGCTGAAATGAGCACAAGGCTAATAAAAGATCATGCCCATGAGTAAAAGAGGTCAGGTGCCTGTACAAATAAATGCATAGTTAGACTAATTGATAGAAAGCTTGATGAGGAATGGGATATTCACATGGTTAGATAGCACCTCCCACAAATGCTTTTTCACTGGAACAAAGAGTAACTTTACAATGAGAAGCCTGGCTGACACCACTTTAATCAAGCAATGCAAATGAGCATCATTAGGAACAGGTCAAATTGAAAGCATGTGTTACCTGGTAGGCGCCCGTGAGGGCAACACAGTGATGTTTCTACTGAAGAGGCTTACCTTCAATCTAATCATCAGAAAACATCAAACTCGAATTGAGGGACATTCTGTAAATTAGCAGTCACAAACCTTTCGGACCTTGAGGACCACTGGTTGGCGACCACTGCAAATAACCTGCCTGTAATCTTCAATATGTCAAAATCCCCAAACACATCATGAAAATTAAGGAAAGACTGAGGAACTATGGGCTTGAAAGAGACCAGTGAGATGACAACTAAATATAATGACTGTACATTGAATCTGTTGCTATAAGGAAATTACTAGGACCACTGGCTAAGCTTGAATGGGGATGTGTGTGTCAAAGGATGAAAGGTATAATGAATCATTGTAAATTTCCTGGTTTTGGTGGTTGTATTCTGTTTATCTAAGAGGATGTCCTTGTTTGAAGAAATACACATTAAAGTTGAGGGGTGTGATATGAGGAGATAAGTTCGGCAACTTAACTCTGAAAAGGTTTAGGAAGAAAGCAGCTCTTAGGCCTGTACTTTCATTTTTTCTATGTTAGAGATTGCCCCTCGTCCCCCAACCCCAATTTCTTTAAAAAAAAAAAAAAAAAAAAAAAAAAAAAGGTGTTTTCGCCCTAGCTGGTTTAGCTCAGTGGATAGAGCGTCGGCCTGCAGACCAAAGGGTCCTGGGTTCAATTCCAGTCAAGGATACCTAACCTGGTTGCAGGCCCTGGTTGGATCTTGTGCAGGAGTCAACCAATCAATGTGTTTCTCTCACATTGGTGTTTCTCTCTGTCTTTCCCTCTCTCTTCCATTCTCCCTAAAAATCAATGGAAAAATATCCTGTGGTGAAGATTTTTAAAAAGTGTTTTTGCACTTCTACTATTGCCATGGAGAGCTTTGCCCTGGGTAGCTGCTGCCATTGCAGCCTGGGCCCTTGAATTAACGCACATGGCCCAGATAGGCGGCCAACCTGCCGTTCCTGCAGCCAGAAACAGTGAAGCTCAGGGACCCACAGATGCAACTTGAATCTTGAGTGGAGGGGCACAGACTGAACACAGCGAACCACTTTCAGCCTCGGTGGAGCATCGCACTGCAGAACAGGGTCACCAAGGGAGCTGCAACAAGCCGCTGGCTCCAGTTCCACCACCAGGAGGTTTGGGCACTGCCAAAGCCAGGACCCTGCTGCGGCTTCTGCCTCCAGAACCGTGTAGTACCGGCTGTGACCTGTTCTAGCAGAGGCCTCATGCCCTGCCTCTCAGTACCTAAGGCCCAGGCCTGGAAACAGGAGTCTCTATTCCTGCCACAGAGAGCCAGACCCCACCATGGCTCTGCTGGACAGGGAACTGCAAAACCACAGCCTTTGCCTCAGTCCTGCCTGCCAGACCTTGTGCCAGGGCACCTGGTTGGCCAGGTCTGCATCACTCTCTCCAAGGGAGTCTCAGAAATTAATTTCTGCATACAGCAAGGCATGCCAGAAGGAGGATGGAGTAAATGCTGAGTGTTACAGCACCATATTCATCAAAGATGGAAGGAGGGTAGGAAGGAGGGAGGGAGGGAGGGAAGAATAATATATTATAGTTCATTTAGGCAATGGAATGCTATATAGTAAAGAAATGGAAGGAACTAAAGCAAAGAAAATCAATCTGTGTAAATCTCAATATAACAATTTTGTACAAAAAGAAAATTATAAAATAATGCAGAGTTCAATTATGGTAAAAAAAAAAAAACAACACTGCAAAACAATATTGTATATTTTTAAAACAAACACAAATAGGTAGTAACATTTTAAAAGCACACAACACAATGCTGGTATTTCCCTTTGGGCAGGGAGGAATGTAGGGAATGAGATCGAGGAGGGTTCCACAGGGTGTCTTGTTTGATACCTAACAGACCAACCCCACACTGAGTGGCTTTAGAGCCAAAGCTATGCATTTGCTTTGGATTCTATGGGTCAGCAGTTGTGAGGGGCTCTGTTGGGATGGCTCTTCTCTGCTCCATGTGATGTCAGCTTTGCTCACTCATCTGTCTTTGGTCAGTTGGTTCGCCAGCTGGGATATCTGGTCCCTGTGGTCCTCGTTAACAGATCTGGGCTCTCATCCTTGTGGGCTTGTTCATGATGCGGCAGAATTTCCAAGGGGTGACAGAGGTAGATGTGGGACTTCTCTCTATGGCAAAAGCCTAGGAGTCATATGTCACTTCCACCACATCCTATTGTCTAAACAATTCATGGGACCAGCCCAGAGTCAAGGATGAAGAAATAGGTTATTGATGGGAGGAGCTGCGAAGAATTTGCATCCACATTTAATATACCACATTGGAGTTTCCATTTGAGTATATAGATACGTTTGTTTATTACATTATTTTCTATACTTAGTTTTATGTTTGCAATATTTCACAATGCAGATAAAAGGAATGAATTTAAAATGGTCTCAATGGGTATATCCCCCTCTAGGCATCCTGTAGAGACCTTGCAATCAGAACTGTTCAGGTTCCTATCCTTTCAGAACCTGTTTGTCCAGGTGTCTTTTCAGTTCTGGAATGTAATCCATAGACTTCCAAAAATATACTTTATGGTCAAAATCAAAATGTATTTGGAGAAAAGATTTTTGTATAATAGTTCATGGCTGAGTGGGAGTTGGAGCTACTGACATGTGTGCTGTGGGCATCTGCTTTTTTGGCACTGATTTCCCCAAGGAGACTCTTGGGATTTAGACTAAACTAAGTATATAACTAAGAATTAGAAATATACAGATAGGTGAACTGGGATGGCCCTGGTAGGGGCTGTACAGAGGGGAGGGTGATGGGACCTCTTGATGAACAAGTACATAAGGGAAAGGAGTGGGCAGGTACAGCACTCCAGACTCAACAGCAGGGCCTAATTGTGAGATGAGCTCGTAGTTCCTGGCACAAGTGGCTGATCCCAGGCCAACCTGTGCATCAGGAAGAGAAGAGCACTTGAAAATTGATGTGTTTGGCAACTCCAAAAGTGATAGGAAAATAAGAGTGTTTTTCTTCTCTATTTGAATGAAACGTGATAAAATTCTGACTTCAAAGCATTTGATGCCCAGTATTTTAAGAGGAAAGGGGCAAATTTGCCTTAGAAATGAGACAGTGGCCCACAGCTTCTCTGTGAACATATGTGCCTGAGCTAGAGTCCAGACTCAGGGGCTGACCAGCTAGCTGGCCTATTTACACACACACACACACACACACACACACACACACACACACACACACTTGGGGTTCCAAGAAATATTTTTAGAAGGAGGATTTTTCAAAAAGCATCTTCTACTAGTCAAAGAGATGGGGGCTTGGCTCTATCAAGATTGGGGTTTTACTTGTAATAGGTCTTAAGAGATACTGACTCTCAATGGCTTTAGACGATGCATTTGTATTTTCTCAGCGTTAATGCAACTAACATTTCGAATCTTTAATTACAAGAAGTTTATGGCATCAATACAGAACTCATTTCCGATTCTAAAGCCTCAGGACACTGAGAACATGTGCAGAATATGCTTTCTCTAAATACTGCATTGAGTTAGACGATTCCAGAGAACAAACCTCCCTCTCCCAGTGTTGGTATTTGTAGGCTGTTTCTTTTTCTTTTCTTTTTTTTTTAAATATATTTTATTTATTTTACACAGAGAGATATTGAGAGGGACAGAGAGTTAGAAACATCGATGAGAGAGAATCATCAATCAGCTGCCTCTTGCACACCCCCCACTGGGGATGTGCCCGCAACCAAGGTACATGCCCTTGACCGGAATCGAACCCGGGACCTTTCAGTCTGCAGGCCGACGCTCTATCCACTGAGCCAAACTGGTCCTGGCTAGGCTGTTTCTTTTAAACAGTCCGATGATTATGAAGACAACAGTGATGACCACCGGCTGCTTCAGGGGATCTGGCCCCCTTTCCTCTTCATTATTGTCTATCCATCGTGAATCCCCAGTTCCTCTGTTTTTTGGTTAGCTTTGGGTTAAGGTTCTCTAGAGAGACAGAACCGAAAGGATGTGTATGTATACATATAAAGTTGCTTATTATAAGGCATTGCTCACATGATTATGGAGGTTGAGAAGGCCCAAGATCAGCATTTGGCAGGTTGGAGACCCAGGAGAGCTGCTGTTGGTTAAGCTCCAATCCTAGATGAAGGTTTGAGAAACAGGAAGCCAATGACATAGCTCCATCCAGAAACCACAGGCTCGAGACCCAAGATGAGCCAATATTTCAATTCAAGTTCAAAACACTGGAAAAGCTGATGTCCCGGCTCAAGGCAGTCAGACAGGAGTTCCTCTTACTCACAGGAGGGTCAGCCTTTTGTGTTGTTCAGGTCTTATACTGAATGAACCCACATTAGGAGGGTAAAGTGCTTTCCTCAGTCCCCCGATTCCAACATTAATCCCATCCAAAAACAACCACACAGACACATACAGACTATTGTTTGACTAAATATCTGGGCACTCTGGATCCTAGTCAAGCTGATATAAAATTAACCACCAGAGCTTTACAATTCACAAATGTACAATTCAATGGGTTTTAACGAATTTATAAAGTAGTATCACCACCAACACAATCATGATATGGAAAGTTTTCATCATCCCAAGATGTTTCCCTGTGCCTTTTGAGATCAATTGCCTGCCCTCACCTCCTGGCCCCTGGTAACCACTGATCTGCTTTCTGTCATCATGGCTTTGCCTTTTCTAGAATTTCATCTAATTGGAATTATACAGGATGTAGTCTTTTGTGTCTGCCCTTTTCACTTAGCATAATGCTTTCAAGATTCATCCATATTATTGAGCATCTATTATAAGTAGTCCATTCTGTTTATTGCTGACTAATATTTCATTGCATGGATGTACCACATTTGTTTATCCCTTTCTCACTGGAAAACATTTGCGTTGTTTCTAGTTGTAAGCAATTATGATTCGAGCTGATGTAAACATTTGTGCATAGGTTTTTGAAATGACCTAAGTTATTATTTTTTTAAAGTAGGCACCCAGGAGTGGGATTCCTGGGTTATAAGGAATATATGTTTAAGTTTGTAAGAAACTGTCAGACTGTTTTTCAGCATGGCAGTGTCATGTCACATTCCCACCTGCAATGATGGTCCTAATTCCTAATATTTGTAACAAATAACATTTCAGGACAATCATGGAAGGATGCACACAGAGGAGCAGAGGGGGAGAAATGCAACAGAATGTGGCTGCTCTAGAAACAAGCTAAGCTACTTTCACTTGGAGACCTTCAGAGTTCAGATATTCGAGGCAACAGTGAGAAAGAAAAGAAGGGGCAGTTGTCACTTAAAAATGTAGTGAACATTTGCTAAAACAAAATAAATCACCGGTTGTGAAAATGGCCTGTGGCAGAGAGAGTTGGAAGAAAAATAAACAAGCTTTATTCAGTGCATAAGCCAATGGTTAGGAAAGACAGGCTTGATAACTAAAGATAGGAAAAAAAGCATCCAACAGAGGACATTCTTCCTCTTATGGTTTCTATTACACTAAATAACTAAGTTCTTGTTATTTAGGAGTGATTTGTGTTCTTAATATTAACTACCTATTAATATGCATATTAGATGTGCATCTATATGTAGATATATTCCATAGTACAGTGTTTCTTAAGCCTTATATGCACAGGAATCAGCTGGGGATCTTTGCACAGGTTCTCATTCAGCGGGACCGGGCAAGGCCTGAGCTTCTGCATTTCTAGTAAGGTTCTATGTAGATGAGCATACTATTGCTGGGATGCAGACTTCAGTCTCGTTGCTGCGAACACAGACTCTGGAGCCAGACTGCACAGGTTCCAGGTCTACCTCTGTCATTTCTAGCTGTGTAACCAGGGCATGTTTCTTAACCTCTCTGCCTCACAGGGGTGCTGTGAGGATTGCATGAGCTGCTGTATGTCAAGCACTTAGACCAGTGCCAGGCATAGCGAAGGTGCTGTATCATATTTCTCTAGTGTTCAGTAGATTCCAATGGCTGAGGCAGTGGTGTATCTAACAGCTTTAAGCCACACTGAGTTCTGCGCAGTGCTTTAGTTCCTCCTGGGTCCTGTGCCATCCTTCTGGCAGCCATGAGTTCTGTTAGTGGTGCTCATTGAGGGAGATGGCCTCAGAAAAGGAAAACCCACTAAGAGAATTTCAAAGAGAGACAGAGAAAGATTGACCAGTCAGTGTGCTTCACCTGGTGGAAATGTCACCAGGTTAATTCCCATGGGTGACTGGGCCCCCCATACAATAGCTATTCCTACATGAAGGGGTGGTGCTTAGATCGTGCATTTGAAAGGATTTCCAGCCTAACCTGAGGGCCCATGTGATCACTAAGAGGGCTGCACCAGTGTGCCCTTCTCTGCAGCAGACTAGGCAGTCTCTTGGCCAAACCAGCCAATGAGTAGATTTGCTACTGTTTGCATTCTGTCCCTTTCATCTGCCTCCAGCCCCCTGTAGACATCCTAATTGGTCCTCTGGATCCAGCCCTCTGGCCCGTCAGCTCAGCTCTGTGTTCATGGCTCACTTTCATCTCCCTGCTTGCTTGGCATATTGCTCTATTCTCAGTTTCCTGATGTTAAAACGCAGCTCATAGAGCTTGGATGATCATACCATTTCTGCCTCGCTGTTAGTAACTGTACTAGAAAAACAGCTGTTAATCTCAATTAGGTTTTGATTGCTAATTAGCAGCTACCTGTCAGGATCAAGCAGCCCTCTTCCTGGTCTCTTCAGCTATTTCTCATGCAACTGGTGCACTTGGTTTCCAGGAGAACTATTTAGCTAGAAGCCTCCTTAACCCAAACTGCTGCTTTTCTGCGGCTTTCATAACATCTCTCCAGTAAGTTTTGATGTGCCCCATCCACATTCCTGCTCCCTGGTTTTCTTAATCTCATTGTCCAGCCAGTTTCCAATGAAAGCCACTCTGTCTCTTGCTGATGTGTCTTGGAAGGGAAGTTAGGTGAATCATAAGTCCATTAAATGAACTCAGGTTAAAAACCCATGCTTTAAGATTCCATCTTTAGACTTCTGCTTTCCAGTTCCATATAAGAAGCTTGGAAGTTGCACTTCCATCCTAATGAGAAGTAAAAAGTTGAACAAACTAAAAAGTCAACAACTGGGAGATTTCATTCAAAAACTCTTTGTATCGTGTTTTTGGGCACAGGGGACCAGAGAGGAGACAGACAATGTATGCTTCATTTTTTGTTATGATTTTACTTTTCTTTGTGATTCCTCTTCACTAATTTATGCTTAAAGCAGACTTCTCATTCTGTTTACCTCTAGCTTTTAATAGGTTAAAGATCATCCATTGCAAATTATTTTCAAGTGTTAATTTAACTTAGTTTTTTCCAAAGAGTTAACCATTTATCCCAGCACCATTTATTCAACAATAATTATTTTTCTCACTCATTTGTGATGTCACCTTTAATCGACACTAAGTTTGAATACATCCTGGGGTCAATTTATGGTCTATCACATCTATTACATTGATCTGTCTGCCAATTCTTTTGCCAGTAGCATACTGCTTTAATTATTGAAGAAGTGTTATCTGGTAGGGCAAGTTCACTTTCATTAGTCTTTCCTATCAATGTGTTCTTGGCTATTTTTTGCCATTTACCTTTAAAATTACCTTGTCATACTCCAGTCTTCCCATCTATCTTAGATTTTTAAGGAGGATTTCATAAATCTATTATTTTGTGAAAGATTGGCATCCCTTTTGTGATGCAAAGACATTATATCAATCAATCTATTCAAGACTTCTTTTATACATCTCCAACTTTTGTAGTGTTCTACAAATAGGTCACATACTTTCCCAGGTATTTTACCTTTTTTGTTGAAATTATTTTTTATTGCAGTTTCTTATTCCCATTTTGAGAGAGATTTAGGGGAGGAGTAGAAAAAATATTTTCAAAAAGGCCCTTTTTTTGTAATAAGAGAATTTGATATGAATTGGGAGTTCTGGCTCATGAAACGGGATGTTTATTTTGGATTTCAATATATTTGAATTAATGGCAGTGCTTGGTGATTCTTGACTTAATAATAACATGCTTGTTTTGTGCTGAATTTTTACAATAAAACAAAAATAATGGTAGAAATTTAATAATAACAGAAATGCAATTTATAGTTAAGTTGCCCTTCAGTAGCCAGGGACAATGGAGTGCATCAATAATACAATTAAGCAGATACCTTCTTCCATTTTATACAAGGCCAGTTTGCTCAATACCTGAGTTATACTAGAATATGGCGGCCTCCTAACAATATTTTTTAATTTAGTTGATATTCCCAAATGATCTTTCCAATTTTGTATGATGTTTTGCATATTGCCTTTAGTTCACAAAACAGAATGTATTCTGCAGGTAATAAAATCTAATTCTAGTACTAAAATTCAGCTAGGCATGCTCCAAAGATATGCTAACATGAAAATGCTGCTTCATAATACTGGAGGATATATAAAACTTAAAGAAAACATTATCTTAGAACAAAAGCTTACTTAAAAAGTTAAACAACCATAAATACAAAAAAAAAAAAAAAAAAGGAAGGAAGAAAATTCCAAAGCTTAAAGTATTCATCAAAACTGAAGTATTCTATTAGATGTAAAACACCACTAATAATGACCATGATTTCATGTACTTCAAAGAAAGAAAACGATTCTACCAGATAACTACTGTGCCATAGATTGTAAGACTCATTCCACTTTTAGAGATTTTGAAACTGGAAAGGGAGGCTTCGAATGAGATCTTTAGAATCAAATGATACATGTTAAAATGCTTTGTACTGTAATTAACAGAAACATGATTCAGAAATATGTTGGCTCACATTACTAAGAGATGTGAGGAAGCGGCAGCATCAGGAAGGGGCTGATCCAGAAGTTCAATATTGTTACTAAAGACAAAATATCCTGTCACAGGATCAACTTCATTCTCCGAGGCTGACTCCTCTTATGATAAAACACAGATCCTAGCAGCAATTGAGAATTGTGTTCACATTGAATCAAAGGTAGAGGACTAGCTCTAAAAAATTAAAGAGAAATTTTCCAGATGTCCCTGTTCAACTTCTCAACAGCCCATCTCCAAATGGAGTCACTTATCTTTCCCTGAACAAACCACTCTCTTCACCGTATTGTCCAATATGGTGATAACTCTCTATTATGGTCACCTACAGAAGCAAATGAACCTCACCCAAAATTTGGTTTGGTTATTGAGACTGATGATGTGATGCACACAACAGAAGGGTATGAAAGGTTCTTAACTTATATTATTGAGTCTCTGGGGAGAGAGGGCAGGCTTCTCAAGCAGCTTCGGAATGGCTCAAGAGAGCAGGGAAAGGTGGCTGGCCTGGTTTTTATTGTAGTCTGGGGCAGGACCAGGAGCAGAGTGTCTGGGTGCAGGCAGAGGATTGTGTGATTTAAATCTCCCATTGGTGCCAAAGGAGGGAGACGCAGGCTTTCTTATCAGCTTGCATGGAGGTGGGGCACAAGGGGGAGAGAGAGAGAGGTGAAACCCAAAAACTATCAGTAGTCAAACATCAAAAACTGAAGTGAGATTCCTTATTAAATTTGCCAACGGTAATTGTTTACATTAAAAGTAATTAAAATGAAATGGAATTAAAAATTTAGTTTCTTAGTCACACTGAACACATTTCAAGTACTCAACAATCACATGTGGCCAATTTAGAGGATATTTCCACCATCCCAGAAAATGCTGTGGGACATTGCTGGTCCCTAGGGCACATGTCAGCAGACGACAGAACCTCAGGCCACATTTGACCTAGTGTCTATTTTTGGGTAGCCTGGAAGCTAAAAATGGTTTTTACATTTTTAAATGGTTGGGAGGAAATCAAAAGGAGAATTATATTTCATGCTGTGAAAATTATATGAAATTAAAATTTTAGTGTCCACAAATAAAGTTTTGGTTTGTTTGTTGTTGTTTTTTTTTTTTTTTTTTTTTTTGGAACTCAGCCACACTCATTCCTTTTATGGGTTGCCTTTGCTGCTTTCACACTACAGTTGCACGAGTAGTTGCAACAGAGACTGTATGACCGCAAAGCCTAAGGTACTTATCATCTGGCCCTTTCCAGGAAAGTTTTGCTGATCTCTGGTTGCAGGAACAGGATGACCCTTCCCTGGTCAGGCCCATTCCTAAGAGCTGCAGTGGGGTCAGGTTCCCTGAGTGTCCTTAGTGTGTGAAGGCCGGGGGATCCCTAAGCAGATTCAGATTTCTGTTGGGAAGAGGAAAGCAGAGTTGGATGCTGAATAGGCCCCCACTAGTGCTCACTACATGTAATAGGAAACTCAGGACTAGCATTTGACTTCTGTATGGAACCCAGCTGATGGTCTCCAAGTTCATTGCTCTACTCACTAAGCAAATGACAGTTCTTGCTCTGGCACTGCAATCTCTCTACACAAAGACACAACACTTAGATTCTACTTTATGTTTATGATGTCCCTCAAGATCCACGCTTTCTGGTTCCTGGCATAACATTTTATAGTCATCCATCTTATTTCACTGTTATTTGTGGTATGCATATTTTTGTGGTTACAAAAATTTCCAACCAATTCTTTGTCACAGTTCTCACCCTCCATTTCTCTCCCCACCTCCTAAACCCTCTTCCATCTAGTATTTATGTTAATCGCTTAAATTTCTTGGTTTAAAAGACCCCTGCCTAATTAACTATTGGTCAGACTATTTTAAAAAATAATACCCAAGTAAAGAAGAAATGTTGACATTAGAAATTATTGATCTTTTTGTTTATAGAACAGGACATACATTCTAGATCTAGAATATGCACTAAAGCAGACTTAGTTGGTGTGGCAGGAATGAAGTATTAAAACATCATTTCGCCTGTGTAGGATGTGATGGTTGTAACACATAGGAAATAATATAAGTGAATAAGAATTGGAGACATTCTTTTCAAAAGGACTCTCTCATCTACAGAATTTGATGTACGTTTGGCTCTAACATGTCTTAGCTTTTCTTTTTTTCTTTTTAAATTTGCTTCCAGTGAGTTTATCAGAGTGGAATTTCCCTGCAACTCAAATGGATGAGTGTTTTTGTGAATGGTCAACGAGCATTAAATGAGAAACCTTGGCCCTGACTTTGTAAATGTTACAATGTCACCCTGTCCCATTGCTTGCTGATGAATCAAGTTTGTGAATTGTAAGGAAAGTGAACCGAGAAGAGGAGGGGCTGAGCTAACTAGAATCAGAAGAGGGATGTCAGGTGAGAATATTCCACCCCCACTGCTTTCGGAAGAGCTGTTGACACTGATGCTGTGAAAGCATAGAAAGGGCCCATTGTCACTCTGGCTGCTAATAGGTTTTGAATGGAGCAAATTGTGTATTTAAACATTTGTGTCTGGCTCAGCCCGCCCCTTCCCCCCACCAAAGCTGTTCTCTTCTGAAAAACAAAAGAGAAACAAGTGTCTTTATTGAAAGCATTTACAGCTTTTTGGCAGAGATGGAGTCTTTTTTAAAAGCACGGGGCCCAATTGAAATAGCTCAGCACCTTCCCCTCTGCGAACAAGGGTGAGAGGATCAGCAGGTGCTTCCATCAGAAATGCCACATGCATCGCTGAAGGGAGAGAGTGGCTGAGTCCCTACGGGATGGGCAGTAGGAACCAGCTGGGGCTGAATTTCAGGAGAAAGAGAAAATGGAGAGGAAAAGCAGGAACATGTTTACGTCTGTTCAACTTTCCCTCCTGCTTCTCAGGGTGTATAAAGGTTCATCTTCAGGAGGGTAATATGACAAAGAAGTTGTTTGCACAGTGCATTCTAGTCATGTAGAGAACACATGGTCACATCTGTCTATTAGGAATGCCCTCTGAGGCCAGACTGTCCCTATCAGCTGCACCCACTCCAAGGCCCACCTTTCCATCCTCTGTCACCAGCCATGGCCACCCAATTATTCCAAAGTCTTCAGTCTGCCTGGAAGAATAGCAGTGAAAGGGGTCAAGGGGGCCTTTCTTTTGCCCTTTTCTACCTAAATAGACGTTGTTTGGAGGAAGAAGCCAAGGACTAGGGCTTGAATGCTAGGTATCCCCTGAGCATAAAATGTTAATACTTCCCTCACCTTACACATCTGCTGCTCCAGCTTATGTGCTTTTCACTGCAAATCTTTTGAAGCTCTTTGAAGACAAAAAAGCCCTCTATCCTTTGCCCAGCAAAGTTCCACATGCAAAGTGGTCCTTTCAAGTGAGCTTTTAATTGCACCCAAAACAAGCTTGCCAGCATGTGGCTGGCATTCTGCAGGCTGTGTTGTTCTCAGACTGGACATGTTATAGCCAACCCCTGAAATTATGTGTCTAGGCGTCTTAGAATAGAAGGGATGTGTGGATAACCACATTAAAATCATAAAAATACCATTATGTTTTCCAAGGTAGAGTCAGGTTTAGTTAATCTGAGTTGCCTTGCAAAATTCCATTTGTTTCTATGTTTAAAATAATGTCAGGTTGACAAGTCTTTTGTTCCCACACTGGCCTCCACACATTACAGATAAGCCAAATGTGGTTTAATCATTGCTGACTCTTCTGATCTGACTGATATTTCTGCCTGGATTTTGATTAATCAAAAATGTGTACAATATTCATGCCTCATCCCGTAGTTATGACAGGTGCATACTTTTGTTTCATGTGTTCAGAATGATACCACAATTCAAAGTGTCCCTTTCATCTGACATACTACTAATTGAATGAATGCTTTTCTTTTTGAAATAACAGAATAGCCTGTTGGCTTTCTACTTTTGAAATGGGAAATGTGGTTTAGAAAAGCTTTTGAGAAGTGTTCTGCAATGATGTAATTCACATATCCTCAACACAAGAGAATTTCTGAAGGTTTTATCGACAATAAGGAGAAAAATATGCAACATGAAATCTATAGCAAATGTCAAAAAATTCAAATCAAAATAGGAGGTGGATATTATTTTACCTTCAAGAGGAGCATATTTTTCTGTTCTTCATCAGTACTTCTAACTCCAAATTCTTAAAAATACTACAAAAGCAAAAGGCAGAGGCATGGATAGACAAAATGGGTCCTAGTCTCAAATACAGGACAGATTTTTGGGTTGTCTCATAAAAAACAAACAGATACTTCTTGTTTCATCTAGGGATGCAAAAAGCTGGAAAGAACATCATGTTCATCTTTACAATCACAACAACAGCAGCAGCAACAGCAACACACACACACAAGGTGAAACAAGAAATTCAAAACCTTTATTTGCCCTATCAGAGATATTAAGAATGACAAGTGCCTACACAGAGAGAGAGGAGGTGAATACAATGTTGGAACTTTCAAATAATTTAAAGCAACAATAATTAATATGTTAAAAAGTCCAATAGTACAGGAAGACAGCTGTAAGATAAGATGGGTAGTTCAGCAAAAAATGGAAACTATAAGTAAAAGTTGCATAGAAATGGTTAAAATGAAGAAAGAAAACCAGCAATAGAGCTGAAGAGTGCCTTCAAGAAGCTCATCAGTAGACTCACCACAGTTACAGCTGAGGGAAGAATCAGCAAACTTGAAAATATCTCAACGTAAATTACAAAAATGTAAATACAAAGAGTAAAACTAATACACAAATAGAAGAGAGCATCTAAGAGCTGTGGGAAATAAATGGTTTAGCTGCTCATTAGTCAACAGAGCCAAATATCAACAGTACAACGATTGAAATTTCTTTTGAGGGCCAAATTTTTTAACTTAAACTTCTTCTAATGCCATTTCTTCAAAACAGACTCTCCCAGGCCATGGTATTTTGTGGAAGAGCCACATTCAAGGGGCCTAAGAGCTGCATGTGGTTGGAGCCGCAGCTTGCTGACCACGGATCTAGCATATGTGTACTTATGATCCCAGGAAAAACAAGTGAGGAGTAATAATGGCTGAAACTTTTCTCCTAGGACTGGGAAGAGGCACAAATTTCTTCTCTTATTTTTTGTATTCAACATTGTACTAGAAGTCCTAGTCAGGGCAAAAAAAGCAATAAAGAAAAAGAAAAGGTTTACAGAATGGAAAAGAAGAGATAAAATTCTCTTATAGCAGGTGATTTAATAACCTATTATAAACTCCAATGAATCTACAAAAGAGTTCCTAGAATTAATAACTCAGTTCAGCAAGACCATGAGATACATGGTCAATATGCCAAAATTAATTGCATTTTTATGTAAGTAATGAAAAATTAGAATTTGAAGTTAAAAACAGTATCATTTACAACAGCACTAAGTGCAGGATATACGGGGTGGGGCAAAATTAGTTTACAGTTGTGAATATATGAAAGTTTATTCTTGTATTTTATATATATATATATATGTATATATATATATATATATATATATACATATATATATATAAATACTGGGGATGTGCCCGCAACCAAGGTACATGCCCTTGACCGGAATCTAACTTGGGACCCTTGAGTCTGCAGTCCGATACTCTATCCACTGAGCCAAACCAGTTTTGGCTATTCTTGTATTATTTTTAATTAATTATTGGAATATTTTCCATAGGAACAATTGTAAGCCTACTTTTACCCAACCCTGTATATCTTGAAAACTACAAAACATTGGTGAAAGAAAGGAAAGGAGATCTAAAGAGGAATGGAAATATGTACCGTGTTCATGGACTGACTCAATATTGTTAATATATCAACTCTCCCCAAATTAATCTAGAGATTCAAAGAAACCTCAGTGAAAATCCCAGGAGGATGTCCTATTAATATTAAGCAGTTGTTTATAATATTTATATGAAAGAGTGAACTAAAATAGCTAGGACCATTTTGAAAAAAAATAGAACCAAGTTGCAGCACTCACACTAGCAGAGTTCAAGGCTTACTATAAAGTTTTAGTAACCCAGTGAGTTATGGGCAAAAGCACAGACTCGAAGGTCAATGGTCTAGAATAGGGGTGTCGAACTCAATCAGAGAAGGGGCCAAAATCTAAAATCCAGCCTAAATTGCGGGCCGAATGGTTTACTGAACAGTCATAAACTGTCATTGTGATGGAAACGCAGCGGAGTGCAGTGATGACAGCGCGGTTCGGGCCACATTGCAAGGCCTGGCGGGACGGATTTGGCCCGCGGGCCTTGTGTTTGACACATGTGGTCTAGAATAAAGATTCCTGAAGCAGACTCACACATATGTGACAACTGTTTTTTGATGAAGGTGCAAAGACAATTCAGAAGGAAAGAATAGACTTTTCAATAAATGCCGCTGAATATCTCTGTGGGGAAGAGAGAGAGAGAAAATAAAAAGAGAAATTACCTTGACACATACCAGTACCTCACACCTTTTACACAGTGTAACTCAAAGTGGATCATAGACCTAGAAATCAAGGGAGTGAAGTCTAGGTCAAATTATACTTATTGAGCAATGATTAGATTATGCACAATTTTAAGTTCCTCTCCCATTCTGGGATTCTTAACATCTCTGAGCCTCATCTGAGCACTGGCTCACAGAGTGTGGAGTCCAAAAGCAGAACCTAGCACACAGGAGGCCCCTAGCAAATGCCAATTCCCACAAGTGTGTGTCTAACGGATCCCTTTCTATTCTCCATCTTCTCCACCAACTCTGCAGCCCTACTTTGCTAGCATATTCTCATTCTACTCACTGTATGAAAAGGTAAATAAAAATAGATCTAAAAACATTACTTTTCTCCGTTGGCTCTTGCTTCAGTCCAATTTTCCCCTTTCTTTTGGGACCCCTTTGTGTCAGTATCTGGCTGATCAGTGTTCACACCACGTGCTGATGTAGTATAACCTGCAATTTTCATGAACACGAAGAAAGCCTCACTCCCCCTTCCAAATTAACGATGAAGGCATTAAATAAGACCATCCCTGACAGCCATCGCTGAGCCTTCCTACAACTAGATACTTTGCAATTTATTAATAAGCTTTCTTTGTGATCTCATAGCTAATTTTGCAAATAAAATTTCCTGAGACATATCAAATCTTTACCAACAGAAGATATATTACATCTCTTGCATTTCCCCTCATCTATTCATAACTCTGTCAAAAAAGCCATTGTGCTGGCATGATTTGTTTCTTTGAAGCCTAAGCCACTTATTGTTCCTGATATCATCACTCTCCTGCTACAAAAATATATGTGCTACATATGTATACATATATACATAATTATGATGTCTGGAAGTGATGTTTACAAAGCAGTAATTGCCAGTATCTTTTTTCCCCCCTCTCCTTTCTCACTTTGAAGATTAGGATATGTTTCATAGTCACATCCATCCATTCATCTGGTAATTTTCCTGATTCAACACCAAGGATTCAGCTTGAATTTCTATGATTACTATTCAAATTTTATCAGGAGGACCATCCTCTGGATCTTGAGCTACATCCTGAACAATATAGACCAATGTCAGGGAGGCCCCTGCCCCCTCACAATGTCTGGGAAAGCACTTTCCGGGCTTCTAAAGGAATTCTAGATTCTGCCATTGGTGGACATCTTTTTTTGTTTTTTTGTTTTTTTTCCTTCGAGGA
This sequence comes from Pipistrellus kuhlii, assembly GCF_014108245.1. Taxonomy (NCBI): domain Eukaryota; kingdom Metazoa; phylum Chordata; class Mammalia; order Chiroptera; family Vespertilionidae; genus Pipistrellus; species Pipistrellus kuhlii. The sequence continues at coordinate 28,432,964 of NW_023425540.1, read as the reverse complement.
TATCCTATGGATATACAGGAACATTTTAGAAAATGTTAAGAATTAGAGAAATTGATTAAGAATAGAAGTTCTGCCTCATTTACATATGGTCTAAAAGAGAAATTGGCCATTTAATTGCCTAGATATTTACCGGTTTTGGTATCTTTTGAAGAAGGAAATTAATATTTATTGAAAGTCTATCCTAGACCACACATTCTTTTAACTCTCATTCAGTCCACACAACAATGCATAATACGTAAATATATTTTATTACCGTATATACATTGTATAGATGGCATTGTAGAGACTATAGTCATGTGGTTATGCTTTGAGGCCACAGGGCAAGGGATAGATCTGGGGCTCCTATGTACATTGTGTAACTTCAGAGACCTGTTTTACAATCCATTCTGTTCTTTATTTTGCAATAAATCATTCTGCAACCGTAGAGTAGTCTCCTAACTACTCTGACATCAGCAGCTCCACTTGTGAAATAGAGAGGTTAGAATAGCTCATCCTTAGTTGCCTACCTGTCCTAACACTCCGATTGCCTTGAAGAATTTGACTTTGGGTCAAGAAAAGACATGGTTGTATTTCTTAAAGGGAAATATTAATTAAAAAATAGAAAGAGAGAGAGAGAGCAATAAAAGGAGGGAGGTACTAGTGGAAATAAATGGGTGAGGTTCACACAGATTCTGAAAGCTCAGCAAGAAGAGGCAATTTAAGCCGAAACCTGTTTGGCTCAGTGGATAGAGAGTTGGCCTGCGGACTGAAAAGTCCCTGGTTTGATTCCAATCAAGGGCATGTACCTTGGTTGTAGGCACATCCCCAGGCGGGGGTGTGCAAGAGGCAGCTGATCGATGATTCTCTCTCATCGATGTTTCTAACTCTCTATCCCTCTCTCTTCCTCTCTGTAAAAAAAAAAATCAATAAAATATATTTTTTTAAAAAGAAGAGCCAATTTTACAAATAGTTTTAGAATGCATGAGGAACTGAAGCTCCTGTGAAAGTTGCCTTAGACATCCTTAACAACAACAAAAAAAAGTAAGAAAGAAAGGAAAGAAAAGTCTAGATTTAACAGTGCATGGTTTCTAAATTGCTGACTTCCAAGTCTTGAGTTGCAGAGCTTTAACCAGGTAATCCAGAGGCTTCCAAGGAGAGTGCTGGTGCTGAGGCCTAACCTTCTGAAGAGCATGATTCTGTTTACTGAGATTTCCAGAGATCTCTCTTCTGCTTTCCCTTCATCCTTCATACATAGTAGGCAGGATGCCTCTTCACATAACTTTGTACTATTGATAGAGAGAAACGTGATCTAAAGTTGTGAGAGGTACCGTTACTTATACAGTTGATTATATTCGCAATATTCTCCATTTTTTTTCCTCCCTCCCTTCCTATTTTTTTTTAAAGCAGGAGTTAGTGTATTCTAATTTATAGTTTTTACAAACAACATCATATTTTAAAGTAGTCAGTGGGTACAACTTGACTTAAAAGTTTTCTGTATTTCCATGAAGTGAAGTCTTAGCTCTTTTGAAAACCTCTGATAAAAAGAAAAAGTACTCTAAGCAAGTGTTCCTTTGTTGGTAGCTTGAATACAATTAAATCTTGTAGACTAGATCCCTGTGCACTTTTGGATGCTAGGTGAGGAGTGGAGAAATGTGAGTTAGCTGGTAAAAACTCAAGTTCGAAGTACTCCTTCAGTCATATTGTAAAAATACATCTATTTAAAAAAATTGAGACTCAAGTAATTTTCTGACTTGATTGAACCAGAAACTCTCAGCAAGAGCTTGATTTCCAGCCCGTTATCCAGACCAAGAGGTTTGGATGAGCTTCTGTTAAGTATGCAGTTCGTAAGCTCTCTGAATTCGGCTCATCGACAGGAAGGGCATATTGCAGACCCAAGTGGAGGAGCTTTCGTGTCCACTAATTTCCACTTCTGGACCATCGGGGTGCTGTGTGCCGCATTCTGATGCACAGTACCAGCACAATCCCCTTCCCAGGATGTGACTTTGCTTCTTCCCTTTAGTTACTTCCCTGGGCTGAGAACATAGGAGCATAGTAAGTGTAGGGTAAGAAATGCCACGGCATTATATTATCAGGGATGCAGAGTCATGGTAAAGGTTTTAAAGCACTTGGAGCCTCAGTTTTCCTATTTTTGAAGTGGGGGTAATACTACTCAAGTGTAGTAAAAAACACAAACAAAGGTGATATCTCTCACACACACACACACATATATAATCACACAAAATGCTTAACTAGAGGGCACAGTGAAGTGCTGAGGCTGTTGGCATTATAATGAATGTAACAAACATTCATTGGGCGTCAGAGGGCTCATGTCCGGGCAGAGACTGCAGACACACACACACACACACACACACACACACACACCCCGCCCCACCAGCCATGCTCTGCTCAGGGGAAGGTGCTGTAGTCCCGCCCCCTGCCCACTGACACCCAGTCTTGTCAGGCCCCCCTTGCGTGCCATGTGGAAGAGAGCTGCCTCAGCTCTTTCAGCTCAGCAGGCCTGTTCGCATGCAGGTCCAGGCAAGGAGGAAACCTTCGCCGACGGAATGAAGGAGGAGTTCTAACTTCTTCTCCCCCAGTTTCTGAACCTAGATGGTCACGAGAGCTCAGGTATACGTTTTCCCCCAGCATTTCAAAATGCTTATACTTCTCAGTTCAAGGCCTAAGGATGATTTGTTCTTTATGAATATAATATTCAAGGTGTTAGTGCTCACTCTGAACACATCTTTAAATTGTAGATATGGTGCCTTTTTTATAAAAATGTTTTGGGAAGCTGCAACTGTCTGATATGTGTAGGTAGTTAAAATAAGTGTGTGTGTGTGTGTGTGCGTGTGTGTGTGTGTGTGTAGCATTTTATGTGTGCTCTTTTAGGAAAGTTATAAGATTGAAATATATCAATAGAAATCAAAATGTAAGTGACCCAAAATGCCACTATTCAGAGTCTGTTTAATTATTAATCTTTTACTCTTTCATTCATCTATATATGTGCATCTAAATTAAAAATACAGACAGCATGTAGTGAAATAGGCCTACATTTTACATACCGATATTATTCCACTCAATAATATTGTGACTCTCTTTGCGTGTCTATAATATATATATATTTACTCTCCATTCAAAATGACTGTAAATATAATAATTTATTTAATCAATCTTCTATTCTCAGATTGTTTTGGTTTTTTACTTATAAATGTGGCCTGAATATCTTAGGCTTTACTTGCTAGTGAGTACAAATATAATCTCAATAATATTAATTCCCCAGATATAATAACTCTAAGGTCTCAACTTCCATACTTTTCAAATCTCTTCCTCCTTACATATTGCCAAGAGTCCACAGGAGCGCTCACAGTGGCAGCGGGCCGTTCCTGGCTACAGCGTGCTTCTGTGGTCGGCCAGCTTTCGGCTGCATCTTTTGCTCCCGTTGTTGTATCAACTCATCACCAGGTTCTAAAAACCCGCTATTCCAAATACCATGGGTATGCACTTCCAAAGTTGGTCATCTTCCTTGCTATTGCCACCCCTGTGACATGGGAAGGAAGGGAATCTTTGCCCTGCTCAGCGAGGTCTCCACAGCGCAGCTGCTCAAAGTCCAGTGCGTCCAGTGTTGAGTCGAACATCCTGTCAGTCTTACACAGTTTCTTTGTCTTTCTGTTATCAGCTAGAAGGTTGCATAAGCAAATGATGAGCTCATGATTGCACACTCCTAGTGGGCAAGTAATTCAACTTCCCTCAGCCTCAGATTTCTCACCTACAAAATGGGAACAATAGTGCTTGTCTCCTACACTTGTGAATATTTAATGCTGCTTGTGTATAAAACCAATGCTTGCACATAGTAAATCCTGAATAAATGGTAGTTATCTAGGAAATTGAAGACACTTTTTTCATGCTGGTTAGTGGCATAGCATGTGATCAGGAAATTTTCATTTTTATGTGTTTTTCAGGTTTCACATTTCATCTTTACACAGATGTAATTTTAGCAAAAGCAACAGAAGTAGTGTATAGACGGCCTTTTTTATGGCCTCTACCGGCCCTAGGTTTTAATAACATTAAGAGGGCTATTTAGACAGTTTAAGGCTACATATCTGCAGGTGGGACTGGAAGGGTGAAAGCCCATTTGTAATCCTAAGGTGTTTAAACAACGTTGAAGTTTGCACTAAATTCCCCTCACAGCATCTTAACTCCTCCAGGCTCCTGTCTGCCAATCCAAGCCCCACTTCCAGGACCACCTGTCCATTGCCGGAATGGCTTGGGTTTTGTGAGGCTCCCAGCTGTAACCTGACCCCCACAACTGTTCCAGGGATGCTGCAGCTGCTACAGAATGTCTAAGTTTTCGTGACGTGTGCTGGCTGGGGTTCCATGGGCACTTCTGAGAAGTGTCCATTCATTCCTTCATTTCTCATTCACCAAACATGTTGGGTGCTTACTTAGGGCCAGGCCCTGTGCTCACTATGCACTGGAAATTGAAAGGGATAAAGTAGGGCCTCAGTCTTCAGGGCTCACAGGTGAGCACAGACAGGCAAAGACATATTATAGCAGCATCAAGATTAGAAATGAACACATACCTGAGAGAAAATAGTTCACCATCCAAAAAGGGAGGAGATGGGAAAAGGGAGACCTCTCACAGGAGTGACATTTGAGTTGGCTATTAAACATTTCTCTTGGCCAACAGGGGAGGGCAGTTGGGAGGGACCAGGCCTGCAAGGGAGGGCAATTGGGGGCAATCAAGCCTGCAGGGGAGGGCAGTTAGGGGTGACCAGGTTTGCTATCCCTTGTCACTGTCCTAGTTCCCATGTCATTGCTACACAAGTTCCCAGTTTGGTACCTCATCCTGGTACCCACATCTCCCACCCCCAGCACAACCCAAAAGCTCTTAAAGTTCAACATTAAATCCTGCTGTTTCTTTCCCTGTCTGCCTTCTCCTTCCCACCACTTTGGTCCAAGGCATAACCGCGGCACACCTGGACTCCTGCCTCCCAATTAGCTACCCTTCCTCCAGCCTGTGTGGCTCCCCTCTCGCCCATTGGACACACATCATCAAGAATCATCTTCCTCCAGTGTCACTTAGATCACATCACTCTCCTCTTCGCATGCTCATAAAAACTCCCTGCTGCCTCCCAAATCATATTAAAACTCCTCAAGTACTGGGCTGCAAGGCGTGCTACCAATTAGCCTTGCTTTACCTAACTGCCGAGCGTTGCTGCCCAGCACAGGTCCACGCGCTTCACTCTCGCCAGGCACAGCTCTTCCATCTGCTTCTTTTCAACTGTCTTCCCTAAGCATGTGGCTGAGATCACTGTGGGTGCTCCTACTAGTGTGTGTGTGAGGGGAAGCGGGGGTTTCAGGAGAGGGAGGAAGAGAGAAAAGCCAGCTCTCCCTCGATATTCTATTAGAGGGGAAGGCTATAAAATGTGAGCACCAAGGGTAGAGATGAAAGGAAAGCCCAGGAGAGATGGGCATGGACATGAAAGGGCCTGTGAGCCCACACCAGTGCCTCTACTGTTGTGTTGCACGGCCCCCCTGTCTTCCTTCGGGGTCTCTGCCTTATCTTTCCTGGGCTGAGCTCTCAAGTCCCTTTGACCTGTAAATTGAATTAGGTCATTCCCGTCCTCTCAGCTTCTTCTCATGTGGAATACAGCTCTAACCTTTAACTCAGATGGCCGTGGTTTCACTCGGGCTCCTTCTCTAAAGTCATTTAATATCATTCTCCTCTTTGCTCACTATGCTCTAGGCACTGTGGTTGCTCTTCCAGTCTCAGGAATATTCAAGGTCTTCCCTTCACAGGGCCTTCGCACCTACTGTTCCCTCTGCCTGACATCTTCTTGATCACATCCCACACCTGAGTGACCCTTTTTATCACTCAGAATCTCAGCTTCCATATCGTCTTCCCTGACCACCTCCCCTGTAATTCTCTGTGACAATAATATTCTACACTGCGTGCAATGTACCAGTTACAGTGTGTAAATCTATATGGAATAGTTTGGTTTTTGTTGTTGTTGACTTGTCACCTCCACTAGTAGGTTGTAAGTGCCTTGAGACAGGAAACCATTGTCTTGTTCACTAATGCTCCTACAACATGCCTGGCATAGAGTAGAAGCTAAGTCCTTGCTTACCCAACATCCTCTGGATTTCTCCAAAGACGGGCATCCCGTGCTTGGCCCAATTTGGGGCCAAGAGGAAACACTCTGGTGCTCTAGGAGGCTTTCTTCTAAAATGCCTCACGACCTGCTCTCCCAGTCCACCGGGTCACTCTGTTTTGACTTTCAAAATCTGTTCAAGAATCTTCAACTTCTAAAATACTTTTCCAAATTAACCTTTCCTGAGTCTAGTCCAGAACTTGCAAATGGAAAGTCCAGGCAAATAATTGAGAGAGGCAGGCCAGGTGGTGGGTAACAGAGAGCACTGGAGACCATGGTTAACTTCAGAGCTATGTCCTCTATAAAGGGAGATGGTCCCTGCTCATCTCCAGTGGATGTTACTATGCAAGAGAAGCAGGCCACATGATATTAGAATTTCTTATTTTTCAAAAGAATTAAAAATATCTGAACTTCTTTGTGAGACATCTGGATTTTTAAAACATGGTAGAGGCGTATTTCTACAACCTCTATTGGCCTCATGGCCAACTTCTGCTCTATTGTTTCAAGGAAGTTGCTTGGCACTTACATTCTGAATCTTATGGTGTGTCCTAAGATTGCCAATGCCAGGCTGCTCCTGCGGGTAGAAATGATGCCTTCGTCTCCATTGCAATCCCTCAGAGCACCCTGTGAGCAGGGCACACTGCTCTCCCTGTCAGTGCTCCTGACTAACAAAGCATTTCTTACGAAGGCAGCAGCCAGCTTTGCTTTTTTTGTGAACGGAAGCCTTGCCTATTACACACAGAAGCTCAGCACTTCACACAAGGCTCATCTATTTCGTTCATTAGGACTTCCGTCCCTCAACCAGCTGGAGAGTTCCAGACTCTCTCCACCTCATCCATCCTCCTTCTGCCTTAAGGCCTGGTTGAAAGGTATCCCTGTCCTTTGTTCTAAATTCCAGTCTCTTTTGTGCTATGATGATAATGTTAACTTTGTAATTGTGCATAAGTCAGCAAACCAGAGTAATTCCTTATTCATCCAGCATCTGCGGGAAATGAGGTGTTCCACATAATTAAATTGTCCAGATAACTAGCACTAGCCAACATTTTAAAACATCAACATTCAAAAAAGAGTAAATGGAAACATTCCCAAATGTATTACATACCCTCTTGCCTACTTTGTTTTTAAACTATTTTATATCATTTTTCCCCAGAATATGAAAGAGTAGAGAGTGATAATTAAGTTTTCCTCCCACCCCAGTTCCCCAGACTCCCTCTTCCCCATGCCTAGCAGATGCCTCATTACTACCATTGCCAGGTTACAGGGAATCTCCTTCCTCAGGTAATCTATGCATACACAGGCACATTTTTTTAAATTAAAAAAAAAAGTGGCATGCTATGACACTGTACTGCACCTTTCTTTTTAAAAATAACTTCTTGGCCATCCCTCTTCATCAATACATAAAGAGCTGCCCCATTCTGTATAATGGCAGCAGCCTGTTCCATTCATTTAAGCAGTCCCCTACTGATAGGCATCTCCTTGTTTCCAATCTCTGGCTTTTATGAAAGATGCTGCAATTACAGTCTCTGCGTTTACTCCATTTTGCACAAGTTCGCGTATATCTGTAGCTCAAATTCCCAGATGGGAATCACTGAGAATAAGAAAAGACACACGCATTTGTGGTTTTGATAACTATTGTTACATTGCCCTTCACAGAATTTGCATCAATTTCCTTCCCTTGCCATCAGTGAATGAGTGGGCCTGTTTGCTAACACCTTCATTGGCACAATATGTAACCAGACTTTTATTGGAAGTTTTATCAACTAGTAAATAAAGAATATTAATTCAATTACTTTAAAAATATTGCATTGTGGATGTGGCTTTTATAAAACGTTCTTAGTCTCTTCTCATATGGTTCAGCTTGAATTTTACTTTGACATTAGGATTGAACACATGCATTCTTATTGTTTCTACTTTTCTTATAAATCTATGTCCATTCTTTAAAAAAAAACAAACAAAACAAACAAACAAAAAACTAAGAGACTTTTTTTAGATCAGTTTCAGTTTTATAGAAAGACTGAGCAAGAATAGAAGACCTATATATCCCCTTTCTATGCCCCTAATCTGTTGACCAGCACATACTTTCCTGTTATTAACATCCTATATTTGTGTGGTACATTTTTAAAAACTGATACGTTATTATTAAATTGTGTTTGTGGTGTGATAAGTACAGAATGCCATGAATGCACCATTACAGGTCATACAGAATAGTTTCACTGCCCCCAAATTCCTCCCGCTTTGCCTGCTCATCCCTGCCCGGACCCCAAGCCCTGGTAACCACTAATATCCTTACTATTTCCATAGTTTGCCTTTTTCTGAATGTCATTTGGTTTGAATCCAATGGTATCTAGCCTTTTCAGATTGCCTTCTTTCACGTAGCATTAAGTGTTTGGGATTCCTCCGTGTCTTTTCATGGCTTGCTAGCACATCTTTTAGCACAGAATAACATTCCATTGTCTGGATGTACCACAATTTATTTATCTATTCACCTATGGAAGGATTTATTGGTTGCTTTCAAATTGGGATAAATGTAAATAACACTGCTGTAAACATTCATGTGGAGGTTTTTATGTAGAAATGAGTTTTCAATGCATGTGGATAAATACCCAGGAGCATTTTTGCTGGATGGATGGTAAGGCTCCGTTTATCTTATTTATTTTTGGTTTGTTCAAATGCTGTTTTCCAAAGTGACTGTTCATTGTGCTTTGCCACCAGCACTGAGGGAGAGATCCTGGCGCTCCACATCCTCACCAGCATTTGGCGTTGTCCGTGATCTGGACTCTCGCAGTTCCAATAGATGAACAGTAGATAGCTCATTGTTTGCGATTCCCTAATGACATATGATATTGAGCATCTTTTTATGTGTTTGTTTACTATTGTCAGGGGCCAGGGAAATGGTTCCCATACCCCTTTATATCTTCTGACTGGTCAAATAATTCAAATGACATACAGCAGATTAACTGGAGAAAGTAAACATTTAGTACCTGTGCACAGGGAATTCACATAAGCATGAAAATTTTAAAGATGGTGAGGAAAAATTGGGAATAGACGAAAGAGAAAAGGGGAGGATGGGGGTCTTAGATTTCATAAGGGAAAATGGACCATTTGCAGCTGGCCAGAGAAAGTGGCAAACAAGCTCCTGCCAGGTGTCTCAGAAACAATGGAACAAAAGCAAATCTCGCCATGGGCCCCTGTTTGGATCCTGCCTAGCTATAATGTGAAGGTGACAATGCTTAAGGTGATTATGCTAAAGCTCCCTTCCTGGAGCAGGTATCTCCAAGTGCATCTCTTTAAGAAGAAGGGAAGGTGAAACATTGCCTGCGCTGTTGGGCTTTAATTGATTTCCGTTGGAAATAATCTGCATGCTGGATGGTCCATCCGTAAACACTCCCAGTCCTCACACTATATGTGTATCTTCAGTGAGATAGCTGTGCATAATTTTTGCCTACCTTTTAATTGGGCTATTTATTTTATTGTTTTTAAAGTTTTTAAAAGTTTTTTTTTTAAGTTTTTTTGGTAGATTATGGCTACACATTGTTAATCTGATATTTGTTTTGCAAATGTTTTCTCCCAGTCAGTGGCTCTCCTTTGTAACACATTTGCTTTTCATTTGAAGCTTTCTTATTTAGAATGAGGCTGAGCATCATTCATTGTGTAAGGACCACTTGTATTTCTTTTTCTGTGAACTGTGTAGCCTGTATCTTTTGGTACTTTCACGTTAATGACTTAACAAACCTTACAAAAGTGTACCATTAGTTGAGAATTGAATCATTTGTGTGAACATTGATTGCTGTGCTATAATGTGATCATCCAAACTGCTTTGCTCACTTGAGTTCTTGTATTTATTTATTTTTGTAGTTTCCTCTTCTCTCTCTAGGCTTTAGGATCTGCGCTGTCACTTTTCGCTTTCTTCAAAAGTCTATCTTTCAAAACCCAGGCCCCCTCTTGTAATTTATTGCCTTTACTATCAAGAGTTTCTGATATTGAAACAATAAAATCAGTTATGATAGCCTGAGAAGCACATGTATTTATACATCCATTTTGGCCATTTCCTGGTTATTAGCCTTCTTCAGACTATGCACAATCACCCACCAAAGGAATCCCTGTCCCAGCATTCCTGCTAGAACGTGTGAGGGCGGTCACAGAAGCCCTGGCTATGAGCAGAGCCCCTACACCCGTATGCTTCTATACATAGAAGTAGAATTGCCTAGAATGGGGGGAGATCTGCTCTCTTGCTCTCAAGAGTAGCAATATGAACTTATATTTCTGGAAAACCTAAATCAATTTTCATTTGGTGCAGTCGTGTGGAGGCTCACAACGCCAGTGCTTGCCGTGTGGGGACATTCCCGCCTGGCTTTGTATCTGGAGTTTCCTGGAGTAGCCCAGCTGCCTCCCATAGATGGCAGTAAACACACTTCCTAGCACTTCTCTCCACCTTCACTGGAATCTGGCTCCTTCCGGGAAAGAAAATGAATGCAGAAACTGTGGAGTAATAATTGGCAAACAGGCTCTAGTCATTTGAAAAATTGGCACGAAGCCTTATTAGAGGAGGTAATAATAGTCATATTTTGCACTTCTAATAGGGCCCTTTATCTCTAGGCCTCCAAGAGCCTGTCTGAGTCATGTAACAGGAGGGCGGGGGAAACGTGAGCTAGGTCAGAAGTCAGGAAACAAGGACTCTGTTTGACATTCAGCAAGGCCTTTTCATCTCAAAGTGAAGGTAGAGTGTCTCCATTGCATTTAAATACCAGGAATTTCTGCTGGTTTAAAAAGGAAAAGTCAAGCAATGCATTGTGAGATAAACTGCATGCTCCTGAGTTAATACGGAAAACCTGCTTTTTTTCTCACATTGTTTTCCTATGGAAATAACAGGGATTTAAATACTTGGCTTCCTGCAAGCCCACGGACAGCATTATTATTCACAGTGCCCTAGACAAATGGAGAAAGCATTCTTACACCCTCTTTCATGTATCAAGGTGTAATTATCAGCACATCTCGTATTTATCCCTAGGAGGCTGGAATAAACACTGCTGCTGATGGATATCAGTCCCGTGAACTCTGTATCATTCATTCTTTATCTCTGGCAGCGGAGGCGGCAGAAGAAAATAACTCCTAACATGTATACACAGCAAAAAGCCTTAAATCTACAAGATATGGCTGTCCTCCTTGTCCCACATTCAACCTGCATCTTCCATTTCCCACATAAACTCCAGATCTATTGAAATCTTGGAACATTAAAATTCTCCTTCATTGTTGTCAAGGTTTAGTAACTTGACAGCCAGAAGACAGACAGCCTGACTGTTTGAGAGAACGTAGGCTTGGGAATAAAGAAGAGCAGCTTTTCCTGGTGCATTAAAATTTGCTTGGTAGGAAGAATGTGTTTTATAATAATCATTTTTTGGCTGTGTCACTTTGACTTTGGGCAAGCTAATTAACCTCTCTGAGCATCAGTTTCTTCACTGTAGTAATTCCTACCTCATGAAAGATGGCTAAAGGATTAAATAAAATCATGAATGTTAAAATATTTAGCACAGCACCTGTTAGTAGGTTTTCAATAAGTATTAGTCTTTAAAAAATAGATATACACACGTGAAAATATATGAGAGAGAGAGAAAGAGAGACAGAGACAGAGACAGAGAGACAGAGAGAGAGACAGAGAGAGAGAGAGAGAGAGAGAGAGAGAGAGAGAGAGAGAGAGAGAGAGATTCTTCTGAGCCTCCAAGATTTAGGTAAATTGGTTCAAATCCTCAAATTCTGAACCCATCAGTCCTCCTTACAATTCCTACAAGTTCATGACCTCACATCCTCTTGATTTCTTAGAATTCTTCTAAACCAAAAAGTCTCAGGTTGATGGAATGCCCAACCAGCTAGTATATAGGAAAATAGCTTCTTAGCCATTTTTGCACATGAAAAAATCCCATTCATTCTCACAAATAGTGTGAATCTGGTAAACCAACTGGAGATTTACATTTGAGAAGAGATCAGATCTTATACCTCTTGGCTTTCTGTCATTCTTCTGACTCCCCACCATGCCCCACTATTTTCCAGAAGTGTAGTCTTGCAATATGGAACTCACACCCCATGCAGTCCCAGCCCTGGGAAGTGCAGCCCAGTTCCTCCCTTTCTCTCTCCAACTGCTTTTCAGGTGGAAAACAGCTCATTCTAACCAATCAGATTGTTCCAGCCTTCTGGGAATGGAGGAAATACAACTTCTTTCTTATTATCTTATGATTATTAATTCACTATAAAATTCAGTAGTCAACATTTCCATAGATAATGCTATTCCCCTCTTATGGAACAATAGATTTTTCTATATTTATATATAAGAGCACACATAACAGATTATATATGTAATATATAGTATGTAAGTACAGTATTATTATCTATTTCATACTCTAAGAATCGTTTCTACATCACAACTCTTCTTTTAAGGATTACCTAGTTGTGCTTTGCTTTAAGACTTGCAATGTTTGCATATAAAGTTTTTTCTGATCATTGCATGCATCCTTGTCTGATTTTTTTTCACCCAAAACACAAGTTTATCTTTTTCTGATGGTCCTGAGCCGTCAGTATGTATGGCTATGATGACACGCTGCCCTCTGGGGCATTGACAGAGCTTACAGGGCTCTTTGCACTAAATGCCCTCAGATTCTTGTGCATTTGGAGGTACTGTTTCTGGTTGTTGGGTCCCCCAACTCTTTTGTCTTCTTGTCTTATTTTGCTGTCACCAATGTATTCTATCTCTAGCAGTAATTCTTTCATGATAGTTATCTTTTGCAGCTTCCAGTCTACTGACTGATGAAAACAAAGCAAACATTGAAGATGGTTTTATAGTCAAGACCACTGGCATAGAATCCCTCAAGACTCTCAATGAACAGAGCATGAGAGCTTTGAACAGGAGCCTCTCTTGTAGTTACATTAAGTGACTCAGTCCTCTTTTTGCTGAGCTCCTGGTTTTGGATTATTCAAATTATAAGAAAAATGATCTGAGAGGAATGATATGTTGCTCTATTATTTTCCCATTGATGTCATTTTTTAACTCCAGATCAATGACATCTGAGGGCTGAGGGCCAGCTGGTTCTCGTGGACACCTTTCAAGAAAGTACCTGCACTGATTGGGCCCTGACTCTAGGATATACCACTCTAAGACTTAAGGAAGGTTACATGTGATGAAAATCTTAAATAAAAATATTTCCTGTGAAGGCAAAAATAATCACTTCACAAAAGGCAATCAATAAGGCCAGATAATTGTGGGTGATTGGATTATATTCTCATTACCACACTGTCATAGTTTAATCTAACAAAATGGTTTTCCTTTTTCCATTTCTTCCCTCCTTTGTTTATACTTCTTTCCACTCTCTTTTTCTTCCTTTATTTGTCTACAAATCAATGATTCTTTTTTTTACTGATGGCAGAGAAAAGAAGCTACCAAAATGCCTTACTGTTAGGTTGAGGCAATCAACCTATTTTTTAATAAATCTTTATTGTTGACAAAATATTGATATATGCTAGTAACAGGAACCTTTTTATTTTCTAACTTTGAAAGTAACTATGCTAATTAAGAAACACACCTTAATATCTTGCAGGATTTTCACAGTATAAGCATGTTTCTCCCGAGTTTCACATTGTTTGCACTTGAAAATTAAGCCCTTTCTATAGTTTTGGAAACAGCTATGATTCCTCTCTCACAGTGTTTGAGATTCCAGGGAAGAGGATGATGGCAAAGGGTCACGTGTGTGCATGACTGTCATCCAGATATTCCCTGGCTGCTGAGCATGGTGTAGGAGAGGAGGCCGATGGGGTGCCCTGCGTCCCTGTCGAGTGTGTATCATTCCTGAAAGATTCTTCCTTGCAAGTCATATGTGTATACTCTACACATTTTTCTCTTCAGCACAGTGCTGAAGCAATATGGTCAGAGCCCACCCACCTGAGTCAACATTCTCGCCTTGGGCATGTTACTTGACCTCTTTGTGCCTCAATTTGTTCATCTCTAAAAAGTAGAAATTAATAGTGTTTTCTGAGCAAGGTTATTTTAAAGTTAATAGAATTAGTAAATGCAAACTCCTTAGAACAAAGCCTGAAACACAGTAGTAGCACTATGCCACTGTTGGTCATTATTGTGCACAGACTGTAGACTGAGGCCTCCCAGAACGTGACAGTGTAGCTGCCATGTGGGTTTTTAAGAACCTGGGTTCTGGAATCAGTCTCATTAGGATTATGGCATTTGCCCTCTCACATCCTGTCCAGTGACTTTAGACATATTAGTCAACACATCTAAGCTTGTTTCTTTATCTGTGGGAAGAGGTTAATTATAATATCTTCCTCTTAGGCTGGTATGAGAACCCACAGGATGCCTGGCACATAGAAAGTGCTTCATGGATGTTAACCATGGCCGTGTGAAGTTGGAGGAAGTCAATAACTCTATGACCTGCCTACTGAGAATTTTTACAGGCAATTCCCGTCTCTTCCTTTGTGAAATAAAGGAACCAGCTAGAGCAGTTCTTTGAGAACTGGGAGAGCAATTTACACAGTTCTATCTGGGCTGGGCTGGGAGACAGAAAGGAGAGCAATGGAAACAAAATAAGACTTGGGTGTTCTACCACATCTTGCAGGTAGTTGAGTCCAGACACCTCCAGAGGAAAGTCCTAAGCTTTATCTGTGGCCCCTGCTCAGCAGTAAAGCTCCTAAACTAGGAGATAAATAAATAGTCCAGACACAGCCCTAACCGGTTTGGCTCAGTGGATAGAGTGTCAGCCTGAGGATTCCGGTCAAGGGCATGTACTTTAGTTGCAGGCACATCCCCAGTGGGGAGTGTGCAGGAGGCAGCTGATCAATGTTTCTCTCTCATCGATGTTTCTAACTCTCTATTCCTTTACTTTCCTCTCTGTAAAAAATGGAGAAAATATATATTTTAAAAATTCTCACCTGAGGATATATAAAATAAATAAATAAATAAATAAATAAATAGCCCTGACACACAACTCAGGGCACAGCAGATGAGGCCCTAGAAGAAACTAGGGTTCTCTTCTCTGGGTTCTCCTCTAATTCTCAAACCCATTTTCCTGAAAGAGGGCCGGGAAGGATGCTACTTCATTCCCCTGGAAAATCTTCTTTCCTTTTTCTCTTGGAACACTCCTACCTTTCTTTCAAGGCCAAATTCAAATGTAAGTCCAGACAGCTTTAGCCGTGCACCTGTGTTACGGACGTAGCGAGGGGTTGGAAGGGGCCATGACATTTGGGAAATCACTGATTACCTCGGACAGCTGGGGCTTCTAGTTGCCACAAATAAGCCAGGTGAATTTTGTATCTGTTGCAACTTATAGTCCCCCTAAGTACCTAGATGGGATGGGAAGGCTTTGAATAGACAATTTTAAGTTTTATAAGAATTTGATGATCCGGTTCAAGCAATTAAAATTATTTTCTGCCCAGTCTTGATTATAAAGATCTGCTGATAAATCCGGTGACCCTTGCCCATCATTGACTCCTGCCAGCACTGTGTGCCTAGCACAGAGCTTGGCACAGTTGTCCAACAGTGCAATGGAGACGAAGCTGCCTCTGCACTCTGAGCCCAATCCATGTCTAACTGTCATCCATCTTCCAAGTAAAGCCCTCTTAGGTCACATAAATGGCCTATAACTTTTCCTATATTTTTCTTATCTATTGACAACTGCCAAACTTACCAGACATTCTCATTTCTTCCCAAATATCTCCCTGGCTCAACCCACACAGTTTCTCAGATAGCATAATTTTAATTCCCCTTATTTCTCATTCAAGTTCATCAACAATCCTTTTAAAATGCTGCCCACGGAATTGAACTCATCCTCCCCTCCTCTGGCCTGCTGCCCTTCTGCCTTCTTTGTCTCTTTGCTAATTGAACTACCCATCATTTACGCTGGCCACTCCGGGCTTCCTAACTGCACCTCCTCCATCATCTCCCCCATGCACCTCCCGTCAGGCACTAAGTCCTATTGATTGTTCCAACTAAATATTGAACAACTATAGTAGGAATTCAGACAGTATATGGTGACGGAATATAAATGAATAAAATTCATCACTTTATATTCATCCCAGCTACTTCCAACTTGTGCAAAGGTTTTGTTTTGCTTTGCTTTTATTTCTAAATATTTCAAATGTACAGCAAAGTTGAGAGAGTATATTGATGAGCACCAATATACTCTTCCAAGATGCATCAGTTGTTAATATTTTGCCTCAATTGCTTCCTCTCTTTTTTTTCTCTCTCTCTCCTCCCCCCAAACACACACACACGTGCGTGCACACACACACACACACACACACACACACACACACACAACAATTGCAATAAGGAAGCTGCAGGTATTGTGACATATCATCTTTAAAACTCCTAAGAACTATGAAACTCTCTACAAACTATTTCTCACAAATGCTTTTAGAGTAAGAACTTATAAACTGGGGAATATCGGTGGGCTTAGGGGAGGTCCATGAAATCATATGTAAACTTTTGAATGTATGAGCAGTATTCTGGGAGGCAGTTCACAGCCTTCATTGGAGGCTCAAATCTCTAAACAAATGATGGCCCCACCTTATAGCTCCCTCTTTAACCCAGATGGGTAGCAATATGGTCAGGTATGGGTTTTCAGCTATTTCAAGCAAGTGATAATTCATGTGCTGCCTAAAATGTACTCAATGGTTTCCTATTGGTTTCATGAGAAAGTTTTTTTTCCCCTTAATTTTCTTAGAGAGAGAGAGAGGGAGAGAGAAACATCCATTTGTCTTTCTACCCATTTATATTCATTGGTTGATCTTGCATGTGCCCTGATTGGGACAAAGCTCTAAACCAACTGAGAATCCAGCCAGGGCGAGAAAGTTGTTTCATAGCATGATGCCTGGAATCTTGAGATCATGCTTCCAAGTATATCTATCCACTCCCTTCTTTCACAGCTTCCCTCTCCCCAAAGGGAACTGGCCACCTGTCCCCATGCAGATCATGCTCTGAGTGTCACCTCACCCCACTCCCACTTCTTAGTCTTGTCCCCTCTTGGAAAACTTCTACTTTTCTTTCAGACCCAATTCAGTTGCCGCTGCCTCTGGGAAGCCTTCCCCAATGCTCCCCCTCGTTGCTTTTGCCTGTAATTTGTTCATTCTTCTATTATATTAGTTATCACATTTACTATGCTTACTTGTTTAAATAGCTTCATCCTCAGAGATACTGTGAAGCACTTAGCTTATGAATAAATGGATGTATGATCAAAGGGTCCCACAGCCCTTCTAATTGCCTGGCCTCCTGACCCTCCTGCCTGCTCTGTTCTCTGAGGCCTGTTTGCACTCTGACATGATGGCTCTCCTGGTCTCAGGCCCCTGCTTTGCCTTCACCAGAGGCTTCCAAGTCTCTCTTTGGGTGAATCTCTTGGCTTCTCTAATTTTGGCAGATTCCCCCATACCCACATCCCTACTGTTCCTGGCCGTCCAAACTCAATCCCTTGAGAAGACAGCCCTACAGTCATACATGGTAAAGATTCCACAAGATTTAGAGGGGCCGAGACACCAGGAAATGCATGTTTGTCTAGGTTCTGGGACACCAGGAGAATGACATGAAGCAGTTCCAAGGCCTCGTGAGAAAGCACCATGCCATGCTGTCCGGCCGCTGCTACTGGGAATAGAACGTGGTGGGCTGACTGGAAAAGCTGGCACTGGAGAGGTGGCGAGTACCCTGGCAGCACCCCTGCACAAGCTTGAGGCTGTTCCCTTTGATTTTGCAGGGCGACTCCATTGTGCCTTTCCCACGTTGGTACTAACACCCCTAATCTAGAAATCAGATCCTGACTTGCAAGGATGGCAAGCAGCTGGCCTTTTGGCCAGAATCCAGATCTGCAGCACAGGTAAGAGCCTGGAATTGTTTTTACTCCAAAGCAGAGTATGGTCAAGAGAAACAGCAGGGGGTTGGAGCGGGCCAGGAAGCCATTCTATTGTGATTCTACCAGCTTGCCTTCAGGATTGCCAAAAAGGATTCTCAGGAGGGGTTGGAGATTCTGAGGAGAAGGCTTGGGACATCCCGCTGAGCCTCCAGCTTCCCCAGAAAGCAGCCTCCCAGCAGCCATAGGCCGGTGCTGGGAGGCTCAAAGGCTGCTAAGCTGCCTGCTAATGTCAATGCTGACCTCAGCCAGCTGCACCCTCCTCCTCCTGCTTCCCGGGGGTGTTGCCCCTGTAGGAGGTTAGTCCATCTGCTTCCAGAAACGTGGCCGCCCAGCCCTCTTCCCCCCGCTGCCTTCCTCTCCCCCAGTGGGAGCACCTGGGTGTCCGATGAGGGATGTTGCTGAAGGGGTTTCATCCCTGAGCTCCAATCAGAATGCATTGCCAGGCAGGGCACATCAGCTCAGCGATTCGGTTTCCACAATAAATCTCCTTGCTTTCATGAGTTTAAATCAGACTTTAAAACATTGCTCTTAATGTTCTTTTAATGCAGTTTTCTTGTGAATGAGTTCCCTTTAGGTCCAGTCCTTGTCATTAATACACTCTCTTGGCACACGAAGGAGGGCTTCTTCGAGGAAAACCCTGCCAGTTTAGGAAACCCGTTGAATTGCCTTGGTGATGCCAGGAGCCTCTTTTGCATTTTACAAGGACATTTGAGAAAACAAAACTCTCTGACCGTAAATTTAATTTTCTCTTGACAGCCTTAGTGTCTCTGCAGCCCCAGAAGTTATCCATTACTCCTTTCTTCTGTAATTAAAAATCAAGGGGGGGAAATGTACAGGATTAACAAGTTCTAATTTTCATTGATGAGCTCTAAGAGCTTATCAATAATGGGATCAAAAAAGCCGCTTCGCCTAAGCTCTATTTTTCCAGGCTGTCTGATTTTGATGGAGAATCTTGCTTAGGATGGAAAATACTGGCTTTCCAAGGAGCCCCACTGCCAAAGTCAGGAAGCAGAAGGTTGGGGCGGGCCAAGCAAGTGTCTAGCAGGAGTGAGCCGAAGAGCGGCCTGGGCTTGTAGCTTTCACAGACTCAGCATTCGGGCTCAGGGGAGCTGATTACAGGGAAAGATTAAACAGCCCATCGTTCACACACATGTTCCTTCTCTATGGATGGCTTCTGCAGGAAAGGAGCTTGCACACATCCGTGCTTAGGGGGAAGAAAGATATTTCCAATTAGAAGAATATTGGTGGTAATTCCTTTTGAGTTATACATTTGTAGATATAAATACTTTATCAGGGGATGGGGCATCCATTCTATTTATCACTCACCGGGAAGTAGCTGAGCATGGGCTTCTCTGAGACACACTGAGCTGATCGATAGCATTTGGGCTGTGTCATTTCAAAAGCTGTGACATACAGGATCCCGGTGCACATGACAAGGCATGCGATAGAATGAGCTGTCTAATTGACATGCACAGGTTCCACAAAACTCCCAAATAATCAGGTACAGAAATAATTCAGTGAGGATTTTTTTTTTTTTTAAAGACAGGGCAGGCACAGCATAGATACCATGAAGCAGGAGCCTGAGCTCCGAGTCTTGAGGTTCTTCTGCAGGAGAACACAGGCCTCATATATGAATTTGAGGCAGAAATGGGATTATTTGGTTCAGAAGCTTCCTTCCTTGGAGCTGAAAGTTCAGGCCATCTCTGGAGATCAGAAAATGCACAGGATAGCAGGAAAGACCGGCAGCTAGGGGTTCTGTCAAAATGATACCAGCTTAGCTCCTGCCACAAAGAACTTATTACACCAAGTCTAGAGATCACAGGCTTCTGAGTTGCCCACTTCCGGGGACACCTCTGGGACATCCTGTCTGCCTTCCTGCCAAGCATCCCTCCTTCCTAGTGAGAACACTACACTGCAGCAAAGGCTGGGTGCTGAAGACAGTTCCATCTCCAGGACATGCTCGCCGTTTGGAGATAATGTTCTATGGATAGAGTAAGAGCATGGGCTCCAGCCAAATGGGCAAGTTAGAATCAAGGAGTCCACTCTTATGAGCTGTGTGATCTTGGGCAAGTTCCATAAGCACAAGCCTCCTTGGTCTTTTCTGTACGATATGATTATTTTAATCCCATCACATAAAGCAATTGTGAGGATTAAATGAGTGCATACAAGTCATATAGAACAGTGTTCAGCATGTAGGGAGCACTCAATAAATGTTAGCAACTTAAATGTTATGCCATTTAAATAGTGATCTTGCCAAAGACAGAAAGAGCAGCCTCTCAGAGCCCTCTCTAACTCTGCGATTTTAAACAGCCAGATGGCCTGGCTCACTGCTTTGAGAAGCTGGGGTAGTTGTGATGGTACACAAGATGAATTGGGGTTTATATGGATGGACACATTAATTTTAATAACTATTCATTTATTATGTATCAGAAAAATAAAGTGCATTATTCCCTGATTATTATTGATTTTATTGGAGATAAGACTTTTATAGAGTGAAATATATACATTTTAGAACCTGTCCTGTGTGCAATATGAGCTAAATCATAATGACACTTGAGCTGAATCTTGAAGGATGACTAAGAGTGCTAGAGGATTGGGGCACTGTCTGTGCAAAGGCCCAGGTCAGAATTCAGCATAATAGCAGGAAAGAGAGATGAGACTGCAGAGGGGACAGTCAGAACACAGAGGGCCTTATATGCAGGTTAACACCTTTGTCCCAGAGGTGATGGGAAATGTTGATGGATAAGGTTGAAGAGAGGTAGAAACAGGGATCTGGTTAGGGCACTTGCCAATTCAGAAACAATGAGGGCATAAACAGAAGCAGTGGTCCTGAAGAGAATGAGAGAAGTCAAGAAATCTTTACAAGGTAAAGGAAGATGCCTAGGATTCTATCTGGACATCCAAATAGATGCTGTGTCGACAACAAAATCTGAGATGAGGGGGCTGGTGAGTGAGGTGATTAGTGAGTGAGAGCAGGGAAATGATCAATGCCATTTGGGTCTACGGAAGTCAAAGTCCCTGTGGGGAGAACTTGAGCAGGAAGATCTGGGCCAGAGTCTAATTGAAAGGCAATGGAGGTGTGCATGTGGAGACAAAGGGTGCAGGCTGCTGTTTCAAAATGCTTGGCTGAGGTGGGGAGAAGAGTGGTGAAGGACACCTCTGGAGGATTGGAGAACCTCCAACTTTGTTGGCTGATGAGGAGGAGCTGGTGGGAGGGCAGGGAGTAAAGT
This sequence comes from Pipistrellus kuhlii, assembly GCF_014108245.1. Classification (NCBI taxonomy): domain Eukaryota; kingdom Metazoa; phylum Chordata; class Mammalia; order Chiroptera; family Vespertilionidae; genus Pipistrellus; species Pipistrellus kuhlii. The sequence continues at coordinate 28,411,712 of NW_023425540.1, read as the reverse complement.
GCAGCAATGCCTTTGAGCCTTTAGGCTGACCTCACTGGTGTCCAGATGTGAGTGTGTGTATCTTCATGCACTTATACATGCCTGTCCCTGTCCTCCAGCCCACCCTGGCCAGCCTCCCCCTCCTTCCATCCAGCCTTCCTTCCTTTCTTCACTCAGCAAATATTTATTAAGCACCTACTGTATGTTCTAGGGGCAAACATATAAATCAAAACAGACAATATGGAGCATCTATTCTAGTGAAGGGAAGAAATCAACAAGCCAAAAAGTAAACTATAAAATGTGTGAGATGGTGATAAGTTCTCTTAATAAAAATAAAGTAGGACTGGAAGAGAAGGAGTGCCTTGCTGGGTGGGCAGTGGTGAGTAGTGGATAAGGCATTACTGAGAAGGTGATAAGGCATTACTGAGAAGGTGATAGTTGAGTAAAGATCTGAGGGAGGTGAAGGAGAGGATGATGTAAATGTCAGGGGAAACATGTTCTTAGAAGAGGCGGCAGCAGTGAGAACAAATGCCCTAAGTTAGGGGAGGGCCATAGTGGTTCAAAAAGCAGCATAGCAGCCTCGCCTTGGATGTTTTCCAGACTTATCAGGCACTTAGCCTTGCTTAGAATACAATTTTATCATTTTATTTCATCTTTCTATCTCCTTCTTGCCATCAAGCTAATTGCAGTCATAACTCATGGGGCCCACCTTTCCCCAAACTCATGGGGAGAATTTAGGGATTGTAATATTCTTTGGCTTTTGTTATTGACTCTCCCATATTGCTCTCTAGCTTTACAGTCTGGGAGGCAAGGCTTAGGAGTAGTGAGGGAGACCAGGTACGGGAAGGGCAGAATCATAAGTTTAGGCTGAATTCTAGGATATGGAAAAACCAAATTCCAGTAGCAGGGAAAAGGTAGGTGGTTGTCCTGAATCTGGAGATTGTTCTGGAACCCAGGTTTTGCCCTGTGTGGTGGAATCCAGGCAAGGAATGGTTTCTGGTGGTTTTAAGATAAAAATGTTCACAAAGTTAATTTGGAAAAGATTGGGCAGTGTTGGTAACTAAGAGCATGACTTAGGAATGTGCTGAAAAACCAGTGTGTTAGGGTAGATCCTGCAGCAGATTTCTGGGAAACCCGATTTCATAGTCAAGAAATGCAGTCACCAGAGCACCTGGGACTCACACAGGACTTGGTTCCAGCTTAATTGGATCAGGCCTAACTCAGTGATGAGACAGAGAGTTATCAGTGAGATCCTTTGATTCCCCCGCCTAGGGACAAGACTAGCTCCAGCTTCTTGGATGGGACCACCCTTAATTGTGGGATTAAATGGCTCTAGCTTTGACATATGGGCATGACCACAACCCCAAACGCAGCCAACCCTTTGAAACATATGGGAAATTTAATTGTTGGCTCCAGTTATTAACCAGTTCCTGTAACTACACTCTTGCTGTGGCCAACTCACAGCAGGAGAATACTTCTCAACCTCTTCACTTTCGACTTGGCCATGTAACTTGCATTGGACAACACTAAATGGATAAAGGTGAGTTTTGAGCATAGGCCTTACGAGGTCTTATACATTTCTACCTGCTCTCTTGAGGTTCTGTGATCAGTCTGGGAAGAACCAATATTGGCAAGTCCACTGGTCCCAGAAGGAAAATGGAGACACTAGGAACATAAATGCCCAGCCACTTGCAGCCTGAAACTGAGCTACCAGTCAGAGCCCATCCAGACCACACACACCTCGGATGACCTGCTGATGCAGGAGCAACGAATAATGATTGAAGACAGAAACCCACCAACTTTCTACCCTGCTTCCAGGTGCCTAGAACAGTGCTTTGTCCCCAAAACATCAGAACTGACTTGCTAATTTCATTTGAGATGCTCACTGGAAATCCGCTGGATACCTGGCTTTCCAGGGCAAGGGAACATTCAGACTCTTTTGTGCAGGTGACAGAGAGTAAAAAACCATGAGGAGGTTTCCTTAGACACCAAGAGCAATGACTGAGCTTTCTGTCTTGTGCCTGCCCACTGCCTAGTCAATATCTAAAGGAGAATACCAAAGGTCTACAGTAGTTTGGGACTCACAAAAAAATAATTCATTATGCATAATGGTGATGTTGGCAGTGCATGCCAAATGGTTAAATCTAATGTAGCATACAGTTTCATTAAGGCACAACAAAATTAATCTATCCCTTCCCACCAGGAGGTTTAAACAAAAGCAATGGGGAAGGAGCTGCATGTAAAAAGCAGCAATTCATTAATGAAATGAAGACATGTAAAATAATTAGGCTTATAACAAGAGATTAGAGAACTAAATTAACCCTTCTGTTTACTTTGCACACAATGCAACAGAGAACTTTGGCAAATGTTAAGTTATTACGGAAATGTCAGCTCCAAAGATGAACCTGGTTGGCCTCTCATGAAAGGAGTGACCTGTGAAAGTCTTAGTCTAATAACTTTGTTTTATGAGAGTTAAAGCATATGTGTGAGGTGGCATGAAAGAAAACAGGTGCAGCCATGGAGCTGCAAATGAAACAGTTAATTCAGAAAAGTAGGGTTTGATGTTGACATGCTATATACTAACTCAGGTAATTAATAATATTGAAACGAGGGAGCTAATCTAAATCAATGGTGGGTTGAAGTCTTCCTCTGCCTGGTTAGTGATGATAAGCCAAGGAGGACAATGGAGCTTCTTTTCTTAATAACTCCAAATCCTCCTCTGCAAGGGCCAATGGTGGGAACAAGAACCCGTCCACATGACCAGGTAAAATGCAGCTTAAGACAAAACCGAAGGAAACAGCATGGGCACATCCAGGCAGGAGCCCTCCTGGCTTTAGAACTTGATCCTAAATTTAGCTTCCTAATTTAAGGACTTCTATAAAGATTTACAGGCTGGTTCTTTCCCACTGATCCAAACTCATCCATGTTTTTGGAAGAGGTCTAGATTATTAATAGATTTAAGTGAATTAAATCTCAAACTCTGTGCATCTTATCACTGAGGTTGGGGACAGGCCAAGAGTGACCATGGGCAGTGTCCACACACCCACCCTTCAATGGGGAGACTCTGCTGAAAAGGCTGTGCCCAAAGGACTGTGGCAGTGAGGAGTAAGAGGGCAGTAGAAAATGGTCTAGTGGGCTGACTCAAGGGAGAGCTTTTTGAAGAGAGGAAACAGTGTCCCCTTTAGGACTCTATCCACAGTGGCAGCCCCACAAAAGACAGCTTAGGGTCAACAGTTCCTGATACTCCCATATGCTGTGCCCAAGGCATGGATGCTCTGTCTCACCCAATGGTGACATCATCTCTTTACAGCTTGCCTTACGTGGATGAAAACCAGTGGCCACTAATTCATTCTACATGACAAACTGAGGATCGGAAGGTTGTGTGATATACTAGAATCAAAATTACCTTTTTTTTTTTTTTTCTTTAGTGCCGAGTGTGTGGCTGGTGCTTTTCCAACATTATCTTGTTTTATCATCCTATGTAAAATGATACATTGAGGAATTGGCCTGAAATAATTTTAAGATAACTATGACTTTCAAAAATGTTATGGATAGACCAATCATCATCTATGGCATCTCCCCAAACTATTGGAGAGCACAGCAGGTAAAATCATGGTGAGGGAGGGAAGACTAGAAATCAAATTCCTCAAAGATAGTTGCAGTGACTCTCAAAGCTCTTAGCCCAGGACTAGGTCTGGAGTATGTGACTTTGTGGTGCTGTCCCTCCCCTCCCCACCCTTGAACTGTTGCCAGAAGTGAGCAGTTTAGCAAGGTACAGGGAAGAATAAGGTGAGAATGTGGTTGGACATACTCCAAGGGCTGCAGAAAGAAATCCTCATGGCCTCGTTTCCTGACCAGGCCCACATGGACAGCAGCATCACTTCCAAATTGAAAGTAGGACAATGGCTTCCATATAAGTAGCAGCATCTTTAATGAAGAATATTTGAAATTCTGGGATTTTCGTAGGCACAGGACTATCCTACGTGGTTGAGCAATTTTGGAAAGTAGAGCATCTCCTTTCTCTCAGGGGCCCATAAATGCCACCTTTGCAGCATTGAATCTTTGCATACACGGCTTCCCTGGTCCATCTTGGCCCAAGCCAGAGAAAAAAGAGAGGAAGGGTAAGAAGAAAAAGACATCCTGCTTTTTCCTGTTTGCAGTTCTGATGCTCAGTCCTATACTCCAGCTTCTACAGGCGCTACTTTTGCACTCATTCACTTGTTCGTTCATTCAGTGCTTACCTGGGTGCCTACCACGTGCCAGGCATCTAGCTGGCACTTCTCTCATGGTATCACATTTGTCACAATAACATGTGAGGAGGGTGCTATTATCCCTGATTTATAAATGAGCAAACTGAGGCACAGAGAAGCTGAGTGATTTCCCTAGGTATCCCTAGGTCATAGGTGTTGGAGCCAGCCTGTGAGTCCAGAGCTCTCCAGCCCCTTCACCATACACACTCTCCTCCCTGCCCCAGAATCACATCCATTTTTTTTTTTTTTTTGCTAGAAATTTGCCATTATTATCTCTAGGAGAAAAGGCATTTTCCCTATTATTCATATATTCAAATTGAGGTCCTAGGGTCATTCTGGAATAAATGAGAACTTAGAACACCCTTAGATGCCAGTAATCATTATTAATCTTTACTAATCTACTTGGTTTGCTGAGCCACACTGCAATTTCCAATGCTAACTAGAACAGCTCCCCTTGAGAGGAATGGTGTCCTTGATAGTACTTCAAACAAAGAAAACAAATTGTAAAACTGCTGATCTGTGAATAGATGGTGTCCAGAGCCTAGCATAGTATCTTGTGATGTAAGGGTTTAATAAAGATTTGAGTGGAATGAATGAGTGAATGATTGAACAAATGAGTGACTCTGAAAGGTGCCTGAGGCTTCTCTGATCTTCTGAATTTTTTGTTGTTGATACAGACTCGTATGAGAGGTAGATAAACAGACGGCTGGGCATGTCGGCACTGTCCGGCTCTATAGGTAGCCGACAGTGGGATGTCAAGTGCGCAGTTCTTTGTGAAAATGCTACTTTACATTCATGCTGAGCACTTGTCTGAGGTTCCCCACGAAGGCCGGTGGAATTTGTGTTTAGGATTACCTGACATGCATTAAAAGCAACTGACTTCAAAGCAAATACTAAGGAGTCACTTTGTTCATTGTCATTGATTTCATGGAGATCGGAATGAGAATGGGGTGTGAATCTATCACTTTTAAAATAAATTTTTATTTTATTTATTGAAAGTGGGGAAATCTTCATTCCATGACCCACTTCTTAACTCATTAAATTAAATAAAAGTGGGAGCAATTATGTAGGTAGTGATTTGCAAGTGACTCTCAAGGAAATATGATGTGTATGGAATTTTCAAAAAACTGTATATATACTTTAACAGCTGATTTCTATTACATTTTGAAAATGAAATGTATTTTAATCAATGTATTTATATATACGGTGTCCCAAAAATGTATATACAATTTAAATAATTATAAAATTGCCTTTATAATTATTTAAATTGTATATACATTTTTGGGACACCGTATATATTGTATAAATATATGAATATTGATATTTTCTATCTAAATTATGTGGAAATGGTTAAATCCCTAAGTCAAATTTAAAGATTTCTCTTTTGCAAAATTTCCCTTCAGAATCTGCCTCCTCTGCTCATCTCCCAAACCTTACTCTAATCTCCTAGGTCTTGGGCAACTTGAACTGAAAGGAATGTACCACATCCAGAAGGCAATTTTTCTTCATCTCCGGTGCTCAAGAGTCATGGTCTTTTGAGCCATTTTGCTCCTTTCTCTGCCTGTCTCTGTCGTGCTACCTGCTTTTGATTCTTGTAGAGGCTTTGAACAGGTCCCTAGTAGAATGTCACAGATATTTGAAAAATCCCCAAACTTAACCAAGACACATTCTTACTTCTGTTAATGGTTCTGCATCAAATCCCTCCAATCCAGAACCCTTGGTAGATTTTGAGCTTCATTTGAAGTTTCAGTCTGTACCTGGGATGGGTTCCTGTTTGAAAAGCTTTCTCTTCACTCTTCAGGAAGGGAGGGGAGTCCACTGCCACATAGCTGTAATTAGAGAGGTGCCAGGAAGTTCTGTCTTTTGGGTTTCCCATGTTAAATTGCACATACCTTGGGTTGTTGACATACTATTGTACTTTTACTGTTAAATAATTTTAGTCATCCAATTCCAAACTAAGTTGCCTGAGTATGTTTGAAAAAGAAGAAAAAGAATCTCAACTGGAAGTTCCATTTTTAATTTTTTGAGGAAACACCAGTCTGCATTCCCACCAGCAATGCACGAGGGTTCCTTTTTCTCCAAATCTTAGCTATGGTAAATTGTGCCACTATGAACATAGGGGTGCATATATCCTTTATGATTGGTGTTTCTAGTTTCTTGGGATATATTCTAGAAGAGGGATCACTGGGTCAAATGACAGTTCCATTTGTAGCTTTTTGAGGAAACTCCATACTGTTCTCCACAGTGGCTGCACCAGGCTGCATTCCCACCAGCAGCGCACAAGGGTTACTTTTTCTCCACATCCTCTTCAGCACTTGTTTGTTGATTTGTTGATGATAGCCATTCTGACAGGTGTGAGGTGGGACCTCATTGTTGTTTTGATTTGCATCTGTCGGATGATTAGTGACTTTGAGCATATTTTCATATGTCTCTTGGCCTTTGTATGTCCTCTTTCGTAAAGTGTCTTTATAGGTCCTTTGACCATTTTTTTTAATTGGATTGCTTATCTTTCTTTTGTTAAGTTGTATGAGTTCCCTCTAAATTTTAGAGATTAAACCCTTATCAGAGATTACATTGACAAATATATTCTCCCATGCAATAGACTTTCTTGTTGTTTTGTTGATAGTTTCTTTTGCTGTGCAGAAGCTTTTTATTTTGATGTAGTCCCATTTGTTTATTTTTTCCTTAGTTTCCATTGCCTTATGACCTGCTTTGGTAAAGATATTGCTACGAAAAATGTCTGCTATTTTACTGCTGATGGCTTCTTTTAAGATTTTTATGGTTTCCCATCTTATTTTTAACTCCGTTATCCATTTTATTTTTTGTGTATGGTGTAATTTGACCCATTAATCCTACTTCTGGGAATATATCCCAAGAAAACAGAACACCAATCAGAAAGGATATATGCAACCCTATGTTCATAGCAGTACAATTTACAATAGCTAAGATTTGGAAATAGCCTACGTGCCCATCAGCAGATGAGTAGATTAGAAAACTGTGGTACATTTACACAGTGGAATACTACACTGCTGTAAAAAAGGAATTCTTAACATTTGCAACAGCATGGATGGTACTGGAGAGCATAATGCTAAGTGAAATAAGCCAGTCAGAGAAAGGTAAATATCACATAACCTCACTCATTTGTGGAATATAATGAACAACATAAACTGATGAACAAAAATAGAATCAGAGTCATAAAAGCATTGAACAGAGGTACTTAAATTTTTAAATTTGGTTTTTAAGTTCAACTTTCAAATATTATTTATTTCAAAATCAAGCAAATTTTAACTTGATTTTAGCTTGCTTAAAGAAACCTTCAATTAATTTTTGGTCTGATTTATAAATCAATAATTAAATTTCTTTAAACATTTTAAGCCAGGTGTATAAATTGCATATATTCCATTTTCTTTCTAAGTACATTTTTTATCCAAATAGAAAACATTTTCTAAAAAGGTTTCAGTTTAAAAATCACAAATCTAATTTTCAATTGGAATGATAGTCAAACACTGATCTAATACTCTAAAAGGCTGAATTATGATATTAATCATTTCAAGATTAAATATCAAATATGCACATATTACTCATAAATACCCACATGTTAATATTATGAAATTGATTTTCTTTAAAGATGCATATCCACTAAAGAAAAAATTATGTCATTCCTAAAAATGTTGTAGTAAACTTCACAAGCAGTTTTAGGACTACATTTTTTGCTGAATTAGATTACTTAGTGATTCAAGAGGCCATAAGCCAGAACACAAATTAGATTTGTGCCTGTGACACTGATGAGACACATAAAGTCCCTCTCAAGTTTATAGTTGTGTTGTCAAAGCTTGTCAAATGTTCACATCATATTGTTATCTTATGTTGAATTTGACTCTCAGAATCACTAGTCCCTACATTTTGCTTTATCACCTGCTTATATTCAACTTCTCTCTTTACTATATATTTTTATTATATATTTTTATATATTTATATTATATATTTATAATATATTTTTATTATATATTTTTCAAACTCTTCATGTTGTAGCCACAAAGAGATATTTAAATAACATGTAATTGAATCTCATGCCCCCCCCCCCAAATCTGGTGTCACTATCTTAATTAGGTCATGCCAAAGATAAAAATCAGTCAATATATTTTTTAAAATTTTATATATATATATATATATATATATATATATATATATATATATATATATATATGATTTTGAGGGAGGGAGAGAGAGAGAGAGAGAGAGGAGAGAGAGAGAGAGAGAGAGAGAGAGAGAGAGAGAAACATTGATGTGAGAAAGAACATAGATTGTTGCCTTCTGTACATGCCCCAACTGGGAATTGAACCAGCAACCTAGATATGTCGCATCTAGTAATAATTAATGTCGTTTTTTAACATTCGTTTAAAATCTTGCTTGGCGTTGACTTGTATTGACATAACCTTCAAACACATGGTATCTACAGAATGTGTGAAGTGCAATTAACAAGTTTTGCTTGAAAAAATTTGTGTTTGGTTTGGTTTTTGTTGCAAAACTAGGGCTAAGAAGATGGCGGTTGAAGAGCATATTCGGCACTGCATGCTTTACGAGTTCCAATTAGGAAGAAAAGCAAGTGAGGCTGCAAAAAACATCTGTAGTGCTCTTGGTCAAGATGCAGTTAGCGCCAGAAAATGCCAGCGTTGGTTTGAGAAATTTCGTGAGGGAAATTTTTTGTTAGATGACAAGAGTGGTCGAGGCCGTGTGTCCAATTTTGATCAAGAAGCTCTTCAAGCTCTTTTGGTGCAAAATCCTCAAATTACCCAACAAGAGCTTGCGACAACTTTAAATTGTTCACAAAAAAACAATTTCCAAGCAATTGCGTGCACTTGGCAAAGTCCAAAAGTTTGGAAAATGGGTTCCTCATGAGTTGACCGACAACAACCGTAATCAAAGAGTCACAATTTGCAGTTCGCTCCTCTCTTGTCAAAACCGTTTGCCGTTTTTAGAGCAAATTGTTACCGGAGATGAAGAATGGGTGCTGTATGTTAATTTGAAAAGGCGGCCTCAATGGTTGGACAAAAATGAGGCTCTGCAGCCCACGCCAAAACCTGACTTGCATGCGAAAAAAGTGATGTTGTGTGTTTGGTGGAATTTTAAAGGAATTCTTCATTATGAACTTTTACCATCTAACCAAACCATTACAAGTGCAGTGTATAGTGCCCAATTGGAAAGGTTAGCCCAAGCTTTAAGAGAAAAAGAACCCGCGCTGATTAATCGGAAGGGCGTAATTCTTCACCACGATAACGCACGACTGCATACTGCAAGAATCACTGCTGAAAAACTGCGCCAGTTGGAATGGGAAGTTCTCCCTCAACCTGCATATTCTCCTGATATTGCCCCTTCTGATTACCATTTGTTTCGTTCTTTGCAAAACTTTCTTCTTGGAAAAAAATTTAATAATGAAGAATGCTTCAAAAATGCATTGACCGAATTTTTTGTATCAAAATCACAAGAATTTTACAACAGAGGGATTAAAATGCTTCCTGAGCGTTGGGCACAAGTAGTAGAAAAGAACGGCAACTATATTGTTGATTAAATTTTGTTGTATTGTTTAAATAAATTCGATTTTTAAAAAGTAATAGAAAACGACATTAATTATTACTAGACCTAATACTCTGACTGGGAATTGAACCTGCAACCTCTTTGATACATAGGATGTGCTCCAACCAACTGAATCACACAGGCCAGGGCCAGTCACAATATTTTATTCTTATGGCTCATCAATACAGATGAGTGTTGACCTTTTAGCTATCACTGGAAAACTCTATATTACTGAATTGTTCCTACTTCTACAACACAATACACTTGCTCGGCCCACATGGGACTTTGCTTTCTTCCACTGCTGCTGAAAAAAGTGAAGACAGTATTTCTGATATCTTCAAATGGAGTTCAGAAAGTATTTCCCATGTGAACATTGCTAGGCAAATTGCTTAGTTTCCATATGAATGTTGTTCAGTGTTCCACTAAGTTAGACACATGGTTCTTTCCAGCTTGCATTTCTTCATCTGGTATTAGAGCAGACAGGGCAGTTCTAGGCAATTCAGGGGGCAAATGCAATGTTCTGTTTTCTAGATAATCTCTTTTTACCTGGGTTCTCCTGTCTCCCAGAGAAAACCTCCGACTGTGGTTACCTCCACTTTTCTTGAAAAGAAGAACAATTTGGTACCAGCACTGAAATTCTGGGTGACGGTGGTCAGGGGGCAAGTGAGTGTACAAGAGAAACCCTAAGAGGGTGATGAGGTTAGAAAGTATGCCACCTTACAGCAGAAGAAAGCTGCTCAGTAGACAGAGCTGACATGCTAGTGGTAGTGAATTAAAGGAAAGGGGCAGGAAAGATTCAGTATTGTTCTGGCAAATCGGTTAAGGTAAGAAAGGCAATCTGAGCAATTCACTGTGATATTAAAAATCACTTCCTTTCCCCCCTTAACTTAGTCTTTGGATCAGTTTGGTGTCCTTGACTTTTTCTCAACTAAATTGGTTATTCCACAGGAAGCTCTTCCGTCATTCATGTGAATTGTTCTCAACAGGCCTTATCCCATAGAGCTGGCAAACCTGCTCCAACAGGAATGAATGTGCAGCTTGTAAATAGCCCCTTGTTGTAAGATCCCCACTGTCCTCTCTTACTCCCCACTCAAAGACAAGCCAAGATGAAGTGGGATCTCTAGGGAACTGGTAATTCCCATTGGAGGTATTAAAGCAACTCCCTGATGATACTTAGGATCAAACAGGGGACATTTAATTGAAGAAATGGGAGTTTATGACTTTGGTAGGCCATTCTTATGCTTGGAGACCCATCCCATAGCGTATCAAAAGTACTCAAATATGCCCACATTGAACACTAAAGGTATTATTTTTACTCTTAAAAAACTGGAAGGATTTTTTATAACTTTGTTTTAGAATTACAGGCTTTAGAACATAATATTTATAATCATTTGCACTCTGTGATCACTTTTTTCCCTATTCAGTTATCTCAAGGCCCAGTTGACCTCTCTTTGCACTGCTCTTTGTCAAATACCAGGTTTATTTCTAAATAGAGTCTATTTTTATATTTTTAAATATTTTTATTGATTTCAGAGAGGAAGAGAGATAGAGATAGAGATAGAGAGAGAGAGAGAGAGAGAGAGAGAGAGAGAGAGAGAGGTCAATGATGAGAGGAAATCATTGATCAGCTGCCTCCCACATGCCCCATACTAGGGATCAAATTTGCAACCTGGACATGTGCCTTGATGGGAATTGAACTGTGACCTCCTAGTTCATAGGTTGATGCTCAATGACTGAGCCACACCAGCCAGGCAAGAGTCTAATTTTCTTTTGCAACATTTGTTTGCTTTTCTACCCCTGTGTGAATGTCACTGCCCCACATGCCATCCATAGTCTTTCTTCTGTAAAATTGTCTTCGTTATTCTGAGTTATTTATTATTCCATATGATCTTTAGAATTAATTTGCCATCACCAAAACTCTATTTACATTTCAAACAAAATTATATTTAATCTATAGATTAATTCTGAGAGGATCAACATCTTTTCTATCCTTCAATAAAGTTTTATGATTATCTCTATGAACATCTTGCACATCTTTTGTTAGATTTGTTCTAATGGCTTTTTGTGTTTTAAATGGACATCTATTTGAATTTATATTTTCTAATTCTTTGTTACAGATATATACAATAGAAATGTTGTTGATTTAGGTATGCTGATCTTGCTGTGCTCTTATTAACTTAACTAAAGACCCGGTGCATGAAATTTGTGCACTTGAGGGGAGGGTCCCTCAGCCAGGCCTGTGCCTTCTCGCAGTCTGGGAGCTCTTGGGGGATATCCTACTGATGGCTTAGGTCCACTCATGAACCCAGCTTCTGGCTGAATGGTGCTCCTCCTGTGAGAGCACACAGACCACCAGGGGGCAGCTCTTGCATTGATCATCTGCCCCCTGGTGGTGAGTGTGCATCATAGCAACCGGTCATTCCACGTTCAGTCAGTCAATTTGCATATTACTCTTTTATTATATAGGACCGTTTACATGGTACACACTGCCAGACCAAAAAAAATACTATACTTCCCAGGTACCCTGCAGTTCGGGGACATGTGACCAGTTGTGGCCAATGAAATAGGAGTGAAAATGATGTGGGTCACTTCCAAGCTGAGGCAGTGAAAAGCACGGTGTTTTCATTGCCCTCTTCTCATGCTGAGACAGATGGGGATACCTAGTGTTGAGAGAAGGCAGGACCTGGTTAATGAATTACTACTTGGTAGAGTCACTCAGAACTTCAACTGCATGAGAAGGAAATAAACTGCTGTTGTGTTAAGTCACTGATGTTTTGGGATTAATTGTTACCATAGCATAGTGCAGCCTCTATTGGCCACTACAGTTTGTCTGTAGATTCCCTTGGATTGTTTTAAGTGGACCGTTATAGTTTCTGTGAATAATGAGTTTGTTTCTTCTTTTCTAATTCCTAGGTCATTAAATTTTCATGAATACCAAATTTAACAATTAATGAAGTTGACACATTGTTACATTTTGTAGATCTTTAATTAAACATTTATTAATTTTGATTTGCAATTTTTCATTATTTTCTTTCTGTTCTCAGACCTGCTAGTCCCTAAAAAGCTGTTGGCCCCAGGCCCTGTGATGAGAGGGCCTCAGGGTTAACCAGGTCCTGGTTAGGTTGGTTGTCACTTTCAGAACTTACTATGAGCCTGCAGCTCCAGAAAGAACTAATGTAACAGGGGCACAGAGAGCCCTGGCTGAAGGGTGTTAGCTGGGCTCAGACCAAAAGAATCCATAGCACCCTGGGCATCCTGGCAAAGCGACACTGGAAAGTCTCCCTTTTTCTCCATCCATCCTTCCCTTCAGGGTTGGTTTTCACTCTCTCCTTCCCTTCTAGGATTTGCCAAAGACTCTGAATATCTTATTATTACCCTTTTAACAATGTAGGTATGCTCTAGTTAAAAAAGTTCCAAAATAATAAAGCCTGACCTTATCAAAGAATATATGGATTAGAGGGTGATAATTTGCTTTACAAAGTGTTCTCTGCGCCACAGAATGAATTCAACTCTGGTATCCCTAAAATAGCCAGTTCCCTTGGTGCATGTTAAATATAATTCAATTTACAAAAATTCGATTTGCATATAACCTTTTCAGGAGCACATCCATTGTGCAAAGCAATGTACACTTGTAATTGGCCACAAACTGCCAGGAGACCTGCCTTGCACATATTGCTCCTAGATGTGCAATTTTCTCTTATTCTGCCCGAGATAAAGGAGTGGAGTGGCTAACGTTCCAGGTGTTTATCTGGTCCCATACCGGGTATGCTGCGAAGGCACATTTGTCAGTTATTTGGGGCAACCTGTGGTATGTGTGGATTAATGTTAGGGACGTAGAAACAGGAGCGCAGGAAAGGTTAGGAGGACTGCCATGGCTTGCCCAGCTCAGTTTGTGATAACTGTCTAGCTATGTTGAAGAAACTCTCTTTATCTTGGTGGCTTGACAGGCATCAGGAGGGAGTGAAATGAAGCAAGGGACAATTTACGACCGTGGTTTGGATAACACTTTTTTCCCATGAGGCAGTGGAACTGCAGGAGCATCTTCCAAGGGAAACAGATCAGTGTGGTGGCATGCGCCATGTGCTTAAGGAGCGTCACCGCGGATCCAGCCTGACCCTGGGGTTCTCTGGTGTGCTCTGGCCACGGGAGTGTAGCCAAGGTGTTTACCAAGGCAAGTGGGGCATTTTCTCATCTGTTATGTGAAAAGCAAAACTGGCATCTTTTTACAGCAAATTGAATTAAAGTAGATTATTGCCGATGATGCCAAGTCACATCTAAGACCCTTTTCAACCTGAATATTAAAAGCTCTGGCTGGCACATCACAGTCTCTTTTCAGAAAGGATACCTTCCTCACACATTCCCACTGCCCCCCTTCCCTGCATCTGATGCCAGGACCCTTCTCTTCTGATTAGGAGGTTCCCTCTGGGATTTCTTCTGGGCGGCTAGCAGCTCTTCTTCCCTAGGCTAGCTGCAGGGTGTGTCAGACACTGGCAACTCAGATCCCTCCCAGAGACCCTGGCTCCTCCACCAGCTTTGGGGGTGGGGAAGATGCCCTGGAGGGAGCTAAGTGAGGCCTATCTAGACCTAGTTTTTTTCTTCTTCTTTGTTTGTTTTTGTTCTTTTGCTGGAGGGAATGACTCCTTATTCCCTAGTTCAGCCAGCTAGTGTGAGTTATCTCTCACACTGCAAGTTCAAATCCCAGAAGGAAAGGCTTAGCTCCTCCTGGGTCTGAGGCAGATTCTAAATTGACTGCCTTAAACTCCTGGGTGCAGAGCAAGGAATAAGTCGACAATGGAAATGTCTGCTAAACCTAATAAAGACATTGTGATAGTGCTTAGAAGCCCACAGTTGGGGGAGCTGATTATCTCAGCCCATCTCCAACAGAAAATGTATTACTTAACCAAAATTTGTTTTTGCTGCAGTGGGAGGCAGGGCTGCACCTTGGGAGCGCACGTGACCCCAGAGAACTCCATTTGGTGCCATGAGCACAGCCTGGTATGGGCACTGCCCAGAGTCAGGCAGTTCACAGGCTATGTCATGCCTGGTGGCACTGCCCTAGGAAGAGCAGAGCTGATATAAATCTACCTAAATGGCCTGAATTCGGGGAAAGAGGGCAGTCTGGGGTGCAGGCCAACCTAGGTTCACAAACTAGTAGGTGCTTGGCCACTTATAATCTCTGCAGTCCTGAAGTCTGCATAATCTCTCTCACGTGAACCATGCCAGCAATGTGCAATTCACAGACTAAAGCAAAGATGAGAGCAACATGGAGGAGAGCACCATGCTGTCCATCATAAATGTGATGTTCCCTTCCTGAAAGTGCTGCTGGGAGCTGGATGTATTCAACAGCCAGGCTGGACAGGTGTCCAGCTCTTCCTTCTTCACCTGCTTTGATCCTGGAGGCCAAGGGGGAAATGAGAAAGTAGCGAATGACCAGGCCCTGGCTTTGTGGCTCCATGGTGTCTGTACTGTGTGGTGATGAGATGTGGCAAACTCTTATACTACTAGATGACCTTGGCCTTTCAGAAAAGTTTTCCCATATTTTTAAACTTCGTGTTAAATCCAAATTGATTCCCTGATGAAGGAAGAAGA
Organism: Pipistrellus kuhlii; assembly: GCF_014108245.1. Taxonomy (NCBI): domain Eukaryota; kingdom Metazoa; phylum Chordata; class Mammalia; order Chiroptera; family Vespertilionidae; genus Pipistrellus; species Pipistrellus kuhlii. Next base: position 28,396,320 of record NW_023425540.1, on the reverse strand, counting down.
TGGAGAAGCTTGGGCAGTAGGGTGGGGGGTAAGGGTGAGGGGTAGGGGAGGGCACATGCTCCTTCCATTCTCAGGGAGAGAAATGTTAGTTGAAAATGGGAGAATAAGATATGAGAATTTGAAATCAGTTTTTAGATTTTATTTTTTCTATGTTATTCTCTCTCTCTCTCTCTCTCTCTCTCTCTCTCTCTCTCTCTCTCTCTCTCTCTCTCTCTCTCTCTCTCATTTTGCCCACAGGGCTAAGAATACTAGAACAAGGACTGTCCCTGAAGGAAGCATTGTTTGGGGGGAACAGCAGTGAACAGCAATGACCAGGTGATCAGTCTTCCCCAAAATTTTGGAAATTGTGAGGTCAGAATCTGGCTCTTAGGTGCCTCCTTGTCCCATTAGGAACTACAATCTTCTGGGTTACCTTGGGCATTTTGTTTGTCCACCCAGACATGTTGGCTAGAACAGACAGAGGCCTCCTCCAGCCTGTTTTGCCCTGGGGAGGGGTGGGATGGGAGTCATAAGGAACCAGGAGTCACCTTCCTCGCTTGAGAGAAGAATAGATTCAGATGCCGCTTCTCCTTTTCTCTCCAGGTTCCTTGAAGAACCTCAAACCTAAGGTCATAGCTATTCAGACTCCAGGGGGGACAACTTTCAGGACCCAGGCCTCGGCCAAGCTCGGTGTCACCAACATTCATCTCATTCCCCTGGGGATGATCCAGGCTGTCAGTTGACGAGGGAACATAAGACTCAGGGAACTTCAGGTCTCCAAAGCAGCTTCTCAGCTTGTTCAGTTCTTCTCTCCACCTCTTAACTGCCCAGAAATGAACATAAGACTCAGGGAACTTCAGGTCTCCAAAGCAGCTTCTCAGCTTGTTCAGTTCTTCTCTCCACCTCTTAGCTGCCCAGAAATGACTTTACCATCCTGGGTTCAATACATTTTCAGGGCTTAACTCTGCCTCTGCTCCTCTGTCCAGAGAGAGAGCAGACGTGGGGTGAGCTGTAGGCTGAGCAGCAGGAGGCTAGACTCCACCAGAGCAGTGTTGATTCAGGCAAAGTACAAAACCTCCCTGGGCCCTAGCCAGTGTTTCTCAGTGGTTAGGGTTTTGGCCCTCACACCAAAGGTCTCGGGTTCAATTCCCAGTCAAGGGCAAGTACCTGTATTGCAGGTTCTATCCCTGTTCCTGCTTGGGATGTGTGTGGGAGGCAATCAGTTGATGTGATTCTCTCACATCGATATTTCTCTTTCTCTCCCCCTCCTCCCTCCCTTGCACTCTGTCTGAAAAAGCAATGGAAAAAAAATATCCTCAGATGAGGATTAACAAACAAATGAACAAACCTGGGCCTGCTTTCTAAAAAAGAAAAAAGATGCCTGGCCTGCCTATTTTCCCCCTGGTTGAGAAGTTCAAGTCAGATGTGAATGTGAAAGCATTAAGCATTTCGTACATTATAATACAGAGCCCAGATGAAGAGTATGATGATTCTCCTTGGGAGGGCATGTGTGTTGCTATGAAGCTGGCCTCATCCTGCTATCTGTGGTAGAGACATCAAACTAGTAGTCCTTGGAGTGATAGGCATATTGTATTTACTACACACAGTGTTTAAAATTATTTAAAATTCATTGCCAAAATAAAAAAAAATTTAAAAAACAGAAAAGTTTTACATTAAATAAATGGATTTCTAGCTTCACTTCAAAAATTAGAAAACATGGCTGTGGCTCCTTGGACTCCAGCCTCTGCCCCCTGTACACAGGCATGTGCTCGCTAGTTCAACCCAGTCTCCACCACTCCCTATTGTCTTGTACCCTCTCTGTTCTATCATCTGGCCTGCCCAGCCCTTGTGGGCATCTGAATTTTCAGCCCTGGCCCAATAGGAATTTATCTTTTACTTCCGCCTTTACTTGCACTGTCCACCCCACCCGACCCCCATCACCACATGCTCCCTTCCTGTGGACAGGACATGTGCCTTTTCTGCAGCGGGTGAGGAGGGAAATCCAGGGCTAAGAGAAATGCACAGAGGACCTCTCCATAAGGCACCAGCAAAAGCTTGTCTTCAATAGCTATTCCAAAAGGACCAGACTGAGTTTTCTCCAAGCAGCAGCCACTGCAACATTAAGAGCAGTGTTCGGGTTAGCTATGGCTTTGTAATCAACCACCCCAGCGCTTTGTGGCTTAAAACAATGTATTTCTTTATCTGACAGCTCTATGAGTTAACAGGCCTCCGTTGGGCAGTACTCACTTAGACCACCTCATCCTGTTGCAGTCAGATGGCAGCTGGGATTGTCTAAGGACTCAGTTGGGCTGAAAGTGCAAGGCAGCTCATTCACAAGGTTTGCAGTTGATGCTGGCTGGAGACTCGGCTGTCTACTGGAGTACCTGAGTGCCTTCATGTAGCAGCTGGATTCCTAGGGGGAATGTCTCAAGAGTGAGGGTTCCAAGAGACCCAGGAAGAAGGTGCAATCTTCTTATGCACAAGCTTCAGAAGTCACATGGGGTCACTTCAGCATATTTCATTGGTCAAAAGCTAGTCACAGGACCTGCCAGTTTCAAGGAATCAGAAGTCCATGAAGCATGAATGATGGGAGGCATGATTCACTGAGGGAGCCATCTTTGGAAACTAACGACCACAGGCAGCAAGGGTGAGGCTGGTCCTTATTTCCTATCTGCTTTCACATGTGGATTTTTTTTTTTTTTTTAAGAACAACTCATCTCCTCTCCCTTCAGCTTTCCCCAAGGTAAGATATTAATGAGATCATATTTGAACTGCCTGACAAAGTAATACCTCCTTGTAAAGTATACTATTATTACCAGCCTGCCTGATCACTCCCACCTGGAGTTCACAGAAGACAGGATGAGAAATGACACTGCCTATATCTCAACAACAAACAAAACTTCATTAAATCCATTGACATAACACAGACATTCAGATTTAGTACAGATCAAATCCTATTACCAAGAAATTGCATCAAATTGCCTCCAAAAAATCTGTAGAACCAGATGTTTTCCAAGCCCTACTTCCTTTAGGCAAATACCCAATGTAAGCAATCTTGAAGGATACCAAAGAATTAGAACATCCCCGGAGATTTGTTAGGAAGGGATTTGACCCATTTTCTTTTAGTTACAGGTTCAGGCATCTTAAAATCAGAAAGAACAAACTTGCAGGATTCATGAGTGTGAGCTGGCTGAGAAATGGGCCTCATTTAAATTGTAGAAAATCCATCTTTATGCGGCTATCTGCTCCTCTTCCGGAGTCCTGAGGGGTTTCCACTTGATTCTCTGGTTGGTATCTGGGGAGCTTACAGTGTGAGAGCGAGGAGGCTGACAGCTAGGCACCCACGCCAAATTCAGAGCCTTCCCTAGGAGAGAGAGTGAACTCAAAATAAAGGGAAGGGCATCAATCAGGCCATGGGAACTTGTGGGGCAGCAGTGGAGATGTTGGGCGTTGCGCAGCATTGAGACATTTATGAATGTCTTTGATTTTGTTTTTTCTGAATATACACATTTCTTTATGTTTTTCTTATTTTGGCTCATAGGCTCTAAAAGGGATGCTTAAGGGTTAGGCCAGGTGTCAGCCCAGAGCAGCCCCTCTCATGGTATATAAGGTCCCGAAGGCTGATGGGCCTGCCTTCCACCCATGGAGTCCCTTTCTAACAACTCCCAGTTCTGATTTCTGGCAACAGCTTTCCTTCCCCATTAAAGCTCACAGCACCCCAGGCTCAGTTTTGCCCCACAAACATCACTACCTTCCTTCCTTCCCTTTGGAGGATGGACACAGGGCAGAGGAAGCAGCGTGCACATTGCCAGTTGGGGCCGGCTGGAAGGCAAGCTGCCTTCTGTCATCAGTTTCAGAAACAGGACCTACTTACAATTGGAGACCCCTGTACTCCTAGCCAGGGGTCACTTCTTCAAGGTGTCTTCATGCCCCCATGCCTTTTTCCCACCAGGGTACCATCCTTAGTTTACTGCCAAATTAACCTCGCTAACGCTACCGGCAGCCCTGTAACTGACTTCTTCCTTTTATCTCCTCATTAGACCCCAGGGGCTCTGCATTATTGATGTTTGGTTATCCTCTGATTTTGTCTTTCATGCAATGAGTGTAGGTTGGGAACCTTCCGCTAAGTTCTGGGATACAGAAGTGAACAATACCATACAAGACGAGGCAGCATTGGGGGCAGTCCTTACCCGAACTGCACATGATCTCACATGTATGTTTATCCTGAACCATCCCAATACAGCAGGGGTGGGGAACCTTTTTTCTACTAAGGACCATTTGGATATTTATAGTATCATTCGCAGGCCATGCAAAATTATCAACTTAAAAATTAGCCTGCTATATTTGGTCAAACATTTGATTAACATCCTAATACATTGGCAGGGCCAGACCCAATGATTTTGTGGGCCTTATATGGCCTGTGGGCCCTATGTTCCCCACCCCTGCAATAGATGAATCAGCACTTTAAAGAAAAAAAAAACAAAACAAGGCCCTTGGGTTCCATTTGTCCCCCTTTCCCCCCTGCGAGTGGACACTCGGTAGTAATGACCTGGGGGAGGGGGCCTGATGGGTCGGGGGCTGCACCCTCAGGCCAGAGGCTTGTTCCACCTCCACGAGGGACTTAAAGTGTTGGGTGTGGGCTCAGGAGCCCCTAGGTTGCTCCCTGAGGAGAAGGGTCCATAACTTCCACCGTGGGTCACATAGGGAGGTTTCTCCCAGTTTTGAAAGTCAGGGGGAGAAACGTGTTTCCAGTGGCTGAAGTATATGTTCCTAATGAATGAGCTTTATTTTTACTAGTTGGACAGCTTCCAGTTGGCCCCCATGTAACTACCCTCTGTCTCGCTTACACTGGAATATTCTTTCGTGGTGCGGTGTCAGCAATCCTGAGTGGATTGCTGGTGGCTGGGCTTCAGACTGTCCTCTGCGGGCTGAGCCACGTTCGCGATGTACCGTTAACCCCTGGCAGCTGTTAATTACCACAGTGATGAACTTTTCCCACAGTCATTATTTTTTGGAATAGAAATCTGCACATTTCCTTGGGAATCTATGGAGCTTGTGAACACCGAGTTTTCATTTATTTATTTATTTATTTATTAAATATATTTTATTGATTTTTTTTTTTTTTTTTACAGAGAGGAAGAGTGAGGGATAGAGAGTTAGAAACATGGATGAGAGAGAATCATCGATCAGCTGCCTCTTGCACACCCCCCACAGGGGATGTGCCCGCAACCAAGGTACATGCCCTTGACCAAAATCGAACCTGGGACCTTCAGTCCGCAGGCTGACGCTCTATCCACTGAGCCAAACCGGTTTTGGCAACACCATGTTTTAAGTGTTTGGAAAAGACAGGGTTGAGAATGATGCCTTCAGGAGGACCTCCTGCCCAAAGTGCCCACACAACCACTGATAACAATTGCAGGGATTTGCTGAAAATGCCCAAAGTCCTTCTACGAGGATGTGGCAGGCAGCCTGGCAGGTCTTGGTGGCACTTGCCTGTGGAATTTTTTGCCTCTCCCAAAACGACAGAGACTCTGTGTGCTCGCCTCGGGGTGCCAGGGGAAGCTTGCCTTTTTAAACGGTTGGTTTATTGATCATGATGTACGCCAGCCATAGCCCCTTCTGCTTTATGTATTTTAATTACCTGCCTTTCCCACTGCCTTTGAGTCTCTGTGTGATTGAATCACCAAGGGTGCAGCTTCAAACAATTCTAATAAAGAAGTGAGTCTGTTATGATGTTGGCAAGTTGACCCTCTTTGTGAGATTAGCTCCAAAATGAAATTCACTCTTAAAAGATGCTGCTTGTGGCAGCAGAGCTCACGCCTCCTCTGGGCTCCGGGAGGAAAGCTCCAGGAGGCACACACTGAGCAAAGTGAGGCAGACTGTGGGACCTGTGGGCCTTGTTTTGTGAGTGTGTGTGTGTGTGTGTGTGTACGTGATTGTACATACGTGTGCCTGTGTCTGTGCACACAGCTGGGCTCGCCTCTCCAGAGATAGCAAGGCTGCCTGCCTTTATCCAGGGCAAGGGGCACATTCCAGGATGGGAAGCATATTTCAAAGCAAAGATCACCTGCTCTTTGTGTTCAAAAGGAGCTGCTGTATGTTCAGAAAATGGTCTCTCCTCCCCTCTAACCTCCCTTCTCTATTCCTGTGAAGCAGCTATGTCCTTGTTGTGGCTTAGGGCAGGGGGCAGTGGGAACAAGCAGACTGTAGGCCCCTCGCAGCACCAGGGGTTGCCACTTTGAACTGCCCTTCCCTCTACTTCCTGCCCACTGTCCACCTCTCTGGGGCTGAGTCTCACCTATGAGGCAACTGTGAACAGGTGGTTCGGACAGAGCATGGGTGAAGCCACATGTCACTCAAAGCTAGGGTCAGGTTAGAGAAAACCAAGTTAACATAAAAAACTCAGAACCAGAGGATACATTTCTCTTTCATTTCTATCTCACTTGGTGGGAAAAGTTTTTTAAAAAGTCAATTCTGAAACCTGACCAATTCTGAACTGTTTATATAACACCTTGGATACATAATCAAAATGTAAACAAATGTACACATTTTATTTCTTTAAAAGAATGTTTTATATGTTTGCCCTATAAGGCATATACTTCTGTTTTCACTTGCCTGATGAGGAGACAGACTCAGAGGAGTTAAGTGACTTTCCCAAAGTCACACAGCAGTGAAGGCAAAAGCTAGACCTCAAAGCTTGCTCTTCTGACTTCAAGATCAGTCCTTTCCAAAACATTTTTTTTCTTTTTAATTATTTTCTCATTCCAAACTCCCCCCTCCCCTCTCTTTTCACATTGCCAGGATCTAAATATCATTCTAATGTTATAAAAACATTTTTCTCCTTTAGATATCACTTCAGAGACAGATTTCCTTAGGAAATTATCTCATTACAATATGGTTCCAATACATATGTCCATACACAAGAGCCCTCGGTCTCAGTATTCTAATTGCCGAGCTGTGACAGCAGCTGAAGGGACCGTAATGTGTCGACTCCTTCCTGTGCACGATATTTCAGGCCTCAGTCCCTCTACCCAACTTCTCAGGCTCAGGGTTACCCTGGGATTCTAGAGGACATTTTTTTTTTTTTTTTTTTGCCAAAATAGCTATCATTAGGTACTTACTATGTGCTAGTCTCTCTGCTTGATGCTTTGCAAGCATTTTTCATCTTCACAAGAACGCTGTAAGATATGGAGGATGATGATGATGATGACAATGGTGATGATGACATTCCCAGTGTAAATTACAGATTAGGAAAGCAACCTGTTGTCTGTGCAGAGCTGAAATTTATTTTGACTCTAAAGCCCACATTTTCTTCTCTATTGTTTTTCTTCCTTTGTGTTTTGATATTCCTTGCTTGGTATAAGAGAGTATACAGGATTCTTGATGCCTTAATGGTTAATAATATGGGAAGCATCAGTATTAGCCCCTCTGGCATCACCTTAAAGCCAAGGGTGAGGCCTAAAGCCTGAGGCTCATGAGTGGTGAGTTGGCCTAAAGGATAAGAGAGAATCAGGAGTCCCAGGTTCTAATTCCAATCCTCTAGTTAAGCACTAACCACCTGTGTGACCTTGGACAAGTTGCTTTGCCTCTCTGGGCCTTCATTTCCCCACCTGTATAATAAGAATTTAGAGCAGGAGCTTTCTGAAGTCCCATCAGGTTTGAAGACTCCCATCCCACACCTATTGGGACATGGTTTTTGTTGGTTGTTGTTGTTTTCAGAGCAATTCTGGCACCCAGAATCTCAGGAAGCAATAAGACTCAATTCCCCATAACTGCGACATTCCGCGTTCCCACTTCCCCAAAGCATATGGCGGTGTGGATGCCTGCCAGGAAGCAAAGTGAACGGAAGTGTGGAATGAGTGAACAGCAGCCTGCATTGGGTTTGTCCTTCTTTTCCTAACTGCTGAGCACCTACAGTGGGTATGGGAAACGGTCCTTTATTTTAAGCAAGTGTTCTCTGCCTTGAAGTAAATTATTTTGGGTCCTTGCCTTTACCGTCATGTCCCTTGCATTTTCCATTTCGGGTGTCTCTCTGTATTTAGTATACTAGTATAAAAACAAAATAAAAGAAACAAGAGCAAAATAAGACCAAGGTTTTAAATAAAAAAAAATAAGCCCCGGTGTCTACTGTTTGCTCTGTTAGTAAGGAAAGGGTCAGATGAAGACCTATGTCTTTTGTACAAGAGACAAAAGTGTCAAATGAAGTGAAGAAGAAAGGCTGGGAAGACATCTTGATTTTCTTTGGCTTCTCTGTTCTTTCTCAGTCTCCTCCAACTCCACCTCAATTTTACCTTTAACTGTTAGGTTTAAGACTCTGATGGAGGGAATATAGGGATAGAGAACAGGTAAGGAATAGAGCAAATTAAATATATTTAATGAGTTATCACTTGGTACAGAATCTTAAAATTTAAGACTAAATTTGGATTTTTATTTTTTTAAACCCAGAGGATTTTTTGGTTTGTTTTATTGTGTTCTTTATATTGCAAGATTGTGATTTAAAAACATGCTGTGTTGAGTTTTTTTTTTTTTGCCAGCCTGTGTGGCTCAGTAGTTGAGTGTCAACCCATGAACCAGGAGGTCACAGTTCAATTGCACATGCCTAGGTTGTGGGCTCGATCCCCAGTAGGGGTGTGCAGGAGGCAGCTGATCCATGTTTCTCTTTCATCAATATTTCTATCTCTCTATCTCTCTCCCTTCTCTATATCTAAAAATCAATAAACGCATACTTTAAAAAGTTTAGGGGAAAACCATGCTGTTTTTGCTCTGTTGATCACAAAAGCCTTGTGCCCCTCAAAGGCTGCCCACAGAAGAGCTTTGTTACCAGGCAGTGGTAACCCCGGGCCTGAGGGGAGCCCAGCAGTGCCCTCAACAGCCCAGTTGGCTGGTGGGCAGGAATTCTAGTCCTTTCTGCCCCAGGGAGGGAGGGAGTTGGGCGGTGGAAGGGCAGGGCCATCGCAGGTTTATCCAAGTTTCCAGCAGAAATTCTCTTCCCAGGGCTCCACTGGGCAGCAGGATGACTAGGAGGGGAGGACAAAAATTGTTCTGTGATGACAACCTGGAGAGGCGTGAAAAGGATTTTCTTAATAATGCAAGTTGCAGACAGTTCTGTGTGCAGGGGCCATCGTGTGTTGGAACCTGTGTCAGGTACTAGCATTGTGGGGAAGATGCACACATCTGGGCGGTCAGAGCCAACTCCAGGACTCTATTGTGATGAGCAGATTCGAATCTGTATAGCAACCAGCTGCTTTATGATAGTGAGGAAGGAGTGCAAGTATCCTGTTTCCATTTCCGCATTCACCCACTCACAGACCAAAAAAACAAGCAGTGTGAGATGCTAGGAGCGACACTCGGAGCACATGATCCTCCGGAAGACTGAAGTGAACAAACAAACAAAAAGATCAAGCCTGTTCAGCGTGGCTCAGTGATTGAGTGTTGATCTATTAACCAGGAGGTCACAGTTTGATTCCGGGTCAGGATACATGCCTGGGTTACAGGCTTCATCCTCAGTGTGGGGAGTCCAGGAGGCAGCCGACCAACGATTCTCTCTCATCATTGATGTTTCTGTCTCTCTCTTCCTCTCCCTTTCTCTCTGAAACTAATAAAATATATATATATATAAAAAAAAGATTGACTCAATCGGTTATTTTGTCTTGATGGATTAAAAATTGGTCTGCTTCCTTTTTATTTCCTTAACTGATGTTTAATCTCTAAATTCATACGTCTGGTCTCTGTTCCTTTTTTGTTTGACTTGGATGTAAATGTTGGGAGGAGAATCCTAGGGTGTGTATCTGTTCTAGACAGTTGTTTGTATTTGGGCAGCCGAGGACTATGGATACAGAAAGATGGAAAAGAAACAGCAATGACAAGAAGCGGGGCAAGGCAAAAATCGTTGAGGGGTGATGGCATAAGGGAAGAGGACAAAATTGAGAATTGTAGCAAAGAAAATGTTTGAGGTGAATGACTTCTGTAAAACAACTTTTACCACAGTCACAGATTCTTTACAGAGACATTGTGAAGTTCTTGTGACTTACCTAGAATATTTAATAAAAGCACGCTTCTAATATTACTAGTACTAGGCACCATTTTAAGTTGAAATGAGTTTATGAAGGTTTAATAGATATTCACTTTGAGTGGGTGGGGTAGAGGAAGGTGATAAAGATAATGGTTTGCCTGAGATCTGAGAAAGACCCCTGAGGAAGGTACTTGACTCTGTGTAAGATTAATCACCCTCTCAAATCTCCAGCTCATTTACATATACAGTATTTCCGAGATGTTGAACCACATTCTTTTCCTCAGAAGCTCTTTTTGTTCTGTTTGCTGACACTAGACTCTATAAGAGTATTGTCATGATAGTACTTGATGTCTTGTTGGGTAGAACATCCTTTGAAATTTTTTCATACCTACTTTTCTCAGAATGTGTATAATTAGGAAAATTCATTTCCTTCCTGTTGAGAAAAGCTAATGATCATTTTCCATTATATTAAAAAATTACCCATTGTTATGACTTCAGTTTAGTGTTCCTGCAGACATCACCATGTGTCACAGAGAGTTGAGCTCTCCCAAGGCCCAGGCACCCATGTGTTATTTCAGTTTCTCTTTAAAAAGAGGGGGGTTGTTTCAAATGAGGCATGGCGTGTGCACACGCACACACACACACACACACACACACACACACAGAAAGAGAGAGAGAGAGAGAGAGTGAGAGAGAGAGAGAAAGAGAGAGAGAGAGAGAGAGAGAGAGGCGAAAAAGAGAAATGGGGAAAGAAAAAAAAAGCAAGAAAAAGACAAATCACGCCATTTCAGGAGAATTAATAGGTAATTATATATTTTTTAAAAATCACTTTTAGCCTGGAAACCCAAATTTTTAACAATGTTGTCTCTAGAATATAATTATAAATTCCACACTGAGTCTCTGAACCAGAAACAAGAGCTTTTCTTTGAGATATAATAAATGCTTTAAGTAGTGGGACAATGCTTCTCTTTCAGGAGAGATGAAAAGTAGAATTACAGGCTACTACTCTTTTATATTCCTCAATAAGTCTAGTTTTTAATATTAGAAAAATTTATCTCTCTCCTGGGGTTCATTATTTATATCCAGGAGGACAATGACAGGTCTTGAAGTGGACAGATAGAAAAACTAGTGTGGCCTCAGAGGACTCCCAATCTCCAAGAGTTAGTGACTGTTTCTCCCCATTTTGTGGCAGATGTAAGATCACCAGGACCAGAATTTTAGCATTGTGAAGGGGACTGCTGCAGGAAAAAAGAAAGAAAGGAGAAACAGAGAATGGGATTTTAAAGTGATTAACTGGGAAACTTATATGCAAATATGCATAACGCACAGACATAGACAATAGAGTGGTGAAGGCCTGGGAGGGCCTGATACAGGGTGGAGAGGGTCAAAAATGAAACACAAACAAATGGAACATCTGTAATACTTTCAACAATAAAGATGCATTTAAAAAAACAATAAGCCAAAACTGGTTTGGCTCAGTGGATAGAGCGTCGGTCTGCGGACTGAAAGGTCCCAGGTTCGATTTCGGTCAAGGGCATGTACATTGGTTGTGGGCACATCCCCAGTGGGGGGTGTGCAGGAGGCAACTGGTCGATGTTTCTCTCTCATCGATGTTTCTAGCTCTCTATCCCTCTCCTTTCCTCCCTGTGGAAAATCAATAATATATATATATATATATATATATATATATATATATATATATATATATGTAGGCACAAAGCAAGGATGCCTGCTCTCTATTAAAAAAAAAAAAAAAACATAAGAAAATTCGAAAAAAAATTTAAAAGCGGAGTAAGAGGCTTGTAGGGAAAAGGAAGAATATTCTCTATTCATTCCGGCAGGCCAATCCAGTATTGCTTTTTTCCCTTCAGTCTTAGGTTATATTAGTTTGCTAGGGTTGCCATAACACAATGCCACAGACTAGGTGGCTGAAACAACAGAAATTTATTCTCTCACAGTTCTGGAGGCTGGAAGTCCAAGATCCAGGTATCAGCAGGGCTGGTTGCCTCTGAGGTCTGGCTTCTTGGCTTGCAGATGGCCCTCTTGCTGCCTCTTCACATGGTCTTTCCTTTGTGCACACCTACCCCTGGTGTCTCTCCTTTTACAAGCACATCAGTGACATAGGCTTGGGGCCCCACTTTAATGACCTGGGATTTCCTGAATCTTCCCCTGAAAGCCCTGCTTCCCAGTAGAGCTCACATGGAGGAGGGTCCACCCATATGACCTCAATTTCTCTTTAAAGGCCTTTATCTCCAAATACATTAGATTCTATAATATTTTAGATAACTCCTCATACAAGTACACTGATAACAGTCACTTTTAGAAAAAATGACTTAAAAAAAAAACTTCAGTTGCTTTATGGTTAGCCATATATAACCTGGATTTTAGCTGCCCACACTACCAACTGCCCCATCTTTGGGAAAATAAGATAATTTTTTTTCAAAATAATTGAACCACCCTACATTCCAAAGTTTGTGCTGTGACTCCTGGACCATCCAGGGGGTAACATGCTTATCGGCTCCTCCCCTCTGATGCTCACAACCATGATGCTGCCTCCATTTCACCCCCTCAACCAAACTCCAAACAGCTCCTTCAGGGGCCTTCACACACCTCAACTCACACCCTTCATTTTGTGAGCAGCGTCACTTCCGGTAAGACTTGGGAGCTGGGCCAGGACCGTGGAGAGGGCTTCTACTCTAACCTTTTATCTTCTGCTGGTCTGTCTCTCTCCCACCCACCCACTTCCCCTCACTTTCTTTTCTTTTCTCTACTCTCCCTCTTATGATTATGACAAATTCCTCTCCTTATCTTCTGCAGAGCAGATTAATAACTTTTCTAGCTTGAATATACTCTTGGGTCTTACCCTGGACCCCAAGTGGCTCACTAAAGTATTTCTTCAACCAAATATATTTAGGGCTGTCTTTAAGAGGAATTCTCATGAATAGGATTTTCTCTGCTTCATTATAAGTGCATACCTCAGCTTCTGTTTTTAGTCCAGCTCCCAGGTTTTTCCTGCACATTCGTACCCGTGTGCTGGAGGCATCTCCCTGGACTCCTTCTTCTCACAGAGCAGTACCCCAGGAATGCTGCTTGCCTGGAGTGGACACAGCTGTTCAGAAAACAGCAGCAGGGAGATGCAAAGTGATGCCACCCACACGAGAAGTCTTTTTTTTTTTTTTATTTCATTGAAATGCACCACTCCCCTGTGCAAATGCTCAGCAGTTTTCATCACCCAGCAGGCGAGCCTATGGCTGCAGGCAGACTGTTTAAGCCTGCCTCTTTCAGACTTCCAAATTTTTTCAACTCACAGTCAGTATTCCCACAGCCAAGGAGTTCTTGCTTGCCACAGAGACCAAATTACCTAAATATTTGTGTCTCACCCAATTCAGCAGATCACAGAGGATACATGGCACATTCTCTTCGAACTTGTCTTCAGGAATAGTATGTCCATCAATCCTAGCGATCCTGGACAAAGAGATGGCAGAGTTCATGAACCTGGGACCCCATTCTACTAGGGGTGTCTTGACTCTGCTTTCAGCATCTTACACACACACACACACACACACACACACACACACACACACACTTAAAAAGGAATAACCAGGTTCTTCATATTTTGCTTCTTTCATGTTCCCTTTGTCACTTTCCTTTAGCTCCCAATCTTCATCACTTGCCCACTCTCCCTCAACTCAAATACCAGATGGTATACCATTATTTGACGAAAACTCTCCAACAAAGAGCGAGGATATTGACTCCGAGTATAAGAGCACTCTAGCTATGTGATATTTTCAATTCATCCAAGCTGCCCACAGTGCACAAATACACCTCGTGGGATAAGTGTGTGCACTATGTGATCCCTGCAAGATGTCACCATCCTCGTCAGATGCCACAGAGTCATGAGTTCTTTGTAGTCCAGCTCTCAAAATAAAAGAATGATAGCGTCTTAGATTTTCCCTTTGTGAGCCTACCATTTATGTAAGTTCTCAGGACTTGTCGTGAAAATACATCTGCTCTCTCACCAGGCATTTCCCTGGGTCTGTTTGCAAAAGGCTGTTCTAATAGGCACAACATTTGAAGACCAGTGCCTTTCCATTATACCTGCCTCATTATCTGAGAGGAATCTCCCTGTCCTTTGTTTGGAAATGTGCTTATTGTGGAGTCTGGTAAGTCTCAGGCTGAAAACAGGAGATTTATGAGCTGTCCTCCAGTTCCTGTCTGCTCTCTCCTCGGGCCACAACCCCAAAAGATCTGTCACTGAAACGTGTCTCAGTGTCAACTCTGAAACCCTGCTTTTTAAGAACATATCATAATAAAATGTTGGAAACAGCACTTGAAGGTTTCGCTGCTGCCATACCCCAGAAGGTCACACGCTCTGATTCAGCTAAAGGGACACTAATCACAGTCAGCATGTGAGTAGAGAGGCTTACAGTTGGGGATGACACAATCATTTGCATAGGATGTAAAAATGAAGGACCATTAATTTTATAGCATTAATTGAGGAGCAGAAGTGTTAGACCTCTGTAATTATCTTCAGTGAATACATTTCAAAGACATCTTCACAAATGAGGCTCGTGTGTGTGTGTGTGTGTGTGTGTGTGTGTGTGTGTGTGTGACTGTGAGAGGGTACAGATACCAAGAGCAACGGCAAGGCTCCACACTGTCCCCTTCAAGATGCCCAGATTAGCGAATCATTAAGTTAAAAGCTTAACTTAAATCGGAATAGATTCTCCTGTGTGGAAGCAAAACAAGTGAGGATTCTAAGCTCCCAGGAGGATATGCTGCCCAGAGGAGGGATTTCCAGAGCTGGGTGCTACATTTCAAAACTGCTGAGATAGAGAAGTGGTGGGCGAGGTGGGGAGGGGGGCGCGCGCGGAAGGAAGCCAGCCATCCTGGGATGTGGGCAGTGTCCCCAAATGGCCTCCAATGCCTTGTGCTCCCATCTGTAGCATCCCACCAGAACTGGCACCCTTTTTTGCTCCTGATTTTATCCTTATGTCCTCCCTACATTCTAAATTTATCATTCTATTCGTTATTTCCACAGGCCAAATTCTCAGCGAAATGTCTGTGGACCCACACGGGTAAATCACACCAAACAATCGCTCTGCAACATTAGCTACCTCACTGGTTTGTAACTCCAGGTCAGCATGGAAGGTAATATTTCTAAGGATTTAAACAGAAGATCATAAAGAACCATTTGAGTGACTTCTTAGTTTATAGCCAAAAGAAACAAAGTAGATTAAGGGGTATGAATTTTTTTTTTCAGGGGAGAAGGATGTGGATGGGCGTGATACAACTGGGAGCAAAATTCATCCTCATGATCATAAGCAACATAATGCTGAGGTCCAAAGCAGCGGTCACAGTCATGCTGGCCCATCTTTGTTTCTATCTGAGTTAATGAGGGGACAGCAAAGGCACTGGGAATAGAAGGACTGGGCAAAGAAGAGGTGCAGCTCAAGGTTTAAGAGCTATCTGGGATTTTGGTAATTATCCTGATGTGCAAGACTCATCAGTTGGAAAAATACGAGCTACTTTTGAACCTTGGAGTCACAGAATCTCCCTGGTGTGTAACTTCAGGTTCCTGAGGGGAAAGGTTGGAAGCCACTGGTGTAAATAAAGTAAGGCATTAGCTAATGAGGTGACATGATGCCTGCACTCAGTATAAATGCCCCTGTCTCCAGGGGCTCTGCAGGAGTGACAATACTGGAGAGAATTTCAGGTACCACTGTGCACAGGTGGAGGAGAAACTGGGGGCAGATGGGCCTTTTGAGATATCTTATCCTTGGGAATATTTTCTGCCTTTGTGGTTAGTTTCTCTAAGTGCAGGGGGCTCACTCAGGATGGTGAACTCTTATATACCTCACAGCTCTATTTGTTCTTCATTTCAGGCTTCATTTACTTGGTTTGCTGCTATCCTCTTTTTCTTTTTCTTTCTTTTTTTTTTTTTTACTACTTTCTGGAGGTAGATTATATATATATATATATATATATATATATATATATATATATATACACACATATATATACATACATACACATACACACACACACACACACACATATATATATATATATATATATATATATATATATATATACACACAATATATGCGCCTAAGTGACCATTTGATCATTCAACCGGTAGCTATGATGTGCGCTGACCACCAGGAGGTAAACGTTCAATGCACAGGCATAAAAACATGGAACAGACTGATGAACCTCAGAGGGAAAGAGAGAGGGGCAAGGGTGGGAAGAGATTAACCAAAGATCTTATATGCATACTAGAGGCCCAGTGCATGGATTCGTGCACCAGTGGGATCCCTTGGCCTGACCTGTGGGAATTTGGGCTGAAACCAGCTCTCTGACATCTCCCAAGGGGTCCTGGATTGCTAGAGGGCACAGGCCAGGCCAAGAGACCCCACTGGTGCACGAATCCGTGCACCCAGCCTCTAATATACAATAAACATTACCGTATTTAAAGTATACAATTGGATGTGTTTGGATATAAATATTCTGTATATAAATATTCATGAAATCAAACATTTCTATTACTTCCAAAAGTTTCCTGGTGTCCCATTGCAATCTCTTTCTCCCTCTCCCTTGTCCTCAGTAACCATAGATCTGTTTCCTTCCCTTTGGGTTAGTGTGCTTTTTCTAGAACTTTGTATAAATAGAATCACTCAGCATATACTCTTTTTGTTTAGGCCCCTTTCATGCAACTGTATTATATTCCTTGGCTCTCCCTGAAGACAATCTTCTGTTCCCGCACCAGAAATAGCCCCATGCACCAAGAAGATCATGGTTTGACAAGATACAAAGTGAACTTTGGGTTTTGTATACAACCTTTTTCTGAGATGCTCAAGGAACTGTAGTCACTCCCACCTTACCGGCAAATAGGAGTATGGTTTTCTTTTTGGAAACTGCACTAATTCTTATAGTATGTTATTCTGTGATTGAATTTCCAAGGAAGAGCCTTTTTTTCAAAATAGTCATTGCTCCTGGGTGGGGAACATCCTGCCTCCGCTTTATTACTCCCGTAACGAAGCACATGGACTTTCTGTGTGGAACGTTGTCCCACCTGTGGGTGAGAATGATGGCCTTTGTGCTTGCTTTCTAATAGCTTGTTGGAAGAACCGGAAATGCCACGTGGAAGGGATTGGACTAAGTGGCCTCGAAGGGCCTCCTCCTTCCTTGACTCCAAGAGGCCCAGCAGCTCCCAAAGGTCACCTAAATGCGGAAGCTTGCTTACATGCTACAGGAAAGACTCCTTCAATTGCAGGTGTCAGAAACTTAACAAAAAGTGATGTACATCAAAAACCCAAACAGAAAAATGTTGTGGAGCAAATAGTTGAAATTCTAGGACAATCTGGCATTGCAGCTTGGGCACTGCTTGTATATGCAAACCAGCCCAGCTTGATCCTATGGCCTCCTAGAAACTCCTTGGGCCACCACAAATTTTTTTAAATATTTATATTGATTTCAGAGAGGAAGGGAGAAGGAGAGAGATAGAAACATCAATGATGAGAGAGAAACATTGATTGGCTGTTTCCTGAACACCCTCTTCGGGGGATTGAGCCTGTAACCTAGGCATATGCCCTTGAGCAGAATAAAACCTGGGACCCTACAGTCTGTGGGCTGAAACTCTACCCACTGAGCTAAACCGGCTAGGGTGGGCCACCACAAACTTTTTACTAAATCCTCTCACCTGCCTCCATTAGCTACAGTGGGTTTGTTGTTTATAGCTGAGTCCCCCAGAGAAGCTTTCTCTGCTGTCACAGTCACTCCTGCAGTGCACAACGAAGGGAATGTTCCTTCTCTGCAGATGTTGGCATATCCCAGTTGTCCCCGGCTCAAAGCTCTGAATACACATCAGGTAAAGGAAGTGGTTCTACTTAAACACTCCTTTACACAAAGGGACATTAGCACAGCTGCGGTTTGCTAAGAAAACTTAAGAGTGGCCCATAAAGGGAGGGCCCATCTGTTTGGGGACACTAAATCTGCCTGGAGTCCGTGGGATATCAAGCACCCAAAGCAGGGACTCTAACTGTGAAGTCGAATTCTATAGACAAATCGGATTTACCCTTATGGCAGCCTGGTGGGATGCATCACTGTGTTCAGGGGGCCCTGCACTGGATTAGTTGGTGGCTGTTATGGGTTAAGAGGTTTGCACATGGTTTTACTAAATCTACATTTTCTACTGGTATTGAAGAAAATCCTGAAACCATTTATCCCAAAAGAACACAGACTGTATATTCATTTCAAAACTCGAGGCCAGCCCTTTCAAGGGACGTCAAGATTTCTAGCCAAGGAGAATATTTCATAAGCCAGAATTCTAAGCATGCGTAATGAATTTGTTACCTATCGGTCATTCACAACAATTGTAATTTGTTATAAGTTGTATTATATAATGAGGACTGGATAGGTATGAGTCAACTCGTCCAGTCCATCAAAACTTATGTCATCCTGAGTTACTGAACTAAAAATGAAGAGAATTGTCCAAAGGATAGCTCGCTTCCTGACTATTTACACAGGCAAACTCTCTTTCCTTTATGGGCCTATTTTAATACGAGTGCCCAACATCCCCTGCTTTGCTGATACCATATGGTGTTGATGTAGGTTTATTTAGGTTCTGCATTATCTGGGGAACTGAAAATTGACTGGGGAGTTAGATGAGCTCTTATCTCCTGCTAGCTTCTT
Organism: Pipistrellus kuhlii; assembly: GCF_014108245.1. Taxonomy (NCBI): domain Eukaryota; kingdom Metazoa; phylum Chordata; class Mammalia; order Chiroptera; family Vespertilionidae; genus Pipistrellus; species Pipistrellus kuhlii. The sequence continues at coordinate 28,377,635 of NW_023425540.1, read as the reverse complement.
TGCTTATACTGCACTTTAAATAAATCACTCAACCTCTGCGCCTCCATTTTCCCATTTAGAGAATGGGATCGCGATGCCTTCTTTGAAGGCTCGTGGGAAGCTGTGCCAATGACAAGGCCCGTTGTTTCCTGGGAGGCCAGGAGCTATTGGAAGCAAATGCCCTTGTGGTGTTGGTGAGAAGGTAGCAGCAGCCTGCAAGAGGCAGATACTGGCTTCCCCCACTCATTATTCAGAGAGCTCAAAAGCAGGTGCCTCCCTTTTTTCACATTTTCCTCCAGAGAATTTCCTGTTTCCCAAGTATTAATTGAGGATGGACACCACATTCTAAATTCTCAAAGGGAGGAACTGCTCCCTTCGCTTGCTATTGCTTTTTTTTTTTTTTTTTTTTTTTTTTTGCTTTGTTTAGTTGTTTCCTCAGGGGGGACTGCTTTCTGGCTTAATTGTGTGGATTGCTGGGTGTGTGCGTGGAATGGCCAGGCTAAGCTCTACCTGCTTGCTTTTTCCACAGAGCTTTCCTGGCAGGAAATGTTTGGGGCAATAAGTGAGACTCATTGCTGAGTCAGGTTCTTCATCCAAGCAAAGTAGCCTAGGAGGTGTGATCCCACCATATTAGTTACTGTGAAGGCTCAATTTTTGTAACAGAGACTCAGCCACAGAGCCGTGTTCTTTCACTGCTAACAGTCCTGATGGGGGAAGGTCAAAATGGCAGGCAGCTCTTCTCTAGTCGTTCTGAGACGCGGGTTCCTTCGACCTTGGTGTTTCTTTGTTTTGTTTTGTTTTTTATCCTAAATGCAACTTTACTTAACTCATATAGTGAGATATAGCAGGTTCCATGTGGGGTGTGGGACATTTTCGTATGTTGGTGTATTTAAATGGGGCCTCCAAATTAAAAGGCCTGGGTCATAATAGTTTTGAAACATTCCAGTGCTCCTTTAAACAGCAGTAGGCCACTTTTTGTTCAGTTTTCCAACTTTTCTCACTGCTACAGCAAGATGCTGCTGCAAAAAGACTCAATAGCAATGGGTCTTCTCCTGGAGACTTCTATGTTGGTGGGAACAGAAACAGTTTCCGAGTTTTTCCAGCATTGTTTGGTGGCCCTAATAGACTGAGGCCCAGGGTAGTTGCCCTTCAGGCTTGCTACTGACCATCACTGTCTCCTGTCCTCTAACTGAACCCTGGGGACCTGAAGATGAGTACATGATCCCTGCCATGAGAAGGCCTGGCCCACATGGGGGACACAGACAAGTGAAGGTGAATACAGCACACAGTGATAATGCTCTGGGCAGGGGCCAGGCAGGCAGAGGGCTGGAAACACATGGAGGTGGGCACTTCCTTAGTCAGGAAAGAGCAGCAATATTTCCCAAGGGAGGTCTAGCTGGGTCAGCCTGGTAAAGATGGTGGGAGAGGGCTGGAGGGTTCCAGGCAGAGAGCACCACTCACGAAGCAGTGCAAGTACAGCAGATCCCACTCAGAATGACTGAAATGAAGATGAAGTCAGCAAGGGGGCAGTTGGTGAGAACTGAGCCTGGAGAGAGAAGTAAGGGCCAGTTCCTAATGAGCCCTGACTAGCCATCTAAGGAGTTTGGACCAGATCCTGATGGCAATGGGAAACCATCAGAGCATTTTTTTATTTTATATTTTTATTGATTTTTTTTTTTTTTTTTTACAAAGAGAAAGGGAGAGGGATAGAGAGCTAGAAACATCGATGAGAGAGAGAAACATCGACCAGCTGCCTCCTGCTCACCCCCTACTGGGGATGTGCCCACAGCCAATGTACATTCCCTTGACCAGAATCGAACCTGGGACCTTACAGTCCGTAGACTGACGCTCTATCCACTGAGCCAAATGGGTTTTGGCAGAGCATTTTTTAAAGGTTATGGTATGAACCTATTTGTGTTTTCAGAAGATCACTCATAGCCAAGAGGAGGGAATGTTCTTCAATGTGTGGTCTCAGATCCACCAACATCACATTCCCCTGGTGCCAATAAAACTGCAGAAGCGTGGGCCCCACCTTATATGCAGTGAACAGAATCCCGGGACTGAATCCCACCAGCCTACACCCCTTTACAAAATGTCCTGCCAGGCTCACTAGACTCAGACATATCAGTGGTGGCAATTCCCTCAGGGCTGAGGTCAGGTCATAGGCATCCAGTCCTCGGGACACAAAAAGAGTCAAGTTTGGTGGTAGATGCTGATGAGGAGGGTGGGGAAGCGTTAATCCCCAGCCTGGGGAATTAGGGATCTCCGACTCTTGGAGAACTTTGGTCCTAAGAAATTATTTCTGTGATTCCTCTCCACAGAAGGAAACTCAGGAAAGTCTGGTAGAAGAAGATAAGAAGTAGCTGTCCCTCCTCTGGGTGGGCAGAAGACACTCACGAAGTCTGTTCACAGATGTGGATGTGTTGGGGACAGGCTCTGTAAAAATAGATTACTCTCCAGGCCAGGAAAGGGTGCAGCTAGGAAACATTGATTGGTGGGTTTCAGCAACCGTGCTGCTCCTTCTGGCATTTTTTTATTTGTTTATCTTTTAACTAAGTAAAGTCAATATTCATCCTGTGTCTTAGCAAGCTGACACTGACAAGGACAGAGGCATTGTGATTGGTGCGTCTGCAATCGCCTGCACCAAAGAAAGGTCAGAATGCTCCCCTCAGCCGGCCAGGCCTGGAATCAGTAAGCAGCCTGAGCAGGATTGGGAGTCATCGCGCGTTAAGACTAGTGAAGCCTGGAAGAGAGGAGGTATAAGAGCATTATTGTCTCCTGCAGCAGGAATCACCACCCACAGCATTTCTGATGGGGAGGTTGTTTTTGCTTTTATCTATTTTCCCCTTGGGTGGGTTGTTTCAGCATCCATGCTGTCATTTTCCTTGGCTGGAAACCCAAAGCCAGGGATGGGGGCAGACCCAGGAATAGAACGGAACCTTCTGATCCTCAATCCGTTGCTCCAAAATTGTGCCCAGCTGCCTTATATTATGAGTAACCTTTTTCTTAAAAAAAGAGGAAGCCAGAGATAACAAGAAGGTTTTCCAGGATGTGGTTCTGCCCTATATGTAACATTCACCCCAGTCAGAATATGGTTTGAACTGGGAAAGTCCTATTGGATCCTGTGCAGGGGTGGGGAACCATTTTTCTGCCAAGGGCCATTTGGATATTTATAATATCACTAGAGGCCCAGTGCACAGATTTGTGTAACAGTGGGGTCCCTCTACCTGGTCTGTGCCCTCTTGCAATCTGGGACCCCTTGGGGGATGTTGGATAGCTGGTTTTGGCCAGATCCCCACAGGCCTGATCCAGACAGGAGGGAGCCTGATCCTGTGCATTGAGCATCTGATCCCTGGTGATCAGTGTGTGTCATAGCAACCAGTCGTTTGGTTGTTTGGTCACTCAGGCTTTTATATATATATATATATAGATTCTCAGACCATACAAAATTATCAACTTAAACATTAGCCTGCTATTATTTGGTCAAACATTTAATTAACTCACCCCTAATGCATTGGCAGGGCCAGACCAAATGATTTTGCAGGCCTTATATGGCCCACTGGTTGGATGTTCCCCACCTCTGAGTTAGGACAATGTTAGCTGTGGAAACAAACTAACAAATAGACCCCCGAAGTGCTGGGCAGTTGAAAGGACACAAGATGGAGCTTGGAAGTTTTGAGGTGTAGGCCTGGAAGTAGCACTCATCACTACACTGAAGTGAAATCCGTTCCATGGCCACCCCTGACTAAAGGAAGGCTGGAAAACACAGGCCGACTAAGTTATGGTGAGCAGATAAGATGGCAGAGGTTCCTGGAAAAGCTGTGACAAAAGCCAGGGAACTCTGGCCAGGTATCACTGCATTTGTTATTGCCACCTCTTCATTCACTATCTATTCCACAAGCATCTATTAAGCTCTTACTGTATGAGATGCTGGGCTAAGTGCTTGGAAGGGATTTTAAGTATATAATAATGTGTTTTTCAAGCAGCTCACAGGACAGTGGGAGAGATAGACAAAAATGAGCCAGACAATGAGGTAAACGCTATAATGGAAGAGAATATCAAGAATTATATATCATGCAGGGGAAGGTCTTCCTCTGTGGACCTTCAGGGATGATTGAAGAACTTTTAATGAGAAAAAGACAGGAAGGGCCAATTTCACATTGGGAACAGCATTGGCAAAGGCATAGAGTTATGAAGGATCAAGGAATATTCAGAGAATGGAGTTGGGCGTACATAATAGGTAAAGTGTAGGGTGAGGAAAGAGAGATGCAGGGAAAGAAAAAGTGGAAAAATAGGTGATCACTACATCACAAAAGGCTTTGTAAGCTTGCAAAATATTCTTGGTTTTTACCTCTAAGCCAAAGATTCTTCTTTTCTCTAATTATACATTGTTTTCCCCTCACTCTTCTCAGATACTTGGTTCAAATTGTTGTTTCATATCTGTGTAATGGCTTGTCTCTGAGTGTTCCAAAATAAGCTGTAGGTATGAGTGAATTCAGAACTCAAATTATGTCATCAGGAGTCAGTTTCTCTCCGACTTTGGGCTGTGCCCTCTTCTGTGTTTGCTGAGGTAAAGCCTCGGGCTTTGTATGGAGCAAGATGGCAGTAGCAGACCTGAACCCTGTCATCTTTCAGCTGCCCATTCAACAGAAATTCCAGCAATATTCTCTTGGTGTGTTATATATTTAGAGGGGCTTGTGTGCCCATTCCTGAGTTATTTTCATATGTGTGTAGTTATTTATTGTCTTTGTTTTGTGATTGTGTGTGTGCACACATGTGTTTGTATGTATGTATGTATGTATGTATGTATGTATGTGTGGGCAATGGTGACCTCCTAGACTTCCATCTTGCTGACATCTTGAATTAATATTTTAGCCCAGGAAATACAATCCCCTAGTTAGCCCAGGCCTTGAACATGGTTTCCTACTGTGTTAAGAGTAGTGAGAGGATGGTTGCCCAAAAGGAAACCTGGGTGAATGACACATAAGCAAGGGGAAAAATTCTTACCCAAAATTTCACTGGACAGACGGCAGCCAAACTGGCCCACTGCCAAGACTCAAAACAAGCCTTGGGCTTTTCTAACGTCCTGTCTGTTCATAAATCACTTCCTTTTGGGGGATCCTTCCCGTTCTCTCAGCTGATCCAAATCCTTTCTATTTTTAAAAATTAAGGGAAATAAGGTCAAATCCACTTCCTTTAGTGTACACTGCTTCTTGCAAACAATTATAGCACTTCTTCCCACACAACATGTTAGGAAACAAATCTCTACTTCCTGCTGCTTCCATTGACTTGTAATGACTACAGCTTTCTGTCCAGTTTGATTCTAAACTTCCTTAGGGAAATAACTTCACACATCTTTATCTTCCCATGACACTTAATTTATATTTCACTTGATTTATACCACGATAGTACCTTATGTTGTATTTTTTTTTCCATATCTGTCTTTTTCTCAAGACTGTGGACTTGAGGGCAAGAACTATATCTCATTCATCTTTACAAACAACACAGTGCCTGGCCCAGTTGGTGCTCAATGAATGGATATGGAATAGACCTGGGATTTGGTATGTACAGAAATAAACAGGCAGGAAGATTTGGATCAAAAAGAATTAACTCAAAATGGATCATAGATCTAACCGTATAATATTTTTAAAATAAAAAAAAGTTTGAAGAAAATATAAGAGGAAATATCTGTGGCTTGTAATTAGGCAAAGTGCTTTTCAACATCTCACCAAAAACTTAATCCATTAAACTAAAAATTAATAAATTGAACTTCATTAAAATAAAAAAACTTCTGTTCTGCAAAAGACACTATTAAGAAAATAAAAACACAAGCTGCAGACTGGATGAAAATATTTGCAAATCACATAAACTGACACAGGACTTGTATCCAGAATACATAAATAATTTTCAGCATTCAAGAATAAGAAGAAAACAAATAATACAATTTAACAATAAGCAAAGACTTGAACAGACCATTGAGGGAAATGTAAAATCAAGTCATGCAATACCGCTACATGTCTATGAGAATAACTTTAAAAATATAATACCAAGTGCCGATCAGGACAAGGAGCAAGTGGATCTCTCATTAATTGCTGGTGAAAATCTGAAACAATACAGTCACTCTGGACACAGGTTGGCAGCTTCTTCTTCTTTTTTTAAAAAAAAATATTTATATTTTATTGATTTTTTCACAGAGAGGAAGGGAGAGGGAGAGAGAGTTAGAAACATCAATGAAAGAGAAACATCAACCAGCTGCCTCCTACACACCCCGTATTGGGGATGTGTCTGCAACCAAGGTACATGGCCTTGACTGGAATTGTACCTGGGATCCTTGAGTCGCAGGCTGACTCTATCCACTGAGCCAAACCGGTTAAGGCCAGGTTGGCAGCTTCTTATAAAGTTGAGCATACATTTGCCATGAGGCAGTATCCCATGCCAGATGTATTTCAATGGGTGAATGGATAAACAAATGAGATACATCCTTAAAACGGAATATTACTCAGTGATAAAAAGGAACAAACTTAGATGAATCTCAAAGATATGGGTTACATTCTGATAACAAATGATTCCATTTACAGTCTCAAAAAGACACAACTGCAGTAATGGAGAACAGGTCAGTGGCTGCCACTGATTTGGGAGGGAGAAATGTGACTAGAAAGCACAATGGAATTGCTAGGTGATGGAACTGCTCTATATCCTGATTGTGGTGGTGACATAAATCTACCCATGTGTTAAAATTCACGGAACTCTACACCAAAAAGATGAATTTACTTTGTTAACTTTTAACATAATATTTTAAGAGGTGGGATGGAAAAATTATACCTAGACCATAGTCTAAAAGTTGAAAACCTAGGACATGTGGGAAGAGGACACATGGGAATTCTTCCAGAGAAACAAACCTTTCCTTTGAGTTTTGACACTGCCAAACTGTAACTGTGATGGGGCCCAGCACCCCGGCCCAGACAGTTCTCTTTGCTGAGAGTCTCCCCCAGCATGAGCCATTATATCTTGACCAAGCTGTGGACTGAAGGACATTTGTATGCTGACAACTTGATGTAGGGGTTAACCATTCCTTGAGGAGGAAACCAGAGGTCAAATACCAGAGGTCAGGACCTCTACCTGTGACAACAGTACATATCTCAGCCATCACTGGTAAGCCAGGTAACTGACCTCATGTTGCCCTCATTCTTTATACACTTGCAAAGACTTTTGTGTGTTTCTACCTCTTTCAAATCTTAAGGCAGCCGAGGAGAGGTTAGGTAGATATTATTATCTTTATGTTATGTAGAACACAACTGAGACTGACAGATTAGTGAGTTGGCTAAGGTCAAGCAACAGGGGGAATGTCCACACCCAGAGGCCATGGTTTCCTTCACTCATCCATCTAAAAAAGCATTTATTGAGTGTCTAGTATGTAATGGGAGTTATCCCTCCAACTGCTTAAATTCCAATGGGAAGAAAATACATATGCATTGATCTTCAAAACAAGATACTAAATGATAAAGGCCATATGCATGGTAAGAACAAAGAATTCCAAGGAGCACTGGTTGTTGACTGGTCAGGGCAGACTTCACAAAAAGGATGAGCTTTGATCTGGATATTGAAAGTAGGGAGAGATTTTTGAAAACTTGAGATTGGGGGAGGGACTTATTTCACATGCAAGATATGAGTGTTGGCCAGCCTCCCAGATAGCCTGATTATTTTTGCCTCCTGATAACCATGACCTTGTGTAATTTCTTCTCACATTGAATCAGGACTGTTCTGGATGAACAAGAGAATATAACAGAAGCAACAGTGTGAGACTTCCAAGGCCAGGTCATAAAGGCCACTGTGGCTTGTTCCTTGTCTCTTAAATGCTTGTTCTGGGAGATGCCAGTCACCATGTCCTGGGGCCTCTATCGAGAGGAACTGTGACATCTTGCCAGCAGCCAGCACCAATTTGCCATCCAGGCAACTGAGCCAGGTTGGGAGTGAATCCTCATTCCCCAGTCAAGATCTCAGGTGACTGCAAACTCCAGCAGATACCTCAGTGCAACCTCATGAGAGACCCTAAGCCAAAACCACCCAGTAAAGCCAGTCACCAAATTCCTGACCCACAGAAACCATGAGAGATATACATAATTAATGCTATTTTAAACCACTGAATTTTGGGGTGATTTTTTTTTACACAATTTTGGTAATAAAATAAAACAAGAAGTGTTTAGAAGATAGACCTCTTCAGAACTAGGGAGGTAGAAGTTCCAGCAGACTGGGCATGAAGTAGAAAATACTTGAGCAAAGGCAAAGGCAGACGAAGAAAGGACAGAAGATAAAGGTGCCATAGAAAGTCTGTTGCTCCCGCTGGGGTTCTATGCCAGAACAACTCATGGTTATTTATGCCAACATTAACAATCCTGCTAATGCTATTAGCAGAAATATCCTAAGGAACACAGAGTGGACTAGTTCCTTTATAACTTACTCTTCACGTTTTGTGACAAATACTGACTACTCATTAACCATACCCATTTTCCTTTCTTCCCGGACACAATGCTAGATAGTGTCTCAGCTTCCCTTGCTGTGGTTGTGTGACTGCACTGTGAAACCTTCTGCCTAAGCCTTTATTCTTTCTCTTCACCACGTGCTGCCTCCATGCAGAGGGTGAGAGGCCCTAGAGGATGGTAAATCAGTAAGGTAAAGGGACTGTGGGTCCCCAAATTACCTCCCAGAAGGCCACCTACCAAATACCTGTATTCAACAATTATGTGAGCAAGAAAGAAATTTCTATTGTGTAAAAAAGTAAAGAATGAAGCCATCAGGACAGTGTAAAGTGAGTGAACGGAAAAATAAAATGGAGTAGAGAGTAAGCCCACCACACACACACACACACACACACACACACACACACACCTTCTCAAGGTCTGAGTGGATGCTTTTTAGAGATGAGCCACCACCTTGCAGTCTGAGCTTTCCTGTAGTCAAAGCAAAAAGGGATACATGATCAGTAACATGTTTCACAGAGAGCAAAAAAATTTTAAAAAGGAAAGAATAAACTCATTCAGGTGAAATGGCTCTTTCCAATAATGATATTAAATAGAATTTTTTCCAGTGAGTCCTCATAAAAAAGACACTACATGACATAATAAACAATCTAATCTAATAAAGAGGGGATATGCAAATTGACCATCACACTGCAACAAAGATGGTGGCGCCCACAGTGGTGGTGGTGGGGGGTCCCCATAACACAAGATGGCTGCGCTCACAGCAGAGCTGAGTTCCTGTAATGAGCCTTAACAAGCAATCAGCAGAGACCTGAGGCTGCATGGTGCTGGGCCAGGGCAGAGGACCTGAGACTGCACCCCCCGCCTGGCAGGGCTTGACAGGGGTGGGGCCAGCTGGGTATGTATCTCGCTCAAAGGGGGTGAGGCTGCCTGGGTCTGGGTCTCATGCTATTTTAAGGTGCACATGGGTGGATGGAGACTTAACTCTGGGTCCTGCAGCATGCCCCAGACTCTGACAGTAGGAAGATTTTCATATACATTTTACTAATTTTCTTTCATCTCTGATATTTCTATTACAGAGAAAAGGCAAATAACAATATTAAAATATTTCCTCTAATTAATTCCCCTTTTAATGTGCATGAATTTTATGCACTGGCCACTAGGGTCCCCAATAATAGCCTAGCAGCCAGTAGAACCACACATTTAATAACTCCATTTCTTATAATACCCTTCAATGAAGGATAAAAGAAGTGCTAAAATGCCATAGACAAATCAATCCCATGGTGTGGACAGAAAGAACAGAATTTCTGTGGTCAAGTTAGTTCTCTGCTGGTCTGGTAGTACCCAGTAATGACCATGAGAGCATTCAGAGATATTAATAAATTCTGAATCTCAGTCCAGTAGTAGATATTTAACAAATATATTTTGATTAAGGGATTCCCTGGTAGTTATATGTTTATTTTTAAGGATAGGCAAAGGAAAGCAGGAGAAAGAAGCCCAAATATTCATGTGCTACTGCCCTATGACCCACATTACTTACCAAATCTCCTCTGGCTGCTGGTGGTGGGCAGGACGAGTCACCACCTTCTGTGTTTTGCTGTGTTTTCTTGCAGTGATTAAGAACACTGACTAGAGAATAAGAAAGGAAGGATAATAGAGTATAAGAACAACTGTAAAAAGTCATTATGATAAGCATTCAAAGCCAGTAATTACCACTCTTACTTAACATGTAAATCACTATTGGTATTCTGTGTGAGCTACAACTGGATGCTTGTTTTTTGACACAATGCTTTTGAGAGAGACCTAACATCTGCCCACAATTGGATTCCTTTCCAAACATTCCTAAGAGGAGGAGGAAAGAGATACAGCAAGAGGGTAATTTAATGCTTATAGTTAAAACCTTGACAGGGACCCATTGTAAGGGGGAAAAGCAGAAGGGGATGAATTAGTCATCATGCAAAATAACTCCTCGTTGGCCTTTTAAAGCGAACCCAGAGAGTTGTGTTCAAAATGAGAAGCTTCAAGACATTTATTTTTTAAAAATTATGTGTCGCACTAGGAAATCAGGCATAATTTGAGAGTTGTGAGGATGGAGGGACTGTGGAAACATAGGACTAAAGACCCAGGGGACTGATTTGGCAACTGAGGTCAGTGAGTACAGCCAGTCATTTTAGTGAGCATCGAAGGGAACTAAAGGGAAGCTGATCTTTGGTGGGTGGTGGAGGTTTCTCCAACAGAACACATGGTGCTGCAACAATGGTTTTATGCCTTCGGATACGAGGTGTGGCAGGGAGAGGATATTTGGAATTCAATGTATTTAAAATACGAGTGGCACACCATGTGTAGTAATAATCATTTAGATTCCCCTAGAGCACATGTGTCAAACACAAGTCCCGCAGGCCAAATCCGTCCCGCCGGGCCTTGCAATGTGGCCCGCACCGCGCTGTCATCACTGCACTCCGCTGCGTTTCCATCACAATGACAGTTTATGACTGTTCAGTAAACCATTCGGCCCGCGATTTAGGCTGGATTTTAGATTTTGGCCCCTTCTCTGATTGAGTTCGACACCCCTACCCTAGAGTCAGGCAAACTAGCTGTGAAGCTGACAACAAGATGGATAAATTATTATCCTGACAAGTCAAAATCTGGCAAGAGCTGGAGGTCTATTCCAACAGTAATGACAGAAACAGGTCAGGCTCAGATTAAGCCAGAGCTACATAACAAATATTTCTAGTATTTTATGCAAAACACTATTCCACCATTCTTTCCGTTTGGTGAAGCTAAGAAACAGTGTTTATATGGTTATTGCAGGAATTCAGGACAGCTGGGAAGAAGCCTGAATTCACTGGAATCAATGGGTGAAGATGGGTTTATGCTAGCATTCTTTTAAGAGTAATCATGGACCTCAGGTTCGGCCTACTGCTCAGCTCCATTGATATAGCAGACACCCTTGGTTGCCTACTTCACAGTAATTTCACCCCTTTTTTTCTTGTAAACAAAACCCCACATTTGTTTGGCAAATTATCCTCTTCCACTTGGCCATGTCCTCACTGGACAAGTCATAGTAATCCTGTTCCTCTAACAGTTCTTGCTTAGGAGTAAACATGTGACACGGCTCTATGCTCTAAGATGTGAGGAGGAATCTATTGGAGGGATTCTAGGAAAAGCTTCCTAGATTTGAAAAAGATATGCATGGGGGAAATAGTCATTCTGCTGCTGAACGTTGTTGTAGCTGTGTGTGCTTGGAGCCAATATGACAATCTTGCACCTATATAGAATACTTGTCAAGGAAAAGTCATTGAGTAATGACAGCAGAGCAGAAAGATGGAAAGAACAGCATCTTTGATCTCATAAGGGCCACTGAAATCAGCCAAGCTGGAGCTCCTCATTTTAGGACTTATGAATGTCCTCATTGTTTAGGTGAGGTGATTTTGGCTTGAGTTTTCTAATTTTCTGTTATTTGCAGTTGAAAGTATAACTGGTAAAATAGATATGTGTGTGTGTGTGTGTGTGTGTGTGTGTGTGTGTGTGTGTGTGTTTTATACTCTTTATTAGATTTCATAGTAAACATCTTTGTTAATACCCACAGTGTCTGCTTTGTACCAGTTGTCAATGAATTGAGTTGAATGAGTTGATTCCCTAAAGAGGTAAATGCATGGGTGGATAAATAAATATGCCACATCTTAATACTAGCTACATTCCCTAGCTCAATGAATTGCATAGCTATCCATCCAAGTGCATAAGCCAGAAACTTATTCTAGAAAATTTTCTATTCCCCTTTCTCCATAGCCAATCCATCAACAAGTTCTGTTCATTTGTCTTCTAGATGCATCTCAAATCCATTCACTTCATTTCATCTGCACCATCATTCTATTTCAAGTTACTATCATGTCTCCTAACTAGTTTCCTGAAATTTTTTAAATCTGTTCTCCACATTACAGCCAAACGATATTTTTGAAAAATGCTAAATTCCTCACCTCTTCCACTTTCATTCCTAATTAAAGGATAAAGGAAAAATTCAAAAATTCATAAAAAACCTATAAGGCCTACATGTGGCCTGGTGCCATCTACCCTTTTAGGCTACCTGTTGCCCTTGATACTATAGCCACAGAAGTTTTATGTTGATTCCTTAATGGTCCTTGCTTTACTCATACTGTTCTATTTGCCATTCAGGCTCTCCTCACTGGCACCCCAACACAATCACGTACCCTGTGTGTTCATCCTCCATTTTTCAGGTCAGTCTTGCCTTTCCCTTGCTTTTCTCTTTTCCCTGAGTGTGTGATTCTCCTCATTCTGCACTTTGCTAACATCAAATATCTCTGTCATAGCCAGGAGGACCATCCAATCTGGGACACTTTTGAGACTGAATAGGGATACCATTAAAAATTACACTGGAACAATAGGTATAGACAGAACATTTGGTCACCTGTTCTTTACACTCACTTTTTGCTTATCAGTGATTTCATTAAACATTTGCCTCCTTCAGATCTCTATATGGGCAGGAACCATGTTCTTTATTTTGCTCACCATCTCATTCTTCATGCTTAGCACAGTACCAGATTAATAATAGACACTCAACAAATATCTGTTGGCAGAACATTAGAAAGAATGAATATGATAACTCAGTTCACATTTTCCTTTCCTATTATTTTTTATTGTTCTCCTTAGACCAGTGTTCATGTAATGTTATGCCATATTCTTGCTTATTTTTTAATATCTGATCATTTTACACTGTATTGCTTTATCAATAATTCATTCATTTAGTCAACAAGTATCTATTGAACATCTAATATGTGCTGAGCATGAATTAGATGCCAGGGATACAACAGCAAACAATACATGTTCCTGCCCTCGAGGAACTCACAGTTCCACCAGGGAGATACTTGAAGTCCACTGCCATTCTAAATCATTTTTATCACGTTAATGTCTAGCCAATCAGGACCTATCCTGGGCATGAAAAAGATAATTTGATGTTTTCATTTTCTTCTTATTTATGTCATTTCCTCCATTTGAGTCCCAAGGTCAGTGCTCTTTTGGTTTCAATTTCTTACTAAAACAAGCTACAGGAAACATTCATCTACTTAGTGATAGTTTCAGATTCTGGAAATATGTTAAAAATTATATTCATGCATATCAATTTGCAAGAAATAAATGGAAATCTCAAAGTTCCTAAAATTAAAAGCTATAAGCTTAGGATCTGATCCTGAAGCTTCCCCATGGGAATTTATCAAATTCAGTAATAGCTAGTACGTACTTTAGATTTTAACATACAATCAGGCCAGTATATGAGATCGTGAGCCTTATGAGACATTTAATGGAAACTGATAGCTCTTCATGAAGCCAGGATCTCAAATGAGGGATAGAGAAAAAAGACCCACATACCTTAATAGGGAGTTGATAGAGTTTGCTGTTCTGGGCTATGGAATAAAAATAAAAATAAAAACTATTCTCAGAAAAATACAAATGTCAGGCCTCTGCTTCATGCAGTGTTGAAGCTGGAATGTATACTTCTGTCATGATTTGGGACTGTCAAGATTAGAAATTTACATAAAAATTAGTCCTGGAACAGTGATGTCCCTGGAGTACCTGGAAGAAAATATCTATGGAGTGATACTTCCACAGCCCAGGCCACACAGAATTTCATAGGAAATTTTCATCAAAGTTTATAATCCAAGATGTAAGTACAAAAATAGAAGGTTGGATACCCAGTAACCTATTATAATAGAGATATTATCTGAAAAAGATGATGTCTTGAGTAGAATCTCCTAGAGACAGATTCTGAGATGGAGATTTGTATGCAGGACATTATTGGGGATACGCTCTAAGGAACACCATTGAAGTAGTGAAAGAAAGATTAAGCAGAAGGAGATATAGTTGCAACAGAAGCCTCAGCTGATTCCACAAAGATCTCTTGAGTTGGGTTGGCCCTGGGGAGTTCATAAAATTGGGAAATATACCCCCTTTTGGCCAAAGGCAATTCCTAGAAAGACTCATACTTGAACCATCAGTAGCAGACAGACCCAGCATCAAAGAGATGAGGTTCTGGATCTTGGAATCAGAAATGGGAGGTGGGAGTCTGAGCAGAGATCAGCATCCACTACAGTCTACTCTTGGACTGTATTCCATTTCCATTTGCATTTTGTAATAACTTGTCCCAAATCAGGACGATCGTCATCCAGTTTCTGATGGATCTCATTTCTGGAGGAATCTTATATAAGGAAAGCTAGTGGAGAAACTTAGTGAACAGTTCCTGCTGCTACAACTACTTTTAATAGCACAACCAGTTCTCAAAAGATAGATATTGCACTTACCTATTAACCATCCAAATTGGGCAGCAAAATAGCAAAAGATATCCCAATTATTCATTGAGTGTGAAATATATTCTTCCTTTTCTTTACTATGTAACAGCAGCTGTACCTCCTCCTGATGATCAGTGCAAGAATGGTGTGTCCTATCTCAGCCTACTTGTCTCTTGATGTAAAGAACCATGAGTGACACAGTGGCAAGCCATAGTTTAACGTACAGTAGGCCTCTTACCGTATCCCCTGGTGAAAGGAGTCACCCTCTGGGACTTCTGCCACAGAGCTTACAGTTTCAAGAACAGGAAAACAAATTCTACAAGTGGGTCATTGTGAGTGATACTAAGATAAAGAGATGGAAAATAGGAAAAAGTAGTTAAGAAGCATGGTGCTAAAATGTGAAGTTCTAATACCTATATAATATGTATAGTGTGGGAAACAAGCAAAATATGGCTGGTTGAAAGCAGAAAGTAATAATATGGTGAAAATAAAACCAAATGTATGTAACCATGATAAATATAAATGGATTAAACTCAACATTTTTTATAAAAGCAGAGATTCTCAGATTGGATTTAAAAATCAGTTGTATAAGTGATACCTATAAATAATACTACAGACACACTGAAAATTAAAGAATGAGAAAATATTTTATTAGCAAAATTCTGAGCAACAGAAAGCCGTTGTGCCTATCTTATATCAAACAAATTAATGTTCAAGGCAAAATATTTTTAGGGATAAAGAGGGTCATTATAAACAAAAATTACCAGGAAGATATATGGTTCTGAATAGCATGGACTCAGAGCATATAAAGAAATTCAGGCGCTAGTGGCAGCCTATCTAAAGTGCTATATCTTCTGGGAGTTGTGCATTTTCACAAGGCTTAGCATCTCAAGAAAATAAGATCATGCCCTAGCAAGTTTTGCTCAGAGAATGAGTCACAGACTGAAGGGTCTGTGGGCCGATTCCAGTCAAGAGCATGTACCTTAGTTGCAGGCTCAATTCCCAACCTGAGGGGTGTGCAAGAGGCAACCTATCAATATGTCTCTCTCACATTGATGTTTTTCTCTGTGTGTCTCTCCTCCTCCCTTACATTCTCTCTAAAAAATCAATAGAAAAATATCCTTGGGAAAGGATTTTAAAAATAAGATCAAATTTAAGAGAGTGATTGGGGGTTTAATTTAATTCTAACTATTCAGAAGCAAGGTTAATTTATAAATACACTCTGAAAAGTGATTAAACAGATTCTCTTTATCTCGTTAAGTTTGTTTGCCAAGTACAGCTGTGTTTATGAAGTTGATTTTTTGCTTACTGATTTTAGGATTTAAGTTGAGTAAATGAATTGTGGAATTGAAAATTCCTTCATATAGAAATTAAAACCTGAGCCAAAGAATCATGCATCATGGTAGACTTTTCAGGCGAGTTTCATATGAAACTAAAACAACTTTCGAGAACTTCAGACTGTCTGACAACTCTGTAACAGAGCCAAATTCTGGAAATAGAGAGGAATTTTAAAAAATATTAGCTGTTTTTTACTTTTGTTTTATTTGCTTGGCTGTGAAGTTTTCTTTTCTTTTTTTAAAAATTTTGTCAAGGTTTTATAAGGCAAAGTTCATTAGTTTGTGGGTCATTAGCAGTGACTCCACCTCAAACACGTTAATGTTGGCTTTTCTCTCTCCGACCTCCCCCCTTTTTTTTATTGTATAAAGTTTTATGTATGTTTCCTTTTTTCCCAATTGACACCCCTTTTCCCCAGCCATTCCCACCCAGGGCAAACCCCACCACCCCAGTGTCTGTGTTCATTGACAACATAATTTGATGAACAAGAATAGATTGATCTAGAGACAAATGGTAGGGGAGGAGAGGCTAGAGAGCAACTAAAATTTTATTTTCTTTAATGAAAGTAAATCTCAGTGGCATGGCTTATAAATCATAGTCTCAATCAAAATGTTCTCCCCATGAACTAAAATTCCAAGAGAACCATATACCCTGTATACCTGTAGTTTTCAGTGTGTACTTACAAAATCAGCCACCCTCTTCTCTCTTACATGCAGATTTTCTCCCTTCATATCTCACCCATTCTTGCTTGTCTGTTCTCAAATGAAAGTGAAAAGGAATAAATGAATCAGGACTTAAATCAGGCAGGATTTTGTAACTGGCAATACTGTGAGAGAATGAGGAGGTGGAGAGAGAGGAGAGGGAAGGAAGGAGGAGACGAAAGAGAGAGGGGAAAAACGAGCATGGAAGCTTTTGCGGCGGGGGGGGGGTTGGGGGGTTAATCTTGGAAAGGGAGGTGATAGATAGGCACTTGACGGCTTCACAAAAGGGGAGATTTGGCTGCTAAATTTGACCTTGCTCCCAAGTAATTGATGAGATGTAGCATTATCAGAATAATGAAAATGAGCTATAGATGCAAACTATCTGCCTGTGGAGACTGCAGATGAAATAGACTTGAAGGCAAAAAGCATTGTTCAGGCTAAAAAGCCTCATTACATTACTCCATGCTAGGAAAGCTTTGGTGGGGTTATTTGATTGCGGGGAGCTCAGTTCTTCCACATCTGAAGAGCAGAAAAACTCAATGGGGGACAAAGCAGGCTTTAAGCTAAATTTGGAGGTGATGCCTGAACGTCAAGTGTCCTCACTAGTGTCACAAAAACAGGTTCAACATCAAGTTCATTCTTGGGCTCTGTCTTAGTTACACTTTTGCCGCTCCTCCTCTTACACTTAAAAATGCCAAATAGTCTCCTGTCATGGTTTTAGAATACATTAGCTTCTTCTGCTTGCTTTGTATTCTTTCTTGAGAATTTTCCTTTAAAGAAAATTTTATCTGCAGTGATCTGACTAGACAGGCATATTGTAACTAAGGATCTCATTTCCGATAAACAGTAGTTTGTCTCATGAAATGGGATTTCTGCCATGCGTTTTTTGGAAATCTCTGCCTCTGGAATGTGGGGTTATCCCTGGGAATTTCTCACTGACTTTGGAAGTGACTCCTCATGGTTGCTGAGTTTTTCTCTCTGTCTGGCAGCGGCCTTTCCACTGGTGTCTACCTTTTATTGATTTTTGGTAGGAGGTGACCTGCCCCTTTTCTTCTGACACAGGTTGACCTCCTTAGCTGAGGTTTTTTTTCTAGAACTGGAGCGAGAGGTATAAGCACTGATAACCATGTAAATTCAAAGGGGGGTTCCACTGAGTGAAAGTCTTACAACTTCAAGGCACCGGAAGTTGGCACTAATGAAAATTTAAACGCACAGCGTGGTGTTTGATGTCTCACACTTTGAGTGGTTGCCACCAATCTAGGTTTTTGAACCTGGGTCTGTGACATCTCTCTTTCGAAAAGGATGCAGAAACATGGAATTCTAGTCTGTATTTCCTCATTATGAATGTGTCCAATGTTTCATCATTCATGCAAGTGATGAAGTCATGCTGTGTTCCGTCCGTGCATTTTATCAGCTATTGCAGTTTTTATTTTCCCCACTACGGATGATATTCTCTTGGATGGCTTAATTAAGGTGGAGTCTGAAAGACTTTTCCACTGTGAAGCTACTTTTTTTTTTTCTTTCATAGTTTGTAAATGTTTTGTGAGGATGTACTTTAAAACTATGTAATTATCCTGTTCCACATCCAACTTTCAGTAAGAACTCATAATACCCCATTTTATTCAGGGGTTAGACTATGCTAATTTAATTGTTTTGATGCCCAAATTGCCACCAGTTTTGCCGGTAGCAACCCCTCAAATTGGCTTGTTATATCCTCATCATTCTTTGAGCGTGTCCTTGCTTTTGGCACAAGGTATTTGGGGCTCATCTTATACTTTCCCTGCCTCATCCTGGAATCAGCCATTTCTCCAAGGAGTCCTGGGTCCTTTTAGTGGGAAATGATAGTAAAAACTAAGCTGTAAGCACTAAACATACTTCTCACTATTGGTTGTTACAGTGGACAGAGCTGAAGTATATGTTACATTTATATTTTTTTCTATACTTATTCATTTATTTTTAAAAATCATGAGTCAGTTACACTGATATCTCCAATTCCAAACCAAAACCACAAGGTTCATTCTAGATTTTTTTCTTTCCATATTGGGTGAAGGGGGGCATTATTTTGTCTATTACATACATTAAGTCATTTAATCCTTATTTAAAAAAAAATAAATAAAAAACACCTTATGATTTGGGGGAGAAGGATGGAATTGCCAGCTCGATGCCTCATTGTCCTCAAACACCATAGTGTGTATTTTGAATGGCTCATGAAAACATCCTGCTCTCCTTGCAACTTTTCTGTAAGTTTATGATTGTTTCAAATTTTTAAAAGTTTATACTTTAAAAAAAACCGCTATGGATCCATAGACTATGGAATATAATAATGTTCATAGTGTACCCATTGATCTGAATGAGAAAGGCATTAATACATTTTGCAAACTGAGGGAGTAGAGGAGAAAAAGATAGTGACAGGGTTTTAATTTTGAGGGGTGGAAGCTGGGACAGATGTCATGCTGGCTCCTCTTTAACAGCCCAAGTTGGGGGTACACAGCTGCACTCTTCAGCGCGTCACTTCATCCATCACTTACATGTGGCCATGTGACAGGCCTCCAGGCCTGAGGTCCTCTCAGAACCTGGGGCATCCTGATTAGCTAATCAGCAATCTTGGTCGGGACAAGGCTCATCAATATGGCAGGACATATTAGCCTAAAACTATCCATTGGATGAATTTCTTAAGGCTTATTCAGCCTCCTCAATGAGAGGAAAATAGAATAAAATGTGATGACTCACGGGGACCTTAAAGATTCTCAGGTCCAAAGCCCCTTATTACACACAGAAAAACCCAAACACAAAGTGGCTAAGGATTCAGACAAGCTTTCCCCGTATTGGGTGTCAGGACTCAGAAAGCACTCCAGGTTTCCATATCTTTCATCAGCAACCAGCAGGAATTGACTGACGTGCTCACTGACTTTGTTGCAAGTAGCAACAGACTTTCCCAGGTGGCAGAAACAGCCTCTTTATCCCAGGAGATTAGGGTTGGGAGCTAATTGTTTAGTCAGTCAAAGTGGGAAAATTATAGAGTGACATCTAAACACCTTAAACATTTTATTTGATGGGTTTCCTTTGTGACCCGATCTTCTGATTGGAGTTCCATGAAGCTGTTCTTGCATGAGCCTTGGTCATAATGCATCATCTCTGAGTTCCACTTTCTGTTTCTTTAAAGAGGAGCTAGGCCTTAAAGATCTTTGTCAAACAATTTGAGCGCAGAACCATTCTAGTTGTTATTATTTTTTTTTCTTCTATCACTTTTTTAGAGTTGTCTCATCCACATAGAACTCAACAGCAATTTTATTAGGTGTGTGACTTGGCAAAATTACCTTAATCTCTTTGCAACTCAAGTGTTCTTTCTACAAAATGAGGTGCTCTGGACTCATCTTGTAATGTCTCTGCCCCAGCCCTGGAAACAGTCATTTCCCCAAGGAGCCCTGCTGCTCTGAGGGGAGAAGACAATCAGAAACCAACGTCTGGGTGCTAGGTGTGCTCATCACTATCGGATTGTTGCTGTTCCCAGGTCTTCACAGATGATAGATCCAAGGAGTATATCTAGATATATATTTTTTCTTATATCTATTTTTATATATTAAAAACCGTAAGTCACACTGATATCTTCTAAACCAACACCATAAAATGTGTTCTAGTTTTCTCTTTTTCCAATTTGTAATGCCCTCTCCAATTATGAATAATCTGGCTTTCATTATTCTCAATATATTTTCTTGTGTAGGTAATAGTCCTGTACGTAACCAAGCTACCATTTATACTACCATTCTCTCCCAGTGTGTACGCTGTCACCCCAAGTCCCGTCACCTCTCTGCATAGACAACCTGCAACCCTACGTGTGCTCTACACCAGCCTCAGCCCACTCAGGTTCTGACATCCACTGTGGCTTCTCCCCTTCTTTTGGAAATGATGACAACTTTGCTCTTGTATTACTTAAAGCAGTGATTTCCACCTTATTCATCTCATAGCACAACTAAATTAATTACTAAAATTCTTGGCACACCAAAAATTTGTATTTTTTATTAATCTGACCAAAAAAGGTATAATTTTGATTCATTCACACCAGATGGCTATTGTTGTGTTGGCTGCTGTCATTTTTTAATTTGACAATCTAAAGGAAAAGAGGTCAGTGCCCCAGACTAAACTCTTAGATATTGTATGTTTTAAAAATTATCGTGGCACACCATTTGAAAAATCACTGACCTAAAGACTTTAGAATTGAATTGTTCAGGAAGAAAAGGGGGAGAGGTGGAGGAAGAGCTCCTGTTTGTTTTTCACACATTCTCAGACACAGTGAAGACTGGCAATAGGGTAAAGAAAAGACTGTTCGCCTTCAAAAGACAGTGCGATGTTTTACCTGAATAGGTAGGGGAAATTATGCCCAGATTTATTTATCCCCTAAAGTGTTTTGTCACCAAAGGCACTGATTACTTCTTCGGTGGGAGCACCTTCCACATTCAAATATTTAACTGCTATTATTATCAAGATCACTTATTCATGGGTACTGCCTTTTATTTCCTTCTCA